>NC_135482.1:181865807-182520307 GCF_052094955.1 Ictidomys tridecemlineatus | reverse complement strand
TGTTCACATGACAGGATTTTCCTTCATTAAAGGATTGACTGTGATTTCTCAGCATAGCTGAGGGGTTAAGAATGGGTGGTAGGCTGAGGAGCAAGAGGGAAAATAATGGAAAAGAGAAATGGAAAGAAGCCCATGAAATTCACTAATATCCTTGATATCCTTGGCAGAGAGTTCATTTCTGACAGGTGCTTCATTTCTAGCCCTTTCTGGTAATTTTATGCGAGTCCTGAGCTAGAAGTTCATAGCCACCTGCACAATTAGGATATTTCCAGTCGGCCCTCTTCAAAGGCTTTTCAAACCCAACATGTTACCATTTAGTGTCCCAGTAAAACTGAAGGGATCCTTCTCTATGGTGATTTCAACCTACTTCCAAAACTAGGCTTTCAAAACTTGTTCTAATATCATTGTTCCATGATGTAAAAAAAAAAAAAAAAGTACCTTAAAATTAAGAACTGACTCTTTTCTTCATTTAAAAAAAGGACTTTAAACAAAGTCTTTAACCTATTGTTTTATATAAATACCAGACCACATGTTCAAGATTAAAAAATATATCAGATAGTAGTAAACTGAACATGTATTTTAAAAGAGATGTGATATAATTACTCTATTTCATAACATTTTTGTTCATTTTAATTCAAATACTTAATTGCTCAATCCTAGTACCTTAAAGAAGTATTCTATTGATTTTATTTTTTCATGATTAAGTCAAAACCAGCAAGAAGGTTAAGTCAAATGTGGTATTTGCAAATGTGTTGATTTTCAAGCATGTCATTCATACAAAGAATCGTTCTTGAGAACTTATATTCTGCAATTCAGTATTTTAGGTAAAAATCTCAAAAGTTTTTTTTTACAATAAGATTTTTTTTTGTGGCTACTAATGTTTTAAAACTAAACTTCATGACTTAGGGAACAGGAATATATTTTGGACAATGTTTAGTATTTCCTCTTGGGATAAGAAAAACAATAACAAAATATATTCTTTTTAATAATGAATGGACTTCTTCATCCTATTTCTTTTTCGATTTTGCTCTTATAATCAGGTATGCTTGGGCGCATCCAAAAATTTATCTTATTGATGGACATATTTACCTGGTTTGAAGTGTTCATGCATATTTTCAGATACTTTCTCTGTTTTAGTTCAAATACCTGTGGCTCTGGACTCTAATATAAAAATGGGCTTTGGGGTCAGGAAATCTACCACTTACAATCTATATTTCAAAGGCACTGGTAGATTTAAAATGTTGGATATGTTCTTTGACATGCAAAAGAATAAAAGAGGAAGAGAGTGCTTGATACTCTTGATGTAGATCAAGGACCCATGATGCTTCCAATGCAATTAATTTGGCTACTTTAGTAAAAGGAACAAGCTTCACTTAACATCTTGTTTTATCAGCTCCCATAGATTCTATGAAACATTCTGATATAATTTTTATATACTCATAAAAATAATCAATTTCACTATGTCGTGTACCTTGAATTCTCCTCACCTCTTTGAGAATTTCAGTAGAAAAAAAATGGTAGCCAAATGTTAATTTCTTTTCAATCCTGCAGATGTTTACTGGCTTTCCCATCCCCCCCAACCCCCACCCACCCAACCACCTTTTTTTGAGGAAAATATACTCTCAGGCATATTATTTGGGGAGAACTTCATTCATAGTTTGTTTTCTACAGTGAAGAGATATTTTGAGTCATTAAATGAGATAACCTTAGTCACCATTATGAACATTGTTGAAAGCTCTTGTTACATCTGGCAAAACTGCTACTTACAAATAGAAGGATTGTGCAGAACCCATTTGAAAACTGTCCAATTTAAAAACCATTCTTCTTATAGCTTGAAAATACGTATCTTACTAATCTTTCAGTAATGAGAAATTTAGGAAGATTTACTTCTACTCACATTATCCTAAAGTTGACAGCCTCAGTATTACCAACATCACAATTTAACTGGAGAACCAAAGCCTTATGGAACACTGGTGAAACCTGAAGAATTTATAATAAATCTCATGCTTCCTGAAAAAAACCTCTTCTTATCTACGCCAGCAAGCTTATTAAAGTTCTATTTGTAGCCAATGATAATTACACAAGATTTCTACAATTTTTGGTTCCTGTCACTATCAAAGCACAAAGTGGGATTCTGTTGGATACCAAACTATGTGCATATAGGCTCATATAAGGTCAATCACAATTTTAGATTATATTTTATAACAAGCAGTTAAAGTTGTCACTCCTTTCAGAAGAAGATAATAATATTTAATATTAGTTGAATTACTTGGATTTAGTTTAAGATATTTCACGAAATGGCCATTAATTTTTCCATAAACATATATAGAATATAAAAACAAATCATTAATTTAAAAAATATATATCTTATTTTTAATGTTCATTTCAGGAGGAGCAAATTGTTTTCCAATGCAACACAATTCTGCATGCATTTGTTTATGAACTTTCTTTTCCTGGGAATGCTTTATCACATTCTCAGTGGGATATGTGATCCCCAAATGTTAAGAACTAGCCTAAACTTTTGCCATATGTTTGCTCTGCCTTCTGGCATTCATTCTTCCTGTGTGCCTGGTTTTTGACCCCCTGCAGGTCCTGATCTTCATTATTCATGTAGGTCTTGACTCTGGCCTGCCTTGGAGCTTGTGTTCCCTCAGCGCCTGTCTAAAAGCTTTGTCTTGGCCTGCCCTGCCCTGGAAGCACTTACCACCACCACCTACCAAGCACTGTTTTAAATTAAACAGAAATTTTCTCACTGAAGGGAACATGACCTTTATTTTAGTAAATTAAACTTACAGGTAATAAATAATATTGGCACCTCAAAGAAGCACTAACTTCCTTTAGGAAATAGATTGTAAATTGCTTTCTTTACTACTATAAGTGATATTAAATTTTTCTCAAAGAGTTGATTTTTCTGTGACCTATGAATATTTCCATGGAAGGAATATTTGCATTTTTGATACATCATATTAAACCCAGTATATCTTAATACTAATTACCATGTTTTAAAAAAACACATATACCCAGTGTACTATATCAAAAATTTTTAAAAAAATTAGTTTGTTATCATTAATAAAGTATTTTGATAGATAAGATTTGATTATGAAACTATAAATTCATGTATTTAAGTGAGCCAATTTTATATGAAACTATTCTATCTATCTTAGCAATAATCCTAAATAGGATTAAGTGCTCTTATTTAATATAAGGCTAAAGTTCTCCCAATTTAATCATTTCACTGTTCTTGATGCCCTGTCTCATTGTCTTCTTAAACTCTGCAATTTTGAGAATCCTCTTCAGTTTTTAATCTCAATAAATAAAATTATTAATGTTCCAAGTGATAAAGTTCTCACTCAAATCATGATTTAATAAACACATTAGGATAAAATGGAATTGCCTGATATGATGTTCCAATTAATTCTGAAGAGAAATTTTGAGGAAAAAGATCCATAAACTATTTATATTTTGTTTGAAACATTACAAATACAATATTTTAAAAAAATTCTCCCCTCCCCAACGTGGCATCAAAAATTCTGCCTGGTATTAAAACTATCTTATTTTTATTAAGCACCTAGGACAGTCCTTACCAACAAATACACACCCATAAATGTAACCAATCCCCTTCATCCTGTGTTCTTCAGTGAGAGGCCTGCCTAATTGGAATGCTTGCTGGCGAACAGATGGGGCCCTGTGTTGAGGTTCTGTCTTAATTTATTGTCCTGGGGTTTTCCTAATTACCCACTTAATTGGCACAGCCACACCACTTTGAAATAATAATGTACAGCTAATTATCACCGATTTAAGCTTGCTAATAGCTTATTCTTACCAGCTAACTTCAAGAAATCAAGCAGAGAACAGGAACTGCCACAGGGAGATCCCTCTGCCTGGGATGGTTTAGACATCTATATGAGTGCAATGTCCCATACAGCTGTACTGATTGGTTTCTGCCCAAAAGGAGGAAATAGTGATGTGTTGTTAGCTGTTTAAAGGAGCAGTAGCTCTTACTTGCTTTGCTCAACTTTGGAGACTACTGAAAGTAGCATGTATCAATAATCCAGAGTCTTCAATTAGACTGCACTATGCATATAGAAAAAAAAAAAGGAAGATTGAACTGGACAGTCACATCTCCAAAACAAAAACAATCCAACTCCAGTTTGGTTCCCTTCTCTCCAAACTGAAAGATTTACATACATTATGAAGTTTGTTTAGCACAAGTCTTATAAAAGGACATATTTTAATAAGAAAATTGTTCATTTTCAAATATTAGTACAAAAGAAAAGCATGTATCTAACAGAGAGTTTTCTATAAAGTGAACAAAAGAGCAAGAGGGAGGAAAGAAAAAGTTATGAATTTGGTGCTATGGAAAGAAATATCTATAGTTATGATACTAAAATTCTTAGTTTATACTCATTCTGTATTTATTTTAGCTACTTTTCCAAATTCAGACATCTCTAGTTCAGATTTCTTAGAAGCAGTGCTCAAGACAGGAATTTGGAATCAGACAGATAATTCTTTGGAGAAAGGGAGTAAGGGAAAGAGGAGAGGGTGGGGAAGAAGAAGTTTAGCTAAAAATGTGTTTCAGCCAAAAATCACAGGGAGTGCTAAAGCACTAATTTCAATACCTTAAGAAAGGAGCAAACCTCTTACATCACCACATCCTGTCAGTTATTGCCTATCAGCAGCTGACAAACAGGTGAGGTAGGTGAGAGTCTACCTACTCCTTAATGTAGATAAGATGGGTGGTAACCTCTCTTGAAGATGACCACAACAATCTTCCCTTCATGCCATGTGTACCCCTTCTAACAGTGAAAAGAGCTAAGCTGTATAACCTATGGAATGTTGCAGAAATGACAAAGTGTGGCTTCTGAGACTAGATTATAAAATTACAGCCCTTGCCTGGCTCTCTCTTAGATTCCTTGCCCTCAGGGAAGCCAGTCACAACCTCGAGAGAACACTCAGCTCTAGGGAAGTTCACCCTGGCAAGAAACTGAGGCATACTGCTAACAGGCACATCACTGAACTGTTGTGGGAAAAGATAACTCGATAACTCCAGCCTGCAGATGACCAAAGCCCCAGACACTTCTTGACAGCAATCTCTCTAGAGACTGAGCCAAAGCCCCACTGCTGACCAGCTCCCAAATTCCTAACCCACAGAAAATAGAATAATAATTTCTTATTGTTGCATTAAGCACTAAATTTTATAATGACTTATTCGGTAGCAATAGATAAGAAATACTGATGGCTCTGATTTGTTCAACACAGTTCCTCAGAGAAGACAGCAGCAGTGAGTTAGCAGCCAGGACACAGCAGCCAGTCAGGAAAATGGCCAGGTAGAGGGCACATGAGTGGGGCAACAGCAGTATCAACTACCTTGACTCTCACTCATTAAATTGGTTCCCCTTAACTTTCCCTACTACTTACACATAATGTCATGTGATGAACTTAATGTTGGCTTAGACATTATGTCTAAAAAGGATAGACTGACAACATTGTAAATGCTAGACATAGAGAAAATATTTTGCAATAATGAAGATTGCACAGACAAGCAAAAACTAGAAGAATGCATTGATAATAACAATCGATGAAGGCTGGGGTTTAATTCAGAGGTAACATATTTGCCTAGCATGTTCAAGGCCCTATGTTCAATCCTCAATCTTTTCCATCCCCACCCAAATCAATGAGAGATATACTAGGTAAAAGTAAAATGATTATAGATTAACACGTGAAATGGGAGGAGTAGCACCAGAAAGAATAAAATGTGAGTAATTATAAGTATTGACTATCTAAAAATAAGAACAAAACTAATGTCCTAAGAGTTGTAAAAACCTGAGTACAAGTAAGATATTTGCTGATATAACCACACAAGATGGAAAAAGAATGATGGAGTAAATCTGTTCTAAATTGCTTTATTGCTCCACGAAGTGATACAAGTCCTTATTTAAAATATTAAAAATTGAAAATGCATATTGTGATCCTATGGTAACCATTAAGAGAATAATAAAGAAATACATATCTAAAAGCTATGAAAGGATAAGAAATAATAAATGTCAGTTTAATTCAAAGGAAGGCAAGAAAGAAGGAATAAAGAGAAATACACAGAGTAAAGAGAAGATAAAAAGCAAGATGATACTCTTAAGCAAAACCACTTATGAAAAACTAGAATATTATTTATGACTACAAAAATGGACTAAACATTCCAATTGTATAACAAAGACTGGTTGATTAATCATCACTTCACACTGTTGGCTAGTCAAAAAGAAAGGAAGCTGGTCAAATTTTTTATAAATCAACAATGTTTATGCTGTGTGTATGACATACCACCCCAAAATATCAAAACATGACTAGGGAAGACCAGAACATGCCACTCAAAACTATAACTCTTCAGCTATCAATTACTTCAAGCTGGATATTTTGAGAAACTGCAGATACAGGAGTAGTTTTGAAAAGCTGCCCTTCTGTAAAAAAAAATTTACATATATAAAAGAAATTATCATTAGTAAACAAAGCAAACTCCATTCACCATACATCTTCCCCTCCCCCTCTCACAACTTATTTCCACCACTTCCAAGAATCCATAAGCTTTTAGTAGGTCTAAATGTTATCCCATAGGAGCCTCAAATTTGAGTCTCATATATTTTGGGGACCTTCAATGCCTACCTACATAACTAAAATAGATTTTCTGGTTGATTTGTCTTATGTCAATTTAATTCACACCTCAGCCCAAAAACCTGGAGGGTGGAGGGAAGCCATTTTTCCTACTCCTACACTTGTATTAACATACATTGAAAAGAATTCTTTGATGTCATCCAGGCTATACAAGTTAAACTCTTCCTAAAATGATTTAGGGAAAGAAAAAGACCTAAAATGATTTTTTTTTAAGTTAGGATTCCATCATTCTAGAAATTTTAAACTAAGTCTAAAGTAAACTATAAAAATATAATTTGAAAAGGCTACAACTTATTTCTATAAAATGCATTTTAAAATTTTAGACAACATAATATAGTTTTATCTTCATTTTCACTGGCCAAGTCATAGGCACATTTTGTAATTGAGTATTCTGGGCTACCACAGAAACTATATTAAACTATAACAACTACTAAGTTATTTTGTTCCATGTCCTTCTTTTAATAGTTTTGACTTGGTTTAAATTATAGAAAGTAGTTTCTGCTAGTAGTATTCTCATAAGAATTGTCCAAAGTAAATTTAAAAAAATGAATACCTAAGAAAAACTAACATGTATTTAACAATAATTTATAAAAATTAACTCGGGATACATAAACTTTTTTAACTTCACTTTTTAAAAGTAACTAAGGATACATAAACATTTTTTACTTCACTTTTTAATGAATTACACAGAGTTATTTTGTTAATGATCTACATGGTCACTTAGAAAAATTCATTTCTTTTTTTGTCTATTTTTCATGTATTTTTAAAAATTTTAATTAGTGAGTCATAGTGGGAAATCCAAACAAGTCAACAACTATACTTGTCCAATTCTATTTTATCTCTGTATGGTAACTATATTTAATACACACTACAATGAAAAACAATATTAACATATAAAATGAAAAAAATGAGTATCATCAGTTTTCATGAAAATTTCAACTGAGAACATTAACTTTTTTTTTTTACTTAGGGAATGATAAGTTTAAAAAACACTTTTCAATAATAGCGTGTGTGTTAATATATATTCATGCTCAAGCATATCTGTTTCTCAGATACAGAAGGATGAGTTGAATATCCTTCTCAATTCCTGCCATAGTATCCTAATTTATCTGACTACTCCTTTCCTTATTTGTTTTATCTTCATTTATGTATTTTCTTCATTCCTCATCCTATTTCCTATGTTTCTGTAAGTATCTATTACATATAAGTACTTTACTATATACTACCCTTGAAAATATTGGCAAAGACAAATTGACAACAGATTTAATTAAAGAACTAATGGGACTTTACTTGCCATTCATGAATTGGATAGCCTTTATTCTAGTACTAATACAAGCAATCAGTCCATAACAATGGCCACCCCCACAATTTTTGTTTGCCTATATGTATACAGTCAAGTACAGTTACTGACAGTTTTAAGAATTTTTCAGCTTAAGTACCAATTATTTAGCAAAGGAACACTAATAAAGGCTTTAATTTGTGAGGTAATAATGGGCATGGTCTTAGAAATGTGAGTTCTAGAAGCAAGCCCAGCTCAGTTCTTACCACAGCCGTTTTCACTATTCCAGGTAAACTGTATGGAAACTTCTTTTCTATCCAACTATTTCTAAGAGATGCTAAATATTCAATAATGCTGAACCCAATAATACATCATTTAAATTTATTCTGTCTTACACTGTTCAGTAGGGTCACCACTAGCTGTATGCAGAATTCAGCTTACAAGTAAAATAAAAAACTCAATCACCAGTTGCACTACCCACATTTCAAATGCACAATGGTCACGTGTGTCTATACCTAGCATATTATAATATAGAATAATTTCCATTACTGCAGGGACTTTTTTATTGGTCTCACAAGCTGAATCTGTCTTCCAAATTAATGGGACAGGTACAGCCACTGAATTTCAAAGTTAATGAACGCTGATCTTTTTTCTTCTATACTGTATTTGGGTCTACTTAATGAATACGTTCTATTCTGTTGTAAAATGAATGGCTTACTTTCTTCTCTCTTTCTGGTTGTAAAACAAATGTCTTACTTTCTTCTGTTGGCAAGTGTCTCTTCACCATTCCTTGTGGAGATCTTCATTCCATGCTTCTCCTTGCTAGGATCAAAAGAACAAGGGGGGCTTTGTGTAGGTGTTCTTACTGGATGGCCACAAATCTTATTTACCTTTTAAAGAGAAAATATTAAAAGACAGTTAGAAATCAACCTCCAGCTTTTCTGGGAATGTAATGTTTTACAGGGGCCCAAACAATGACATGTTCTTGCTTATTATCTCAATATTAACCTATAATACATGTAACATTTGTCAGTTTTTAAACAGAGGGAATCAAATTATATGCAGAAAATGGCAACCATGATACATGGTGACAAACATATTTATATGAGTTACGGTATGCATATGCAAATATGCAAAATTAAAGAACTAAATTAATAAGCTGAACTGTTTTCCATTCAATGAATAGATAATATTTATGTTTTACATTTATGAATATGAATAATCACATCCTTGTACTGATTTTAAAACAAACTAATTTGCTACTGAATATGCCCTAATTTTTAAAATGAGTACTAAGGGTAAAAGCAAACACCTTTGTAGTTTTCTTCTTATGGTCTTTTTTCAGAAATGTCAGTATATTTAATATAAATATCTCATTTTATAATCATTCTATATCTTCTCTCTTAATCTGTTGTGATTTCCAGAGTGTTATCATAGTCTTTTGAACATTTATCCAAGTGGAAAATTTATTGTTTTTAAAAATTCTAAACTAGCAAATATATTTGTATAATTTACATAATTACCACTGGAAAAAAATTAAGTAATTAATTAACCATGTAATATATCAAAAAGATTCATATAACTTATATACATGAAGATCCAGAGCAGCATAACTAGATAATACATAAAATCATTGCCCTGAAACCAGGAAACTATTTCTTGTTGAATTTTCTTTTCTTGATGCGAAGACCTTAAAAAAATGACAGAATCTCTGAATCTGATTATCTGATATGTATAATGAAAGAGATTATTCTAAACTTCTCTAAAGTTTTAAATTTCTTTAATTTTCCAAGATTTATGAATCTATTCATTTATTTCACCCATATTTTTCTTCTAATATTTGCAAAGTTCATATATTAAATGATATGAAATAAAAGGTAATTAAATTTTCTCCTAACAGAGCATAGAGTTTAGAAGAAAAAGGTATCCACAATCATCAAAACACAAGTAGCATGTGTCAAAATTTGGAGACAGGTGTGGTGGCACAGGCCTGTAGTCCCAGCAGCTCTGGAGGCTGAGGCAGGAGGACTAAGAATTCAAAGCCAGCCTGAGTAACAGTGAGATGCTAAGCAACTAAGTGAGACCCTGTCTCTAAATAAAAATACAAAAATGGGGCTGGGGATGTGGCTCAGTGGTTGAGTGCCCTTGAGTTCAATACCTGGTACCTGCCCCCCACCCAGCCAAAAAAAAAATGGAGCTTAGAATATGTTATGGATTAGAGGAAGATGGGATCCTTCCCAGTTGGGGTTGATATAAGAGGAGGCACACTAAGTGAATACCCAAAGAAAGATCTGGAGTTTCTGTTGGATTTGGAAATGCTGAGGTTTCTTTTAATTCAACCTAGTTAAAAATAAATATTTCTCATAGCACATTATGTTAAGTACTAGAGATGCAAATATGAATAAGGTATGCACCCCTACACACACTTAAAATAGAAGTCACACATGCAAAACCACCATTGTATTATTGCATGATAGCAACTGTAGAATTACATGAAAGTCAGTAACATTCTAACACTTACATAGAAAATAGGTATATTAACTCTATTTGGGGTACTCAGGAAAATGCTTCAGGAAGTCATGCCTGAACAACAAGTTAAAGGATGAACTAAGAATTTGTGAGGTGGAAAAAACAGGGGCGAGAATTTCAGAAAAGAGTAGAGTAACAAACATATATGCAACAACTTAAGCTGCACATCTAGAAATAAAAAGTACACCATACAGTCAAGAAAGAAGGAAGAATGGTGTGAAAGATTTGAAAATGCCATGATATGAGTTGAATGCCAAGCTCAAGGACTTGCTTCAAAACATGGACTGTAGCCAAGTTTCCAAGCAAGGAAATGAAGACTGCCACGAGAGAAAAATCATCATGACAGCAATGAGGGCCAGGCCAGCAGAGAAATGTGAGGGCCCAATGAGGCTGAAGATGAAAAGGAAGATGCAGATACCAGAGATGTCAAGGAGGGAAAGACAGTAGCTCTAGGAGACTGATTTGGTTAATGAACAAAGAATATGATAAAAGAGAAAAAATCCTGAGATGGAAGTACAAGAATACATGGGTTAGATCTAGAAAATGGTTAAAAAATTTTATTTATCTGGTAAGAAGGGGTCATAGATGTATTATTAAAAGGAAATTCTTTTAAGGGTAGGTGGAAACAGATCAATGAATACTAGGCTAAGAAGATGTCTTTATTAGACAAAGGCAACTGCTGGCTGCCAAATGGAAAAGTAAAATACCAAAGCAGGTTTTTAGCAAGTGCATCAAGCAGTACTGGAGAGAAAGAGAAAGAAAAAATAAAGAAAGAAAATAAAACTACTAAACCATTTACAGATTCCTTGAGCATTCCCAAGGAGAGATATTTTAGTTCTGAACTACACCAGTGACAGTCATGCCTTTTAGATAGAAGTAAAATCAACATGCTTTGACAAATGACTTTAAGTGAAAAGTAAGGGCAACATAAAGGCCAAGTTGTTAAAAGACTCAATTTCCAATCCCAGAGACTAAAAACTAGTGAGAGAAGAATGTAAATACATTAGCTAGGTTCTAAATAGAGAAAGAATCTCCATTGTCAACAACTCCTAGTAACAAGAATGAAGGGAAGATGATATAAGTTGATAGTGGAAATGTCCAGAGTAAGATGTTTAGAAGGATATTTTGGAGCAAAGAGAAAGGAAAACAGAATCTACAATCATCATCTAAATATGACTAGCCATGGAGACTGCAGCAAGTTATGGAACTTCTATGAATCTGTTTTCCCATCTTTGAAACTCAAGAAAGTAAGATCATTTAGCAGTCATAAATTAAGAGAAATCTTATCTCACCCTGCCCCTCCTAGGTTGAACCTAAAACCATGTCTGTTATTGAATGTTTCCTAGGTAAACCGATGGAGAGCTGTAAAATGCCAGACTCACAGGGTCTTTATTCATATAATCACCTTTGCAATTTTTCCTTGCAAATACAAGAGAATGTGCAAACTAAGGACTCAAGGTATCTTTGATTGTATCCAAAGATACAAGCATGTATAGCAGATTCCAATAAATACAAATGAATTTCAAAACCCTTATATTTGTTGACTTACTATCAGGGAGTCTAGCTTCACACTTTATTGAAAGGGAATGGAAAACCATCTGTTACCAGCACATTAGCCTGTCACCTTAGCTCCCCTGAGGTGAGCCAATTTGGGTGGCATATTTCAATACAAGTTCCTTCTTGTTATTGAAAAAACCTTCACACTTACATTGACAATTTTTCATCTTTGACTTATACTGCAATTTCTTCCTTATTCTTCTCCCTGGTCTCTACCATTCTCCATTGCAATCAGTCTTACATGTCTCAAAAAAAATTTGTTTTCCTCCCTAATGCTTATCAACTCCTGCTTAAAGTTCCATCTCTGACTTCCCACTGATTTTCAAGTTCCCATCTCACCTTGAAATGACTCTCTTAGTTGCTTCTAACCCATATCACTTCTCCCACTCCAAGTATTTGCTTCAACAACTCCTTGTCACTTAGCTGGCTTCCCCATTCTCAAAGTAATCTTGGCACCACATACAGAATATAAACTTATCTTTCATTACTGCATCCCTGTGTCTGTTCACTCAGTCCGATTCAAATCTTCAAATACTCAAAGTTTTCTACTGATAATTCTAAAAAGTTTTGTAAGGACCAAACTAATTTATTTTTCATCTCACTTTCATCTGCAGAGACTAGGAATCTTTCACAATGCTATTTTTAAAGTGTATATTATTAAAAATACAAGTTGAAAAAGGAAATAAGTTTAGAATATTACAAATTGACAGTCAACAATTACAGATGTGCTATGTGTGATTATTGAGCAATTTGGTTCAGAGGCTGAGGCAAAGGCACACTCTACAGCACCTTGAATGTAAGGGTGACTGCTGTTCCCTGTGCCACTTCTAGGATGCTTCGTGCTAACAGAGAAAACATCAACAGGAATTACATTAAAAAATGACTCTACATACCCTTAAAAACAAAAATAATAAATGAAATAAAGAACAAGGTTGTGTTTTATCACATGTTTGATGCTCCATTATATTAAAACCTACTTCTAAAATATCAGGAAGAAATGTTATACTGGTCATTTTTACAGCTATAACAACAAATTTGATTTTATTTTCTCATGTTCAGTAACTTTATGATTTTTAGAAGCAATTTGTTAAGAGCAAAAATCTGTTAACTTTCCCAGACAGAGATAAAATCCATGACTTTACTTTTTTATTCAATAAAAATAAATTTAGGAAAAAAGTAAGTTGAGCCAGATCTGGAAGCAAAAGAGGGACACTGGTTAAGTGCCAGGTTCATTAGATTTAGACTTCATTTTACAAATTATGATAACATATTACGAATTAATGAACAAAGAAATGGAATTGTCAAAGCCTATGTTAGAAAGATTTGGCAGTCATGGCACCCAACAAGGAATATATAAGAGAATATCAGAATAAACTCAGCAAGAACCAGTGGAATAAGAGGAAGGGGAAGAAAAAGCCCTTTGATGAGCAGGATGACTGGAATTTGGCTTCTGGTTGGTTCCGTTTATGAGTTGAAAAATGAAAAGCTAAAGGTATTGGTAGTTTTATACAATGTAACCAGATCATTCTTTTGGGTTAGAGCCAATAATTGAAATGTAAAAGTATTGGGTACATCTGTGCTTTGGTATGGGTGGTTAATTCCCTTTTAGAACTATACTCAGGAGGAAATTTCTTTTTTAAAAATACTTTATTAGTTGTTGATGGACCTTTATTTATTTATAGGTGGTGCTGAGAATAGAAACTAGTGCCTCACACATGCTAGGCACGTACTCTATCACTGAGCCAGAACCACAGGCCCTCATGAGGAAATTTCTAAAAGGCAGTTCTAAATGATGAATTAGAGATAAAAAGCAAGTTTATGTACAGAATCATGTGCATGGAATCAATAGTTAAACTCATGAAAACAGATGAAATTACAAAATGTATGTAGAATGTAAAAAGTTCAGATGGAACATCACAGGCAGAAGGAGAAACAGAACTCTAACGTACTTTCTCTCTGCAAAAAAAAAAAAAAAAACATGGAGGAAGAGAAAGAAAGAGCATTAGCTGTTTGAATCAATAGAAGTGAGAAAATAAGTGATTATGTAATCATGACCTAAAACTATGAAACCACCACCATCCAAATAATGCATGTGATTAGTAGAAATTCAAGGTACAAATAACTGCACAATTTGAAAAAGATAAAAAAATTACAACCATAATACCACTTTTTAAATATGCTATCAATTGGAGAATCCCAAACTGGTGTAAAGTGACCAGTTTTTCAGGACAAGAAAATAAAGCTGGGTTAAAGTTTAACAAAGAGGGAAACACCCGCTATTTCCACTTTGCAAGAACTAGAGATATATTTACATTGCAGTTAGCTAAGAGTACAGAAAACTCATTTTAAAAATGTTTACTTGGAAGCACAGAACATCTAGGCTTGGGCTGTTGGCTTCTCTTTGTCCTCTTTATTTCCTTTTAATTTTCCAGAAGTTGCTTCTCCATAATTGTTTCTGCTAACTATCATTTTAAAGGTCCCCACTCTAACTCATAATTACATTTCATATTAGAAGAAGAAGGGAGAGGTAGGGAAAAGAAGGAGGACAGGGAGCCAAGAAGAATATTTCAATCATCTCTGGGCCCACTGTGAGCAGTGTCTTCATTCTGCACTGTTTTTGTATAGTTATAAATTAAACCACCAGAGGGAGCTTCTGCATTTCAATCCTATTCATCATCATCAATTAAATTTATGTATGGGTTCATTCAAAATCATTTAGTTCGGGACTCTTAAAGAAAAATCCAACTTGTAAGCTGAAGTGACATATGTTCGTCTGCATGAAATCTTCATAAAAATCAAGTCCTTTATATAAAACTACCAGACTCATGCTACAAAGCCTTTGTGATCAAATGAGAAATGGAAAAACCAACTAATAAGTGATTGTGGAGTCTGAAAAGGCTGATTTGTCCTGTCTAAACTGCCTTGTTCTCAGGAATACATATGGAAAATGACCAAGGGCTTCCATGTTTCCTATTACTTTCATTCCCTCCCTTACTTCTTACTTCTTCCTTTTTCCTTTCTTTCTGTTCTTCCTTTCTACCTTCTTTCCTTCTTATATCCTTTAATTTCGGTTATAGGGACATATTAGTTTAGCAAGTTCTGAGGACCCAGAGACAGATATGGATTTTGGTTCTTGTTTAAACACAGATTACAATGCTGATCAATAAATTGAATGCCTGTTATTTGTAGGGTCGTATTCTAAGAGGTAGGAATACAGCACTAAACCTGCTTTCAAGGAGGTTATTCTACTGGGAGAAACTAAAATTATAACAGTAAATAGATTGCTTTGTGTCTTTATTAATAATAATCAATTACAAGTGTATCACTGATAGCAAAATAGGGTGAAGTTATCATAGGTTACTTCAAGTAGGTGGTCAGAAAGTTCTCTTTTAGAAAGTAGTATGTAAATTATGCTCGGAACAAAGTTAAAAGTCAGCAATAGAACTGCAGGGAAGATCTTCATATGCACAGAGAATGCAGTTAAAATAAATCTTCAAATAGAAAGAAGGCCACTACAACTAAAGAATACCATAGAGTACTGGGAAATGGGGTGGGGTAAGGTTAGAGACAAGCTGGCTAGGTCATGTAGTTTCATATATTCTCTGTTAAGGGACAACTGTATGTTCTATGGCTCTGAAGTCAATGAAGGGTTTTGAGCATGGCAATAATATTAACTGTTTTATCTTTTAAAAACCTCACACTGACTATTGTATGGAGAGAAGTCTGAACAGGGCATAAGAAAGGTATAGGGAAAGAGTGAGTCCACATTTGAAAGGTTTGGGTATATTTCAGGGAGAAGATGACACTGCCTTTGCTAACATCCATAAGCACTGAGATCCAGCTGGAAGGAACAGTTATAACCCAGTCATTCAAATGAGGATGAACTGATTAAATTACAATTCTCACAATCCAATAAATTTACCTCCAAACATTCCTGCATTAACAGAGGAGCTTTTAGGGCCTCATATCTAAACTATAACAGAAAATAAGATTATAGATTTAATCCATTCTGAAGATAGAGACAGTAGGACTTCTGAAGATAGAGATAGCAAGCAGAACTTGAAAATAACAAGAAAAGAAATATGGACCCCAGAATTGACTTATAGTATCTTCTGTCTGAAACAACTAGACAAATGGAAGTGCCATTAAATGAGATAGAGAAGACTAAAGCAAGAGAGGATCTGGGGAGATATTAAAAATCTCTCCTGAACATTTTTTACTTCCTAGAAATATTTATACAGCAAGAGCTGTCCAGTATAATCTGTTATATAAACTGTCAAATCAAGGGAAAGGTCAGACACGAGAAATAAAAGGCTATCAATAGCATGTTGTTAGGATGAGAAGAGATGGAGGAGGAAGGCATAAGATGGATTTCTGGGCATTCCAACATTTAGATGGAAAGACAAAGAGAAGGTGGTAAAGAGTCTAAAAAGCAAATTTTGGAGCAGGAAGAGCAATCTCAGAATGGGGATACTTCAAAAGTCAAACAGCGCTTGGTTTTTGGTTGTTGTTTTAAGAGAATGATTAAATATGTTAAAGTCTACTGATAGTTCAAATAAGGTGATGATTGAAATTAATCCTTGGATCTCATGAGGAAAAAGTCATTGATGAGTTATGGAAAGTACAGTTTTGGTGGAGAGAAAGGGTAAAAGCATAGTCAGTGGGCTACAAGAGATAAAGTAAATAAAAAAGCAAAGCAAAAATTAAAAATCATGCCATCATTCATGGAATTTGGTAGTAAAAGAAGGAAGATATATTTATGGGGCTTCTAGAAAAATGAGACAAAATTTTTAATAGTGTGTACGTGTCAAGGAAACATGTATTTAAACAAATAATTTAATTGAGGCTGATTTTCCTTCTGTGATTATTTATAGATTATTTATAGATATTGGAAGTAGTATATCATAGAATGATTCTCCATAGCAGAGAAAGCAAAAAATAGAAATAAAAAATTAAATAATAATAAGAAGATATATGAAACTAAGTGTATTGAACATTTCCATAAGATAAAATTGAGATTAGACATATAAGAGTAAGTCAGAGGAAATTGTCAGAAATGATGAATATAATGTGAAATATTTGATTTGCAGATTTCAGAGATAGTTCACTTATTGGTAACTGGTTTGTGAACATAAATAAGGATTAGAAATAGAGTGCCAGACATACAGGTTGGACTCACCATCTTAGATAATCCAAAAGTTTGGGATCCTGACAGTAAACTGATAGTATCGGGATATTGTTTTAGTTTGCTTTTTTGTTGCTGTGACCAAAACATCTGACAAGAACAGATGAGAGGAGCAAAAGTTTATTTGAGGCTCACAGTTCCAGAGGACTCAGTTCATAGATGGTCCAGTACATTATTCTGAGCCGAAGCTGAGGCAGTACATCATGGTAGAAGGGCCCAGCAGAGGAAAGAAGCCTAGATCACACCAGGGTCGTGGAGCAGAGATAGAAGAAATGGGCTACAGGAAAAATGCACCCTTCCAAGGCACGCCTACAATGACCCACCTTCTCCATTCATGCCCTAACTGCCCACACTTATAACCCAGCCATTCAAAAGAAGATGAACTGATTAAGTTACAGTTCTCACAATCCAATAAATTTATTTCTTAACATTTCTGCATTAACAGAGGAGATTTTAAGGGATGCCTCACATCTAAACTATAACAGAAAATAAGATAATGGATTTATTCTGGAAGAGCAGTTGGCATTCACAGATTTCAGGAGAAGAGGCATTATCTGATTTCAAGCAATTTGTTTGTAAAATTTGTCATCTTTTGAAATTTGTAAAATAAGCATGCTTAATTCATATTGCATTCATGAGGATTTTGTCCATAAATTTTTTAAAAACACTTAAAGTGCAGGTATTTCTTTTTTCTCTTTAAACTATGTGAAGGATCATTGACAATGGCACTAAAAACTAGAACCAGACCCAGAATGTATGTTGTCAAGTGTATAATTTCTTGTCTTTAAGAAGGAGAGTAGGCCAGGCGCAGTGGCACACACCTGTAATCCCAGTTGGTCAGGAGGCTGAGGCAGGAGGATCTCAAGTTCAAAGCCAGCCTCAGTAAAAATAAGGCACTAAGCAACTCAGTAAAACCCTATCTCCAAATAAAATACAAAATAGGGCAGGCATGTGGCTCAGTGGTCAAGTGTTCCTGAGTTCAATCCACAGTATCAAAAAAAAAAAAGGGAGAAGAAGAAGAAGAAGAAAAGAAGTAGGATTTCCACGTATGACACAAGTTGATAAATTCATTAAGTTGAATTCAGTACAATATATATAACAGATGAATACTGTAAGTATAAGTTACATAGGAAACCCTATAAAATCTCTGAACCAGTCCACCAAGAAAGATTTTAGGCAAACCTTGAATCGATGTGAAAAGTAAAAAAAGGAATCCTATCCTATCTGAAGGGGGTTAGAGATGGGACAGGACTCTGAACAGTGGGTATCATTTTGGTTAAGTAAGGCTTGATTCAATTACATTTTGCAATTATTGATTTCAGGAGGGTAAAAAGAATACTTTTTTCCTCGAGTGGTAATTGGATTTTGTAACATTTTAAGTCAGACAATACAAAATTCCACCAACTATGAGGTTCTGTCACAAAGAGAAGAGACCAACCACCTGTACCACCTCAACATTAAGGTAGTGAGAAGCCACAGAAGAAGAAAGAAAAGCAATTTGTAATTAAATTTAAGAATAAAGGAAACTTAAAAGCTAAGATACCAAAATTGAAGTTGACCATTTCATTTCTCAGAGTAAGAATCCTCTAAATTGAAAAGGCAAATATTTTAAATAATAATAATTAGATAAAAAGAAAAAGGTGAATAAATCAATATGGACCAATTTTGCCATGTTTTAAAAGCTGAAAAACCATGAAGATGCTTTTGAAATGACAGCAGCAAAGGCTGTCACCTCTGAGCAAGTGTCCTGCATTTCCACTTCCCCTCCCCTGCACCATAATTTTTATCACTAAGAGTGGAGCTCCCTGGCTCTTTCCTGCAGATGCAAGAGCTTCCTTGTAGATTTTCTTCCTATCACTGTCCAGCTCTGGTCCTCTCCAGGCTCCCAGATTAATCTTTCTAAAGTACAATTCTGATCATGCTTCTCTACTACAAAGCCTTTGGTGATTCCTCCCATGTGCTAATGAGTACAAAGCAAAGTATTTCATGTCAATTTACAGCTGAACCTCCAAATTTCCCAGCACTCCACTTTAAACAACCTATGTTTCAGCTATATCATGTTACTTATGGTCTCCAGAGTTTCCCTGTACTTTTCCATCTCTGTCCTTTTCCTCCTTTCTATCTTCCTAAATATTACCATTTTTCAAGGTTCAGTTAAAATATCATCTGTGAAATTAAGCTGCCCTTGATCTCTCAACTTGAGGTTATTTATCAATCTTGCAAACATTTGTTATGTGCATCCCCAGTAGGATTTGTCTATAGCAGTCTGGAGTGCAGAAGAGGAAATATTTTCTTTGGTTGTATTTTTTTCAGTTTTCAGATATAAACATACCCCCAACATAGCTAATACACATTTATTTAAATGAATTGTTAAGTTTTCTTCTCAACTGCCTCATTTCTTGGATATAGTCAAATGACAATTCAGAGAACAATTTAAATACTCTCTTCCCTTTCAGTTCTCAAAGAATTATATTGTGTCTTGCTATTTACAGAAATTTTTAAAGTTTTTCTACCTTTATTTATTGTATCTACTGACCCATAATTATCATTCAATATGATAGTCACGTGTCCTGAAATTGAAATTAGAAAGGTAGTGAAAAGAGTCACTGCTGCCTGGGAAAATAATGTCAACATATTTAATAGACAAACACTTATTTTTCAGAATATTAGAAAAACAAAGACAAATAATCTAGTTAGAAAAATAAATGAAAAAGAATATGATACATAAGTAACAGAAAAAATATGAAGACAACAAACAGAAAAGCTGACTAAAACTTGATATTCATTTGTGAATTTCAAAGTACAATCTCCATTCAAATAGGAAAAATTTTAAAGACTGATACTATCAAATGTTGGCAAGGAGGTGTGGGAATCAGATTATCTGTTAGCTAGAGAATTTATCCTAATGGTCCTTGTGAATATTAAAACTCAGTTTATATGGGTAAAAAATTAAGTAAAGTGGTTAGAAAAATATCATTCAGACAAATATATTTATCTCAGCTGTGTGGAGTCATATTTCTCTATGGAAAAAGACCATCTTTTAAAAGGCATTAGACTGTTGAGTTCTGATTTCACATTGCTTCACCTGGGAAAAATCTAATTTAACCAAATGCACATGTGTTTTTCAAAGAAAACCCATTTCTCAACTGTATTCCCAGAGCCCATGGTAACGTTTAAAGTAATATATCCTTTCCCTGATGTTGGGGACCAATTTGAGGAGGATCACAGTTGCGATACTCTAGCTAAACTTGAAGCTACCTGGACAAATGCCACATTACTTTACCTTTCATGTCCCCCGAAAGTAATTTGCCTGTACACAATGTCCCCAAATAAAGCTTGGTTAGGAGAATTACCACTTCAGAAATCGTGAAACATACCTCTGAGCAGCATTTCCCAAAGTGTTTTTAGCAAAATGTCCATAAGGTGTCCAGACCCAAATGGTTTTCTTGGTTAAATAGGAATGGAAAACATTCTATTTACTATAGTTAATAGACATCTAGGCAAAAATTATTAGAGGTTTTGACACATAATTTGCATAAGACAACCTGCAATATTTTTCTAGGAAATGGGAATTATACAGAGTTTCCCTCAAACTGAAGACCAGGTAACACTTTATTCAAAGAATACCTACTAATCTAAATGAACACTAGAGAATTGCACAAAGTAACTTTAAGAATTCCTCAGATGAACCTTTGGGATTCTGTGAATCAGAAATAGGCTTGTAGAATCTAAAGAGCATTTAGGTTGTCAGTGGAGACTGTGCTCCTCCAGCATCCTGGACAGCTCTGGTTGCCCTGGAAGCCAGAAGTGAGATGGAAAAGTCCAAACACTTGACATTTGCATTCCTGGGCTGAGAACTAGAAGCTCGAAGGCTTGCTGTAGGACCACTCCAAGAACTATTTATGGCAAATTATAAGAACCTCTATCATGATTTTCTTTGTTCATTATTTTTCTCTTGTCCTTAGTTTCAATAAGCTAATTTGATAAATAGGATTTTTGATTGGACTTAAGATAAATGCAGATACAATATTAATAATGCCAAAGTGTCTGTATAAAAATTTAAATGGAAATATTTTGTGCATTCATTAAAAGAATCATAGATTATCACAGTTGTCTTGCTGTGCTCTCGGGGAAGATATGAAATGTTAGTAATTTAAGTTTCAGTGAAAAACTGTAAATGACAAATTAAATCTAATTCAGTGCATTAAATCAAAAAGCTTCTACTGTTGAGTTTGAGGTCATTTCAGATCAACGAATATTGCCAGACACTTTAATGAGTACTGGGGACAAAAAGATTAAGAAGACTCATTGAATTATCTGGACAATTTCCCAGCTTCACTGGTAAGGTAGACCTGGTAGGAGAATATTCAGCACAACATGGGGTAGTGGAATGGGTAAAGGACTACATGTATTTTGATAGGAACTCATAAGAAAAGAGGGCTAGTCAGGAGACTTAGAATGAGCCAGACAGATGAATAGGGCCAGTATCCCCACACAGAGGACTTCTGTACCATGCTGAATTTGGATTCTTTCATGAAGGCCAAGATGGAGGCAACAGATCAATTTGGAGTCAGTTCTCCTAGTTTAGGTAATACATGATAAAGGTCAGATTTATTCAGTTGATTAATAGATATTAATTGTAAAACCCATATGTCAAGACTTAGACTGTAGAGATCAGTGATAAGTACAAGTAATGAACTTTGCTCTTCTGGCACCTAAAATTCAATACAAAATGTAAACAAATAATGCATAGCTGATGCAAGCAAAATTCTACAGAAGATACAGTGCTATAAATATATCTGTTTATATACTATGATTATATATTATAAAGTTACCTATGCTTTGCTTCTAAAATCAAGGAAACTTCCTATAGCTATTTATACCTAAGGTGAGATAAAAAAAAATAAGGAGTAGCATTAGATTAGATAAAGTTTTCAAGGAGAAAGTCAAGGATAAGACTGTTTTAATCAGAGGAACAACAAGATTCAAGAGAGACGATGGCACTCCAGCCTGGTTACAGTGAGGGATCATTAGCTGAGGGTAAAGTGGTCTAGCATCCAGGTTGTACAGATCACTAAAGATCAGTATAAAGCTTTTAGATTTTATTCTGTGGTCCAAGGAAGCCGTTGAAAGACTTTAGGCACCATCTATTTTGTATTTTGGAAAGACTATTTGGACTTCTGTGCAGAGAATACACTAGAAGTGCTAAAGAGGTCATTAAAAAGTGAGTTAGCCTATTTTAAGTTCCAACAGTGCAACAGCATGCCCAGTGGGCATGCACCCAATGTCTAGTTGTGCCTCCTACATGGAAAGCACTCAATGCTTATCAGTTGAATGCTTGACTGAACGAATGAGATCCTCCTCCCATTTAATTTATCTGACCCTCCAACGTTTTTAAATGATAAAAAAGGTTTTCCAAGGTCTGAAAGTTTACCATCTGTGGGGAAAACAAACGTTTTAATATATGAAGATTTTTTTTTCTCTGAACGACCTTGTAACATTCAAGTCAAAATGTATCAAAAAATATATTTAATGTGTCATTGTGGGTGACAAATGAAAAGATACATTGTTCCTCTAGAGTTCCCAAAGCCTCAAGAAAGTGTGCCAACAAAAAGAACAAAAGAATGAACCCACAGCTAGAAATTATTCACTGGAATAGACTGGTTTTCCGACACTAAGAATCAATTTTCAAAATTATACATTGCAAAATTTTTGTAACTCTACTGTTTTATGTGTATTTTACTAAAACCACATCTTATTTTACAATATTTCTACCACCACCCAAAATAACTCACAGTATATTAGTAGTCATTCCCCAGTCCCCTGTACCCCCCGCCCTTGGGAACCACTGAACTACTTTCTGTCTTAGCAGATTTGCTACTGTGGATTTTACATTTTATTAGAATCATATAATATGTGGTCTTTTAGACTGATTGAACATAAGATGTGTTCAAAATAATTAATTGGGAGGCAAATGGACTGAGGAGGCTCCAGCCTTCTGGGGTTTTATGCAAAAAAACCCCCAAAAAACAGGAACCCAGCTCAGTACACTTCATCTCCTAGGAAACAGAAACTTAATCCTACCAATCAGAAATGGCCAATTAACTTCTAAGACTATGTTTTCACTTTAACCAATCAAGTAATTTCTTTGTCTTATTTCTGTGATGAAAACCTTATAAAAGTTTTCTGCTTGATGCCCTTCAGTAGAGCCTGAACCATTTGCAGTCTGGAGTTGTCAGCTCAAATAAACTCTAAAATTCTACAGTCACCAAGTTTGTTTTTACTTATTTTTTCACTGTCTAATCATACTGTAGCATGTATCAGTACTTCATCCTTTATTATTGCCAACCAATTTTCATTCCATGAATGTAAAATATTCCATTTACCTGCTTATCATTCAATGAACATTTGCTCAGTTTCCATTTTTGACTTTTATAAATAATGTTATGATGATCATCAATCAGTATATACTTTCTGTGGACATATATATTATATTGTATATAAAATCTTGCATGAAATTTCTGAGTTAAATGTTAATTCTAGATTTAACATTTTAAGAAAATGCTAAGCTGTTTTCCAAAGTTGCTGTACCATTATACATTCCCTCAGCAATCTGAAAGTGTAAGAGTACTAAAATTTCTCCACAACTTCACCAACATTTGTTAGTGCCTATATTTTTTATTATAGCCATCCTATGAAGTGAGAAGTGGTATTTCATTGTTTCATTATGGTTTTGACTTGCATGTATCTAGACTGATGTGGAACAACTTTTCATATGCTTATTGGCCATTTGCAGACCTTCCTTGAAGAATGTTTATTTCTTTCTTTATTTGTCTGTTTGTTTGTTTTAAATATTTTAGTTATAGTTGGACACAATACCTTTATTTCATTTATTTATTTTTATGTAGTGCTGAGGACCGAACCCAGGGTCTTGCATGTGTGAGGCAAACACTCTACCACTGAGCCACAACTCCAGCCCAAGAACAATGTATATTTAAATGAACCCTTTGCCTATTGCTTTCCTTGAAGAGTGGTAAGAATTGACTAATTATTTTAAACACTGCTTCCATGGGAACATTAACTAATATATAACAGAAATGTCTTATTTCTGAACTTAAAGCAAATATTTCCAGTAATTCCATTATAATCTTGAAATTATATATTTTTCAGTTTTCTACTATGTTGTATTCTCATTTCGTTCTTTCTTTCGTGTGTGTGTGTGTGTGTGTGTGTGTGTGTGTCTGTCTGTCTTTCTGCATGTGCATGAGTGGTATTAAACCCAGGGACTTACACATGCTAAGCCTGCCCTTGCTCTACCACTGACTGACACATGCAACCTTTATCTTGAATTTTTGTATTTATTTCTATGGTGTTTTTATTAACTTATTGTGACATGTATGTTGTTGCTATTTGGTGCATTCCTAACTAGTTGATATTCTTTATGGGTTGCATCCTTTATTATTATAAATTATACCATTCCTTTCTTATTTTCCATTTTTGTTTTTGTCATTTATTCATCCTCTGGGGAACACTCTAAGACTCTTGGTTGACACACAAGATCAACTGAACCCACACATGGCTCCAAGGTGGGAATATGGCCCCAGAATGTCTACTTTGAATGCAACATAGGCTGCAGGAAGAGGCAGAAGCCCAAAGATGGAGCAAAGAGCTAGAACATAGGAATATACTTAATATATTTTCTCTTTTGTTTTTAGATATAAGAAAACTTTGAGTAAATAACTAGGGTCATCCAGAGTAAAACAATATACAGCAAACAAACTGCTAAAAATCAAAATAAATAACAGTTCTGTGAAGTTTCCTGCATAACAGAACCCTTACTATTTGATATATTTCATGTAATAAATTGGTCTCTCACCATCTAAATTTTTTCAAACTATTTTAAAAACTTCCCAATTTCTCTTCTCCCTTTTCTGCTTGCAAATCATATACATTTTCTTTTAAACTTATAAGCATTTTCCCACTTTGGGATGCTAATTATAGTATACAACAAACACATATAATATGTAGAATGTTGAATTTTAGCCACATTAGTGTGATATTCTATTTAATGTGCAATCTATAAATAGGGGGTCAGTTATTAAAAACTTCCTCAAAAATTAGCACAACTTTTAAAAACTTTTGTTTTGTACTGCTTAAATCACTTGCACTAACCTTATACAATTTTAGCACAGGTAGGATTATAGAAATAAACTTTCTGAGAAAACTAAAGTGTTAGTTTGCTTGTCTAAGCTTAAACATCATAAATGTAACAATATCAAGAAAATACCAATAGATTTTTAATTCTAGAGATCCCTTCATATGGTCAAAAATACCCAAAGCAAGTTAATAACTATGAGATCTTCTCATGGCCAACACAAAACTTTCAACATTTGGTAAATTGGCATTAGTAAACCACATGTGAGTTTGAGGCATTAGAAACTTCACCGAAGAACTAGCAATGAAGTTGTTAGTAAAGTTGCTGGTTTTCCCCAGATAAGAACAGATGCTCAATGCACTAAAACACCAGCTTCTTTATCTCTGCATGTTTCTCTTGAGCATCCTCAAAGATGCCTGCCAATCTCTGTCTACTTCATCTTTGTCTTGTGTAGTACATTCCTTAATTTTCTTACATAAATTCTCAATTATCTCTTGCTCTTATAACTCAGCAGTAGAGGATTACTGGCACAAATATGTCATCCAGGTTATCAGAAACTTGCTCTGGTTTCCAGCCCAATCGATTCAGTCTCTGCTCTTCATTGGCCTCAGCCTATATCTTCATCTTACCAACTATTTTCAAATGTGGGGCTACTTATCACATATAACATCAAGTGATTTTAAACATAACATGAATTAAAAGCTCACCATATTCCAATGGTAATTCAACAACAAAAACCTACTAAAAAGTTGCGAAATTTGCACAGAAACTTACCATAGAACTACACTAGATTTTAGCAATGGGAAATAGGTTCAGTTTTTTGTTTGTTTGTTTGTTTGTTTTTGTTAGTTTGTTTGTTCTTGCTAAACCAAAAGAGGATGAGCCTTGTAATATAATGGCTTATCTTACTATCTTGGGAACAGCTTGCCTGAGAAACAACTCATGTAGACAAAAACTTCATTGGGAAGGAAAGAAGAATTCTGATAACATTTATCAGAAACGAGATAAAGTCAGTCCTTTAGTTATCTATACCTTTAGACTTTTTAGTTACATGATTTACATTGAAATATTCTTCTAATGTTAGATTTATATAATTACTATTTTTCACATAAGTAAAACAATAATTTTTTGCTCAATCGGACAAAAATCTCATTTATTTTTAGACTCTAAAAAAGTGAAACCATAGAGGTAGAGAACAGAATAATGCTTCCAGAGTTGGGGATGTGGAGAGGGGAAATAGAAAATGTTGTTCAAAGCATACAAAGTTCCATTTAAACAGGAAGAATAAGCTCTGGAGATCTATTGCATAGTATTGCGACCATAACTAATAATAATACAAACTCAAACACTGTAAGAGAATAGACTGTAAAGGTTCTCATTACCAAAAATAAAGTGAGGCAATGGAAAACTTAGCTTAATATAACCATTTCACAACATTATGCATTAAAATATAAAATTTTGTCAATTAAAAATAATTTTAAAATTTAAAAGTTCAAATTTAAACTGTAAAAAAAATCACATCAAGTTTTATGAAGTATCTTAAAGAGAATTTACCCACAAATGTAGCAGAGACTATTTCCATAGCAGTTGAAAACATCAGTGATGCATGTGAAGAGCTACATTCTTATAAAATTGAAGAAGATACTATTTCAGAAAAATTCTACAGCATCCCTGAGTATTTATTAAATACTTATTATTTAATAACAATATTATGGGACAAAAAGCTCATAATACTTGAATAATAAGAGCTCTGTCAGTTCAGAGGAACCTTAATAATTAACAACAACCAAAGCATACTTGATATAAAAATTGAGAAAAATTTTAAGTGGTTATTTTACCTTTATCACTTTTAGATTGAAATAGAGATGTATAGATAGGAAAGAAGATGGAAACAACTGGAGTTGTCTACAAACATAGTGGAACACTGTTCTGGGAGAACTTCATCCAGATTCTTCTTTATATACCTTCAGCTATTCACAAGACAGTAATTCTTCTTTAAGGAAATTAGTTAGATATAAAGAATTATGATTTTCAGTATTGATCCTTACCAAATCATGCCACAATCTTTTCCAGAAAGATAAAATTCAAATTTAATCATATAAAATTTCAAAGTTCTATGATATATTTATTCAAAAATTATTCAAGCCTGTTTTGTAATGTGTTCCTAAACAAGTTTTGACTTGTTTTGACTGTCCTTCACTACTGTCAATCACTTCATCCTCAGAAGAGGCTGGCAAAGGGCTAATGTGAATCCACAAACTACCACCACCTTGACAGCCCAGTGATCCACATGCGCTAAGGACAAATCTTCAAAAGGTAAAGAATTCATATCTAATCAGGCATGGAATAAAAAGTAAAATAAACAACCAGCAGAGGCTAAAAACATTATAGAATAACGTTAATATACTATAATATTTGTGTGAATAAAAAAATATCAATGTGTAATAAAATTACTCTGACTGACATATCTTTAATTAGAAAAACCCTCATTCCATACTGGACAGAAACAAATTTAGTCTAGCATTGAAGAGAGAAACCACCACATGCTTAAGACGGCCACTTATGGAGAAAAGATTCCTATCACTACTTAGTGTCCCGAAATTACTGGGAGAAAACCCTGTGAGGTGATCTCTGTATAGAATGGTGAGTTGTAATGGATGAATTTCTCATCTTCCTTTTCTTTGTTAGCTTATAGAATTCTCTCTCTCTCTCTCTCTCTCTCTCTCTCTCTCTCTCTCTCTCTCTCTCTCTCTCTCTCTCTCTCTTGGTCATCCCACCTTAATTGGATTCATTCTGATCTCTCTTCCCCTAGAAGCTTATATTTCTCCCCCTTGTTACTAATTTAATTCTTATACATTTCCCTTTTCTTTTGTCTAGTTCCAGTCTCATTTCTCAGAAAGGCCAGTTCATTAGAGAACTGTAGTTATTAAAAATTGAACTTCAACCAACCACATAATTTTTTTAAAAATAAGCAAAGGTAAAAATTACATCTTCAACATAATGTGAAAATATCAATGGAGTTCTGCCCAACCACCCACAAACATTATCCATGAGGTAGCTGACATAAAACCTTGAATCACCATCTTCTACTTTATAGCAGTTCAATAAATACTTCAATAAATACATAAATGAGAGCTCTTAAAAATTTGTTTCATAAATAATATCTTCTCAGCTTTTTATTTAGCATAGATCCTGGAGTATCCTAGAGATTCTACTTTTATCGTTCATTTTGATCCTGCCTCTTCATGTATGTGCATATGCATTTGTATGTGTTTGTGTGTGTGTGTGTGTGTGTGTATGTGTGTGTATTCCAATATATAGCATGGCCAAAAGAACACACTACATACTATATATCCAATGTAAATTTCAAAATAATTGCAGCCATTAATTAGTGTGCACAATCCACCTTACACTCAATTTTGAAATTAAATGCTAGTCTAAGATGGAAAGAACTAACTCTACTATTGGTTTATTTCGTACTAAGAATAAAGTTGTCCTTTCTTTAACCCAGGGGTCCTTATACCTCTGCCTGTGGCCTCACAGAATAAGCTGTAAATTTCTTACAATTATATGTGATATTTTGCATATGTTTGTGTATAAGTGAGCATCATTTCACTAGGGGGAATGGATTACCAGCTTTATGATTGAGAAAATGTCTCAGCCTGCAAACACAGATAGGCTCTGCTACATCTTCTTTACTCAAAAGCCCCACACTGCACTACTTTGATTGTCATTAAAGAAACCCATAATTGTTAAGTTCAAGTGAGACATTTATTACAGAATATGATGTTTAAGATAACCAACTTAAACTATCTAAAACTGCAATGGTATTACATTTAATTGGGTTATTTTGGAAACTGAGATTTCAACTATTTTCCCCCAATTTATTTGTCCCATAAGCAAAATTTTTGAAAAAAATCCCTCACACAGGGATATTTTAGGAAAGTGTATACAACATTGTAGAAATCAGAAAATAAAATATATGCTGTGCCCTAATTAATCTAAAGTATATTTTTTATTTAATTTTTATATAAAAACACAAGAATATTTACTATACTTTTTAGAGATTAGATAAATGTTTGTACACATAGAGGAAATGATAAGATATTCAATTTTTAACAGCTAATTAAAGTTCATTAGTGTGCACAATCTATCTTACACTCAATTTTGACAAGATTGATTATTTTAAAGTGAATCATATACTGAAACTGATTCTAAGGTAATCTGGATGCAACCAGTTGAATGTCTACTAATACTGCATAGGTAAAAGACATTAAAAATAAATTAAACAAAAAATAGAGTTAGATATTTCTTTTTAGAAATTATGTTTCTTATCCCACTATAGATTTTCTGAAATTATATAGACTTAGTATTTAGTAGTTTCCTCATAATATCTGTTTCATTTAGAATATGTTGAAACACTGAAATTAATACCAATTCTGTGTTCCTGTGCCTTTAATAAGTTACTAACTTATAACAAATATCATACTAAATGTAATTAATAAAAAGTAGAATTTCAAAAATATTTATAAAATTAATAAATGATTAGCAAGAGAATGATCTGTGTGTTAAAAAATAATATTTTTAAATACTCCAGTATTTTCTCATTCAAGAAAAATCTTTACAATCATTTGCTTATAATCACTTAAACAGATCATTCAAAAATACAGATATGTTTTGAGCTCTATATCATTGATATTTCTTTCAAGCTCTGTACTCCTAAAAAAGGAATATTTATTTTAGAGCATTTAAAATACCAAAAAATCAATAAAGCATTTATAAAGAGTATAATAATAATTATAGGATTTAAACATTATGCATGAGAAACTGATCTGAACATGAAAGCTCATTTTATTTTCACAAGAAATCTATAATGTAAGTGTTCTTAACCAAAGAGGAAATCAAAGCTAAGAGACTAAATACTGAGATAGCCAAACTCACAGCTACTAAGTGGTACAGAGAGATGTGAAATCCATGCTGACACTTATAACCTGTACTTTTAATCCCTACTTCTTTCTGACATTGTTTTTGTTATAGATTTATATATAAGGTGTCCCCCAAAAGCCTCTGTGCTAATGCAGGAATATTTGGAGGTTTAATGACTGGACTGTGAGAGCTGTAACTAATCAGTCTATCCTACTTTGAATAGATTGGGGGTAACAGTAGGCAGGTGAGGCATGGCTGGAAGAACTGGATCACTGGTGACCTGACCTAGAAGGGTGTCTCTTCCCTGAGGCCCCTTTCCCCTTCCCTCTCTTTGTCTCTCTCTGCTTCTTGTTCACCACAAATGGAGCAGCACTCTTAAACCACACCCTTTATCATGATATTGTGCCTCAACTTGGGTCCAGAGCAATGGAATCGGACCACCACGATCTGAAACAATGAACCAAAATCAATTTTCCCTTCCCTAAAGTTTTTTTTTTTTTTTTTTTTTTTTTTTTTTTTTTTTTTTTTTTTTACAGGTACTTGGTGCATGGGAACACAAAGTTAAATAGTTTCTGACTATGAAATTATAACTATAAAATTAACACACAGTCTCTCATAAATTGGCTTTTGTTTCTTAGAAGATTTTTCCAAATATAAGATGCAACTTTCTCAAGAAACTGAGAACATTTTTTTTCCAGTTGAAATTCATCCAACATACATATGATATATCAGGTTACCTCTATGGATTTCTTAAAGTGGAAATATGTATTTACTGAGAACTAGACTTGGAAGTAGTTGATCTCACAGATTGCTTTGGGAATGTGAGAAAGTCATTATTTGCTGGCTCTTCCGTAATTTACTTTGAATTTGTTAGATTCATTGATGTGTGAACTGGTTATCAAAGCTTGATAAACAGCTTATAAATCACTTTGAAGTTGGCAGAAATAAATATTAATGAGTCAATTTTCAAGGAACTTATAGTTAGTTTCTTCTTCTTTCCACATAAGTAAAAAAGATCTCAGTTGTTTTACTTAGAAAAGAATCTACAATTTATTAGTAATGATTGATGTTTTTCAAGATAATCATCAGACTATTTATTATACGAAATCAGACTATTTGCTTTAAAAAAAAAAAAGAGTGCTCTTTGAAAATCCACCAAAAAGTTTCAAGTGATAAAAATTCTGTGCAAAACTTATTTATAAAGCCCATACTTGATTCTAATATTTTGAGATACTAAAATAAACTGCTTCATCATGATCTGTGCAGGGCTGGCCCCACTTAAACCACTACTTCCTCCCAGCCTTTCTCACAAGACAAAACAGGCTCCAACAGTTTTAGTAGCTTACCCAGATCACAAATAGGAAGAAAACAAAGTATGTGAAAACATGCCTATCTACTACAGTCTTTTGTGACTTAGCCTCTATAATAGGAAAAAGATATCATTTTTAATGTTACGGATTTTAAGAATTCAAAAAGTCTTTCTAAGGTCAAAATAACAAAGAGGATATATATCTTACATAAAATATATAAATATGCTCTGACATAAAATTTTAAATGCCATACCCCAAATTAATGATCCAGATCTGGACTTAGATTTCTTATGCTTATTTTGCCTTGTGAAGATACTTGATATCCCATTATGGACATTTTATTCCCTGCATTTAAATGCTTATTTCCCCTAACTAGGAAATACTTGAAATCTCAGGATTCATTTGTACCTCCATTTTAAATCCCTTCTAGAGGTTCTGGCTAATGTTTGATTTTCATAAGTGATGAGAAAGGATAAAGCAACCTGACTATTACAAGAAGTTAGGAATCCTGTTCATTGGATAGGGTAACCCAGCTTCATGGAGTAGGGAGCATATGAAATCCACCTCACTCTACCACATCACCTGCTGCATCCACCTAGATGGTGCCAGCTCTAATGTGCAGAAAGGTTTTACGTAGGCTCATGCAGGCCCTACAGACCTGAGAGTTAGGAAAACAAGGGAAGGAAGCAGTTAAACACAAAGCTTTTCAAGTCCAATTTCTATCAGAAATTAAAAGAACAGAGAAATAGAGCTCATGATGAGAATGTTTATTAATTCATTAAATCAGTACCAGGGTAGGGAAACACTTTTTTCTTGGTACTAGGAAGTATAATATCATTTTAGGGGAAAAGATTTAGGAGAACCACTAGCAACATGTCCTCTTTATTGTATGGGACGTGAGAACCATTACTAAGGAAGACTATGAATATTTAAGAATATGATTCTATGGATGTGGGAGAAAGAGAAAACTCTTACATCCCTTGATCTGATGATTCTGTTTCAAAAAATTCTCAAGTCTACTAGAAATAAAACAGCATGACAGTATATATGCCACATTTGCCACATTTTAAAAAATCATCACACTATCACTTTGACAGATCCTGAAGAGGCTCTAAAGAAACACTTTGAACACATGGATATCAAGTCTTACTTTCATGGATACACAACTGATGTTTTCTACAATATAGATGACTACCTCTGAAATTCTAACAATAACTACCCATTTGTTCAGTATTAGATACTATACCAAGAAAACACTTATCTCCAAAGAGGAATATTTCAGAAAATATGTATTACTATTTCATATTTATAAATAAGGATTGAGGGTCAAAAAGCATAAGAGATTTGCCTAATTTCATGAAGGTAATTATTGCTGATTGCAGATTCAAATCTATGCTGTTCTTAATTCAGAACCTGAGTTTTTGCCACTTCAATAAACTAAACTTTTGATAAGGCTGTTAATGCTTAGGAAAAAAGTGGTACTTTTACCAATCAACATTTTGAGATATTATATAAAATATAATATACTGAATCAAATATGTCAACACCATGCATCCTCCTACTATTTCCTAAAATATATACTTATTAAACTGCCATTGTTTTAAACTGCATAATGATATGCTAATAATCAACTAAATTTATGATGTTCTGGTTAATGTTTGAGAAATGAGACAGGAGGCATGGCTTGACTGCTTACCTGTTCTGCTAGTTTTTGTCCATTGAGGTAAGCCTGAATCACAGCATCATTTACAAGCAAATGGAAGTTCAGGAGCACGTGTTCAACATCATAGGTTCCATGCATTGCATTTGAAAGCTCTTCCAAGGACTGGATATATGCATGCCAATGTGGATTAAGCTCTACCATGTGGGCAAGACAGCCCCTGGCAACATTGAGGCAGTACCCCATACAGGGCTTACTGAGAGTCAGGCCCTGGCAATGAGGGCAGTACTGCATCCTTAGGAGGGCTCTGCTGCACTCTTTGGAGAAATGAAGATGGTCAGTGGTGTTGATGACTTCAATGCCCAGATTGAGGGCCTGCAGAAATGTGCGGCTGGGCAGCAGAGATCTTCCCATCTGCCCCATTACTCTTTTGGGAATATTACCAAATGGACTAACATCCCGGCGGGCCATGCGGATGCATTCCGAGTATTCCAAGGAGCTGTCAGTCACACTGGGATTAATGAGATGGTTGTAGACCAGAGGAAAAAGACTGTCGAAAAACCTATTTACAAATTCTTCAGGATTAACATCCACACCAAATAAGTAGAGCCCTACATCGGTGAAGAACTCCTGAACTGCAGCAGCAGCCTCTAAGGCCATGTTCCTGTAGGTGTTGCAAAAAAGTATACTGGTATAATTTTCTGCTTGTCTGATGAGAGTTTCAAGGGTTTCTGTAACACAGCAAAGGTAAAAGATGAAAAGATTTAATATTCATTTTAAAACTGTTCATCCCTTTGCTCCAGACAGTAAATGAATTTAATGTATCATAACTAATTTAAGGATCTACCATAATTCTCAATCTACTAAACCAACTTTAATTTTCCAAGGATAATGGCTGGACAACTATGGTCATTACGTGCAACATACAAGATTCATACTGACATGTTTCCTAGAATCAAAGTCTGATAAAAAGTACAGAACTAAAAAACAAGTTACATGTAAAGGTAGTTTCTTACTATTTCCTCCAGTCATTCATAACCCACTAATAATAAGTGTGTTTCATAACCTGAGTTCATTATTTACAAAAGATGATAACATTAAATACTTGAATTCCCACCCACTATATTTCTGTACTTTCATCATCTTTTATTTTCCCAGAATGAAAGCTAGTAGATTACACACTAGTTGGTACAAAGAGAGGCTAAACTCCAAAGGAAAACCTAACAATCCTCAGACCTTTTAACATGTTCAAACTAAAAAGTAAAACCTTTCATTATTAGACTACCTGCAAATTATCACACCTCATTAAACAGTGGGAAAACCATGAGTGACATTATTTGATGATAGTAAATAATTGTGACCCCTTATTAGTTATAGTCTGTTGTTTTTATCATCTTATCTTCAAAGACTTTACTGTGGGATAATTTCTTTTTTTACTTAACTGATGCTCTCAAATCAGTTTCTCCACAGGAGGAAAAAAAAAGAATAATTTAGCTACAAATTAAAGAAAAAAAATCTAAAAATGGGAAATTAGAATAATCAGGAAGTTAAAATAGTGTTTCAAATTATAGCATTAAGCATTGGCTATACCAATAATTATATATTATAATTAGCCTAAGCAATGATACTAGACTGTATCAAATCATAATTAATTAAGAATATATTCAATAAAATGATTTCCCTTAGCCCCAATCTCATAGTTATTTTATGAGGCTGTAAAAGACCACAAAATAATTTGGGAAGCAAATCTCGTTTAAGTATATTATAAAAGGAAATGGAAGAACAGTAAAAAATAAAATGAAAGAATAAAAAGCAGAAGTTCAGGGAGAGCTGCTAATAAAGTAGCTGTATCATGAATATACCACATGATCCTCACCAAAACAAGATATTAAAAAACACAGTTTTATGAAGAATACAAATATATGACAAAACAATCTCATGTGTTCTTATTTTGTCTGGAGATAGATTCTTTTTGGGTTCCAGGCTTTAGGGTGATGTATCAATATATATTACCCTGCAATCAAAGGCAACAGTTCTTACAGGCTATAGCAACTGTTTTAACAGAGCACTATAAACTAGATGGTTAGGATTCATGTGTTATCTGTGCATCTCTAGTGCCCACTACACCGACTACACACTGACTACACACTAGCAACTCAATAAAAACGAGATGGTAACTGAAGACTTCAATTTTGACTGGCATCTCTGCCAAGTGAGACAGCATTACTATCAAGTTTGCCCAGTTGGCCTGATCATGAGGCTGCAGTAGGGGAAATACAGATTATCAGGCCTCTGCTTTGGGAATTCTAACTCAGCAGGTTTGTTTTGGTCCAGAAATATATATTTAACAAGCAGCCCAGGTGATTATTTCAATCCAGCTAGTGTTTGAAACACTAAAATTTCAAATGTGGCCAAATGTCCTCTGCTCTTATATCGTAGGTAAGCAAGCCTTCCTCTGGCTTCTCAGCTGCAAACTCAGCCACTATACTTTGTACTTTCCACAAGAGGAAACCAGATTGACCTGTTGTGGTCTGAACTAAAGTAAAATTTCTTTTTTTTGCAGGGGTGGGGGCACGAGGGTATGAGGGATTGAACTCAGGGGCACACAACCCCTAAGCCACATCCCTAGCCCTATATTTTATTAGACACAGAGTCTCACTGACCTTGTTTTTACTAAGGCTGATTTTGAACTTCCAATCCTCCTGCCTCAGCCTCCTGAGCCATTGGGATTACAGAAGTGTGCCACCACACCTGGCTAAAGGAAAATTTCCAAACCTATAATTTTCTCCATAATATAAGCTAATTTTCCTTAATTGCTTGTGTGTGGCTATTAATTGTAAGGTAGATCACAAATGATTTTGTTTACCAGTAACAGTTAAACAGCATTGTTTGCAAATTAATTAAGTTTTAAGATAAAAAAGGACAAATTAAAAGGTACTCTGTCTCTTTCTTACATGCACTCTTACATGATTTCCACTAGGCTTCTAAAGTGCCCTTTATTTAACAGATATCTGTTAAATATTCAGTGGAATAAAGTTTGAATGTTGCTTACCCTGGCAATACAAAGGTTCTATCTGATTTTTGCTAATTCTAAATAATGCTCCAATGTGAAATTTTTAGAAGTCAAAAGTAAAATGTTTCTTTATAAATTCTTAATATATAACACAATTAAATGTATAACACACTAACTTAAAAATACATGGAACTTATCTTTCAGTAACCATAATTATAAGTTTTACAAAATAACTTATTTTGTTAAAGCAATATCAAAGAGAATGTAATATTTAGAAGTATCCATTCAAAATAAAAATGAGTATAGTAATTCCAGATATCATTATGTCCTAAGTCCACTTTGTACTACTGGCAACAAACTAATTTTGATTAGTGTTTGAGATTATAATTAAAAATAAATTTCTGGACAAAGTCTGCAGTTCTGATGGTATTTATTTCAAACTAGTTCTCCTCTGATTTAGTTTTATTCTTTCTCTAAAATAAAATAACAAAAAACAGTTAAAGATTTTAAGAATCATTATGTGAAATTTTTTAACTTCAATAACATCCCCATTAAAATTTTAGTTTTCATAAATATGTACTGATTTCAGTACCCTTTGCAGGAAGAATTATATATTGCCAAATATCAATATTCTGATTATTTTTCGAATGTCTAAACAAAAAAGTGGATTTTAAAAATTGAGTTATTATGATAGTTTTTTCATTATGTTATTCACTCACTAAAATACGAGGATTGGATTTTTTGCTTTCAAACTGTATTAAATCTGATATTGAAACATTCCTTTAATTAAATTACCTAAACATATGTTAGCTGTGTATTTCCATCCTTATCTCTTCAAAAAATTGAATATATAAACACCTATAAAAATGAACAATCTAATAAACCAGCCATTGGAAGATCTTGTTGATAACTGGTTACAAAAAGTTGATAAAATCAGGAGTTGAATTTATAAAAACAAATTGTTTGTATTAATTCTGGATCTAAAAATCCATCACTTTGTTCTCATAACATGTTTACCAAAAAGTTGAGGATTTCCATTTTATAAAATTAACATAGTGTATTAGCAGGAATTTAAACATTCATAATTACAAAATATTATTTTCTGGAGTGAAAAAGAACATTCCACATTAAAAAAAATCAGCACTTATAAATCCAAGTTAGGTTAAGTGCTAAATAATTTGTATATCTACTTAGTTATTAAAGAGAACCTGTACATTTTATTTCAAAGATTTAATATATATGAAACATCCTGCAGCCTAGATATATTACTAGCAGCATTCTATGAAAGTGCTAAAATAGTTAATGCATCTTGAAAATAAACAGAAATATTTACCAGGTTTGGTTAAGGAACTTAGATAATAGACTACAAAAAAAAAATTCTTTTTGTGTTTGTAATTGACAATTTCAATAAGATCTTCCTTCCAGTAATCTATCAAGACAGAATAATTTCCAGCTTTCCTTGTAATGCCTGAGTGGTAGGCAGTATAAAAGGCTGCAGTCTAGTTATTGTTGAAACAAAAAATATAATTCCTCCAAGCTTTATGGGAAATTAATTTATCTATACATAAAATCAGTTATGTGTAATCCCAACTAAAGAATGAAGTTAAAGTGCATGAATCTATTTTAATTTTCAGCATTAACATTATGTGATAATTTCATGACAAAATACTTAAGAATGAAAATTTTATTTCTACTTTTCCAGACCATATTCCCTTTGATGATCTTTTATCATGCATGCCAATGATTATGAAACATAAATCAAGAATTTAAGTTTAAATAAAACACTGTAGATAAAATTGTGATAATTATTTTAAATTAAATTTAACAAATCACAAATTCAGTAAATATTCATATGTATGGGATGTTTTGCAATGGAAGAAACAATATTTTTAAGACTTTTACTGGTTTTAGATAAAATTGACCCCAAAAAGTAACAATCATGAAATAAGTATTACAATAACTTCTCCAGCATGACATGAATAACATTTTATGACTCTTCATACTTCCTAGTATTTTTGATATATGAACATTTTTAAATGCAAAACGTGAAGTGTCAATTACAATTTAAGGCCACAGATATTCTCAAATACAGCAATGAAATAGATGAAAAAGATTAAATCAATCATATCAACCATAGATAATCAGATGATTTTACAATGTATATCTAGGTTGAAGAAAAATTTTCAGAGTGAGTGTATATTTTGTCAATTACAATTCTCAAGCCACAGATTACATTAATGCAACAGATATTTCATTATTACTCGGCTACTTCAAACCTATTTTGTTCCACTATATAACCCTGTGCATTAAATTATGGATAGATGAACAGATAGGTACATCACTGTAAGAGTAATTTCTCAATAAGTTTTTAACCTATGTATATTAAAATAAATGTTAATTCCATCTACTTTTAAAAAAAATGCCTTCCAATGATTTTAACACTTTCAGATTAATAATCCTTGAATCACCCAAAGACCATTATAGCCACTCTGAAGATACGCATATTAAATAAAGAATTATATATTTTTCAGCCTGGAAGTGTTTATACCAAATTCATTCCTTATATTTGCATACTTCTTCAATTGTTTCAGAAAGCAAATATGTAATAAAAGTTCTCTGGAATATTAATTTAATGTCTTTTTAAATGTTATGCCATATGATTTATAATTCTTCAGAAATTAGTCATCTATACAAATAAATACTGGAATATTAATCTGTATCACCAAGAATTAGCATATTGGTAATTAATTTAGTCTTCTAAGGCAAGCATTGCATGGAAAAATGCTTTCTCAACTTTTCTTCTTCATTTCCCTCTTCATTAATGCAGTTATCATAGTGCATCAAACTTATTTTTAATATAATTTTATAGTCATTTATTTTCTGAAAATCAATATAGGTTTTAGTAAAACTTTTAACTCCATTAAACTATTATATGACATATAAAGATCAGTGCCAAACAACTAATGATAGATTATTTCATAAATTACTGTGAAATGAAGACTTTAAAATCAAATTTTCCGACAGTCTTTAACATGAACTCAGAAATGCAATCTGAAAATGCAAATCAGTCATATAGAGCTATTTCTTACTAACTCATATAATTTTCTACTTTTATACAGAACAAATAAATCAATACCCTTTGTCATTGGTTCTTTGTCCTCTTCTTTTTTTTTTCTGTTCTTTTCACACTCTAAGACATGGGTCTCCCTTACTTAAATAAACAAAAATCTTTAATTTAATTTTTTCTTTAATTTTTTTTCTTTAATTTTTTCTTTCTTTAATTTTTTTCTCTTTCTGACACTTCAAGAAAATCAAATGGTCTATATTTTTTACTTCCATTGGCACAATGGTTGTTCCTTCTTCAATGTTCACATCTAATTTTTTTAAACTTACTCCTCCATTCATCCATTCAACCAAGATTTATTTATTTTTATTTTGAAGGGTACAGAGGATTGAACTCAGGGGCACTAGACCTATGAGTGACATCCTTAGCCCTATTTTGTATTTTACTTAGAGAGAGAGTCTCACTGAGTTGCTTATTGCATCAATTTTGCTGAGGCTGGCTCTGAACATGCAATCCTCCTGCCTCAGCCTTCTGAGCAACTGGGATTATAGGCATGCGCCACCATGGAGGGCTCAACCAAGATTTTTGAATACCTATTCTAGACCTTAAAGCAAGAGCTAAGGAAACCATACAAATTTCTGTCTCATAAAGTTTATTATCTTTGGAGTAGGAAAGAAAATATAAAAGCAAACAAATAAAAAACTATGATATAGAAGTACTAGAGAGGTTAGAGTTGGGGTTAGAACAAATGATGGCGCACTGTTTTACACAGCTTTAAGACAGTTTGTCTATAATCAATGCATTAAAAAACCATAAAAAATGAGTTCCCTGGCCAGGCACAGAGGTGCATGAGTGTAAGTAATCCCAGTGTCTCAGGAGGCTGAGACAGGAGTATCACAAATTCAAAGCCAGCCTCAGCAAATTAGTGAGGCCATAAGCGACTTAGTGAGACATTGTTTAAAAAACAAAATAATTTTAAAAGGGTCTGGAACATGACTCAGTGGCTAGGTGCCCCTGGGTTTAATCCCTAGATCCACCACCATCACCCCAAAAATAAGAAGTTCCGTGATTAATCTATTTCCAAAAGAAAATTTTCTGAATTTATATATATGGTCATGTGGCCAAAAATGTATTTAGGCAAATTTGTTTAGACAGAGTGACTTTCTAAAGATTGACCATTTAAAATAAGGTGAACAACAGAGCCCTCTCTCAGGAGGCAACTTTGAGCAGACTTCTGCAATAAAATGAAACCAGTTTTGGTAATGTAATTGGTGAGTTTATTCAGAGGAACTGGGATCCAAGGCTATCAAAAAATTTTAAACATGAGAGAACTATGACCTGTTATGCATTTTAATGGAATATAGTGGCTGCTGTGTGGAAAACAGACTGTTGAGGCAGGGCTAAGTGAAAGCGGGGAGCCTAGGTAAAAGGCTTTGGTAAGAATATGAGTGAAAGACCGTGGTAAATTGGACTGTGATGGTGGTTGTGGAGTTAGTGACAATAAGTGATCACATTGGCCATACATAATGAAATAATAGACAAAGGAACTTGCTATTGTTTGGAGGGTGTATAGGCAAAAGGCACAAATGAATAACTCTGAATCTTGGGCATTAGCTGCTGGATACACAGTAGTATCGTTAACAGAAAAAGTAAGACTATGTAAAAAGGTACATGTTTATATGTGATGGGAGTTGGAAATTAAAAGTTCTATTTTGGGAATGTCAAGATTGAGATGTTATTTACAAATTCAAATAAAGTGTGTATTAGTATACAGTTAGGTAAAGTAATTCAGATCTGAAGGAAAGAGCTAAGGCTGGTGATACCAATCTGAAAGTGATTAACATGGAAGATAAAGTCATGGTACTGGATAAAACAACCTAAAGGCAGAAGATAGGTAAGGATACAGATGATCAGAAAAAATAATCAAGAAGAGAGTTAGAAGCCAGAGAGCTTTAAAAAAAATCAGGAAAGTAGTACTCTAGAGATCAAGGGAAGAAAATGACTCAAGTGGAAGAAAATAATCCATCATGTCAAATGCTATTAAGAGGTCAACTCAGATGAAGAGTAACAACAACTGACCATTGGAACTGACAGGAGAGAGGCTCTCAAGGATCTTGATAAGAGCTGCTTCAGCAGAACATAAGCACTAAAGAGAACAAGAATTGAGCCAATGTATAGACAACTTTTTACAAATGCTGACTATAATAGAATCAGAGATCCAAGGTAGACACTGGAGGGGAATATGAAGTCAAATGCTTTTGTTTTGATGAGAAAGAAGAATTTACTGAATATTCAAAGAGCAATAAATTGATGACTTATCAGGGGAATGGGAACTTCAGGAAGAAATTCCTTGAATAAGCAAAAGGATTTGATCTTGAGCACTCACAGAAATCAGAATATTAAGTATTTTAATGGATGCTGAAGTGCCAAGAGTGACTACAAGAGAATGTGAAAAGAAAGACAGCAAGTCAGAAGAGGTTGACTTGCTAAAGGAACCTGATCAGAAGTACGGTAGAAGCCAACATTGAACTTCTGGTATCCTCGTTCAAGGGGGTTTTTGAGGAGAATGGTGAGATTTCTGTAGATCAATAAGCATACCTCATTACTCACAGAGGACACTTGTGTAAGTTTCTTGCTACTAAAACAAAGTGCTGCAAATTTGGTGGTTTCAACAACAGGAATTAGAAGTAGTTCTGGATGCAGAATTCCAAGTTCATTAACTCCATGCTGAAAGCAAAGTATGGGCTGGGCCCACACCTCCCTTTGGAGGCTTTAGAGGAGAAACTTTTTCTTTGCTCCTCCAGTTTTGTGTGGCTGCTTGCATCCCCTGGCATTCTTGGATTATGGTCACATCACTCTAGGAAAGGTAACTTCAGAAAGGACCATATGGCCTGTCTATCTCACATGCACCAAGTCTTTCAAATCCAGAGGCTGAATAACAGTCTTTGTCACTAGAGACTATTAATTAGGGTGCTATAAACTTGAATAAACAAATGCCAAAGCAACTTTAAATATAGCTTATACATTTCCTCCGATTTATCTCTGTACCATCCCTAGAGTTTACTACCCTAGTCCAGATATCCATTTTTCCTATCCTTTCTTAACAAATTTATTATTCTTTGTCCAAAATGCATAAAAGCATCATGTGTTGTTCACTTTTTCAGACTTCACTTTCTTGTGAAGATCCCAAGATATTTGTAAAATTTTTAAAAAGTTGCATGTTTTTCTCTTGTTAATCATCTCCTGTATTAATTGGAATCCTAGATCAAACCAAAGAGCTCACATAAAAACAAAGGGTGCAGGGCTGGGGTTTAGAAGGGATCTCTCTTTCTGCCACAAGAAAAAGTTCTGTGTGTGTTATGTTGGAGAGCACTCAGGTGAGAAATTTCTATTATTGTAATTACAAACTGAAAAATGTGCAATCGTTAGGAAACAAAGATACTATGTAAATTCTTTATCACCAAACACACTGTTGAAAAGTAAATAAATACTTCTGTCCTTCATCAGTTTCTCCTACTCAAAAATATCTGTGCCATAAGAGAACATATGGGAAAAATGTACAAAATTTTAGTTAGAAAAAGAAGGTGAAATTCTTTTCAGAGAATAGCTTGAAAATATGTCTCTGGTGAAGTGCATCAACTCCATTACAGAACTGTGGAAGACTTAGGCAGGAAGAGAGAGATCTGATTAGTTCAGACAACAGGTTGTACTGAGCCCCTGACATGGCTCACAGGTTTCTGCCAACCTCTTCCTTAGCAACTGCAGTCAATGACTTATTCTCCAGGCTCAGACTCTGCTATTTACTCAAGCTTCTAAATCTGGTGCCTCGGATTTTTCTATGTCCTCTATTTACTGAATGTACTATTTTGTTCATTCATTCCTCTACATTTATTCTAGACATCTAAAAGTCTTCATTCTTTTTCCATGTTTTTTCATTCAAAATGCAGCACAACTTTTACAATATCAAATGAAAGTCCAAGCTGATGACTTCTACACTTACATATGTAAGTTAGTAATCCTCAAAGATTTTGATTTAAGAATCCTTTACACTCTTAAAAACATATTGAAAAACTTGAAGAGTTTTTGTTATGGTGGGTTTCATTTGGACATATACATAATTATTTTATAAAAAACTGATACTATCTACAATATGCATTTATTATATTAAGATAACCACAACAAACATAATTATATTAGATACTTATTTTGTAAATAAAGTAATTATATATAATTACTTTATTATATATATAATACATATTATATATATATAAAATAAGAGTTAGTGTGAAGAGCACTATTGTTTTATATCCTTATAAATTTAATTAAAGTTTGTCTCAATGAGAGAGGGCTAGATTCTCATATCTATATCTGAACACAATCTGTTAAAGTATATGTTTTTGTTGATGAATGAAACAGACATTATTATTGCTGTGTGTATATACGTGACTGCATGACCAAGGTGATTCTGCAACCTGTACACTCAGAAAAATGAGAAATTATATCCCATCTGATTCAAATGTATGATATATCAAGGTCATTGTACTGTCATGTGTAACTAATTAAAACAAATAAAAAATTTTTAAAAAAGAAAAAATTCAGCTTCATACAGATGAGACATTGAGAAAGACAGAGATATTTAGTAGCCTTTCCACATCTTTGGTAACATTCTTCTTTTGTTTTATATCAAGAAATAATAAATTATTTCTTCAAATTTAGTTGCAATGTAGAATAGGAAAGTTTATCAATGACCTTCTCATACTCTGTTAATCAACATTCATTGGTCATTCTTCCACTATGAATGGTTCAGCTACCCAGGCAAGATTTTGTAAGTCATACATTGACATTTGAAAAATATTTTTTCACAGGTTATGCAGATTTCCCCCAAAATGACACATCACTTTTTAAAGTATTAAGAATCTGTCAAAGTCACGGTGATGGATATAAATTTTCTAAGTTTTCTTGAAAGCTCAAATGTTATTGCTATGGTTCAGATAAATGGCTCCAAAAGGTGTATGTGTTAAAGGCTGGTCCCCACTAGTGGCACTATTGGGAGGTGCTATTGACCTTTAGAAGGAGAGATCTATGGGAGGTGTTTAGGCCATTGCGGGTCTGCACCTGAAGGGTATTGCAGGATTCAGGCCTCTTCCTCTCTCTCTCTCTCTCTCTCTCTTTCTTTCTGGATTATGAGAGGAGTGGTTTTGCTCTGCTACATGCCCCCACTACAGATCCAAAACACCTGGTCAATTGATCAGGGACTGGAACCTCTAAAATTGAGAGCCAAAATAAACATTTCCTCTTTATAAATTAATCATCTCGGGTATTTCATTACTGTGCTAGAAAACTGACTAATACAGTTATCCTTGGAAAAAACAAATGCAGTAAGCTGTTTCCCTTAAAGTTACAGAAACTTTAGGAAACTGTCTGCTAAACACCCAAATCTCAATCCAGAAGACATGCTTTGTGCATACTTCTCATTTTGTAACACAGAATATGAAAAATATGTACATGTGTAATTCAAGGTTCATATTAAACAAAAGGAATAAAGTATAGTGTTCATCAGGATATTCCTAAATGAATCTGGCTTTTTAAAAATGCGTTCATATATGTAAAACATACTATTATTGCTGATACAATATGGTGCATCTGATTCAATTTGTGTTCAAGTCCTCATAGTTTGCTCACCATTGCTTTTGCACTATCAAGGCAAATGTCGATGCAGGAAAAAGGCAATCAATGACTTAATTGTATTATTAGAATAGTTTCATGTCCCAGAACTTCAGAAAGTTCTCTACAACTCTGAGAACTCTTGTTTAAGCAAAAATCTTCATCTAAGATCTAGTTATTTTTCAAAACATCAATATATCAAATTGGATCTTTTTTTTACAATTATTCCTTTCTATTGTCTCAGTACCTTCCTGATTTCCTTATCTTATCCATTAGGATCAATCTTCTAGGCATGAAGATGCATGGTCTTAAACTTTCCAGTGTCTAGTCAGTCATCAATAACTGTACTTTAAATGTTCTTTTAATCTATTCATTGTTGGATTTTTTCCTAAAATCTATCTCATCTAGCCTATAATATTAACAAAGCTCCCATTGAGTTCTAAGCACAGTTTTATTCATTCTTATATTGAACATTCTAGTTGTTTTCATATTTCTTCCCATACATTTATTTAAATACAATGTGCACTCCAGGACCCAATCCAAACCTCATGTACTTGAATAAACCAACAAAATTTTATTTGCATTATGGTGTCTCCAAAACATACCTAAAAACATATCCAGATGCTAGCAATGTCATTTTCATTAAGTAGCACATGGCATTCTAAACTGAAATGAATTAGTTGGAATTCTTCTGACTATATGACAACTAACCTCAATCTTTTTTTTACAGTTATGTCTATACAATACATAAAAATACACAAGGAAATGGCCTCCAGCAAAATCTCTTAATATCCTTTAAACAGCTATACTAGTTTTTCTTTGTCATCATATTTAATTATATTTTTATTTTACCAGTTCACCAAAAGTCATTTGATCACATTTATCATTCTAAGAATTACTATTAATTTCCTTGCTTTTCTTAAGACCTAGAAAGTTTTGGTGTTTTTTTCCCCAAGAACAATATATTAATGTGCATCACAGACTTTTATATCTTCCTCTTCTCATGGTAGTTAGAATATTTTCCTACAGTATAGTGTTAAAAATATGTCTGACTCTATTAGCTGTACAATAATAGCTAAGGTATTTCATTTAAAAACCCAGGAATATTTTCTAAGTCATTATACAAATGCACACTGAAGTTTAATATTGATGAGTTCTAACAACCATATGGTCTAACATAAGGGAATTAAAAACTGGTTTCAATTCCATTATGGAAACTCCTGAATTTTGAACATTCTGATCCTGGTCCTACAGATCTGCTGGTTCACATTGCCAAGTGTCATGTTTTAGTGCCTTCTTCCTTACAGATCAGCAAACAGAAAAAGAAATGAATTGAAAGTTTTCACTCCAAAGTTACAGACAGTTTAATAAATATACTGTGTCTATCTTGACAGAGAGAAACTCCTTTAGAAGGTAGGCAATCTTTTAGACTATTACATTCTTTCCAAATAGCAGGAGGAAAAATTGCAATACTTTCTGATAACCGAAATGGGTTATAAAGCACAAAATCAATCAGACCAAGAAGAGTTCGTTTTACTACAATATCCATTCCTGCTTTCATAGCTGTTATCACAAAATACTCCAACAGTAACACAGTCAAAAGTAGAAAGACTAGGGTGTAACAATTATGTGATGCTAACAGTCCTTTCACTAGCGATATAAATTTTAAAATAAAAGTGCTCCAAAGGTAAGTCTTGTAGGAATCCAAATTTCAAATAATTATGATTTCAAAGACATGAAATAATATATATTTTATGAACATCTACCAATGCAAAAGAAATTGCTTTCCTTATTTATGAATTTTTAAAATAAGACTTTAAAACCATATTGCCACAATTTTGCAGAGCAAAGGCAAGTGTTTGGGATATTAGTATGTTAGAATAATATTAGTATGTTAGAAATGCAAAACAACTTGACAGATAAACTAATTTATCTCCAAAATGCCCCCATAACCAGCTCAGGGACTTGAAGTTCTCTTCTATTAAAAAACAAATACAAACAAAACTTCCAGATTAAAAACCTCTCTCAGTGCTCCACTGCCATTTTAATACAGTCAAAACTGAGTGGCTTTGTAGCTAATACACCAAATTACATAAAACTAGAGTTAAAATCCATTTTGTTTTCTAAATTTGTTTTCTTGGAAATTACTATTAGCTCGCATTTGAAAATCATTAAAAAGTAGAAAGCATCATTTAAGAAGGGACTAATCGATGTTGAGCGTTAATGGAACCACTCCATCATAATTCCCATGCATAGCACTTCTACTTTTTATTCCTATTTTCTTTCATTTTGAAAGAATTATCCATGATGCTTCTTCTATTATTTCCACAATGGATTCCAACGGAATCATCAACATTATTTATTTCAAGAGCTTTTCTACGTTGCTCATGATGTAGACCATACTTGCTATTACTCCACTTCATTTTATTTTCAATTTTCATGCAGATTCCACTTTCACATAATGTGATGTACAAGCTGTCCCTTGCCCAGGGACAACATTCAGACTTTGTTCTAGAGTCCATCAACAGCCTCAGAGTAGTGGGCCCTTTGCCTGCCCAACTAAACCTGATGAGGTAAGTGCCAGCCCACTTACCACTCCAGCCATGTTCAACAGTGGCTTCTTTAAAACTATTCTCTGGATGAAGCTTATAACAAGCTTGGTAGTTTAAATAAAGTCACATATCCCTCCACATATAATTTGTGGTAGTGTTTTCGAAAACCTCAGTACAGTGAAGAAAATCTATAGTTATTCTCAAAGCATGGATCCTGTTTTAATGTTCAGAATGATTAAGTTATTTAATTGGATTTATACTTCTTAAGGGAGGGTATAAAAGAAAAAAACACTTGGTAAAGTTTCATCAATGACATTTTAGTAGAGATGTTATATATGATCTCACACAGTTAGCATCTACCACACAGGAAGCTAATGCTCCAAACACAGACACTTGATAACTGTCTTGCTTTCTCAAGCCCTCATGCATTCCCTTCCTTCTTCTACCTTTCTGCTTGGAACGCTCATCCTCACCCTTAAGAGTAAATGCCACTTTATGCATGAAGTTTCCCTGATCAATCAGACTGTTCATTATTCAACTGGTTCTTCCTATCTATGGGCTCCACATTTATGAGGTCAATCAACTGTGGATGAAAATATTTGGAAAAAGATTGTGTCTAAACTAAACATGTACAGACTTATTTTTATTTTCCCCTGAACACTACAGTATGGCAAATATTTACATTGTATTAGGTATAATCTAGATTAGGTGTAATCTAGAAATGAATTAAAGTACATGAGAGTAATGTACATGAGTACATGCAAATACTATGTCATTTTATATAAAATACTTAAGGACTTTTTATAAAAGGACTTTCTGTAAGAAAGTGTGAGCCTAGAAGACTGAAGCACTAGTAATACAAAACTGACACACCAGTGAGTGTATGTCCACAGTCTGTGCTTTGTTTCCAGTTATAGCTTTGTTGCCTATTCCCTGGACTTTGGGCAAATTATTTAACTTTTCTGTGTTCCTGATCCTTCTTTATAAAATAGCAATAATAATACTTTCTATTTCATAGATTAATGTTAAATTAAATCAGTTAATCTTTTTAAGGGACTTTGATCGGTATCCATAAGATAGCATACTACTTTTTCTTAATAATAAAAGAAAGAATAAAAAAGTCTTCAATGAAACCCTTCATCTGAATTTTTTTCCTGTATTGTGTACATAATTCACATTTACTCTTTATAATCATAGGTTCACACTGCTAGTGAAGTATTCTTTAGATATTTAGATACTTTGGAATTAAATGTTATGATTGTATCACTTAATATAAAGTGCTTTTATTTTTTATAAAGCATTCCTCATATATGTCTTGTGGTTGAAAGGAATAAAGATGAAAACACCTTGATTGTAAACTCTAATACAGGAAAAAAGCTAAACTTGTTTCTTTGGTACCTACCAAGGGAGATGCAGAAGGACTTGTCACTTAGCACACAACACTTTCCTGTTTGAAACTGTCCAAGCAGGGGTAAATTCTCTTAGAGGGAGCACTCTGTAAATTGCATCATTACCCTTGGTTCACTTTATAATCTTCCCCACTCAGCAGTGAGCTTCTTGGGGGAAGGAACAATGGTATTCTCAGAACCTCCTGTAATGCTGGCCCTCAGGGGACACTTTGCACAGGGTTATTTAGCTTATGTGCTCTGTCCTTGCATCTCTTTTCCCATTACTGCCAGTGTTGAATCCCAATGGGACATTAAAACACAGACTTGCTATATCCCATCTGAGCAGAGGGACTGGGGAGAAGGAAAGTTTTTTGGAAAGATTTTAGTATTTTATTTTCTTTCTAAGAGAAAAAAAAGATTATTAAAATGCCAAAGGAAAAACTAAAATTACCTAACTTCTTTTGACATAGTTTAACGTAGTATTGCCTTTAATTGTCTGCAGAAGGTAACATAAACTTTTGTTGCTCAGAGCATCTCTACAAAATTCTGTATCCTCTGTCTCCAATAGACAAACACAGTTTTGCTTACATTATCTTCCTTTTTGGTAAACACCTGCCCCCTCCTTTAATTGGGCTGTCTCCTAATCCCTTCAAGTATCACTTCTTCCAACCCTGCCTCCAGGCTACTTGAGTCTCCTCTCACACTGGGCTTCAGCATGCTTCAGTTCCCACCCACTCTCCCCCACACACTGAACAATAAGCATTCAGAAAACAGGTTCGAAGTTTTATTCATCTGAAACCTCCAGTATTTTCTAGGGTGTTAGACACAATACTTTCACAAAAAAATATTTGCTGAATTAATGATTTATTCTGTCCAGTTGAAGATTTTTCTTTCTTCTTTAATGTAAATATACTCACTTATTTTGTTATCTACCTGGACAACTTTTTCAAGAAGCTAGTTTACTATATTCCTAATTTAAATGGGCATTTGTATCTTTTTGGTAACTTCTTTGTAGGAAAAAAGATGAGCTCATTTTTAGAGAACCAATGACTATTATATACTACAGGACCATGTTCTATTGATAAACACCATATTATATTAAAATTATATAGAAGTATGGAAAGAAGAAAGTAAAGCAAAAAGAAGGGGATAAGGGAAGGAGATAAAAAAGGAAGGAAATAAAAAGTGTGAGGAAAGTATATAAACCTTCAGTTCTTTGAGGAAATGAAATAATGTTCCTATAATTTTAAGATGTGGGTTATTCGTTTAAATGTCAATACACAATTACAAATCCAGCAAACTATAAACTAAGCATAAATATCCAGGATCTTCTTTGGCTTACTTTACTAATTTATTCCTTTGTTTCAAAATTTTCAGCTGATTTGATAATCAGTTGCAACTGCTAATACTATAATATCAGGTCAAAGTTAGGAAAACCACTAGAGTTTGTGGTTTAAGTTCCAGTCTGAGTCAGAGTCAAAAGGCAGAAGATAATGTCTTACATCAAAGATAATAAGACTAAGGGAAAGAATTCTTTCTTATTCAGTTGTTCATTCTATTCAGGCCTTCAATAAATTGGGTGAGACCCACCTCTACTGGAAAGGCAGTCTACTCTACTCAGTCTACTGATTTAAATGTCAACTGCCTTCAGAGTTTCTTTGCAGAACGCCAAGAAATAATGTTAAACCAAATATCTAGCCCACTCTAGATATTATACCAACATAACACCAAATACATGGAAACATTTGTGAAATTTGTGTTCTCTTTTCATACAGTTCAAGTTCAGTGATATCTGTGAAGTTTTTGGTCATAAAATTAAAGAGACAACACTTATAATAATTAATTTAAAATGACACTCTCTGGCTTGTGCTCTATGCAGAGAAATTGTGGACTAAGACATGTGTCTTGTAGATTTACAGACTTTATTTTGTTGTTTCTAAGTCGATGCAAGAATGGAAAAGACAAAAATGAAAATAAATGCTATTATAGTGATGATATAGGGCTTCTTTAGGCTGTCACTGAGAATATCAACACCCACTTCTGTCTTATCAATAATTAATAATTAAACATCTACTATCAGAAATAATTAAATCATCTTAGATCAAGGAGTGTTATGGAGAGATGTCAAAGTAAAAAACAAATAATAAATCGATTAAAAAAAGCACTGATGAGGAGTAGTGGGTACCTACTCTGGGGTGGCGTTTCCTGCACTAATTTATCAGGACAGGAGCTTCTACTACCATCCTCAGGAGATCATGCCCAGAAGCAGCTCCTTCTCTACCTCTTCATAAGGGTGGAAAAGATCTGCATCCTCTAAACTGTTTATAATGTGTTCTCCTAAGAGACATCATAACTCATACTAAGAAGCACAATGTGAATAACTGGAACATATTTGATCAATTTGGTTATTAGATAAGTTCAGAACAAATAATCAGCAACAAGATAACATTTAGTCACTTGAATAGACCAAATTCTTTTGAACATGAGATGTGAAAAGATATACATCTCCTTTTGATTAAATATATTGCAGCTTTTAATACAGAATTATTCAAGTCTCAAGACTATTCCATCACAGCATAAAATCTAAAATATAGTACTAAAGTTGACTGTGACCATGTAGCCATGAATCCAGTAAGACATGAACTAAGTGAAAAATAAGCTAAATCAAAAAGGAATCTTTAGGCTTATTTCATTATATCAACCCAGGCAAATATTGCCCAAGTTAATCAACTTAATTAGGGTTAACTTGTGTTCAATGCACTAATTATACCTACATATCAAAAGCAAAGCTCATTGAGATGTCTACATTAAATCTAATTATCCTTTGTGATCCATTCCTGGGATTTAATTGCTATCAATGTCAAACATGAAGAGTAATACTCAAAGATATGAACAATAGCTGTCATAATAGTTGGCTTTCTGTATGATTTAGGAAAGCTAAAGGAGGGTTATAATATTGCAGGGGGATGGAATCCTATCAGTTTCCTTAAAGAATAAAATATTTTGTCAATTTCATGCCAAGCTAGTTTTTTTTTCCAAAACTGTCTGCAGTCAGGAAGAGATAATCATGCTGAAGTTGTTCTCAGGAACTAAAAAACAGCCTCAGAAATTATTCCATATTAAATTACACTGCACAGTTTAAGCCACACCCTTAAACAGGCATGACCTCAGCAACAGACAAAAAGAGAATTCCAAATTATTGACTGGAGTAGATCCAAGGAAAAAAGACAGTGATTGGTGGTAAGTTTCTGGAGATGCTGCAGCCTCTGATGTTTCTAGTTGAAAATCATTCGTTTATGTTTTTTAATAGAATAGAGTGCATCTACAGTAAGATTTGCTTTGCTTTAATCTTCCAAATGAGCTCCCCTTCTGATTTTTATCTCACACACCTGCCTTATCCCATGCTAACATTAAAGTTGTCTTTGATTCTTTCTCCTGGTTCACATCATTTTGTCAGATTTTATTACTTTTTACATTGTGGTAGCCAGTTTGATCTCTACATCTATGTCTTTGATTATTGCAATAGACTCAACATTGAATTCTTTCCTAAATCTAATTCCAACAAAACACTAATACACTTATAATCTCCAAACACTGCCATGTGCATTCATTCCTCAAAATACAGAAAGTTTCTCTATTGCCAGAGAGTAAACCAAAGTGATATGCTGGCATTTAAAGCTTTGTATCAGGGGCTTTACTGTACTGTCATTCAAGCGCCAACTTGAGATTCTGCTTCTGTTCATAACACTCTTCACAGTCCTTCAAAACATAGCTCACATCTCAATTCTCCCTGGAAACCCATTGTAGTCACCTTATAGTGATCCTTCTTTTACTCTGGATGCACTCAGTGCCCAATCAAACAACTGACGTACATGATATTTTGAGATCTTAACAAGGCAGGCTAGGAAAAATTACTGATAAAATTAGAATTCAGATTTTCAAAAGACACATTACTCACTACTCATAAGCATCTACTAGAGATTCACCTTCACACACACCCAGACAAATACATCTCTTGCTATCAAATAGGTTTAGGGTCATTACAGATTTTTCAGACTTCAGTGAGGATGAGGCTTTGGTGAGGCTTCAGCTGTGATCGCGATGGAAACATCACTTTTATAGATATTTCATAACATAATCCAGAGATAATGAACAACCCCCTCCTTTGAATTACCTTACTTTTCTTTTTTGTTGGTTTATTTGTTTTAATGTATTCCTCTCCTACTTTCTGAGCTGTTAACATACAACTAAAGTTCTACTAATTTTTTCCCTGGCTCTTTAAGTTAAGGATATAATGAAATTTCTCTTAGAAAATCAGTAGAGGACATATTGGCTAACAAGGATGGCTACTGAAATCTTTATTCTTATCAAATACCCCACTTTATATTAATGCCTGTTCTCTATTGCCTGATTCTACCTGAAACTTTCACTATCCTATTGTGAAGTGAGTTCTCCGATTTGGCTAGAAATAGAAATCATATTCTGACTCACATCACCTTGCTCCTACAACAACTGTTAAGTCATTCAGACCTGGATCATCATCCTTTGAAAGAAACATGTACTTATCTCACTGTTGCTTGCTGTAATCTTGTAATATATATTTTCTATATTATCAAAATAACAACTATCAATGGCTTGCACAGTGTAGTCGTTCAGATGCAAACATATTCTAAAGATGATACTGGAACCATATTTCACAGTCTATTCTGATATGTATTCCAAGCACAGCTATTGAGTTTCCTAATGCATTTGTAATTACTATGCAGGATTGCACAATATTATTTTTTATTTAAGCACTATCATTTGAAAGTATTCCTCTGTTAAGCCTTGTAAAGTCAATGGTGTATTAAGTAGTTAATCAATGTGTGCTATTTTACCCTGACGCCTATTTTCACTTTATAAAAATGGATTGGTTGAATTCTCCTTGTTAGAAAATGCCATTGCAATTTCTGCATTCATTTACAAAGATAGAGAACAGTGATAAAGGTATATTTGTTAAACATTTCCTATTTTATTACTTATATTTCGAGTTGTGATGTTGAATGTTTTCCCATAAACAATAAGATAATGATTAACAAGAACTGGACTTTTAAATCATTACTATGGTCTGGAATTATTTTTTATTTTTGACAAGGACAATTCATTCCCCCGGCATTCTAGTATCTTTCTTTTTCAGAGAATGTATATAAACAGTGGTAGAATTCCAAGATTATCCTTCTAAAATCTGAATATTAATAAAATATTATAATTACATAGATAATAAAATAAGGCCAAATATTCCAGTAATTGTAATACATTCACTTGAGAGTTTAGGGTAAGAAGTGGTTGCATTAAAAAAATCAATTTAGTTGGTGAGAAAACAAGTTCAGTGGGATGAAATGGCTTGCATTAATTTCCCTTCCTTTCAATCCTACATGCTGTTTGCTGATATGGTAGCTTCTATGTGAAACAGGATATGGCACATGCTTATCTATTCCAGAACCAAGCATTTGAGAAGCAAAACACAGCTGGATGTAGCCTCTATTCCTTTCTGTGGAGTGCTCAAATTGCACTGCTGTATGTAGTGAACTGTGTGATTCATAAGTGGCAGAATCTAGATTCAGATGTGGGTCTGTGAGCAAAGGAATAAAGAAGACAGGATACATTTGTTCTAATATCTAAATATCATCTTTCTATTGACTACAGTAGAAAGTAGAAGCCATCACAGTTCATTTAATAAGGCCATCAAATATTACTAATAAACCTAACAAAAACAGTGTTGCGTTATCTGAGCAATGGAAAAAAGAAGAAAATATATTCTTCACAGCCTCAGCTGCAGCAGTCTACACTGGGGCAGTGCAGTGCCTTATTCAGGGCTCAGGAGCTTCTGGCTCTCTATACATCAGAGCGATGAATAGACCACACCAGGACCAGCCTGACCTCACATGGCTCACTGAGCATATTCCCCACTATCTGCAGGTCCTGGAGGTTCTATTCCATGGAGCTGCACCTAGAGCTACAGAACATGGCAGAGAAAGAAGCTTATCTGTTAGAGCTGAAAAACATTATAAGTCTAAAAGGCATTTAGTATTCCTAAACTGCCAAACATTACAACTTAGCTACACAGAACACTGTAGATAGGGGGTTTATTCCACATGGAATCTCAGGGATGGCAGGCAGCTGCAGCTTTTCTGCTACTGTACCAACAGAGCTACATACCCCAGCTCAGGGAAAGGTCAAATTTGGAAATTTGATGTTTGGTGTCTACTGCATGGGCATAGCTTTCACACCAGCATAGAGTCACAATCATAAACCAAGGCTTCATGAATTATTGACCTTCTGTGTACATGTATACACATACAAAGGAAAAGGTTCATGAGCATCTGTACTAGAGCCAAACACTAGTATACATATTAGCAACCACTTACTTATAGTTCATATGGTTAATTCATTACAAGAGCCATCATAATAGAAAACAAGGAATAATTGAAAGCAAATATTTATTCTAGGGGTAAAGATGATTAAATTAAAATAAGCTTAATATCACAATCCACAACTCCAATAACCTACAAAGTCCCATCATATTGATAAACCATGATCACTAACCATCATTAATGATAGATAGAAAAACACATTTGATAAAAAATTCTTCCATTGTGTTATTAAAACTCCAATAAAGTAGAAATAGAAGAATTCTACTTAAGTATAATAAGAGACTGTTTCTCAAAACAAACAGCAAAAATTAATCATTCCAAATGATAGAATGCTAAATAATAGTGCCCTTCACTGCCATTTGCATTAAAAATTATTTTGAAGAGTTTAGTCAAGTGAATTGGAAATGAAATGATAAATATATGTGACTGTTTACCTATAAACTTCAAGAAGCTATGGAAAGGAAGTAAGATAAGTTGGAAATTTGGTACAAATAAGTTAAAGAAAGATATCAGTAGCACTTATCTAACATAGCCTAACCATCTGAAAATGGAAAATTTAAAAATACCCTATATACTTGTTTATAAAATGCTAAAATCTCACAATTAGTGAGATATATAGGTTTTACTTAAAAATATACTTGTTAATTTAAATAGAATAGAAATCTAAGTAAATGGAAAGACATACTACATTGTTAGATTAAAAACATTTAATACCATAAAATATCAAATCTCCTAAAATTAATATATTTATTGAATTCAATCTCAATAAAATTGTTTGATTTTAATTAAATATCTACAAATGGCTTCCAAAACACAAAAAAGATAAATACTGAATGGGATCAGGCTTCTAGGTATTAAAATACTATCAATATACAAACTATATGGTACAATTGGCAGAACACTAGATTAATAAATCACAGAAAATATAACTAAATTACTAGAGATATTATCCATATTTAAATATATTTTAATAGAAATTCCTCAGAGTTTGCAATTTTAGAAGCTGGAATTCTACCCTGGTATGTCTAAAACTCAGAGTATTTATATTTATTCCAATACATTCTTCTGAGAAGCAGAGGCAATATTCCAACTCCCTTTAAGGTTCCCAAATTGCTATGCACATACTGCTTAAATAATATTTAGGGAATGTGTGGAAGGTTCCATAAGAAATTTAAAAACCCTTATATAGAAAATGGATTCAAAAAGTTTTCTAGATATGGGAAACCTGAAGAGGGCACATTTTAGATTAATAAAAGCTTTTAGAAAATGGAAATGGTTTCTCTGCAAAAATAGTAAGTACCCTGTTAAAGGAATCTAGTAACAACCGATCTGAGATAGTGGAGAGATTAAAGAATGAGATAACGTCAAAATTCCTTCCCACTTTGAGATCTGCTGACAAGTTAGTCTTATGATTTCAATAGCACAAATTAACTCTGTTATGCTTAAAGAGTTGGGTGAAAATAAATTTACATGTAAGTGACCTACAATACATGAACTAAAATGATTACCTTTTCCTCTGTACTCTTTACCATAGCTCATTTGTCGGAGCACTTGTAGTTTAACCTGCCCAGCTACTAATGTGGACAACCAGGCAGGTGGATACAACACAAAAAAACTTTCACATTCCACACAAGAGTTTGAAATAATTCTACTTAGCAATATTTCTAGTCTTCAAGGGACTGTAATGTCTATGTAATATTCATAACAGGATACCTTGAACAAAATACGAAGTTAAAAAATTACCTAATTGCAGAACTGTGAGACACAGATAAGTTAAACTGAAGAAAAAATATTGAGAAGCCTTGAAAGCATTTTGTGGCATGAAGCAACTTAATTCATCCCAAATGTTATGCTACAGTAAGTTATATGATTCTGCCAGATGCTTCTCTTTAGAAGAATTTTATTATACCAAAGAGAGCAATTTCTTTTAATGAGAATATTTTTGAATAATATTTGTTCTTGAAACCACTGCTTTCTTTGTTTCATATCTAATGAGAATAATTTCCTTTGATTCATAGGCATTTTTATTCTTCTGCTGGTTCAATCAAAATACCAATTAACTACATGCATAATATGAGAATGAAGTGGGCACCTTCCAGCTTAGTTTCAGAAAACGTGCATCAATCATAGAAAGCTTGTGATTTGCCTCACAGAGGATATACATGTTAAGGTCTATAAGCAAGAGCTGTGGTTAATGTCCCCTTTTAGTATCACCTTTGCATAGGTTGCTAATGTAAAATTTAAATAGTGAAAAAACTGAAAAACTCTAAAGAATATGTGTCTTAGTCATCATGAACGGTAAACAATATATAGACCTTAATCTCAATGCAGAACATGAATGTTAGTTCCTGTTCTCACAATATGCATGAAATATTTAGTGATACAAGTCATGTCATAGAAAATGAATAAATCTGTTTTGAGAGAGGGAATATACTTAGAAAAACACTATCACTTAAAATTTGGCAAAAAAAATATCAGATGGTAATTTCCTTCTAAGAGTGGTGAGTAAACCAAAATGTAATTCAAAGCAGAAAAATAAAACACAAATATGTGGTTATGGAGGCGATTGTAGAACACAAAACACAAGGGACAAGGCCAGCACTAAGGGATAAATGCTTTAATTAGAATATTCATAATACAAGGAAACTTCATAGAGTTGAATCACATGATTTTACAGGAAGCTTTTGAGTTCTTGTTCTCTGGCTGAAACAGAAATTAAGCCATCAGCATTCGATCAGAAACATCTGATCTTTTCTAGTATGAATAACCTGCCTGTAGTGTCTCAAGGTCTTCCAAAATGTCACCAAAAGTTATAAAAGGCCATCTAGTTAGAGCTTATTGTACAACGTTGATTTATAATATGTGATATTATTGTGTTAAATAACCTTTGATTTCAAGACATATAATTCCTTAAAAACCAAATAAGTATATTTTACATCAAATTATAATTCTTATCCAGTCAGGGCCTGGTTTATCATTAGCACACAAAAATCTGTCTGGATTCAGTAATTGTTTAAAATGTTATTGAAGCAGTAATATTTCTGCATCAACAAAATGAATGATGTTTTATTATTTAAAACAAAATAAAATCAGTTCTAAAATGAGAGGAAAGAAAATGTGATGCTAAAATATAAGCATAAAACATATATTTGTAGAGAAAATAGTTATTCATAATGTGGATAAGCATGTATTGATATGTACATGGAATGTGGCAACAAACATCATCTAATGACCTAAAAACCTTCCACATGAAGATGAAATGGAACCAATGAGAAATTAACATAGAAAACATTGTGATTCTTTAAAATGTAGGTCCTTAAAATCATCTGTGGCCCTAAATCCAACACCCAGCATCACCTGGATGGACAGCAAAGGAGACATAAATCCACACCTCTTACATTATTTCTTATAAAAATCAGACTTTGGTCACTGAAAGACCCTGACTAGGAGTAATGTTCTGCATGATTGTGTAGACACTGCAAATATTACAATTGTTGCTCCATCCTGCAGACCATCCTTTCAATGCAATCTAGGCCTAACTTTCTCTCTCAACTCTGATTTACGCATCTTTCTTCCTGGTTGCTGAAGATTAAGAAGGCTTAGCAGCTACAGCAAGCTATGTTTGAGAAGATGTTATAATAACAATGAGATGAAACTATAGCAATAATGAAAATAGTGAGATATTAGGGTAATTTTCCAGAGAGATAAAACATAGGAACAGAGGAAATTCAACAAGGTAATAATAGTAGATATAGGAAAATAATGTTAAAAGCTGAAAGTGGAAAGGGGGACAAAACTTGATATCCAAATGTCTCCCGGGCTTAAGATAGATTTCTTACTTAGATCCTAAGGAAAATAAAAATAGTCTTTTTCATACCCCCACTTTTGCTGCCAGCTACTACCAGGCTGGCATAATTTAAGAAATATTTTAGAGGCAATAATCTGGTGCACAAACTGAGTTATGGTGCACAGAATGAGTTAGAAGATGAAAAAATAAACAAAGGACATAATTTTCAGGGAATAATAAGTACTCTAATACAAGGTGATTGGAGTCTATATGAAAGCATATAAGAGGGAGGGATCAAAGTAGAGGGCATTTTGAAAGAAAAGAATCTAAATAATTGAAAACACAGAAATAAAGTTCTGAAGAAAAATGGTGGTCAAATGTAAGAATGTATAAGCTAGATATGCATAGAAACAGGTGTCATAGGCAAGAACTATAGAACTCCATAATCCAATTTTCCTTAAGATTTACGCATTATCATTACTTCCAATTCTCTTTTTCAGTTGTCAGTAAAAATCACTTTTATCATGCTTTCACCTCCACTACTCCACCAAATTATTTCTGAAAACCTCATTGGTAACCACCATTTGATTGCCAAATACATTAATGAATTTCAGTTCCCATCACAGACAACATGTCATCAGTATTTGACAGTTGCTCATTCCTTCCTACTTGATATGTTTTCTTTGTTTTCCAATACACTATACTTCCTTGGTTTTCTTTCTGTCTACCTCCCTAGCTATTTCTTACCAGCCTCCTCCCCCACTTTTCATCTATCCTTCAAATTTTGGAGAGCTCAGGGCTTGTGCCTAAGTTCTATACTGACATTCACTTGTGGATGATCTCATCCACTCTCATGGTTTTAAATATTATATGTGAGTCAGTGGGTCCCATTTGCCTATCTCTAGTCTAAACCTCTTTCATAAATTCCAGATATATCTAGACTGTACTCAAAACACTGCATTAAAAATTTTAAACATAAGAAAAACCATATCTGTTCACTGCTGACAACTCTCTAAAGGCTCCTCATTTCACTAGAAATAAAAACAAGGTTCTCAAGTCACAAAGCCTGAATGAGCTGACTCCTCATCACTTCTCTTACTTTCTCCTCTACTTTTCTCTTTCCACTTCAGCTCTGCTGGCTTCTTCACAGCTCCTCACACACAAATCACATTCTTTACTTAGAGACAATTGCTTTGCCTCTGGAAATGTTCTATTCCAGATTTCCTCATGTTTAATGCCCTGTTTCAAATCTGCACAAATGTCACATTCTCAATGAGGTTCTTTTCAACAGATCTATTTAAAATAAGAACCCATCTTCCATGTTGCACCCTCCAGCCCTACATCTCATATTCGACGTTTTTTCCACATTTTACTTATCACATAATATACTGTATAAATGACTTATTTATCGTGGCAATACAATGAGCAGAATTTCCAGAAAGTGATTGCATGAGCTTGTAACAAAGAACTGGGGGATCCCCCACCACCATCCTGGGTAGAAGACCTAAAGTGAATCTCCATAGATATCCATGGATAAGGGTTTGAATCTTCCCAGGGTCTGCAAGTGTTTGGACAGCTGGCTTTCCCAGGTAACAACTTTAACTACTGTCTACATAGTCTAAGTGCTCAAATAGTCCTTCCAACAATGAATGTAGTTGGTCCCATGTTCTCACAGTAAGATAATACCCAGAAGGTGATGTCTTTTCACTGGAACATAGAGTTGCTACTTTACCAGCAGTACCTATAAGTTTTCTTGCTGCCCTTTGGCTTACAATGTGTATTAGCAAAGCCTATTCTTTATGCTATACCATGTGATGATGTAGAATCTGTCTTTACATATAAGAATTAAATTCATTGTTTATTTTTATATCACAGACAAACCAACTTGAAGATATTGAGCTACATTACTTACTGATCTGATTGACAAAATACCTATCTTACCAAACGTAATAAGCATTTACCATCCTACACTTTCTGTCAAGAATCAGACAGTAACTTAGCTGAGGACTATCACCCTAGAACCTTCCATAGGGCTATGATCAGGAAACTTCCCACAGCTTTTGTCATTTCAAAGCTTCTTTGGGTGAGGATATCCTTCCAAGTCTAGTCATTCTGCTTCTGAACTCACTTAGGTGCGCCTCTGTGTAGGATTGTCTCATAAGAGATCAAACACACAAACAGAAAATGGTCAGACTACAAACTGCCACAACTAATTAGAAACCAAACCACAAGCTCTGCAGAAAACTGACCAGGAACCATAGTTTCTGTAGCAGTTAGCCCCAGATGGCCAAGACTTGATCAATAACTGATATTTCCAGTGGAGAAACAACTGAAGAAAGCCAAGGATGCTCCCTTAACTAATCACACGAGATTACCCACTTCTAATCACCCTGCCTACCACTTCCCCACCCTTATAGAGTCCAATAAAAGCATATCTCAAGACGTCCTTTTTTCCTCTATAAAGGTTTCCCATTCTTTTGCCTGCCTTTGATTCACAGCCATATAGAAGCAAATGGAGACTGACTACATTGCCTATCTTATTACAGAAAGCTCTGAATAGTCTATTAGTTATGATTTAAGTAGTCCCTATTTATTTAAGTCCAGCCTACCCTCAAGTGGAGGATTTTATACAAGGCTCAGAACCTCATGAGATAGAGATCCCTGGGGGCTTCTGAGAGATGGCCACCATATAGTCTTACCTACCTCTTTCATAAATATCTCTCAGCTAATTCAAGTTTGGGATCTTAAGCATAAATTTCTATTTGGATTCCTTGAAAAAGATTATTCTTAGACTTGTCCCATTTTCATACACATTGTAACTCAATGTTATTTAAATAAATGGTACGTCTTAGAAAATACATAATTAAATGATTGTTCCTGAATATTCATGGGCACATTTGGTTCTTTGATTTAGTGACATCTAAGCAGTTCTGTGTTAATGACCATATCTAACCATCTGCCCAGATTAGTGTCCCATGGTTGCCTCTGCTCCAAGATTTCAACAGCTACCATACTTGGTCCACGGACTTAATATTGTTATTCACTGACCTCCCAGATTATTAAAAGTATTTGACTCTGAATTCCAAGGGCTTTAATTATCGACTTCACTACTGTCCTGAAAATTTTCATCAAGCTCCCTATTGGCTTCACTAATGTTTGTTACTTTCTTGGTTTTATGTGCATTTGTATTTTTGATCACTGGGCTAATTTTTTGGCTTTAGAAACCCATATGTATAAAGGACTCCGAAATTAAATGTCTATTTAATTTTGAGATTGATGGAATCATTCATTCACTCATCTATCTATTTATTTATTTATTCAACAAATGCTGCTGGGTATACAATGGTGAGTTGTTGCCTAGGGCTTGATGCATAATATTAACAAAATAGAGATTAAAAATAGAAAAATTGCAGTAGCTGATATAATGAAAAATTATATGGTAACATGATAACATTAAAATGAAGTGGGGCCATGAAATATTCTAGAAAACCAGAGAAACTTTTCTGTAGCTGAGATCCAAAAACCAGTGCAGAAGAGAGAGAATCAGCAAACATGAAGGCCCTGAGGTAGGAAGCAGCTTGGCACATTAATGGCACTGAAAGTATGCCAATGGCTGGCACAAAATACATAAGAGAGATAGATGAAGAAAGATGAGCCTGGAGAATCGGGTTGAGGACCGACTCCATAGAGCTTAGGGAGATTAGCTGATAATGACAGAGATTACTTAGGAGTAATTATATTAGTCAGATACAGTAATTAAACATGGGAGCTCATTAAACATTATTCAGATACAATAATTAAACATAGTCAGATACTGTAATTAAACATATGCTGAGTATAGCAATTCAAATAGTATTTCACAAGAAAGGTCAATTTGAGTGGATAATTGGATCAAAATTTCTACTTTGGAATCAATTATCTGAAGAAGTTGGCCTGATTAATTGAATCTTGAAAACTAACAGATCTTTGAAAAGAACAGATATGAGCCTTTTCCCTAAAAATTAGAACAAATCCATTTGAAACAGAAAATGTGCTATCAATAAATAAAGTCATCATATTGATGTTAAGTTCCTATTTACTATTACAATTCAGCTGAATTATAGAATATTGCCTAGTTTGTAGACTGTTCACCCTGTAGGAAAATGTTTGTACTGGAAAAGAATTCTTTGACCAAAAGAATAGAAATATACAAAAAAAAAAAAAAAAAAAAAAAGCCCTTTCTGACCAAACTACAACAGATTCATGGAGGCCCCTAGCAGTCTGTTGAGTTTAAAACAGTATATGTCTGCTTAATTGCACAGTGATAATCTTGATAGGTCTAGTAATCTATAACAGAACCTAGACCACAAAAGCCTGAATCTTTGGACTAGAAACAGAGAACCTACATCTCTCTAGTTTTCTGAAGCAGTTTCCTAAGAAACACTCAAATCACTAATTCGCTGTCCAATAAGTTCTTCACGTCTTAGTTTCCTGAGAAGGTAATTTCTTCCCTGTCTCTAGGAGAATGTGACATTTGAAAACACATGTTTAGAATTCCATAATTAATATATTACATTTATTTTTTTTAAATCAGCTTCTTTAAAAGCTGGCACCTAAATGATTGATTCTAGGGAAATGAATAAAGTTGTATGCTTACACATGCAAATTTAAAAATCAAATCTTACACAGACAGTGAAACCTCCAAATTTAATCATCTTCTGAGATTCCACTTTCACCATCTGAATAATATATACACAGACAAGTCTCTTAAATGAATATATGAAAAATATGTCATGCCAAAAGAGCACATATGGTTAAACTCAGGGTCCCAATAGAGATATCAGAGATAGAAGTATCAGAGATAGACAAGGGATGGGTGGTGCTGAGAAACAAATGTGAATACTGAGATTATACAACACTATTAGAACATCTGTCAGATATGTTTTCACTCATAATGTGAGAAGACTACAAATATCATGTAACAATAACAAAGAAAAAGATGTTCGTAATTTAAAAAGCTGAATCACTTTGACTATTTCTGCAGAAGTTTTAAAGATATGTACTCTTTGGGGTATTTACATCTACCTGGAGATATGCTAAAAATCATAACTGTTGGATAAAAATTTTTACAACCTTTATATATTAAGAAAGTCAGCAAACTAATAATGTACCCTCATAAAACACTTGCTAGTGTAAATCACCACTGAGAACTCAGTCTGACATCTGAATTACTTGAATTTATATCAATGACTTACTGAATATTCAGCAATGTTAGAAATATACTCAATATTAATAACAACTTTAAAGGAAATCCTTTGCTTAAAATTGCTGGATAGAAAGCACCTACATAAATGAAAACTCTTTTAAACTTTATCCAAAAATGTTATAATTTCATTTAAATTAAAAATATATTTTTCCAATAGAGAACAAATGACTTTCAGCCCTCTATGTTAATAAGATCTTAAGAATTTTGTGTCATCGACATTCATACTTTTTCTGTACTTGCTTTCCATGGAGTCTAATATATAGTAAGATATAACTGAGACCAACTATTTCCTTTCACTTTCAGTTTAAGTTAAAGTTGTTTTTATTTGTTTTATTTAAGTGAAAATTGAAAACCAAGTACCTCTCTAATACTTTATATCTGCCAAGAATTTTTTTTCCCTTCAAAGTTTTGTCACACAGTCTGATACTGTTTTGTATTGTTTCATTTTGTTTTGTTTTCCTATATCCAAGAACATAGAGAAGTCATAAGTGTAATAAAAAGTTATTTGCTGAAATTTGGATACTCATTGTCCCCCAAAAGACCATGTGTTATAGGTGTGATCCAAGAATGACATTATTGGAAGGTTGTGCAGACTTTAAGAGATGTAGACTACTGGAAGGTCTTTATGTCATTGGAAGAATATCCTTGAAGGGGATTGTGAAACCCTGGTCCCTTTTTGCTCTCTTTTTTTGGCTTTCTGGATCATGGTGAGAGCAGATTTTACTTTGCCATATGCTCCTGCTATGATGTTTCCTCACCACATGCCCAAAGCAATGTAGCTAATCACTCATGGACTAAAATCTCTAAAACCAAGAGCCAAATAAACCTTCATCTTTATAAATTAACATTATTGGGTAATTTGTTATAGTTACAAAAAACTGACTAACACAATATTCATGATATATAGAGTTAAGAAAAAAAACAAAAGCATATTGAAATTGTATTACTGTGTGTTTATATATGACTGCATGACCAATATGATTCTGCAACCTGTACACTCAGAAAAATGATAAATTATATCCTATCTGATTCAAATGTATGATATGTCAAGGTCATTGTACTGTTATGTGTAACTAATTAAAACAAAATAAAAAAAAGAAATTGTTTTTTGTGAAATAACTTCATTTTAATAGATTACATACTCCAAAATACCATTTACGTAATATTCTTGAAGTGGCAAAACAACAGAAATGAAGAAAAGGTTATTGGAGACAGGGACACAGATGGGAGATGGGTGTATTTATAAGGGATAACATGATAGAGTTCCTTTGGGATAATGGAACAGTATTGTAACTTGATTATGGTGGTGGGTATAAAAATCCAACTATATGATCAAAGTAAATGGAACTACATATATATATATATATATATATATATACACACACATACACACCACATACACATGAATACTGATAAAATCTGGGTAGGATTTGAAGATTTGTAGTCCACTTAATAATAGTGTTCCATTGTCATTGTTCTGTTTTTTGCTGTTGCACCATGGTATGTGAAATGCCAACAAATGGAAAAAGCTGAATAGAGAATTTGTGGGACTCTATGTAGTATTTTTATAACTTCCTGTGAGTCTCTAGTTATTTTTTTAAATAGAACTATGAATTTTACAAACTTCACTATATTAATCAGTGGCAACAAATTAAGTTTCTGATAATTTGTTACTTCCTAGAAAAATATCATCAAATTTAGATGATATGTTTGGGATGATCAGAAGAATACAATCCACATGGACTACACTAAAATACATTTAGAGGGCACTAGTGTGGGTGTGTAAGCATGTGAAAGAAATATAGTCAGGCTACAAAGATGCTACATGACTGAGGTAAACAAAAGCCCTTGTGAATGCTGGTCACTATAGTCATGCCCTTCATAGCAACATGATGTGGTCAAACAATATGACCATGATTGTAAATCTAAGTCTTATTTACAATCATAAGGGCAATCCATAGTGAATAGCACTGAGGATTGACTACTTTTATGGGAGGCAGTGGTTTTGTGGTAATATCAGGAAGGGCCAACTAGTAGTGCAGTAATAAAAGCAATGGCTCAACACTTCCTATAGGCTGGACACATCTAAATAAGAATCTGCTGTATATTCTCTAGGAACATTTGTGGTAGTTAGGGCTATTATTCCATTTTAAAGTTACAGAGCCAGTGTCAGTTTGGCATATCCAAAGACAGATAATAGTACACAACAGAGACATGACACACAACTGGCCTCACTCCAGAGTTCATACTCTTTATACTACTCTGTAATGAATCTCAAGTTCCAGGAGAGCAAGAACAATGTTTTCCTTTGTTCTCTGTGTCCACAGACTTCACACACTGCCTGGCACAGAAAAGATGCTCACTAAATATATAGCAAAATGAATGATGGCAATATATCAGGAAGAGAGAGAAAGAGAAAGAAAGAAAGTATGTGTGCTTTACAATAAAAAAAAATCCAGATGGATATAGATCACAAAGTTAACAGTGACTATTTCTTGATGCTAGAGTTATATATTATTAGCCTATATTTTATACATTTTATAATACACACTTTATATGTAAAAAGTTAAAATAACAAAAATGACCCTAAATTGCCTTATGAATGACTGTCTGCCTCCAGAAAAACCACATATATATGACCTGTTATTAAATATATATCAAAATGGCAATTTCATATTTTACTTTAGTTTTCGATGGCTCTTGATTCACATTTTTATTACAGAAAGAATTTTTCAATGCAATTAAAGACAATATTTATTTTGCTTTAAATGGGAAGATGAAATTATGTCACTTCTATAACAAAAAATCTTTATGCCCAACACATTGCACAGGTACTCCAGTGTCTAGGATCAAACCTGACAGAAAATCAATCCACAATAAATGCTTGATAAATGAATGAAAAGGCTAAAGGGAAGCAACCTAGAATAAGAATAGCACTGTGTATACTCAGGTAATCTTCCATATTAATACATAATCCTATCAAGAAGTTCAAAGGAAAGATAATCACATTTCAGTAAATAAAAATTTAAGGAAAGTTCAGAGATGAGACTCCTTGAGATGCATAGTTCTAGCAGTAGTAAGGAGCTTTCAGATATCATGACTGACACTGCAGTCAGAGAACAGAATCACAGGCTCTCATTAGTAGCTTCAGGTTTTTTAAATGTACATGCCTCTTTGGCAGCTGGTTGCATAGTCACTGATACAGTGCATTAAGGAGAAGATGCCAGTGTCTAAGAAGCAGGTACCAGAATGTGATTCATCAACTTTTTGCAAGGATCTTATTAGGGACTATGCCAATGACAGAAAATTGAGAAGGATCCAGAAAATTCTGGGAGAGTTTTCAGACCATGACACAAGTCTGACCCAGAGTTCAAGACAGAAAAAAAAGGAAGGTTAAGGAAATGTCCAAGGTGATGAGGTCACCTTGGAGCCAAAGTCAGTACTCATAGAAGTCCCAGGTCTTTCAGGAAGAGACCTGACTTAGTGGCCCTGCCACATTCACACATGCCTGATAAGGACCAGCTGTGGAGGAATGTCCTCAGCAGAAATATAGTAACAGTGCTCTGGGCCTGGGTCTTGATCAGGGTCCAGATGTAGATAGCATACAAGACAAAATTATCATCTAAATAATGCATGCAAAGATGACCTTTTGTTTTAAATAATCATTAATATTAATTTTAACAATGGTGTCAAATGTAAAATGTTATATCTTGCTAACTTACAGGGTGTGTTCTTTCCATGAAGTAATGACAATCTCATGAGTAGCAAACCTGACAGAAAATCTAAAAATCAGAAAATTAGAAACAATAGAGATATATGTTATATTTATTCTTGATATGTTTGCCAAATGTATAACCTACATAAAGAAGAGGCACTCAAACAACATATGAATGAATACCGTAGGCACATTTGAGATACACATGCACATATATATTATACTTTGTTCCTTAACATACCATTTCTCTCATAAATATCTTCTTTCATTAAGTTGTATTACCAGCTTAATTTTAGTGTACCAAAAGAATATTATAGCTAAGTTATGAAAGATGAAAATAAATAATAGTAAGCTTGAATTACAAAAGCCCCGTTAATTCTTCTCCACTTTTACATTTTCCCACCTACCCTCATTAACAGATACATACACATATTTTCATGCATTCTATACTTATTTCTGGTCTGATTACAGATCACATTTCTATTTGTTTTCAAACACCTAAAGTCTATTGCCTGGGAGAGTGCACTTGGGAGTCTGTATACTATACCATGAACATGGATTAAAAGTAAAATCAATGGCTCCTATGTCTTGATTATCTAATTGATTGCTCAATGGATAGCATATACTCAATAAATATTTTGTTGGGGATAAAGGAAATATATATACATATATATACACTCTAAAATCTGAATGTAGATAACTATATCTAAGTGTCATTATACTTAATTCACTGACAATAGAAATTATTTTGATATTTGAAAACCAAAATTTGTCTCAAAAGTATTACACATTACAGCACATTTCCTTAAATGTTAATTATTTTCAGCCAACAACAAGAAGGATTCATTTTATATACCAGGAATCTTTCAACTAGGGTTAAATCTGTATTTAAAATGCATACTTATGGCCTAGGGGTGTAGCTCAATGGTAGAGCACTTGCTTAGCATGCATGAGGCCCCAAGTCCAATCCCCAACACCAATTAAACAAATAACAACAACAATTTAAAAAAAAAAGCATACCTGGTGAAGACAACTAGTTGTGCATTTTAGTTACGTCATTCCCTTTCATTACATTATGCTTAATATAACATTCAGAAACCAAAGAATTATCAATAGTTTATTTTTCTTTAGATAAATGATGTTGACATGTTTGCAACCTATTACTGACATGTTACCAAGTCATTTCAGCTGAACAGTCTCCTGGATATTTACACTGTGTCAGTGCTATACAAAGTGAGTCAGAATAATACCATCAACATCACCAGGGTGCTAGATGGAAGGGCAAATTTGCAGGTTCCATATATCATTTAAATCAGAGTCTCTGGGGTGAAGGCCAGAAGTGAATGAGCTCTCTGAGTGACTTTTTGCATATTGAAGTTTGAGAAGCAATGGTAAACATGACAGCATGTCATGTATTTTCCTCAGAGACAGAAAAACAAATTTAGATTAACTAGACTTAATTTTTAATGTGAAAGTTCCTTCAATATGTAAATACAATAGGTTGGGGAAATCCTTTATCCAAAGGCCACACACTATTGTATACAAATTTCTAAATTCATTTATGATACATTCTAAATTTTTGTCAGAAATTCTTATAAAGGAGCCCTTAACAAAAAGACTTAAGGGTTCCACTATCAAGAAGAGGGATAGTGTTTGCTAGGTCTTACTACTGAGCTCCACAGAGGAGGTTAACTTGAGTCTTTAACAGTAATCAAGTGTCAAGCTCATAAAGTTAAGGTATAAAATAATTACCAGAAAAAGTCTGATGGAAGTGAAGACCAAACTACTGTATCCCAATGAAAACACAAAGGTCAATCAACATCAAAGGGTAAAATTGGCAATAGTTATGGGTGAAATGATGTCTGAGTTTCAAACTTAATACAAGGTCAAAGATGATGCTATAGAGATGGTAGAATAATGGGATATTGAACTAAAGTCAAAGGTAAGAACTTCAGTCCCTGAAGTACCTGTTGAAAGCTCTGAGAGTTAACCTCCTACTCAATTGTGTTGATACTCAATTGTGTTGATTCATTTTGTCTACCTAAGACAAGATCATATAGTAAGAGATAAAGCCAGGAAAAGAAAGCAAAGTTTCCCAAAATGTTCAATTCAGCTTTCTTTCAATATAAACATATTCAACTTTATGAGCACAAAGCTTAATATTTCTTTAAACTTAAATCATTTAAATATCTTTCTTACTTGGAGTAAAAAGGCTTTAAATTATTATCATTCCCTCAATAAACATCATATTTGGATTTTTTGTCACAACTCATTCCTTTGCATTTTTCCATAATTTTTTGTATATAGTCATTATCTACCACAAAATAAATACTATTCTAAAGCATACTGTGTGATTTTCTGTAAAAGAATTATACAGATCTGAGGCTGGGGCTCAGCAGTAGTGCACTTGCCTGCCATGTGTGAGGCACTGGGTTCTATTCTCAGCACCACATATAAATAAAAATAAATAAATAAAGGTCTATCAACAACTAAAGAATATTTTAAAAAAAAAAAGAATTATACATGTACAGAAAATTTGTTTCCTGATAACAACTTGAAGGTTTTAAAACAAAAGTCAAGGTAAAAATAGCAAAAATACATTGCTCTGCTGTACAAAGTATATAAGTCAGTAAAGTACATAATAAAATACACATTGGGGAACCAGAAAAATTAGATACTGATTAGTAAAGGATGCTAGAGGTAAAAAGCTATCATAACCAAAGCTATAATGACCAAGGAAAAATGGAAGTATCTGAAATTAGAGATGTACACAGTGCCAAGTAATATAATTAATATTTTTTAAATTCCCACTAATGAAAATACATACTAATTTCTTTATAAAGATGGACTATTGTATAGCAGATTAGAGTCCAGTTTCTAGAGCCAAGACATCCTTCACATCCTGTCAACTGAAGAATTTCAAATCTTTTTATTATCCACTGTCTTTAATATTTGGTGTGTGTTTTACACTACAGCACATTTTCAATTATACTAGTTACATTTCAAGTGTTCAGTAGCCTGTATGGTGAGGGACTCCCAGATTGGACAGTAATGCCTTAACTTATGTTGTAAAGCTAAACCTAGAGTTTTCACCATTCACTGCAACTTCTACCATACAGGACTTGTAAATGCATACTGTTAATAGAAATCTTAATTGAAGTTGGCATTACTTATTTTCTGATCACAAATCTCCAGTTCCATTTGGATTGCTCTTTTTTTTTTTTAAACAGACTCAGTAATCTACTCATGTATTTACACTTAATCCCTTCACATATTCTCAGGACCAAATACTCTAGCAATTGTCTACCCATTGTGATTTATCTATTTAACAGTTATGTATATAACAGTTTTAACTATTTATTAGATTTATCTATTTAATAGTTATTTAACTATTTCCAATTAATAGTTCCCAGTCTAATGCTTCCATATCCTCAAAATACAACATGTTTAAACCTCATTTATAAAAAGGAAAAGCAAAGTTCTTTTTTAACTTTATGTTCCCTAACTCCACTTCCTCTCTGCTTGGTCACTCCCACTGCCTTCAGGTTATCACTTCTATTATTCTTGTCTCTGGTATCACTAATCATCTCCATATCACCAAGTTTCACAGATGCTTTCTGACTTTGTCATTTAGACTTTTCTGTGGTGACTGGAAATATTGTTATTACCATCATCCTTAGAACCCTCCCATTTCTGATGATATCATTCCTCCTCCTGTTTTCCTCATATTTCTCCAGTCATTCCTTCTCAGTCTCCTCATGTGTTATGTTTCTGGTGCTTGTTCCTGATTACTAGGTGTGTGTTATGTTTTTCATTCTCAGGGCCATGGTCCCCTCACTGTGTTATATCTCCCTACTTCCCTCCCAATGACTTCATCAAAACCATACCTACCATCACAAAGTCTACCAGTGCTTTTTAAACATTTTGAGTCACAGATTCCAAGACAAATGGAAATCTAAGCATTTATCTTTAAAATTTATTTGCAAAAATACAAACACAAGAGCCTGCATTCCCTGAAGTTCAGGAACACATAATATATAGATTATCAGTCCTCCACAAATTTTTTGATGCCTATCACTCTTAAAAATCACCAAAACAAATTTTCCTTCAACTATCTATTCCTAAATGTTTGTATAAGATAACTTTGTCTATTTGTTAACCTACATCTTTGGCATTATCAAAAATTCATTCAGGCAATCCATAAATATAGGAAAATACTTTTGCATTTTGAAGTTGTTCCCATAAATTTATTCTCTAGCATTCATTATCTGAAACATATCTCCAGTATCAACCTTAGTGTGATCCTTACCCTATTTCAACTAGGTTTTGTCCTTTAGTAGGACCAATTCCCCAAGACTACCCAACTTCACAACAAAATCCTTCAAGTCTTCCACGGCTTTCAGGATGACTCCTTAGAAAAGTACTCAGCTTTCTTCATACACAATCCATGTTTTTATATCTATAACTTGTATGCAGCCATTGATAAACTAAATATGATATCTTTTACTAGATGAGTATGTTATGGTTTGGACACAACTTATCCCCCAAAAGCTCTTCTGTTAATGCAGGAATATTCAAAGGTGAAATGATTACATTATGGAAACCTTAATCTAACCACACCCTCTGCCATGATTCCTTGCCTCACATCAGGTCTAGAGCAATAGAGTCAGCTGACCAGGGACTAAATTTCTGAATCCATGAGCCAAAATAAATTTTTCCTCCTCTAAATTGTTTTTGTCAGATATTTTCATCACAACAACAACAATTGACTAAAACAGAAATTGGCACCTGGAATGGGATCACTGCTATGACTAACTTGACCATGTGGTTCAGATGCCTTTGTAATGTGTCTGTCAAAGGAGTCTGGAAAAAGTTTAAGATGCAAGCTGGAAATGTATCAGAATGTTGTAACTGGACCTTAACGGGCAATTCTGGTAGGAATTCAGATGCCAATAGGAATGCAGTAGTAAAGAGTGCTCATAAAGTTTTAGAGAAAAGCAAAAATTTGATCAGGAATTGGACTAGAGGCCATTTGTTATATTCTATCAAATAACCTATATGCATACGCCCCTGTCCTAAGACTTTGTGTGAGGACAAATTGAAAGGTGATAAACTAATAATCTGGTGGAGGAAATTTCAAGCCAGCAAGGCATTCAGGCAGTGTCATGGATTTTGCTATCAGCTTTTAGCCAGCATTTTGATAAGAAAAGTACATGTAAAATTTTTTTGGAGGGGGAGGTAGGGAGGCAAGTAAGGTGTACTAGTTGAAAACATTCCATCACTAAAGAGAGGTTAAATCCTTTGCACAGAGACAACAGGAAAGATGGCTTGAAGGCATCGCAAGAATTTGCAAGACCACACCGCCGTCCTTGGCGTTATCAGTGTGGGTTCTAGTTCTGCAGGAATGCAGGACACAGGAGTTAGGGGGTCATAGAGATTGCCACTAAGATTTCAAAAGAAAGTGGATGGGATCAGGAAAGGTGTAACAGAGTTGGAATCCTGCAGGCTGCCCCTGATAGGGTGATTCATGGAGCTGTGTAGGTGAGCTGTATCTAAATAGAGATTTCAGGAATTAAGAGATGCCAATAACATTGACTTGTCAGGCAAGGAAAGATACTGCTTGTGCACAGAGCTAAGCTAAGAAATAGGCCATAAGCACTGTAACTGGTAAGGCTATTGGTTCAGGACTGCCCAAGACCTTTGAACCACCTTGTACCCCAGATGCTAAAAGCGGAGGTACAGGAAATATATACCTGGCTATATTTAGGTCTGGTTTTAGTTCCATTCCTTCTTTATATGTCCCTATCCCTCCTTTTTGGAATAATGAAAAACCAGCCTCTACCTCAGAGCAAAGCCTGTCCAAGGGCATGACCCTTGTCCTTGGAAAGACCTACAGAGCACTCCTAGGCACATACCCACCCTGCTGAGTTGTTTATCTATAGGAGAGATCTGGGGCTCCAGGTGTCCCTGACTCAGTTAGGCTAGGTGAGGACCCATAGCAACCCCCTAGCAACTACCAATCAGCATGAGACAGGGAAAGTACCTGGGATGCCAGGTGACCCTCCCAGTAGTTTATGGTGGTTGATAACATGTTGGGAAACCATGTAGTTCAGCATGTACTCCCCTCTTGGCTTAAACCAATCAGTTCAAACAAATTCCCTCTTGTACTAACCAATCACCCTTACCCAGCTTGTTCCAGCCAGTGAATGTGCTAATCATATTTTAGAGTTGTTTTATGATTTTCCCACGGTGTGTGATGATTTGCTAAGAGATGCTATGATGTATGTGAAGTCCCTGCCTTCCCCAAAACTTTTAGATGGCAATCTTTATGTGACTTTTAATACAAACGTAATACTGCATCAATACTTATAAAAATCAGCTGCCTTTCCAATGAATTCTAAATAATAGAAACACAACTTTTATGGATATGGTTTCTTTTTCTGTACAAAAAACAATGGGAAAAAAAAGAGAATGAGAACTAAATATGTCTATATAGGAATATCATGGCATAGTAAATAAACTACAGAATAGGACTGACTTAGGTCTAATTCCTTGCCTTAGAGTTTACTTTAGAGTTTGAAGGGTTAGGGGAAATAATATTCCTACAAGACAGCCTGGGAAAACAGAAAGATGGTGTGGCTTGGGAGGTGGGAGAGAAATTAGCCAAACATTAAACTTCTCCCAGTAAATCCTTTTCCAGGAACAATGGGCCCTAAGGAAAGGAGGTACATTCTGAACACTGGGCTCTAAACTTTGACCCTCCCCCATTGCCAATTAGTCCTGAACCCAGACTCAGTAAATAGTGAAACTCTGGGAAACAATGAATCCCAGAGGAAGCAAAAAAGCAATGGGTAGGATTTGAGTATTCATCCCTTGGGATACTAGCTCCTATCTCATCCCAGTAACAATGAGTTTCAAACTTTTTACAACTGCCTTCCTGAGTTACCTACACAACTAATTCCCTGATTATCCAATGGGAAAATCAGCAGTTCCCAATGACTAAACCGTCCTCATCATACCCTATAAAATTCAAACCCTTTCTGTAACCTATGGCCATTTTTCTACCCAGAAAACAAACCCCTTCAGTACCTTAGTGATTGAGTCCACAATAAAAAAGCATCTTTGCTGAATCTGTTGAGGTCATCATCCATTGCTTTGCTTTTACAGAGTTAATCTCTCTTATACTCAATTGCCTTATTTGTAGAATGAGGAAAATAAAGTCCATTTTCAGAATTATAATAAGAATTAACTGAAATGACATATTAGAAGGATGTGGAATAACATTGGAACGTGGTATGTCTTCAGTTAACTGGAATATGAGAAAGAAAAAAAAAAATACTTGTGCTAGACAGCCTGCCAACCATCTCCTGCAGCCCAGGATTGTGCCTGATATTGTGACTGAAATCTTGTGTTCTATAGGATTTCTAAGATTAAGTGGAAGTGGAGTTAGAAAAAAAAGCATATGAAGAATAATTTAGTTCTTAAACTTCTGGCATTTAGGGCAGAAAGAAGTGTCACTGCTACCAAAACAAAATTCCAATTTAAAGATCATCAGAATTTTTTTTCCTGTAACTTAAGTTTAACTTTACATGGCTTCTATTTGGCAACAGTAAGGGTCCTGGGACACCCAAAACTTCACATTGCTTGACACATTGGAGGCAGAGCTATAACACCAAATCCAGTTGAGGGATTAAAATTGAACCTGATTTTCTTTTTCCCCACCAAAGCAATAAAGATCTTTCTGAGTTATCCTTTGAGGCCAGTACTTTTTCTTATCAGCTCCTTTCTCTCTTCATCTCAGCAGTGACATCTTTGGTTATATTGTTTCCAATTTCTTCTAATTGGCATCAGTGTTTCCTGGTCTTTTCCTACCCTTTTTCCTCCCTTTTCTTGTATATTTTTAATGATGTTATAGCATTTCTTTTGAAGTTATCTACTTTTTAATTTTTCCAGAATCATGAACTTATCTGGTATCTGATTCCTTCTCTCCTTCATAACTGCATGCACCTTTCATTCAGATGTAGGCATAATAAAATTTCTGTTCCCTGAGAATTTGCTCTTTGTAAAACACTTTATGTTTAAGAACATATATCAGTCTTACAATGTAAATCTTTACCCTGTATCATAGATTTACTCCTCACTCTCTTAGGGACAGCGATATTTGAATGTGCCTAGATAATGTAAAAATATTTCAGGAGAAATATAAATTTATTACACTCAAACCCAATTTTAGCAAACTTTTATCAACCTCTGATATTCTCCTTCATTCTATATCCACAGAAATAAGAGGATTTCCTGTGTTACTTAGCAGTTATCCAGTCCATATAGATCTTATTGTTTTCACAACAGTCAAGGTGTGATTAACTAATTTATACTAAGGTATCAAAACTACTTTAATAATTCACTCCATTAATTTTAATTAATGAAGGAGTCACTGACAAAAGACACATTCATTAATTTAAAAAGAAATATTTTCAGTTAGATTTTGCCAGCAAACTATTATTCCATAGTGAGATTTAATTCATCTGTTAGAAATTGCTTTATCAAAACCTGAAAAATATTCTCATTTATTCATATTATATCCCAAATTATAAAGTGCTACTACATGTTTCCTCTAATTGTGAAACAAAACCAGTTATCATTGCATAGAAATTTGATTTCACTTTAAAGGGATATATACACATATATAATACATTATATATAATGTAGGCACACGTAAACATATACATACATATGCATAATATGTATGTTTTTAATAAAAGCAGGACCTCTTTTTATATATTGTATAAGTCATATACTGAATTTAATATATTCTTGACACAGACAACATGCTAAATGATAAAACAATACTAACATTTCTATTGAAATCAGAGGTTTATAAACAATACTATCATTTGCATTACAAAGTAAGTGCTAGATAATACAACTTAAAAGACAGTTAAACAGAAGTATAAATATTAAAAATACTCAAAAATTATTATTTTTGATATGTTATTGTAGAATTTGAAAATTCCAAACACTTAAAAAAAGAACTTCTTGTCCTGTTAAATATAAATGAATGGTATGGATCCAACAATAACAACCAAAAAAAGGAAATAAGCAATAAGGATGTGCAGAAAGTATAATGAAGAAAATATAAAACTACTCAGGGGGATAAAAGAAGGTTCACATAAATGTAGAGACATCATCTTCTTCAATAGAAAGACTCTACATTGTAAAGATGTCAGTTTTCTCCCTAAATGAAATCTGTAAATTCAACAAAATACCAAAGGGGTGGAAAATATGAAATTGACAATATAACTCCAAAGTTTATCTGCAAGCATAATCTTCAGAATACCTGACATCAGTAAATCAGTAGAGTGAAAAAAAAAAGATAGGCAATTCAGTAAGTAGTGTTGGAAAACTAATTATGTTCTTGGAAAATATAAAGCTCAAACTCTATCCCATAGCCTTTTCTCTAATACCTTCCAGATGACTTAAAAGTATCACTGTAATATAATTTAATAGTAAAGGTATTAAATCAAATACTCATTAATATTTTAATTGCTAGAAAAAAACATTAAAAAATGCCATTGGTGAAAACATGTCCAACAATAGGTGAATATTTGTATACAATATGGCATATCTTTAAATTGGGCAATCATGTTGGTATTTCAAAAAATAGTACATAGCTTTGTGTTTTCATTATTATTATTTTCTCTATTGCTGAAGATGTCTGCATGGGTTTATATTAATTTTACATGCATAAAGAAAAGATTTCCTTCTCTTTGAAATATTAAAATACTGAGTAGAAAAACTGAAATTTGAATTAAGAGTTTGAGATCCTAGTTTAGGTTCACCCACTAATGGATCTATGACTCTGGCCAAACCACTTTCCTGGGGTTCAGTATATTCATCATTCATTTTCTCCCCAAATCTGGACCTTATTCTAATATTTAAATTCAGGATATAGCACCATATACACATAAAGAGATAAAATATAAACTATACACACTCTCCAACAAAGACAAAATGATGAAATGAGGGAGGGCCAGGTATTAAGGAACATAAGTTCTTGAGGGTATTGAAAAAAATGTTGGTAACCAAAGAATAAGTGAGTGGGAATAACACAATCATGACCAAGTCATTCTATTTGTCCAGCCTACTCACATGCATTTATTAAATGGCATACTCTGCCTAACAGTGAAAGCTACTTCTATGCTTCTCTTCAATGAGTTAAGCCCAATAGCCATCATGGTGCTCACATAATTGGTAACAGTGGTATATGAAACTACATTAATTTCAAGCTCCAGTAGAAACACAGAAAGACATCAGTATTTATCAAGTGAAATAAAGAATGTAGAAAAAAATTTATTACTCTCAAAAGTGTAAAGAGTGTGCCATAAACAACAGAGATCACTTGATTGGAAGACTGAGCTAAATTAGGTGATTTGTTTTAAAAGCAGATCCTGGATTTATGGGACTTTAGTAATCATTTATTTTTGTTCTAATTCAACTACAAGTATAAACTCAGCTCATGTCAAGGTTATAAAGAAAAAAGAGAAATCATTCTTCCACAAATTAACTGTGTCCTAAGCTGGTATCTTATTTTTTCTCAGTCTTAAGTTTCTTCAGCTACTACTTAAACATACAAACAAACAAAAATGGGTTAAAACAGACAATTACAAAGACCTCTTGGCATTTAAAATCATGACTTTTAGAGGGTTTTTCACTGAAGACCCAAAATTCTTTAATAAATACTAAAGTAACTTATGCCTAATCAAACTCAAGAAATTTTAGAAATAGATTATATTTGACTAATATTTTTTTTAATTTTAAGAGATTTATTTAAGATTTATTTTAAGATTATTTATCTATACCATTGAGACATGCTATGATTCAGGATAGAGTATGAGGAGTCCAGTAATTGATGTCTTCATTCCCAGCCCAATATTGATGTCAACTGAAAGACAGTCATAAGAGTCAGGCTACACTGGCGTATAAGGGTATTCAGGTAAGAAAACTTGCTAATTATTTCTGCCTAATCCACTCTGGGAATATCTAACCAGTCATGAGCACAGCTGAAAACAAGAGGCTTCTCCATAAGGAGCTGCTTCACTAAATCTTAGGCCAGGAAAAAACAAGCAGAATGTGTGCTCTCTTAAGCCCATCAGAACCTGAAGGCATAGAAAGAAGGGCTGAGCTACCTTTGTTCAATTCCTTCTCTAAAACCATAAATCCATAAGTCCCCTGCCTCCTCTGAGGTCAAAGAATAAGCCTGAGAGTATAGAAAGATGCAAATTGTTACTCTAATTGCTCCCTCCACATGGGTACATGAAAGCCAAAGAAAAGGAAATTCCTTCAGTCTGAAAATTCCCAGACTTCTTCATTTATGTGAATCATCAGTGTCATCTTACTCTCAAAATCATGGGAATGTTTCCTCCAAGCCAACAATTACAGTTTTTGTTTGTTTGTTTTTGATCTTTTCAAAACTACTTATAGGCAATACAGATTTTGGCTCTGAAATGAGATGAAATCTTTCCCTCTTTCTTTCATACACACACACACACACACACAAATACAGTGATGAAATTTTTTTTTTCATTATAAGCCTAATCACAAATATTATCCAACATTTGTTTGATGTATCTCATAGAGTTTGTAATAAAATTAATAATATAAAGATTTTTCAAATTTGACTGTAGTCTTCATTGTCTAAATTTCAAAGAAAAATTGCCCAAAACATTTAAATTCAAAGCCAAATTCTGTTGCTGTTTTGAGTTGATGCTGAAATCCCAAACTTAAACTAGAAATTCAGATATCAGCTAAAGTCATCAAATTCCCTGTTCTTTTTTTATTGATTTTTTTTAAATTAACGACAGCAAAATGTATTATAATTCTTATTACATGTATACAGCACAATTTTTTATAATTCTGGTTGTATATAAAGTATGTTGACCCCAATTCATGTCTTCATTCATGTACTTTGTATAATGATGTCTATCACCTTCCATCATACTTGCTAATTCCCTGCCCCCTCCTTTTCCCTCCCACCCCTCTGCCCTATCTAGAATTCATCTATTTCTCCCATGCTCCCCCTCCCTTCCCTACCATAAGTCAGCCTCCTTATTTCAGAGAAAACATTTGGCATTAGTTTTTTGGGGATTGGCTAACTTCACTTAGCATTATCTTCTCCAAGGCCATCCATTTACCTACAAATGCCATGATTTTATTCTCTTTTACTGATGAGTAAAATTCCATTGTGTATATATGTCACTTTTTTTATCTATTCATCCACTGAAGGGCCTCTGGGTTGACTCTTTATAGACTTAATCAGAAGAACGTGATACCAAGATTAAATTATTTCTTTCAGGATCTCCTCTCTGAGCCATCTTATACATTAATCATCTCCCAACTAATTAAAATTAGTTTAATATCCAAAGAACTTATGAGTAGAAAAGTTAATAGGACATGTAAGACTATTAGGACAGTGGCTCCACACTCACAAAATTTAGAAATCAGTGCAATCCCCAGCCATTAAAGCAATCTCTCCAAGAAAAATGACATTTCTAAAACCTAATACTTAATCACTGCCAAAGACCATAACAACACACAATGACATCCAAGGCAGAATAGATTATCAGCCTCACCAAGATGACATCCAACTATAACAAATGTGGCAAGGGTTTATTCTGGGAGCTGAAACCCATCTAAGAGCAACTTTGTACAAAGAGGTTAAAGTTGGCTCCCTTCTTTTACCACACTGGGAGGAGAACTTCTTCTATGTTTACTATTTCTCTCCTCAGAATAGCATTCTTGCTTCCCCATAAAGTTTAGAAAATAAAGTGAGGCAAACCCAGCTGCCAGGTCTTCTTTTATGCATAATCAAAACTCCTTGGTGCCATTTTCATTGGAGCCCCATATTTCCCCTTCAGCTTTGCTTGCATATAAGCTCTGCTCTCAGTCATAATCGCTGGGTTACTATTACTCATCAGGAAACTGTTAAGACCTAGGAAGACTAATCTTGGGCCCTTCCATTTATAAAACTTTAAGGCCTCCTTGTACCTCCTTTGCCTCTCTTGACCATCTCAACTCCCTTTTATATCCCTCCAGTGGTCCTCTAAATTGTCATGCTCTCCATAATGCAACCTCTCTCTCTGTCCCTCCAACTTCATCAACTTCTTTCTCCCTTTACTATTACTTTCTCTCCTTTACTATTACTGTCCTGATAATGAAACTGAAGAGTATTTTCCAAATTCTCTGGTTCTATCTTGAACCCATGAACAATTCATTTCTATAATATAAGCACACAAGTGTTTTCAACTTTCAGGTGAGTGATGCAACTATAATTGCAGTAAAAGGAAGATAGATTTTTCTGTTTATCAGTACCTATCTGCAAACAGTACAAAAACAGCTTACAATTCCATGACACAGATAACTCTTGGCTATGTTGAGGATTTGGTGTGTTTGTTTGTTTGTTTGTTTTCTGAAGCACTGTTTACTTTGAGACTGAAACACTTTTTTAATGTTTTAATTTCTATATGCTCCTTGACTACAATACCAGAATCTTACTGTGCCTATGTAGTTCATGGCAATAGCATACATGCTCTGGCCTTCAAATAGCTACTGATTTATAAAGGCATATCTTATATGACTGTGGTATAAAAATAGCTGTATATATTTGGACAAAGTCTTCATGAAGTATAGTACTGACCTCTATTGGCAGTACCCATGTTTATTAAGCTAAGGCAGGGAGTTACTCCTCCAGGTCCCGCCAGTTAAAAAACAACTACACAAATTAAAGTCTGCATAATATAAGCCACTATATTATTGCTAATACCTAAAGTTTTAAGCCACCAATTCTGTCCATGCTAGGAGTTTTCACCCTTAAATTCTTTATCAAATTTTCTTTATCCAAAGCCTAAGATAATAAATTTTAGTGATTCCAATAAATAGATCACATTTCCTTTCTGGGTTCAGAACTAATTGTAATAGAGCAATTAGTCAGAGACAAAATTTAACCTTCTGAAATCAGATATTGGGCCTATGGTTAAACCACTGGATAAACAGAACAAAATTGTGAAATGTTAGAGAAGAATGTATCTCCTATCCCTCTTGAAAGATGTTCATTAAAGTAGCTTCTTGACCTCTGTCTTCCCTCCTCACTTTTCCCCCAGAGAAGGAGTGTGAATGTTTTCTGATTGGTACATTTGGGAGCTGGAACTGAACATGGGTAGCTCAGCTCTGCACTTCCACCCTTTTACAGCCACCAATGTCCCCATGGAAAGCATGCTCCTCCATCCTGTAATTTCCAGAGGTTGGCCATCTTGAGGGAGGTCCACTATCCTTTCAAGCTGCCACTGGATATAATTGGGTCTCTGCAATTACCTGTGCTGAAACTCTCTCCTTGAGGGGAAGATTGTTAGCAAACCCACTTGGCTAGAAGACCAGACTTTCCTATATTCATCCCCATCAGTGACACGATGATTTTATATATATCTACCTGATTTTATGTCTTCCTTATTATGGCTTCTTTATCTGGGGAAAATGGGGATGGAAAAACAAGATAGCATTATTTATTGAGCCCCTCAAACCTTGCTTCTGTCCTCCAATCATCTATAGAAAACAAGGAAGAAATATATATCCAGAGTCTAAATGTTCCCTGAAATCTTTTCAAAAAAATAATCCTTCAAAGAGGTTGCCTTCTACTGCTATTTTGCAGCCTTAATAGAAGCTACTCCTCCAAAAAGTTTTTAAAAAAGAACAGTTTCTATAATATTATTTGAAAGGAAACAAGACCCTAATAAATAGACATTACAGCCTCCCTAATGTTTGGAGTCTGTTTGCTGTCGTTAGCACAAATATAGCTATAAGAACTCATTTTTTGATTCCTAGAGCATGAAGGAGTATACCACATCAGTGTCTCCCTGGAGAGGGAAAACCTAGCAGCCAAGAGAAAATTCTGTGCCTCATAATCAACATGGTCACTGGAAAATATCACAGAAAGGCAAAGGGGAAGTGTTGAAAATACCCTTTTCCAACTTCACAGTGTGGTGCGAGGACAGTCCTAGCTTACCTGGTTCACTGCACATGATTTTCCTGAGTATATATTATAGCACTGAAAGTCATTTTTGCATTAAAGTAGCATTTTTTTTCACATTTTGTGCCCAAAACAGTGATTCTAAACATTAAGCAACCGTGGCACAAAAAGTCCACAATTTTACTGGTATTTTTTAATTTTGTAAGAATTTCCTTCTGTATATTTAAATTTCTTCTCAATCCTAGTCACCTTTGAAAAATTAAATTTAGATCATTCCTAACTAAATCTCTCAAATGTATTCAGGTTTTATGACAAGAGAGGCACTGTAATGGGATGAAAAGGGTATTAGTTTTGAAACTAGCCTTCTAGAAATCTGTTTCCTCTTCTGAAATCCAGACAAAATAATTTGTTTGGTACTCCCAGTTGTGACCTGCATTAGAGCTAAGCATAAATGATTTATTTGCACGTAGATAATCCCTAAAAGATGGTCACAGTGATGATGTCTCCTGAGCTCCTTCCACTTAGCAGAATACAGGGTAGTCATGTATATACTCATCATCTTTTACTGCCACAGTCACTCTTCAAATAAGTTATTATGCCTATTTTACATGGAAGAGGAGCACATCCATCCTGAATCCAACCTTCTGCATTCCAGTGTACACTACATCCTTGCTACCCAGAATGGATCAGTGATCTATTTGCTTATTAGACATGCTGAACCTTGAATTATAACTCAGATATGCTGAAACAGAATCTGTATTTGAAGAAAGACTTCCTTAGGATGGACATGCCTATTCACAAAATTTGACAAGCATTGAGTAGGCAGTATTACCCTCTGAAATCAAAAGAGAGATATTTAGCCAATGTCTGTGTTACTATTGATAAATCAAGTAAGATAGAGAAATTTAGTAGCTTGAAAGTTATAAAAAACTTGATAGTCTTTTCAAAAAAAATAATCCTTCAAAGAGGTCTCCTTTGCATGATTAGGGTTAGAGCTGAGGGTAAAATCAAGTCCTATGTGATTTCAAAGCCCATAATTTTTCTGTTATATTATGCTATTTTCCTATTGGAATTATATTCTATTTTACTTTTACTGATAGATGATAAATATTTAGGTAAGTAGATAGATGGATAGCTGGAAAGATGGACAGATAGGTAGACAGATTAGGTAGATAAATACAAACAATAGGTAGATATAGTCAACTGCGTTAGTTAAAATTTATATGTGAATTATAACATTCAAAATAGTAACCACTGCCCTTCTTTTGAGTCTATTTCAATCTACAGTTAATGCCATTTTTCATTTATTCATGTGAATAAAGAAGTAATGCTAATATTTATTATAAACTATTATGATGACCTAATAGAAAAAAATTAAATCTGTAACCAGGACCAAGCACTTAGAAAGACTAAAAATATTTTAATCACTCATGTTATAATCATGTTATAACAGTGTTGTAAATGCTGAAACACAGTGTTTCAGGTTCTAAGAGGTAATGATAATACATAGGCACCATTAAAACAAATAGTTAACTTCTTTCATTAGCACAAAGTTACCCTGTTAATATAGTCTTTTGAAATTTATTTTAAAAATTAAATTATTTTATTTGCATGTGTTAAATTTTTATGAATTGTGATTAAAGAAAGAATACAAGTATATAATGTTCCAGAGTGTTGGAAATAAGTTACTTCCCTTATACACAAAGAAATAGAATTCTTGTAATACTGGTAAACATCCACTTGTAGTAATTCCTTAGAATTACATAATATATTTATGTTGAAAAATACTATTAGAGGGAACATAATATTTTATTATAGCTTTAGATCATATCCTTCAGAAGGCTGTAGAGAATCTGGTACTACATGAAAATTTGGTCTTTAGTCATTTTATGAAATCACATTTTACAGAATTAAAACGAGTCCAGGTAGACAAACTTCATTTGGTATTTTAAGTACTTGTTGCAAGATTGAACACAATTATACATCTCCCTTATATGGTACTTCTTTCATGCCATGGACAAGAATAAAACAATGTTTTTATTACTATTCAAATATCGTCTCTAGAAATTCAAATTTTGTACTACTGATAAATCCCTGCCTAGATGTTATGCACAAAATGACAAGTAAAATCTAAGGTCTAATAGAAAAGTTTATAAAATGCCTTCCTCAAAGAAAAATACTATTCAATCACACTGTGAAAAATATTATTTAAGAATGTTATTTCAGGCAATGCTGACCATCAAACCAACTGGGCAGAGCAGAAGGCAGGACTCCAGGGGAACACAGAAGTCCTAATGTATACATAGAGAATTCTTGTTTACAAATACCTTTTACAAAAAGTATTCATTTGATCTTCACCCACAAACCCTATAGCAAGGTAGACCAGGATGATACTATAGTCAAAAACCAGACCCAGGAGAAATTCAGTAACAGGTCCTAAACTCCATGGTCAGTTAATATCTGCAGGAGGACCAAAGTAGATTTCCAGTACTTCAACTAATAATACATAGTATTTCTATTTTAGAAATGTGCTATTGACTTTATATGTCAAACTGATATATGACGGTGATTTGTGTTCATTGTAACAAATGTCTCTCCATACTGGTAACCTTGAAATATGGAATGAAAGAATTCCATCCCCCAAAAAACAAGTTAGGGGATTTCCTGTTCCAAGGTTTTAAGTAGGAAAAAAAAAAAAACACTCCAATACCATAATCTTTTCTTAGGAAATTAGTTATTGTTTCTTAAGAAACAGGCTATTGTTTCATCACAAAATAAACCCTGTTTGACACAGGTCAGGCCGTAAGCAATTGATGGGGCTATTACTACTTCAAAAATATATGGCAAGTGAATTTGAAAAACTGTATGTCTGCTTAAAACTGATTAAGAAAAAAAGATTCATGGAAGTAAAATTGAGGTTTGAAGGGAAGAAACAATAGTATGTAAGTCCACACAAATAAGACACTTCTGATGGGCTGATCAACATATTACTATTTTCAATGACAACTTTATTGTTTAGGGTGGACGAATCAGAGACCCTTATCATATCACACTGCTTTATAGGATTTCTGATTCATTCTCCCTAAGTAATATAATTAAATGGGATAGTTTTAAATTTTAGATACTTAGAAAAAATCTCCTCACATTTGGATTCTTCTACCATATAAGGTACTTGCTTGATTGAAGAACTGTACAGTAGAGAATCTGTAGATTTTCTACCTAAAGTCTATATGCATTAAAGCTTTTCCACTTGTTTCACTCTACTCACCCACCCTCTCTACCCAACCACTAAGTGACCAGTGATGATAGCCTAAAACATAGTCCTTCCATATTTTCCTCCAAATTAAAAAAAAAGTCATGTTACAAAAACCTATTAATTTTCCTTGACTTCATTTATGTTTTTGCTAAAAATTTATCTATCTTTTCTTTAATATTTACCAGGTTTCCTCTCTTGATTCATTAGTTCTTCCTGAATCCTAGTCCATGTTTATGGAATAGGCTCGATTTTCTTCTAGAATTTTGATTATTTGATTTTGCATATAGTATTTGCCTATGTCATTTATCTCTTCAGTTTCTATAGTTTTGTGAACTTTCTTAGCCACAGACAGGCACAGTTTTGCTTCCTCTTTTTTCTTTGCTTCAAGAGATTTTTATTGATTTTCTTGAATACATACAAGTGAAACAGTTTCACTTTAGCCTTTGTATTTCAATTTTATTACAGAACTTGAAGTTGGTGCTTCCTATTATCTACTTTATATTTTGTTGTTCCTTTTCTTCTAATTTTTTTAAAGCATAAAGAAACTTTTCTTTGTCATTGTTTGAAATTATTCCTCAGAGTAAAACTTTTGTTGAGTCTATTGGTTTTATAAAGAATTCTTCATGGGCTGGTGATATAGCTCAGTTGATAGAATGCTTCCCTTGCATGCACAAGACCCTGGATTCTATCCCCAGCACAAAAATAAATAAATAGTTTTCTTCATAATGTTTTCAAAATAATTGTCAATCTATAATTTCTGTTTGTGCATGTAATTTGTAATTTTATTGATCCATAAAAAATTTAGTACCATGGTTATTAATCTCCAATAGTTGAGGAGGTTGCATCTCCTTATTTATTACTAATTTCATTTTATTATGAAACAAAATGTAACTTATAAATTGAAAATTTATATTTTTATGTTAGTTTTCCTCATAGCCAAGTATATGCTTCATTATAAGTATTTATTGATATATAAAACAATACTTTCTACTTTTAACTATAAAATTCTAGACATATATTTTATATGATATTTATTGATATCTGATTCCTCTTTGTTCTCAATTATTTTGTCTACTAGATCTGATTTCCAAACAGGCATATTAATATCTTACACTTATAACTGATTTTTTTTATTAATATACAGTTCTTTCAATGCATTTTTAGCAATTGTGTTGTTGGTGTATTCAACACTGTATTATTATATAATGTCTATACATTTGTAAGTGCCTTTGACTATCTTTACCATTTATTACCACTTATGCTTCTTATAAATAGCATATAGTGTGAAACAGATTGTTAATCTCTAGATTAGCTTAAAATTGGCATAATTATTTTTATTTAGTTGTTTTATTTTTTATCTCCTTTTGAAATTTAGTTTCTTTATTCCTGTTCTGATGTTTTTCTGATTTGGTCAAACTGCTTGCTCATTCTCTTTCACTTGCTTGCTTCATGTTGAATTGGAAATTCCACTCTACTTTTCCATTCTGTTAGTTTCTTTCCCACTTCTAATTAAATATCCCTCAATTATTAAAAAATACATATATAATTCTCCTGCTCCCATTTTTTATACCCCCATTTCCATTTGGAGAATATATTTTCCTGCCATTTTTATATCCCATTTCCATATGATAAGACCTTTATGATATTCTTATTTTCTGTATTCTTCTTCCCTATATTAGACATTGGGACCATCTGCTCCCCATTATCAACTTATTATATAAATAAGCCAAATATAGTCCCTGTATATTGGCCCTGCATTGTTTTTAAAATTTTATTCTAATGAGTTATACATGACAGTAGAATGCATTTTGACACATCATACATAAATGGAGTATAACTTTTCATTCTTCTGGTTAAACATGATGTAGAATCACACCAGTCACATAATCATATTTGCATATAGGACAATTGTTAGACCAGAATTTTGCCAGTGCCAAATTCAAATATATATATAATTTCTTTAACTGTAGCACACATATGCAGAATTTTGACCTTTAAAGACTGTTCATTATGCATACCCCATGAAATAATACTCAAGGTTTGCAGACCATAGATAAGACAAAACCTGGGAGCCATAAAAGACTCCAAAGCATTGCTTCCCCTTGAAGTTCTCTTGACCAGACTCCCTGTAGTGTGTCTAAGTGACATCACCTAGACACAAAAATCCTCCCTTCTTCAAAAACTCCTTTAGCCCTTTCTTTTTCCACTTGGTGCCCTGCTGTGAAGGACTTTCCCTCACATGCAAACCTGTCAAAGTGCCACCAGATAAACTTTGTTGTGTGCTCTTACCACTTCAGGTATCATCCCTGAACTCAGTACACCCATGTACACATTTTGCTGGCGTAATATAGTACATTGAGTTCTAGATTATTAACTACTTTCCTTTTATTGCTTTTGTTCTTCAAAAACTATTAACTTGTATTAAAAAAAAATATTCCTTCACCCTATTTTTAACCAGTTAGAGAGAGAGAGAGATGACAGAAAATCTGGCAAATATAGAGATATAAAGTTATATTTAATCACTACTTTTCCTCTCTTCTTCCTCTACCTTGAAGTCTCTGAGCTGATACATTACTATTTTTAATGGAGCTTATTCTCAAGCTACTGTCATGAGTACATAGGTGATATACTCTTTGGATCACTGAATGTCCACAATGCCTTTACTCTATGCACCATTAGACTAACAGGTGACACAGAGGGTTTTGTAGTTTTCTGTCAAGTGCTTTTCTCTCCATAATCTGTAGCTGCCCCTCAACCTTTTTCAAACATTGGTATTGTAGATAATAATCACAATCCTTTTGATCCTTTTCTATTTTGTAAGTACATTCTTTCAGTCTATAAGCCTGCATGGTTTCTTTGAGTCTTTAAAGTTCAGAAATTTTGTCAGGATTTACAAAGGTATGTATCTTTTTCTTCAACTTTACCAAAAGCTCATGGGGATTTTAAATCTACAGACTCACAAACTCAGCTGAGTTCTTATCTATATATTTTTTTAAAACATTGCTTCACTTCTATCCAAAACTTGTTCTTCTTTACAATTCCTAATATTCACATGTTCAGTCTCTTTAATCTTCCCTCTGACTTTCTTCTTTACCTTCATAATTTTCATCACTTTATATTTCTGATTAATATTTTATTTCTTCTACTCTGTATTTCTAACCATAATTTCTGATTTTAATTTGGCCAATTTCTCCACCTCATCTACTAGATATTTTAATTTACCTTTTTTCTTTTCTTTTTTTTTATTAGATGCTCAAGACAATACAATGATCTTGACATATCATACTTTTGATTCAAATTTACCTTTTTTCTTTTAATGTCAAAAATGTCTTTTTGTTTGTTTTGTTGTACTTGACCTTATTTTACTTAAAAGCTTTGTGTAGAGTGACAGCCAGAGATAAAAATAGAGAAATAAAGAGTGAGTCTACTACTACAGCATATCTCTTGGTTAGGAGCTGTCGCTGTAAGAGGTTCTGATTGTTCTCAACAGTCTACATATCTGCTCGCACTGATCACTCCTTTCTTTCTCCTCAGAGCATGGAAACAACAGCCATTCTTGGAAGACTGGGAAGCACAGGGCTGTTGTCTTGTGGGTCACCCTTTAACATTTGAAAAAAAAAAAAACACTTTTTTTTTTCTTTCTTTTTGGCTGCTTGGAAGATTCTATGTTGCTGGTTGGTGTCCTTAGTAGTAAAAGTTGACAAAGACTTAAGAAGTGGTAAGTAATTTCACAGAGTCTCAGAGAAAGTGTGTGGAACAACTGTGTTGAGAATCCATTTTTTTTCTTTCAACGGTGACATGTTTTCCTCTATAACATCTATTTTTTGAATTAGAAAGTGTCTAATACAAATTTTGTATTTATGTAAGTATAATTAACATTACCTATTCAACTAGAAAAAAAATGTGATTTGGCTTTGCAAGGGAGCCCTTTGGGAGGTGAGGATGTGATACAAGAGAGTACTTCAGAGAGGCAAGAGCTATAGGCATTGGAGAAGGAGAGATTGGGCTGCAGAAAGGAGATAAGGCAGGAAGACTTCCTTGAGGGCTAGCTCAACATACTGACATGGTAATGGAATACAGAAGACCAGCAGGGGAGTACCACTCCTAGGGCCACAGTGTGTAACTGGAAGTTGGGACCACATGGGAAGGGCAATTATGTATGACATGGAGAATACGGCTAACCTCTCTCCATCCTTATGGGGTAAGAGATATAGAAACCAAAGGGGAGGAGCCAGACATGCCAGTAAGCTCCCCTTCACTGACTCCATCTTGGCATCACAAATAGATATCCCAACTACACATGCTCAAGTTGTATAATTCTCTGAGCTCTGTTTAAAAACACAAAAGCATATCCTGCCAGATGCAGCTGTTTGAAGATTCCACAGCCTATGTTCTATTGTGCAATTCATTAGTTTTCTTGATTTAGTTTTAACCCCAGATCAGAAATGATTCTTGTTTCTTAAATTTCTATGAAAATTATTCATTTGATCAATCCATATTTAAACTTTTTCATAACAGTTTGTGAATATTATAAACTGGGACAAAATCAAAACCTAACCTACAATATTCTTGCAATAAACAACATATTCAATATATGGCCTAATATATAAAAGACCTAAAAAGCATTTACACACTTTGAATTAGCAATGCCATTTCTATATCTTACAAATGCACCAAATGCTGATATATATATTACTGCTCATTGAAAATAAAATAGTAAACAATGAAAGAATGACAAATTATGGCACAACTGTACAGTAGGATGAATGAATGTTACACAAAATATTTAAGTAGTTAAATATTCTCAAGCAGGCTGTCTCCTGCTGATGGCAACTATAGGCTTGCATTCCACTCTAGCAGACACAGCCATCAAAAGAGAGATTTGTTGCTCTAATAATTCTTGAAAAGAAGCCTGGGATTTCTCTCCTTAGTTCTAATGGGCCTCCCTGTTGCTGAATGAAATAAGCACAAGTTGGGCCAAGCTTCATCACCTGCCCACATCATCTAGTGTCCAGGTTAACTTCATTTAAACCATAAGGATGGTACACGCAAATGGAAAATGAGTGTGTTGCTCTTAGATGAAAGGGACATGGGCATGAAGCATGCAAAACAACAGTTATCTATTTTCAGTATGATGTTGATTTCTATCTTTTAAAAGAAAGTATAAAAATATATCCAGTCTTTAAAAACTTCCTATCAGACAAACTAAGTTGTTTGTTTTCAAATCCATATTACCAACCAGTAAGCTAGTGAGATATGATGGAATTAAACAGACATATATGAGCTTCTTCCTCACATATTACACAGAATAACAGTAGACACAGATCTCTTAGCTGTGGACATCTCTGTTGCATGAATCCTTTAATACCAGACCTGATAGTGGCCTGGAGATTGCTCAGAAATTTCCACTATAAAATTTTATTATTAAAAAATTTCAAACATATATTATCTACCCTCTGGCAACTCAGCTGACCATTTTGGAACCTAATATAGTAAAAGCCCCAAAGCAAATAAGATTTTGCAGACCAATAGATATACACCATAGTGATGCTTATGTGAGACCATTTCAAACCTCTTGAACAATTCCATCAACATGACCTGCAAATAATTCTAAACATGAAGTGACAAAACAGGCTCACTCACAAAGACTTTGAAGGTGAGGAAAAGTCTACAAGGGCTTAGAAGTTAGCATAGTCAAAGACTTCATAGTAATAAAGGTGGATATTTTCGGGGGAGAGAAGAATTATAAGTAGCCAGATATGTGGTAGAGATGTCAATGCAGACTATTCAATCTAAAAATTCACTAGAGAAAGAGGCAGAAGGGAAGGGTCTCCTCATGATATTGGCAATAAGAAATAGTAGCCAAATCTTCATGGGTGGTCAAAGAGAAAATAATTAGAGGTTGATTGTCATTTGATCAAAATTCACTTATTGGAAGACATGACAGCTACATTTTCATATTCAACCATAAACACAATAACAGCCTACAGATTCATGTTGACTTCATAATCAAATTATTTAGTTTATGTTAAAACCTAGTGTAGAAGTTCTGACCATGGAAATGTACAAGGCAGCGTTCCTAAGGTGAGCAAACTCCCAGGGGTAACAGGCAACATGTTTCCCATGGTTGGAGTGAGCAAACTCCCAGGGGTAACAGGCAACATGTTTCCCATGGTTGGAATATTTTGCAGTCTTTCCTAGGTACTCTTGAGATAACCAATGCATGCTTGGCCAGAACAAATGTCTAATCATAAGTAAAACATTTTATATTGTGACAGAATGTATAATCTATTGATACCAATAGAGCCAGCAGCTCAGGCAAGCAGCCATTTTGCCAATAAGCCATTGTTGTCTCTGCATCTTGCTTCTGTCTCCTTTTGTTTTCTTTGCAACCTATCTTTAGTTCTTCATAATTTACAAACTGAAACTCTCTGAATCAGTACCATTACATCTAGTATATTTTTCTGCATGTGATCAAAAGTATAAATAAATTACATAGTGATTTTAGAAATCACAGGTGAGACCTAGTGGTAGTTAAAGCATGATTTAGAAAAGAGTGTCAAAGCAGCATTATAGGACAAGGAAGGGAAGAAATCAGGTGGTAATTAAGGCATAAAATCAGCCATTTAATATATATCTTTTCTCAACTTCCTATTAATCCCTTTCCAGATATTAGTTTTATCTCACTGAAAAGAAAATTGAGGGCAGGAGAAATAATTCACTCAAGGATTGATAGAAGAATTAATGGCCATGTATGAATCAGTACAATTTAAATAAATAAATAAATTCCATGTGCTCTAAATATTTAGTTAAAAAATATGTTTTTATGTTCATGTACATGTACAAAAACACTGAGTAAAAAGCAAACTAGAAATGAAAATGTCTAGGAATCACCTTGTCTTTTCTCTGTTGAAGAAAACCTCCAAAGCACAAAACCTGTAAGGACAAATCATTAGCGTTTCACACAATCGTATAAAGATCAGAACATCAATATCTCCAGTCTGCTGTGTGTGTTTGTCAAGTCCTACACTGTTCTACAGTTAAATTATACTATGATTCCTCAAAAGTCTAAATCATTTGTTGAGAAACAAAATGATACTCGACTAAGAGCCATGGAACCAATTAGAATTCTTCCCAGAAATGAAAAGAAAATATAAAACCTCTTACTTGTGTCAAACCAAGGCAAATTCTGAGAGTTGAAAAGAGCATACTCTAATTTTAGCAACTGAAATCAACAGTGGCCTTGGTGAGACTTCAAGTCAAGATGTATTATAGTTGTTCATACTGTTCCTATCAAATTTGGGCGTCCACACCATACACAACATTAAATTAACAAATGAATATGTCTTGGGCATGGCTTCAAAAGAATTATAAATCCTTCATTTAAAATGCAGTTGACATAGTAAAGGTAATTAACCTTTCCTAAATTAAACTTTTTGAAATGTTTAACAATTGATTTTGTTCTTTCAAAATGATATCACTCATTTTTAATTTCCTCTTGTATTATCTGAAATATTCCTAGGATTTTAAATCAAGATTTTTTTCTGAAGTAAGTTAATTCTTTCCTCTTTCTAATATTTGTTCACTATTAAAAACAGCTGCCAAAACTGTGCTAGGAGAAAAGTACTGAATTTTATCTGATTTCCCATATTCTCAGTAATGGTTGTAACAATTAATTTTTCTATATGCAAAATACTTTGTTATGTGTTTTGTAAGATTAAGATAATTATTTCATTTAATGCAACATCTCTATAAGTTAGGTATGAGTATCATTCCTGTTTTTTAAAATAGAAAACTAAGGCTGACAAAGCCCTGATGATGTGCAGTGTCAACAGCTTCATTACAGTTAGGCTTGGCCTCTAGGCACCAATAACTTCAAAACTTCAACAGTGAAGCACAGTAATATTGTGAGCTGATTAAAAGCATGTCATTAAAATGCACAGACAATGTCTTGCAACTAGTCTGAAGGCCCAATAGCTTATTTTCAGAAACATCTGGATTACTACACTCATTCTAATTTTGCAGCCCTCATTTGAGAAAATCATACACTAGACTGTGTTCACAAAAATAGGTAAAGATAAATAGTGATAATGCCTGAATGGATTCCGCAATTTGATGACAGGAACTTGGTTCAGCTGAACTCAGATACCTCCAGATATCCTGAGATACCGCCAGAATAATTTATATACAAAAATTCCATGTGAGTAAAAGCCTGGGCATTGAAGGGAGAAAGTGAAATTCCAGAAGATCTGATGTGACCTTTACTTACTTAGGCATTAATGTTCAGGACTATCCCTGGCCCAAAACCTTCTATTTGTGTCTCTCTTGCAGAATGGATAATTTCTCTGCTTTATATTATAGTTACATGGACTACATTCTAAATTCTTTAAATATGTTAACTGGTTTTGATTCACCCAGATAATGTCAGTTAATACATCCATTAATCTGAACCTCTAGAACAGGGCTTGACAAACAATAGCCTGTGAGCCAAATCGAGCCTACCAGTTTTTGTATAGCCTTTGAGCTATGAATGAGTTTTATTTTCCTAAATGGTTGGAGAAAGGAGGAGGTGGAAGAGGGAGAATAAGAACAGGAGGAGGAGGAGAATAAAGATTTTGTGACATAGGAAATTTATGAAATTCAAAATTCAGTGTATAACTGTAGTTTTATAATAAAATAATACCAGCTGTGATCATGTGTTTATGTATTATCCATAGTTTTCTCACTGAAAGAGTAGAGTAGTTCCAACAGAGATTAAATGGCTTGTAAAGCCTAAAATATTTACTAACTTGCCATTTACAGAAGCAATTTTCAGACTGCTGATCTACAGTGTAAGCTGCACTACTAGAATGTAAGCTCCATGCTGACAACATTCCAGTTTTGCTCACTTCTTTGTCCCCAGCATCTATGAAGGAACATTCAAATAAATTTACTGGAGAAGGAAGGAAAGGAAGGATGAGCCAGGAAATTGCTCCTTCCTCTTCACTCTTATGTATAGCACACTGAGTCAATAATTTCAATATATTATAATTTGCTTTAACTACTTTGTTCCTTAACACAATTATGAGTACCCTAAAAAATGAATGATGATATTTAATTGACAATTGGTGTTTAATAATTGTTTGATAAAAAGATCAATAACCAGCCAATTGTATAACACTAAAATATCTAAACAATTGTTCTGACATGACTGTACTTTTTTAAATAAAAACTCTTGTAAAATTAAATTATAATTCCATTTTAAGTGGAAAACTCAAATCCCCTAATAAAAGGTTTTATGCAAAGATAGTAGCATCAGAATCAATATAAAGGCTCCTAATGTGACAATTGAATGGATATTATTACTCACCTCTTGATCAAATTTTGAGTTCCTTTTTAAAAAACCATAAATAGTACATAATATACAGAAAAATGACCTAAAGTTGCCAAAATTAAACCTATCATAATACTAGTTCTTTAAATTCACATAGCAATTTATAAAATGTCACTTAGAAGAATCTGTTGTTTTCAGTGCCTTAAGAACAATTTTATATCCATGGATTAACAAAATTTTTAGTTTATATGTTTAAAAATGACACTGAAATCAGAGAAATGGGCAGAGATAAACACATTCAGCATGAAAAATTACAAGTCATAAAAATCCTTAATGAACATAAGACAGCAAAATAACCAGGTAGATATAGTTGGACTGAAATTGAATTACCCTTAATGAGATAATCTGTATTTAGTGGTGTTATTTTTACTCCCAGGCTGCCTGAAGCTTTCCCATAGTTTATCAACCCCAGAGATAACTTTGTAGAAAACACTGGAGGGCACTCTTATTTCCAAGGTTTCTAAGCCTAATAGATACTATTTCTATACTCATTTTACCAAGCTTTGATCTGTTTAGTTTGAAGACAGTTATATTTAATTACTTCATAACAGTTTTGGTTTTTAAAACTGAAGCCAATTCAATGGAAATATTGTCCAGCTCCATAATGAATCAAGAATAAGAAATTAGCAGTCATACAGAGGAAATTGTTTGCCTGAGGTTATATCTACTCTATGAGACCATGTAAGGCTCCTTGCTACAAGATTCTTCTATTCAGGAGACCAGTGTTTGTTTTTGTTTGTTTGTTTGTTTTTTCTTTTAAACTCCTATTTTTTTGCCACTGTCAATATAATTATTGGATTGTTTTTAGTAATATCTCAATTAATTTTTCTAAGCTTCAAATGTTAATAATAAACCTAACGGCACATTAACCAGTTCAATCTAAAAATACCTTGAAAATCCACCAATTAAGATACTAGAAATTATTCTAGTAATGTAAATAACAAAGTTGTTCTGGTCAGCTTCTTTGTCACTGTGACAATAATACTGACAAAATCAACAGAGGAGGAAAGGTTTATTTTGGCTCAAGGTATCAGAAGTCTCAGTCAATAGAGGGCCAACTCCATTGCTCTGGATCCAAGGTGAGGCAGTACATCTCAGGAGAAATTCCTGGCAGAAAGATGCCGTTCACCATACGGTAGAAGGAAGCAGCAAAAAGAGAAGGGGGAAGGACCCCCAGGGAGGATGAATCCTTTCAATGACATGATCCAATGATCCACCTCCTCCCACCATGTCTACAGTTACAACCCAGTCCATTCAAAGTAGGATGGACTGATTAGATTACAGCTTTCACAATCTAATCATTTTGCCTCCCAATATTCCTGCAAGATTTTAGTGGACCCTCATATCCAAACCATAACAAGGGATGAAGGTGTTAAAAAGTGACTAGCAATGGAAATGTTAGGATGAATTAATCATCTATCTTTTTCTCAAAACTTTGTGAGTTACTCTGGGGAAATAAATATATTAAGTAAAACAAAAAGAGTATTTGACATGGGGAATGCTGAGTGCTAATTCTGGTAATAAAAAAAAACCTTCAGAAAGGACTTTGCAGTAGAAATCCTGGCCATGAGACAGTCCTATGAACTCCCATGACACTCTACCACTGTGACCTCTCTGAAATTTATGGAAATTGTGACTTCACCTGCCTATAACTCCAAGAACACTGGCTCTGTGTGTGAGAAATTTCTGTTCGTTTTTCAGTATCTGCTTCTCCTTTTTCCCCCCTAGATTTCTTAGCTAGTCATAGGGTCATACAAAGTAAAGACTTTATTTTGAGTCTTTTCTGAAACTAGGCAAGATGTGATTTTTTTTTTCTGGCCAAAAACATAAGAACTAAAGAAATTTGTGCAACTATTGCCGGGTGTGGTGGCACACACCTATAATCCCAGCAGTTTGGGACGCTGGGGCAGGAGGATTACAAGTTCAAAGGTAGCCTCAGCAAAAGCAAAGTGCTAAGCAATTTGGTGAGACCCTATCTCTAAATAAAAATACAAAATAGGGCTGGCGATGTGGCTCAGTCATCCAGTGTCCCTGAGTTCAATCCCCAATAACAAAAAAATAAAAAGAAAAAAAATTGTGCAATTATCAATTCAAATTTTGGACTAAAGAGTGAAAGCATACACTTTCTTCCTTCCCCTGGTTAGTATGTGGATATATGGACTATTTCCTGTTACATGAATAAATATATGAGATGGTAAAAAGAGGGAAAGAACCTGAATTTCTGGAACGACTTAAATAGAGAAGTATGTATCTATCTTGGTTAAGCTACATCTTTATCTTAATTAAAATACCCTGTGAGAGCTAGTAGCACATGCCTGTAATCCCAGTGACTCAGGAAGCTGAAGCAAATCCAGCCTCATCAACTTTGTAAACCCTAAAAAACTTAGCAAGACCCTGTATCAAAAAACAAAAGGGCTGGGAATATAACCTTGGGTTCAATCCGTACAACAAAAATTAAGTAAAATAAAATATCCCATGAAAACCAAAAGCATCATTCATACTGTTTGTATATTCCCAATGCCTCATTATGAATCATGGTGGATCAATCAATAAATATGTAGTTAATAAAAGAACGTCTAGAAAGATTTAAGTTGTAGATATGGAGGGATATGTGAATAGATGGATGGATCTGTGAGCACAAGAAAGGATGGAAGGATGGATGTGAATAAATTGACAATGAAGTGAAAACATACAAGGACCATATAAAAGTACTATTCATATTATCACGGTTATCTGGGGAAATTTTTTAACCACTTAGGAAATAAGATGTCCCTGCCGTTTAGTCTCGTTTAGTATTTCCCAACATTTTATTAAATAGTGTTTCCCAAGTTGGAAATGAATACAAGTAAATGACTAAATAACATTAGTAAGCTACTGTTGTCTCTATGAAAGCTCAGATGATTTGAACATGCCTCTCCAGATACAGGTAAGAACACAGAGACCACTGACATGGAAGAAGTGATCAGAGTGGATGCAGCTGCAGACCATGCAAAGAAGTCCTGACAGGTAATGAGTCAGGGAGTCAGCAGCACAAAGGCCCATCAGTGTGCAGGTGTGCATCTCATCAGGCAGGAAAAAGGTACATCAGAGGAGCCGGCAGAAAACAGTAAGCAGATGACCTGGCCAGAGTGTCAGGATTGTCAGGGAATAAAAATAAGGATTGAAGTCAGATGAACTTCAGGGATTCTTGTGACAGGATCACAGTTCTTGAGGAATTAGGAGAACTGGTAAGGAACCAAACTCTGGATTTAGGCATATTGCAATTATACAGGTACCTGAGAACTGAAACTGGAACATTAACTGGGAGCTTAGTCCTAGAAAATGATGACAAATCTTGATTAGATTTCAGGACCAAAGACAGCCAGTAGTAGACTGAGTTTCTGCTGAACATAATGGCTGAAGGTTCTTAAAATTGTTCCAACTGGGGACAAAACTAGATCCATAATATGAAGTCAGCCTGGGTTTGATGGGAAATAAGTGAATCCAATGTAGGGACTTAAAGTCTGAGAGAAAAGCAGGGTTCACAATTCTATATTTATCATTTTAAATCATGACCTTGGACAATGAACACTGTTGTCATTTTTGCCTAATAGCCTTGACTGCTCAGAAAATCGTTATAAGAAATTCATACAACAAAGATGTTTCATAATTGCTTAGCAAAGAATTTTTATATTCTTTTACTGGTTTGCATTTGTTGAATCTCCTAATCTACATATCTCTAAAATCTTTAGGCTATTATTTAAAAACCCAATGTCATATGCCCTCATTAAGGAAGCAATTTAGTTAACTAATGTCATTATATTACTGAACATTCTAACTAATCTGACAAATTTTTCATAACCACCCAGTGAGATCCAGACTCCCTTGTAATTTCTATCAGACAAGCTGATAAAAAAGAAAGAAAGAAACCTTATCATCATTGTCAGTTTTAAAACCTCATTTGCTCTAGGATAGAATTAAGACCCCATCCTGTTTATAAAATCTACCCTTCAACTTGAGGCAAAATCTTAGATTACTCAACATTTAAGCAAATCTTTACAGTTCCAAATGTAAAACTCTCCACTAGAAGACGACACGTAACCTAACAACCCCTCTCCACTTTTTGGACTAATGGACAGAAATAGAAAGAATTAAAGTGTCATTATTATTTTAATTTGGAAATTTAGCATTATTTGTATTTATCCCCACATTAAAACACTACTTTATGATAGCAGGTTTTGTTTTTCATTCACACAAATTAATACATTCCCTGAAAAATTAAATGAAGTCAACAAAAGAGTAAAGCTAAACTTATAGCAAGGTGATTTAAAAGATGAAAGCCACCAGGAGACAGTAATTTATGACTCAGAGCCATACTCACTGATGAGCTCCTGACGGGGTGTTGACATGGCCATAACAGCCCTGTCTCATTTAAAGAAGATGATGTCTTCTTCTTGATGGCTTACATTTGTGTTCACCACTTGGCTCAAAATGAGTTATAAGGATAAAATGAACCTGACATTTAAGGAATATGGCTAAAGTTTGTGATGTCTGAAAGAAAAATATATAGAAATAAAGCATGGTATGTTAAGTGTCAAATGAACTGTGGGGCACGGTGGCTCATGCCTGTAATTCTAGCAGCTCAGGAGGCTGAGGCAGGAAGATCACAAGTGCAAAGCCAGCCACCGCAATTTAGTGAGACCCTGTCTCAAAATAAAAGATAAAAAATGGGATGGGGACGTTGCTCAATGATTAAGCACCCATGGTACCAAAAAAAAAAAAGTCAAATAAATAACTAAACAGGAGCAAATCTTTTTTCTTACTCTTTTCCAGAATCAAAGACATTTGCTGGCATTTATATTTGTGGTATATAAAAATAAAATTTAAACTCAGGCCAGCCATGGTGGTACATGCCTGTGAGGTGAGGCATGAGGATCACCAGTTTGAGGTCAGCCTTAAAAATTTAGCAAGAATCTCTTCAACTTAGTAAGTTTGTGCTTTAAAAGTAAATAAATAAAAGGGATTGGGTATGTAGCTCAGTGGTAAAACACTTCTTGGTTCAATCACCAATACATCCCCTGGAAAACAATTGGACTCAGAGATGTGTAAACATTTTATAATCACATTATAATCTATCTTCCTACTGATCTGACACAATTAAGAAGTATCAACGGTCATTAAGTGCTGAGCAAAAAATAAAAATCTGTGATGTTTATGCTAACTAGTGCCCTTATAAGTAACCATTGTGTAGTTGATAGTAAAGACTCAGCTGACACCACCCAAGGTACATTGAGAGTAATCAACAAATAGTTGCTGAGTAACTGAGTGGATAAATGAATGTACAAAAAGGGGTGCAAAAGGATAGGTCTTTGAATGGCCTTCAGCACTCCATCTCTTCTAAGTCAGGATATACTGAGAATAAACATCCTAGGACAAAAAGGAACAGTGTGGAACAGTCTGGATTTCACTCATATCCCTCCTAGAACAGGATGCCCTGCAATGCTTCAGCCATGAGGTAACAGATGCCCTGGGGTTTCACACCCAGAATGGAATGCTTTTGGGGTCCCTGAACTATGGTGCAAAGAAGAACATGCATAGACAAGACTTCATCCACCATGCACAGCTTTCCAGTATTTGAAGGGCAGGCTCTCCATGTATCCTTAGGCTTCTGTTTCTGTTTATTCTCACTGTATATCAGTGAGTAATGAATTTTCTTTGTCTGATGTCTTATGCAAATGATACCTAATTTGACTCAAACTCTGGTAGTGAGGTTTATGCAAAATCTTCTAAACGTTCTAAAAGTCTTAACAGAAACTGGTAGGGTGTTTGGAGTCATCCTACAGGATTGATTCATTGCATGGTATTCTACTAAACAAGGTGGCTCTGAAGAAATTTTTAAAACAAACCTCTTCCCATAATATTATTAAAAGATTCTACATGCTGAAATAAAAATAAGGTATAGCTTCTATCCAATAAATTATTTTTACAGATGCATTATTTTGAAGAAGGAAGATTGTTTTATATGAAAATGCAAAGCTAGCAAGTCTGGGTAACATATCAGTTTCTTTCAGACAATGGCCTTAAAAATACAAATTCTGCTTGAAGAATATGTGGAACTCTAGAATTCAATGTGAAGATAAAAAAAAAAAGGTGAGCACAGAAGACATGGAAGAATATAGGCATATTTATTTTAGCTCAACTGTCAGTATAATATCAAACCAGGATTGAGATATTTTATCTATTTATTTATTTATAGTATTCCAAAAATCCCTTATCTTTCCCATAAATAAAACCACCAACAACAATAATATTGTGTGGGCATATGACTATATGATGGTTTTGCCTGATAAACATCCCTTCAGTTTGGAAATTCCACTTCCACAATTCTACCTCCATATCTCAAGAATTGGTATTTGACCCATGCCCAACCAATCTATGGAAGACTATTCCTTTGACAACATAAATTGTTCCTGTGAGGAAAATCTTCACAGTGGATTAAGATATGGATATATCTTAATAAAGTAGCAATTAAATATAATATTTGTTTTTCTACCAAGAATATGAGAATTTGGCTTTATCCTCTCTGAAATTTGGAAAGGCATTCAATTGTTGGGGAGAAAAGGGGAAGGAAAGGAGAGGAAGAAGAAAATAGTGGAAGAAGACAGAAAGGGAGAGAATGGACAGATATATCTTGCTGTACTGCCTATGTCTCAACTCTTTTCCTTGGCCTTTGATTCCAGTGAGCAAAACCAAATTGATTCCTTCTCAGCTCTATGACCCAGTATGGTCCCTTTATGCTTAAGGGAATTTAGGCTGAGTTTACTTCACTTGCAACGGAAAGAAAACAACAAGTACAGCTACTGGGTAAATTTATTCATTTCTAGGGTAACCATCTTCTCATTTTTTGCTCTTCCAGACTTCCAAACTTGTAGATTTTCTACATAAATGTCCTCTTTTTAAATATTTAATATAGTTTCTGTTTACCTCTCTGGATTCCAAATGATATAATATCTGCCTGGGGCTTTGGAAATAAGTCTTGAAGACATATATATTAGACTCATCATATAGTCATTTCATTTATAGGTAAATGAAACTATAAGATGGGTGAACTTCATGGAAGATAAGGTTCAGAAGGAAATATGCCAAATTAAGGTGATCTGGTTTATGGAGTGCAGATTTACTTTAATCTTGAATATAAGTTAACTTTGCCTAAAGTATATCCCACAGAGTAGGTAGAAATGTTTGATAAAAAAATAAATCTAATGAACTTAGTCAGAAATCATTATCTGAAAGTGGCATTGTCCATTAAAGAAGAAAGCACTAGGACTTAGTAAGACTGAGACTGAGTTCTTTTATCTGGTTACAATGATGACCTCATGCCACCTACTAAAACTCCTTGAGCCTTACTGTTTATCTGAAAAAAGTTATAAGAATACTTTCATAAGCTGTTTTGACATAATGCAGGTGACATGATTATGAAAAGAGTCAACATCATAATAATGATCACTACAAAGCAGCTATAACTATTGTCAATGATATTAAAAACATGAAAAGACTAGCAATAGACTGATCTAATACAATGCTTTATTTATATATTATGCATAAAATATATAGATATAACACATATATATCTAATATGCCTTAGTTTATAATTTAATAAACTTTATAATATGATAAATATAATAACATAGAATATAAAACAAAAAATCCTTGGGATAAACCAAGTTTGTTGCCAAATCAAGTTTTTGATTTCTGCCTCTCATAGTATCCCTGCATATTTTATAGTTTTCTCCTGTTTGTTCTTTGTATCCATTTACTCCAAAGTACTATACAAAGAAGCTAATTGTTCATGTTAAAATTCTCCTGCCAATCCTGGCTCTGAAGCTTTAGCCACTGGAACCTAATACAGCATTTGGATCTCGTCAGATACAGAATTACACGGCCTGTTAATTTCAGAGACCTGGCTCTGTGAACTGGCATCTTAGTGGTAGAAAGAGTTTCTAACAAAATATTTACCTCATTTAATATGCCTGAAAGACTGATCTTCCTTCCTTGACAAAGACACTATCACCAGCTCCCTCATGATTTGCTGGTCACATCTAAATTTTATACCTGGATGACACACACCTGCAAAGTTGTCACATTGAATTTGACTTTTTATTAATAGTCTGATTAAATCACCCCAGATAAAATCTTTTCTTGGACACAAATCCTAAATAAACAAATTTAAATTTAACTGCCAGCTTCCACATCTATACTCAAAGAGGAAAGCAAACACAAGATAGATGCTCAATCATTAACACCACATGCCACTGAAACCAGCTCAGATCATCTCAATTTGGAATTTTCTAAATCTTACTGAGAAAAACTAAATATGATACAAATTAGCAAATACTTGTTTTCTTTCACTTCTTATCTGTTCTATTCTAACCTTTTTTTCTTGGTTTAGCACTCTAAGCCCCTTGAGCAGCCCTAGATAACTGCAGGCATTTAAGATAGTACAAGCTGCTTTGTACATATTTGTACTCTTTTTGAAATCAGGACTAGTCTCTCTATAACATATCTCACTGATGCAGCTGCAGTCACAAGGCACTCTCAGGAAAAAGTAAGTGTGTGGTTCTGCCACAACTTGTACATGTAAGCAACTAAGCATTGCAGCATAGCCTAAAATCAAATCAAATTTTGTAAAGATTAAAAATACCATACAAGCATTTTTCCCCTAGGAAAATGAGGACAAATTCTCTTCTTTCCTGTTCTCTACTGGCAGGAACCAGCTCACTATTGTATTTCAGCCCTAGCACTTGTAGAACATAATGGATGTTACACAAACGATTACTGAATAATCAATGAACTCCCTGAAGTTATTACACCTAACCACCTTATTCCCATATACCTCAAACACGTCACTTGAGAACAGTGTTTGGACTTATCACTTCCTTAGGAGAAAAATCATTTAAGCAGTCATATAAAGTAAATTTGCTTAATAATATTAAAATATGAAAATTTCCCATAGTAAAATCATTAAAATAAATACATTATTTGAGAATAACAATTGTGGAACTAAAAAATATTCTTCAGAAGTATCTCAAAATTGTCATTACTGAGAAACTCAGAAAAAAAATTCTAAAGCAATATTAAATATTATTTCCATCTCTACTCTCTTTTCCCTATTTCCTCTATCTGAAAATGAATAAAAGGCCCATTCCTTTTCATGTTTAGGATACAGATATTAGGAAATGTGAACTGTAGATTTTCTCCATGTGCTTTTCTTTGGGGAAAAACTTTCTAAAAATCTGGCCATGAATACTAAACAACACTTGAATTAGGTAAGGATTACATCTTGTAGTAGGCCAGGAAATGGAACCCTTGTTTATGTGCTTAGGCTACCTTCTTTTAAAACCCTTTGCTTAGATCCATATACAGAACAAAAAAAAGTGTTTATTATTTCATGTATTCGTCAATCCAAAGGATTGTTTTATGACCTGGTATTATAATCTGAACCCTCTGAATGAGTTTTGCTGGCTGCAGGGGACGGGGGAACAGTTCTCTTTTATTTTGCCATCCATTTTCCCCTCTGGCAGGTAAAGCACATAAGACAAGTGGGAGCTCTTACCCCAGCCTGTGAAAATTGTATGTGGCAAGGGTAAATCACCCAACTTGTTTGAGGAAAAAATAATTCCTTCAAATTCCAAAATCTGATAAGTACTTTAGGATTTATGAACTATGGTTTTAGCCAGCATCCCACCCAGACACAGAAGAATATGACTCTCAGAGCCAAAATGTGCCCAGATCTTGAGGAGATCCTGTGATTTTCAGGACTGAATACATTATTACTGACATGGTCACCTAGAACCCTTTATTTACTGCTTGCTTGTTATTTCAAGTATTTTCTTCAAAGGTTTAACTCACTAAAATAAAGGAGTTTGAAGGAATTTGTAACATATAGTCAAACCATTTAACCCAGATATAATTATAGAATATATTAACAAAGCCCAGGAAGTTTAGTAGTTAACATTACATGATACATGTTTATAACTAAACATAGCACAATCAGGGGAGCCTAGGAAGAGATTTTAGATGGTCAGAACAGAGAAAAATAAAAATAATTATAATAAATACTTTTAAATGGAAATGTTATAAAGAACTTTCCTAAACTTCAGATCATTATTTCAACCCATATTTAGCATAATACATGTTCAGGAAAATATTGAGTTTGTTAAAATAAATATGTGCTATATAAACCATAAAACAATTATGGTGACCAGATTTGAGGGTGGCCCCCATGAATCGTGCTTCCTAGTAGCCACACACTCATATAATCCCCTTTCCTAGAGTGTACACAGAATCTCTGACTTGCTTCTAATAAAGATATGGCAAAAGTAAAGAATCACTCTAAAGACTCTTACTAGGATATTAATTCTAAAGACTCAGCAGGCTTCAGAGGTTTGTGGCCACGCTGAGAAAGCACAGGTGGCAAAGAAGGATGGAAAACCTGCAAGAACAGCAGGATCTGAAGGTAATCTCCACTAACAGTTTGGGACTTTTGTCCTATAATCACAGAAACTACATGTTGTCAACAATCTGAGTGAGGTTGAAAGTGGCTTCTCCCCTCTCTGAGTCTCCAGCCAACACCTAGATTGCAGCTTTGAGAAACCCTGGACAAGAGACCCATTCAGGCCATGCCTGGACTTCTGACATACAAATTCTTGAGATGACAAAAGTGTTAATTTCAACTGTTAATTTTGTGGTGATTTCTTATGCAGAAATATGCAATAATACATAAATATTAAAGTGTCCATTGTTGGGGCATCATTCAGTGTTAATATATAAATACAAAAGAAAGCTTTATAAATGAATCCACATTAATCCATCTTCCATAATAGCTAGATGGTTGATTTTCTTCCTTAAGAAGAAGCACATAAAATAGAACAATCTTTTAGCTGATCTCAAATTTCACTGTAAAAATAGTTTCAGATTTTCACATCAAAAGCAAAAACACACATCTAGCTAGCCCATGTTCGTGAATTAGATCATATTAACTTTTATGTACAAATTTCAGTAAACTTAGAAATAAATAGTACCTGCATCATTCTGGTTGTAGTGACATTCAAAGATATCTCTTCAAGGGCTATGGTTGTAGCTCAGTGGTAGAATGCCTGCCTAGCATGTGTGAGGTACTGGGTTCAATGCTTAGCATCACATAAAAATAAAAAATAAAATAAAGGTATAAAAAATACAATAACCTTTTTTTTAAAAAAAAAAAAAAGGTGTGTCTTCAGCCATATTATCACTGCATATCCCAGTGGGAATTTCATACTATTTGGAATGGGACAAGAACCACTTTTGCCACCACTTCTGAACTGTATTTTGATGTTCCTTGAGTATTAATAACTGAAACAACAATGGGCACTTTAGAACCACTAGCCAATGCCCTCCCCTCTCTCAGAGAGCTGGCCAGGCTGCCACTGCTTACGACTGAAGCAACTCATTGCTCTTACAGAAGCCCTGCTGCAAACTGCTTGAATCAGGACATTTCATTTATGGAGAGAAGTCTTGAGAATTTCACATGTAGCCTATCTTCCCTGCCAGGTGGTCTGGATGAGAGCTGGGTTCAAACAACAATGATCTAACTCTGTCCTGAACTAAGATGGCCCTCTAGAAACCAAAATAGACAGCCAAGTCAACTCCTCTGCTTGATGTTATTACCCTTGTAATAAATTCTCAGAAACCTTCTTTTTCATTACCAGCCCACTACTGCAGTCATGCCCAAATGTTTCTAAATTTGTATCATAGTGGTTACTTTTCAAAGAGAGAATCCTTACCCCCTTGTAACTTGGTGGAGTCAAACAAATGTGAGTTGAAGGATGCCCCTATGATTCACATTCTAATCCTATATGTTAATATACTTTTGACTATTTTAATTCAAATAATAGAGGAAGAAAAAGATTATTTCTTTTAATAATTATAAAAGGAGGTTTCTTAAAGTATGCTTTATAAATGATGACCTTAGATCAATCAAGAAATACCCAATCTCATACAAAATCATCCATTACACACAACCCTATCTGAAAGAATCTGAGCAATGTGTTTAAGAACTAGAAAACAATATCATGAATCACATCAGACTGACAGTCTTTTTGTGGTCTGAATACTGATCATGATAGAAACGCTACAAACACTAAAAAGCTATGACTTTTTGGATCATGGCCTTTTAAATTGATAATATCTTTGCTGCATGATTTTTGTGCAGTGGTTAAAGACAAACAAAGAAGCTATTATAATATAAATAAATATCTTGATGTGCAAATGAATTCTCACTAAAATATTTATTTGAAGTTAATTAAATTCCATTATTACATCCATCATTACAAATTATCTCCTGCACTCTAATCACTGAGTTAATTGTTTATTATCTTGCCAAGATAGAAAAATGCAAGTCAAGACACTTTAAAGATTGCTACTTTTGATTTCAATAAGGGTAATGATTTACTTTTATCTAAAACAACTACTTAGTAAATGAACTAAGTACACCACATTCATACAAATGGACTCCAATTTATCTGAAATAAGTGCTTACAGAAGCTAGAAGAGTTTGGATGTATAAATATTTCCAGAACGAATATAGAAAATCCCGCATTATGCAGAAGTATTGTGATTACATGTGTGTCATTCTCCTACAGATAAACCTTGACGAAAAAGGTAAAGGAGGCACTGGAGGCAACATTCCAACACATTATTGTACCTGGACAGTGAAGAGAAGACAATGTATTTGCTGTTCACCTACCTCATTAATGACCTTTACCTTCCATTCCTCTCCATTAGTTAATCTGCAAATTTACGTCTAGTAATATAAGATATTTTAAACATCCACTTGCAAAAAACAGGCCAAGATTGGGCATTAGTAATATTCTCTTCATTAGTCATTAGTCATTAGTCAATATTTTCTTCATACAATCAGTAGATCAAAGAGTCATCTATTTTTGGTACCCAACTGTACCAGATATTGTTAACTCAATATTTCTAAGAAAGTTGTTGTATGATTGTTTACTTTAAAAATAATCTGTCAAACCATCCACTAAATACTCATTTGTTCTCAAAGAATTTAAAAAATAAATCTGGAAGATAGCCTAACAATAACAACAACAACAAAAAATTAAGAATAGAGGCTTAGGCAACCCCAAAAAACCAAATGCCGAATATTTTCTTTAATATAAGGAGGCTGAGGCATTTAGGTCACCAGCACTTCGTGAAAATGGCGATGTTGTGTGTGTCCAGCATTGCTAGAAGAGGCTTGACGTGGATAGTCTTAGGAACGACACACAGAAAATTTTGGTCTCAACCCAGAAAAGAAAAAGAACCAGTGGAGACTGAGACCATAGAAGAGGTTAAAAAAAAAAAAAAAGAGCCTATTCTGGTGTGTCCTCCCTTACGAAGCCGAGCATACATACCTCCTGAAGATCTTCAGAGTCGTTTGGAATCTCATATGAAAGAAGTTTTTGGTTCATCCCTTCCTAGTAATTGGCAGGATATCTCCCTGGAAGATTGTCATATGAAGTTTAATCTCTTGGCACATTTGGCTGATGACTTGGGCCATGCAGTGCCTAACTCCAGGCTTTATCAGATGTGCAGGGTCAGAGATATTCTTGATTTCCATAATGTCCCTGTTCAAGATAGATCTAAATTTGATGAACTTAACTCCCAATTTGAAAATCACTTGGAGTTACTGAGCAGTTCAGAAGATAAACACATGGAAGTCATTTTTGTTGTCCTGATGAAGGGGGCTGTTTTAGACTTTTTGATACTTTACCTATCAGAACACTGCTCCAAATCTATTTTTTCCATAAAGGAATGCAATATCTCTTTTTTCCCCTTATATCATGAATTGACAAAGAAATAGCAGGATTTTCTATTTTCACATTTTCTGAAACCATTCTCTCTCTCTTTTTTTAAATGGAATCAAGTCATTAAGAATTTATGGACGGTTTCTTCAGAGGACACCTAATGAGTTTAAGATAGGAGGTCATTACAAGTTCAGATGTGGTCTTTACCCTTCTCAGGCATAAAGCAATAGTTGCAAGAAGATGTTCTAATTCTATTAGGACTCTTAAATCTATGCTGTAATGATCATATGTAGAATACATAAGTAAGGAAACTTTTATTACATATAGAAAGTTGTTACTTTCACTCTTTCACTGCATGAGTAGAAACAAAATATACAGTGCATTCTGGATCAATCTTTTTTGGAATTAAAGTAGATTTCATAAAAAAATAAGGAGGCTGATTCATAGTGGGATAGGGAGCAGGAGCATGAGAGGAATAGATGAATTCTAGACAGGGCAGAGGGGTTGGAAGGGAAGGGGAGGGGACATAGGATTATTAATGATGGTGGCAGGTGATGATCATTATTATCCAAAGTACAGGTATGAAGACACAAATCGGTGTGAATATACTGTGTATACAACTAGATATATGAAAAATTTTGCTTTATATGTGTAATAAGAATTTTGATACATTCCACTCTCATATATATATAAAAAATAAATTAAAAAAAAAAGAATAGAGGCTTAGGGCTGGGGTTGTGGCTTAGAGGTAGAGCACTTGCTTTAACACGTGTAGAACACTGGTTTCAATCCTTAGCATCACATAAATAAATAAAATAAAGGTATTGTGTCCATCTAGAACTAAAAGTAAAAAATAAAAAAAGAATAGAGGCTTCATGATCCTGTTCATTTACATGTATACATGACCTAACCCAGTGTCTTGAACATATTCTAGAGATAAGAAATTATTCTAGGCAAGCATAACTCAACATGTACTAACAAATGTATACCTTAATTATTATAGGTTAAGATGAAGACAATAAACCAATTTCTTTTATGTATTGACTATGTATTTTCTAATGAGTTCCCTGAAAATAATTTAAAAAGAAAAGACAAAGGAATATACATCTTCCTATAAGATTAAAATCAGACATTAAATCAATGCCATTACACTGAAATGGATAATGGATGCAAAAATGTGAAAGTCTATAGTTATGCCCCAGTGTAACAGCTACTAGAGAATAATTATTCATTATTTATAAATAATTGGGTTCTTCTTTTTTTGGGGGGGGGTGTACCAGGAATTGAATCCAGGAATGTTTAACCACTGAGCAACATCCCCAGCACTTTTTATTTTTTTTTATTTTGAGACAGGGCCCTGCTAAGTTGCTTAGGGCCTCACTAAGTTGCTTGCTGAGGCTAGCCTCAAACTTGAGATCCTCCTGCCTCAGCCTCCTAAACTGCTGGGATTACAAGTGAGTGCCACCATGCTTGGCAATAACTGGGGTTCCTGTTTGTTAATATTATTATAATGTTTCCTCCCAGTTTTATTGAAGTATAATTTACAAAAATTGTACATATTTATAATGCATAGGATGTTTTGATACACATTGTGAAATGATTGTCACAATCAAGCTAATTAACATTTTCATATATTTAGCTAGATCAAGTAGTTACTTTTATAATAGAAAAGAAAATTTTAAAAGGAAAACACATTCACTGAGGTCTTACTATGTATACTGTGTATGCTTATTTTTCCATGTAAATTTTTGCCATATTTCCACTAATTAGAAAACTCCCAAGACTTTTTTAAAATTTTTTTAGAAATTAATGGGCCTTTATTTTGTTCATTTATTTATATGCAGTGCTGAGAATCAAACCCAGTGCCTCACATATGCTAGGCAAACACTCTACCACAGAGCCACAAACACAGCTCCCCAAGACAGTTTTGGTTTCAACAAATCACATCAACAGATTTAAATGCAGGAGAGTCTTAATATATTTAAATATATGTTTAAATACTTTGTTCAATTTATAAAATGTTTTCATGAAAAAACACATATCATTGCTCTATATTCTACCCTAAAATGGAGGGTTATGTAATTAAAAATTAATGAGGTGAATTTTCTTTTGTTCTTTCTGTATATTAATATTACTACTTTATAAAAGTGAATTGTTCCTATAATAACTGCATTCAATATTTTTATTTATTTTTATTTCCACTTAATTATACTATTGAATTTTTAAAGTACACACTTTTTTGTTTAATAATTTCAATGAAAAACCAGACTCAATATGAATCAATTATGACTCAATTCATGATGATGTTTGCTTAAGGCTGCTCTGTGTCCAAATGCTCAAAGATAACAATTATGATAATCAATTACTAAGTCTGGTGCATAATAAGAGGAAAATGAACAGAAACTTTATAAAGTTAGGAAGAGACTCGAGTATCCTGAACATGCAAATGTTAAGAGTATTTAGATTTTTAGTAACTATAAAGAGAAAACTGATAGCAGAATGAGAAAAACAAGTAAAATTGTATAATACCATTTCTGCAAGGAGAATTATAAGAATAAGAATTATAAGAATATGGACCAATATTTCCTAGGAGAGTTTTAAATTGCTAGGCATTTTAAAAAGATGAGTAAAATATGATAATAAGAGTGACTCTTAGCACTTATTTTTAACACAATTAGAAAACTTCAACTATTGCATTACATTTGTGAAAATACATGTAATGTGAAATTATTGCCTTGTCTTAAAACAATGAACTACAAAGAACATCAAGGTAAAAATGGACCAAGGTATACAAGGCTTTTGGAAATTCTGGAGTGTGCATCTCAGCAAAGACTTGAAACATAAAGTCAGTCATAGAGTGACCATAACCAGAATCTTTTTTTTTTTTCACTTTTAAATACTCTAATCAGATTTTCATTCTTTGTATTCCATTTGAAAGGTCTTGATAAAACAGCTCTATCAGAAACATATTTTTAAGAATCTATATCATTTAAGTTTTTTTTTAGTTTTTCAGGATGTCTCTTTTCATACAATATAAAATTGCACTGTCACTAATACTTCACAAGTTAGTCTTACCTTCTTCCAATTGTTATCAAAATTGTGGAAAACACTAGTATAGCAACAGCCTCATCAAAGACTGTTATCATCCCTCTTAAATCAGGCTCTTAATTTTTTAGTCTTTTAACAAAATGTCTGCCAAGATAAGCACAAAGTCTATACAAAATAATTTTAAAAATGTAAAATCATAGAATTTCAAATAATACAGAATCATAGGTTACGAAAATAACTCGATACATTCCCCCTGGTCTTCACTTTCTATCATCTTTTAAAACGTATTCTGGGTTAAATATCAGATTAAACACAAATTGAACACTTTCCTTTTCTCTTCCAAAAATACGAAATTAATAGAAAACATTCCATGTTTAAAAAAAATAATCCAAGTAAGCAAATTTCTATGAATGAGAAAGAAATAGGGAATCCAGAGGAGAAAACAGGAACTAAAATCCATAACCCACAGACAAGAAGGGACTGTAGGTATCAAGAATAAGGTTGTCACAAACATGTCCCATTTTGGACCTCAGGGCAGAAACAAGTATCCCATGTGAAACCAGGAGTTAAATATAGTTTCTATCATGAATAAGGATAAGAATAGTGTCTCTACTCATCTACCTAACTAAAATAAGTGTTTCCCTGTGGTGAGGATGCAGGTACAGATTCACTTAGTGAATCTGGTTTGAAATAGGCTTATATTTCATGGAGTATGGCGGAAGAGACAAGATCTCACAACTATACAATGAGAAAAATTCATGAGTTGAGGCCTTGACATAAACTGAGGTTGCACACCCAATGATGCAAATGAATTGGCAGACTCAAATTAGCTCACTGGGAGGTTATATGCTATGGTTTGGATATATGTCTCCTAAAGGTTTATGTGTAAAGCCCAGATCATCAGTATAGTGCTTTTGGAAGGTTGTGAAATTTTTTAGGAGATAGGGCCTAATGGTTAGTCTTTGATCACTGGGGCATCCCCTTGAAGAGAATTGTGAGACCCTACCCTGAATTATTTTTCTTTCAGTTCCTGACCATGAAGTACATGATTTTGCTACACCACATGATCTCACCCTGCACTCGCACCATTTGCCCAAAACAATGGGGCCACTGATCATGGACTAAAACTTCTTGAACAATAAACCAGAATAAACCTTGTCTCTTTATAAGCTGATTATCTCAAGTAATAGTGGTGAAAACTAACACAGTACATAAAAGAAAATCTTTCTCAGAAGATAATCCTGGGAAAAGATTTGCAAATTATGAGCCAGTTTGATGCTGAGAAGATAGTGTTAATAAGTGCATAAATAAGAATTAATTTTGTTACGTTAGTTATACTAAAGAATAATTTAAAAAGAATTTTGACTTCTGCTTCTGACCAAAATTAAATAACAGGCACTATATTTCACATCATTCCAAAAGTAAACAATCATAAAAAATAATAAAAATATGTGAATCAATGATTTTCAAGATCTTGGATATTTTCAATAAAAGACGGTAATTCTTGAGATGTGGAAAAAAATAAGGTGAGTCCTGCAAAAGTATTATTTTTCCAGGGCTTTCATTATGAAGGGAAACTCATGCAGACTCAGAAAGATTTGCTTAATTAGGGGATACTGCTGAGAGTCTGCACAAGTCAAAATAGCTAGAGTTTACAAGATGGAGAACCAAAAAGGAGGGAGATGCACAGTTAGAGGAGAACTCTAAAAATTTGTTAGGCCTCATAGTTAGCCAGCTTTTCATTGCTATGGCCAAAATATCTGAAAAGAACTTAGAGAAAGAAAAGTTTATTTTGCCTCCTGGTTTCAGAGATTCAGTCCATAGTGGGCAGACTCCATTGCTCTGGGCCTGAGGTGAGGCTGAATAACATGTAAGAGGGGTGTGGTAAAGGAAAGTTACAAGTCATGACCACCAAGAAGCAGACAGATGGAGAAGCCAGAGGTCCAAGATAAAGAATCCCAAAGGTACACTTCCAGTGACACACTTCCTCTACCTACTCCCCACCTGCCTACAGTTACTACCACAATAGTCCATTCAAACTAGAATGAACAGCAGTTACTGCTCTTACAACCTAATTGTTTTACCTCTGCATATTCTTACATTAATGCAGGAACTTGGGTTGGGGTACCACATTCCAGACTTTAAGTCTCCCTGAACTATTCATCAAAATATTAATCAGACCATGTATATATGGTTAATACCAGGAAAAGGAGAAAGAGTTACCCAAGAATTAGAGGGAATATTAGGGACTCACAGAAGAGATAGTATTTGTTCCTACCAGCAACACTTGGAAATTTCATAATTAACGAAATACTGGGTAGAGTACACAAAGGGTCTTGCTTCATGTAGAGAATAATTAACCCCAGTAAAAACAAGTCTCTTATTTCCCTTACAAGGGAAAGCCCCCTAAATACCAAACTTAACTGTATCTCGTAACAAATCTCAAGAATATTTATATAGGAATGTAAAAATATGCAACACTCAAGAAGGTAAAGTTTACAGTTCTTATATTTAATTTTAAAAATTACCAGGCATGCAAAGAAACAAGAAACCACAACCCATACTTAAAAGAAAGATCAATAAATCAAAACAAATGTAGAACTGAAAAACATGTAATTAGCAGGAAAGACATTAAAGCTGATCATAGGTTTACATCTAACCATATATTTAATCACATAACATGTAAATTACCTAAACACACTAATTTAAAGGTAGTGATTAACAGATTAGATAAAAAAAATCATAAGACTCAACTACATACTGCCTAAAAGAAACACATTTTAAAGATAACAATAAATTAAAAGAAGAAGTATACTAAAGTATATCAGAATTATATGTTCCTTTACTAATCAAATTCAACTTGAATGGCTATATGAATGTCAGAAAAAGGTATTTCAGAATAAAGGTTATTATCAAGTTTAAAGAATACAATTTCATAATGATAAAGGGGTCAGTTCAGCAGGATGATACAAAGTCAGTAATGTTTATGCACTCAATAACAATTCAAAATACCTGAAGCAAACAAAAAATGACAGATTGCAAAGAGAAAAAAGAAAAATCTACAATTTAAATCGGATTTCAGTACTCTGTTTTCAGTAATTGACAGAAGAACGGACAGGTAATCAGACCAAAATATCACCAGTGGATTTGGTAAGATAAAGGTCATTAAAGCAATTGAAGGAGAATGGTAGAGACAGCAACCAAGCTAAAGTTGTTTGAGAAGATAATGGAAAGACACCACATGGTAACACTGAATCTAGAAGAGCTGCTACAAATAGATGCTATACAGGGGAGCTAAGAAATTAGTTGAACAAAGGTCAATGTGAAGCCAAAAATTTTCTTTGCTTTTTTGAGATATAAAACAAACTAGAACAAATAAATACAAGTAAAGGGAAGTTTAGGTTCAAGTGGAAAAAATTAAGTACCAGACAGAAGAAAATTACAAGAGACAACTTTAAAAGAACAAGAGGAAAGAAACCAGTAAAAGGAGGATTATGTAACTCACATATTTGAAACTTAAATACACATGTCTAAATAATTCATAAGCTAAAGAATAAATCATAATAAAAATTATAAAGAACATTAAATTAAGCAAAAATCTTAGAGGTACAAGAGACAAAGATTGGGTAAGGGAGCTAAAATGGTATCAAAAGGATATTTGTCATCTTAAATTACATATTTAAAAATTTTAAAGGCTAGCTACTAATTAAGAAGAAATCTACTTGGAAATTAAAAAATAGAAAGGAAGATAGCTGCTCTGTAAGTTTATTACTATATACGGACTAGTTAAGAACATAAGACATAAAGTTTTCTTGACAATCTTATCAACCAGATAGCAGATCAATGCTTAAAAGCCAAACCTGCAAAGCACTAGGAGAGACACGCTGGAAATATGTTGCCATTTGTATTTGCAAAACAAACTAGAACAAATATGTCACTTCTATTTCCTACCAAAGGCAAATAGAAATATATAAGATCAATGAAACAATGAATTCTTGTATAAAAAATCACTAAACCATACATTCAATACCTCAAAAATGCATACATAAGCCACTAAATATTTTTGAAGGCCTCTATTTGGGACTATATGCTATTGACATATGTTCAGACACTGAAGTCACAGAAACTAATCATACTCATTTCTATTTCTATAATAAGATGATATAACATTATTTTCTAATCTTTTCCCTTTAGATTAAAAATATAATCTGCATTAACCTCAAGAAAAATTAATTCCTAGTAAAAAGCTATAAAGAAAGATTATAGCAACATGGAATGTATTGAATTGTTGATCATTTTGAAACACTGGATAGTTAATTTTATAATAAATAATATATGAGACTTTCTCCCAAGTCAGAATTTGTTAAAAAATAAAGTTATTCTTGTCATTTAGGCTATCAAGTAGCATCCTTTTATGTTTTTTAAATTCTTGGTGAGAGCACATTTGTTATTAACCATGGCTAGAAAGAGAATCTCTTTGCTACTTATAAAGTTATACATTACTTTACAGAAAAAGATTCACACAACAGGACAATAAGGGGTTTATAAAATTCAAACACTCATTTATTTTGCTGATTAAAAAACAAAACACATACATATAACTGAAACCAGTGATTTTTTTGAGGACATGAGACAGAAGAATACATCATGGCTTTCTAAGAACACTCATTTCTGCTGGGCCCAGGCAAATAAAGCAACATTTACAAGTCAGTGTGGTCTAGGTTATGAGGAAGGCATGCACTTGATGTTCTAGCAGAGGAGGTTAAAAATGTAAAAATCAGAACAATGTTCAGGGCAGATAAACAAGGTGGGGAAAAAAGAATTCTATTCAAAGGAAAAGTTCTACATAAAGGCCCAAAGATGATAGCATATTAGAAATATCTCATCCTACCACAAAAAATTTTTTCACTGTGCAAATATAACATTATCACAGATGTATGATGCCCAGCCCAGCTTGAGAATATTAAAAGGTAATTTATGAAATGGGGAAGATTTCTGAGGAAGTAAGGGGCATTAAGAATTCATGTTTGATTTGAAAATTTAGACTCAGAGAAGCAACAAGGCATTTTTTTCTATTTAGTTGTGATGGAAGAACACACAATGTATTTAACCAGAAAGAACACACATACGTATTTAACCAACACTTCTAAAGTAGTCATTAAGTACCCAGCACTCTTCCTAGAATCTCACAAACATCAATAATGTTTTTAACAACCCTATGAGATAAACTCCAGAACTTGTGATTTTTACTACAAGATGATTGATTTTCATAGAGAAGGTTAAATCATAGAAATTATTTAAGGCATATTTTTAAATAATTTTAACACAATAAAGAATTTCATGTTGGTGATTAGTATAGGAAACTGAAAAAAAGAAAAATGAATAAAAAGAAAAAGAAGTTGAATGTATTAAAGAGAAGAAAATGAAGCAGCATATAAAATGAAGCATCTACAAAAGGCAGGAGTGGGTGAATGTATGGGAATCCAAAACATGTTATTAAATTCTATCCAAATATTGCTCGAATCTTGTCCCTTTCTCTCCCCACCATTTTCTATTACTCAAATTCAAAACCAGAGATCAAAAAATCTTAACAAGCAGGAAGGGCTGGAGTTGTGGCAAAGCAGTAGAGCACTCGCCTAGCATGTGTGAGGAGCTGGGTTCGATCCTGAGCACCACATAAGAATGAATGAATGAATAAATAAATGAATAAAAGGTATTGTGCCAGCTACAACTAAAAGTATTTTTTTAAAATCTTAACAAGCAGACAAAGGAATCTATTGTATTTCTAGTCCAACATACAAGCATAGGCAAACAAGAGATTTTTTAAAAAAACATGAGGTAGAATTTTACTTCCTATGGAATTATATTATAAAATATTACTACAATAAAAATGTCAAAACCTTACATACAGGATCAGTGAAGAAGAATGTAGAAAGAGGTTCCTAAAAGAAAATGCTAACACCCAATGTAACAGATTCCTAATTAGTCACACAAGTGAAAAAAAGCAAATAAAAATGATACATGTATTACAATTTTATTTCAGTGCTCTGAATATGGTGGCTAGCATGGGAAAAAATATGTAGAAATTTATAGATTTTTGTTTCTAATGATTTCAAATGGCAAAATTCACTTTATATAATCTGAATCTACATATAGTCATGTAGCACATGCCCAGAAAGTTGGAAGTATAAAAGTCATGCAAGTCTGAAACTTAAGAACATTTATTCCTAGTGGTATGTAAAGATTACTGATGTAAGATTAGTATCAGCCAGTCCAACAAAGCAAAGTACCTATAGTTGAAACAATACTTCTCCAAGTCCAGTGAAAAGCACATCACTGCTGTTAATTTCCACTGGTCAATTGGCCTTTCAAATACATTCAGTCTGTGTAAGGTACCATGGAAGATCTCTAGTGGTTTACATGTGAAACCAATATTAAAGCTAACATGAAGCTGTTCTTTATCATTTCTTACTGTGAAGTTTCACATTATGAGTACTGAACCAGAAATCTCATTACTTTAATAGCAGCAGAGCAAGGATAATATACAATGCAGGAGAAGTTTTATAAACAGTGATCTCCCCCAAATATTGCACTTCATACATACAAGTCTCAACCTTTAACTATACAACCCTAGTTGATGAGGGTGTCTTGGGTACATTCTGTGTTCTTTGTTACAAGAAAAGGCATTTCTTACTGTCAGAAGTTTATAAGCTCATAAGAAAAAAAGAACATGCATCAAAGAACTAAAAAGTAAATAATAAAATGATGACATTTCAAAAAGTAAATGCAATTATAAGATCAGAAAACTCGATATATACAATAAAAGTTTGTAAAGTGTTTCATAAAAGAAGATGAAAAGGTCCTCCCAAATATTTCTGAATGACTGTCTAAATGTAGAAAGAAAGAAAGAGAAAAGGAAGCAAGGGAGGTTAATCTAAAGGTTAAATGCAAAAGTCAATCTCTTATCCCAACTACTTCGTATTTTGCTTATTTTCTTAAGTTGTTTATATAAGGCCACCAATATAATACCAATGTGTCTTACTTTATACATAAATATAGACTTGAAATTTTTATTTTAAATATTTATTTAAACTCATTTCTATTATCCTTATTAAGACTATGTGTCTACACAATATTTCTCTTTACAAAATCATACTAACCAAAATTAAAGAACTCTCTCAAGATAACACAGTCATATTAGGCAGGATGATTCTAGAACTTCATCCTTGACTAGAGTATACCCTTTGAGACAATTGATATTCCCACACACAGCCAAGTAGCGTATGCCTGGAAATCAGGAATTTAATTCCAAAGATCATATTATGCAAATTCAGAACTTAAGAAATTTACCTAAATGTATGCCTAAGTAAATAAATAATTACCTAACTACATATATGTAACTAAAACTGGGCTCTATTGTATGCAAACAAATTGATTCGTACATTATATTTAAGGTATAATCATAATTGAGCTTTAAATTGCCACAGTACCTAAAGAATCTACTGTTAATTTGGATTATGATTGAGAGTTTCATTTTTTTAAAGAATATAGTTTATTGTTTGCTTTTTCAAAATGTATCTGATTTTCATTTTTTCATGTTAATATGACTTAAAATAATAGTAAAAAGAAGAAAATTATGTCAGAAAAAAGTATATAAAATTAATAGAATTCAATTTTAAATTATGGACAATAAATTCTCTTTAACTTTTTAAAGTATAACATGCTTAAATAAACATTGTATACTCATAGGTTAAGTCCTCCTACCTTCTTCAAGAGTTTTACAACTTTCTTACATGTTTTTGTCTCTTTGATTTTACATATACATTATAGAATCACCATTTCAATTTCCACCAAAACAGAAAAAGAAAAAAACAATATCACAAATTTTGCCTGAAACCATTTTGAGTATATACACCTGCTTTTTTTCAATAAAGTTTCCCTTATCCTTCACATCAATCTTATTGATCCTAGGTATTTGCTTTTATAAATGGCATCTATTTTTTGAATTTTATTTTATTATTGGTCTATTTCATTTTTAGCATATAGTGTTGGTAAGCTTTATTTTATTATTGATATATTGAAGTGATGTTTTAAAATTGACCTTATTATATCTATAACTTCAGCAAAGTTCACTTACTGATTTTAACAGCTCAGTTCTGTCTGTTATTATGGAATTTATAAAATCATGTTGTTGGTGAATAATAAGTTTTCTTCCTTTCCAACTATGTACCCTTTATTTCCTTTGCTAACACATCTGACAATGTCTGAACAGCACTGATGAGAGTGAGCATCACTGCCTCCTATGCAATGTAAGAATGTCGTCAACATTTGATTTTCAAATATAATGTTTGCTGACACTCTTTTAGCTATTTTTACCAAATCATTTACCAGTAGTAAATGTCAAGTGTCTTTACCATGACAGATTTCAAATATTATCAAATGAGCTTGTGCTTATATTGAGATGATCCCAAAATTCCTGCTCCCCACTCCCTTTGCTCTCTCAAAATAGGAAATTATTAAATGATTACCTGATATTAATCAAACTTCCGTTGTCAAAAACCTCAACTTGTATTTCCTTTTTCTAAAAAGAAATATCATGTATTTTTTTAAGTTGATGCCTGATATTTCCTGCAACCTCTGTGAGCCCCTTTTTGGAGTAGCTATCATGTTTTCAAATTGTCTGCCTTTTGCTTACATGCCAGATGTTGCCTATGGAACATTAAAGAGATAATCTCAAATCTTTGATGACATTTTATTTCCCAGAAAATATTTACTTCTGATTTTTGGAGTTAGCCAAGAATATTAGGAAGCCCATATCATACTGATCTAAGCAGGAATTGAGATTATTCAATGCCTGGCTCCTATCCCAAGAAGAAATAGTTCACTCCTATTATAAATTTACTCTGACAAACCGATACCCCAATCTCAGAAAGTCCTAATTTGAAGTTTTATCATCCCAGTCATGTAAAATCTGTTAAAATCTCTGCTTGGTGTCTCAGTCTTAAGTTCCCTCTTTCAGAACCTAGAAATTTAGAAACACAAGGGAGAAAGTCTCTCTAAACCAAGATTACCATTCTGAGTTTCATTTTTCTGTTGGACTTTGGCCCTATAATTATTTTCTATCATACCAGCTCTCCAATGCCTTCAATAATTTTTTTTGAGATTTCCTAAGTAAGAGGTTGATCTAATTTATGTTGTCCCTCATGTTTACTGGTGATCAGACCTGTGGCTAGATCTCAGGTAAAAAAGAAAAGAAAAAGTTCTCACTGACTAAATAAGGCTGCCAAAAATTTCACTCCAGGAAAAGAAACTATTTTTACTCATATGTAACATTTTTATAGAAAGAAATACTCAATAATCTTTAACTTATTTGGTTAAATTCACTGTCTACTAAAAATGTTTAAAGTAAGCACCTTAAAGTGAGATTAATTATGATAAAAATGTATCCACTGAAATGCTAAATCCTCACACAATATAAATTTATGACCTAAGTAGTACCTTATAAAGATTGAAAAGCATTCTGAAGCATTAATTCTGAATCTCTTATAGACAGCAATGAAATTACAGAAAGATATCATAATGCAAACTCCCAATTTTAAGGGCTTAATGAGTAAGAATGGTAGAAAACACAAGCAAAACAGGTAGAGCCAAATCCTACTCAACATATTCAGGTGACAGAAGAGAGCTGAAAACCAATAAATCAGGCATGATTCCACACTGTCACAGGACTGACAAGAAGGAACAGATACATCAGAGAAGTCAGAACTATAAAATGTTACAGCACTCTCATAAATGCATGTATGGGAAAGGCTGAGGTCTAAAACAATGAGGTGATTTGGAACAAGACGCATAGGTAAAGATAAAACTTGAGCTGAGTTTTGAAAAAGCAAACATTTAGCTGAGAAGACATTCCAGGCCCCAAAGGCATCCAAAACAGACATGCAAGGTGCTGACCTCTGAGGAAACTTAAAAGTATTCTCTGTGATTAAATCAGGCATGACAGTGCCTGGCAGTCACCAGAGACTGTTTTAAGAGGTTAAAATAACTTCAGAAGGAATATGACATATTTTTGTTTTGTTGTGTGTGTTTTAAGAGTAAATCTTCAGAATTCAAATTCATTAACAATTAATTTAGAAAATATTTTAAAAGTAGACATAAAGCATTAGCACAGCATATAAAAATAAAAGACTCAGCCAAGTACATTAGTAGTATATATCTGTAATCCCAAAGGTTCAGGAGGCTAAGGCAGAAGGATGGCAAGTTCAAAATCAGCCTAATCAATTTAGCAAGACCCTATCTATCTCAAAATAAAAAAAATAAAAAGGGCTGGGAATGTAGTTCAGTGGCTAAGCACTCTTGGGTTCAATCACTGGTACCAAAAATTTAAAAAAATTAATAAAAGACTCAAAACTACAGTTAAGACTAAACTATACATTTTTCCTTATAGAAATAAATCAAATAAAAAAAGAAGGTAGATTACAGAATAAAATTGAATTATCCTAATATAAGGACTATCAACTTTAGGGACCAGAGTAAAATTTGAATCAAACTTCTTTTCAGGAATAGAACACTAAGAAATTAGCAACAACTCTCCTCTATCACAGGTGGTAAAATAAGAAAAGGAATAGTAAATTTTGAAAGAAAATGTAGTGTTGAATAAGCAACTAGCTAGAAGTTATCTGCTTAAAACAACAACCCTTGGGGCTGGTATTGTGGCTCATTGGTAGAATGCTTGCCTAATACATGTGGGGCCCTGGGCTCTAGCCTCAGCACCACATAAAAATTAATGAATGGAGTAAAGTTATGGTGTCCAACTACAAATAAAAAATAAATATTTAAAAAAACCTTATTATCTCACATCTTTCATGAGTCAGGAACTTGGAAGCAAGTTAGCTACAAGGTTCTGGCTGAAGGGTCTTTCCTGAGGTTGCAGTTAAGACTTTGGCCAGTGCTGCTGTCATTTGAAGGTTTTGCTGGAACTGGAGGATCTGGTCCTAAGAAGGCTCACTGACAGGACTCTCAGCAGGCCTCATGCCCTTGCAGCAGGTGGGCAACAGGCCTCAGTCACTTACTACTAAGCTTCTTTAAAAAGTCTACTTGAGCTTCCTTACAACATGGCAGCTGGCTTATCCCAGAATAAGTGATCCAAGATCAGAGAGGAAGGCAGATACCACGGCATCTTTCCCCCAAAATCATACACTTTATTTCTGCCTTATTCTATATTAGAAACTTATTACAAAGTCCAGCTTATACTCAAAGGGAGAAAAAGTAGGCTCCATTTCTTGAAAGGGAAGTCAAAGAACGGTGGACATATCACAAACCATCACATATACCATAAATATGTTAGTATAACAAACGATGAAAGGTGTCAGGAGTTTTTGCAAAAGACAAAACTATCTTAAAGCCAAACAGTATTTCTACCCTTAAATCAACAACTTTCTGGGAAGTCCACAGATAAGCCTTTAGAAGAGGAAGTTCAGCCCTAATGGTACCATTTTTTTAAACCATATTTCATAATAATAACAAATCTGTCACAGTAAAAAAGGATTGTGATCTATAAGTTTCTGGACAGGACATGAAGAAAGAGAGGAAGAAACACACTGAACAATAATTGAGGAGCCAATTACATACAATGCACTACTAACAGCCATGAAATTTGGCAGTGTGGAAAAATGTATCATCAGCATACCAAAGAAAAGTTCTTAGGCCCTAGAGCTTTTCTGTAAGGGGACTTCTTTTCAAAGTAGCCAAGGAATTGATGTTTCTGTGAGGGTAGAGGAGTGGTAGAAAAACCAATTTATAATTCAAATAGTTCTTCCTACTGGGACATCATCTACTCCTTTACTAACTGATCTCAACTTCACTAGCATTATTTCAAAAAATAAATGGAGAAAATGAAGCACATTTATTAAGTTTAATTGACCAACTGCTTCCACAACCCCCATCTCACAGTTTATGTGGCTAAAAGGAAGTCCATATCACACAGCCTTTCAGTCAACTTACAGCAGGAAAATCAATATAGTACCTAGCAAGACAAGAACCAATAATCTACTTAAACAGTTATATGGAAAATACATACCTGGCTGGTAGAGCACCCTTGCAAAAATGAGTAAGGAATGAGTAGGCAGTTGAATATAGAATGTATGCAAAAACTCTGACACAAGAAAAGGAGAGAAACATACAAATGTCTTTTCATATGTAAAAAAAATGTAGCTGGATCAGAGGCTGAAAACTGTAAGTAACCAACTGATTTTGAAATCTCTAAAGCATGACATGAAGTGTTATATGTAAATACAAAATATCTAAAACATTTATTTAGCTGTGACTTCCACTTGAATTTGTCCAATAGGAGCTTTCTGTTTCATCTCTGTTGATATGAGGCACTGGCTTAGCTATGTACCTTTTACTGCTGATGTGATGCACTGGCTTAGCTACATACCTTTTATGACACAGTTTCTGGCAGGAATCTCTCTCTACACTGTTCCAGCTCTCAGCAGGCTCTAGTAACACATCTCTTTCTCTTGTCCCTTGAGGTGTGATATCATCCTGATGCTGCTAATCCCTGCATGCCTTAACACACACTGTGTCTCTAATTTGGCACACACCTTTGAAAACTGAAAGTTTCCTCAAAAATCCCAAATCACAGTGCTATTCCCTGCTGGGATCCTGACATAACATGGATTTTTTTTTCCAATTTGCTTTATTCTAATCAGTTTTAGTTCTCTATTCTACTTTTGCTTTTTACTACCTATTTTCAGCCTTTGACTTTGCTCTGGTTTCTAATTCATTTTTTAATTGACAATCAAAATTGTATACATTTATTTATGTATTTTGAAATCTGCATACATTGTGGAATGGCTAAATTAAGCTAATTAATATAGGCATTACCTTGCATACTTATTAGTTTTTTGTGATGGGAACACTTAAAATCTACTCTTCTCAACCATCAAGAATATAATACATCACTATTAACTATAGTTGCCATTTAGCACAGCAGATCTTTTTAATTTATTTGTTCTAAAGAAAATTTTGTATCCTTTGACTAACATCTGCCCAATGCTCCCACCCCAACTCATGGTAACCATAATCCTACATTGCTTTTGACTAACAAAATTCAGGATATTTGTACTTACTATTTTTTTGATACTCTTACACTATTCATTTTATACTGAATAAATTTGGCCTAAATTACTGGATTATTAACATCTATAATAATCTTTTTAACACTTATTCAATTATTTGTTCCTCCCTTTGTTCTGATAAAACTCTTTTTTGGCACTAAAAGTAATGTAGCAACTAGAAGCCATTAAAAACATAATTGATATAATACAAAAATAGCTTTTCAAGTGTATTACTGCTTACACAAGTACACTATTACAGAAAATAGCCCCATTATTCAAATTATTAATAATGGAACAAGTCACAACTTTCTTACTTTGTAGCCACCAAATTGTCCTCATATATTTTTTATTTCTCAAATAAAAAAAAACTAAAAAAATGACTAATTAACATGTAGATAGGAATAGAAAAGCTGCAGGCTATTGAATTAAGCATCATGCAGCTAGTCCATAAAACTTTTCTGCCAGTGTGCTAAGTTTTAAACATGCATATAAAATGATATGTTCTCCTTGGACTGGGGCGGGGGAGGGGGGGAGACTATGCAAGCTAACGGGTATTTTTTAATATAGGTCTGTTATTCTCAACTTGCCTATTTTCCAGTTGCAAATGGCTTTTTCAGAACTTTTTTCTTCAATATACCCTATCTTTAAGTGGGTAATACTAGGACTTTTCAAAGTATCAATTAGCAATAGGCTTCAAATTCATGGAACAAACACAATGTAATTCATGTGGGGTTTGCATTTCGTCTATTTCAATAACTGTGATTATACTTAGAAACTTGACCTTATTACACTATAATTTAGGAGGCTTTCTTCCAAGAAAGCAAGAAATGAAAATTTGTTGTGTTGTTGAATACTTTACAAACAAGTTCTATGTAGTAAAACAGGTAAAAGAAGAAGGTTTATAGGTTTTGAAATGGATAAAATTAGGATATTCATAGAAAAACTTCAGAAGTACCTCAATAATCAAATATAAATTTTCATACACACATTAAATTATTGCTTAGTCTTCCTCTCTGCATGGACTCCGGGAGTGCTCTGGACAGCTCTCTTGCAAAGTAGAGTCCACACAATCATTTTTTGGTTTTTGTTGTTGTTTTCTCAAAATGGAAATTGAAGATGGGGCCTCACACATGCTAGGCCAAAGTTTTACCACTGAGTCATACCTGAAGCCTGATTCCATGGCATCTTGCTCACATTTTCAATTCCACTTGTCTAAGATGACTCTGAGAGATCTGTATTTTTAAACTGCATCTACAGAATTTTAGGTTTTAGTAATCATTATTATAACTAGTCAGTAGCCATAGCAGAACATGGCTAGAGTTCAAATTGTAAGGCACTGTACAATTCATTTAACCTTTACTGCAGATAGTTTATGTTGGGGGTAATGCCTTTACTTTCATGACACTTGAAAAGCAAAAGTTAAACCAAGTGATGTATCCACCTTGGGGACTGGCAAGAAATAGGTATACACATATGGTGTCCTTCCTCTTGGTAGGAATCCTATGACTTTCTAATATTTTTGGTATTATTTCTGATAAGCAAACTGATCCCCTGACTGGCTATTTATTCTTCTTTCTTTCCTGAGAAGAATTTTCAGTACTAGTGCTTGCCTTATTTTTGACCTTGTAGAATCCATTGAGTCACTTGATTCTGACACTTGAAGTTGCCTAAAGCATCTGTCTCTTACCTATTAATACCCATGGACTCTTAGAATTACAAAGTACTATTTTGAGCTAAATATATTTTATTCTACAGTTGGCTAACCAAAGCCCAGAGAGTTTAAGTAACTGAAGTTACACAGGTAATGATAGACTAGAAACTAGATGTCCATATTTCCAATATCATATTTTTGAGGTACTTAGCTAAATTCAGTTCCAGAACACAAAATGGAAAATTAGAATTTAGTAGTTCTGGTTGTGTTCAACATGTATAAAGGTTTATGGAATGTTAAAATTTACATTAGAGTTATCAATTTTACATTTCTATCAAAAAAAAGTGATAGTATCATTTCTTCCTGAAATTTTTGAGGCATATTTTCATTTTGAGTCACTTACTTTCATATCTGAGTCTATTTGAATTTAATCTCTTCATGTTTATCTACTTAAATAATCTATAATGTAGTCTTAACTGCTATATTGACTAGGGTTCAAGAATGCAAAAGGATTTCAATATGTTTATATAATATATCATTAGAAAATTAACCTGATATAGCCACCAAAAAGCTATCAGTGAAAAATTTTTCAGCCTCAAATATTTGAAAATAAAAGTATCAATACTATAATTAATATATAGCTACATTTTGAACTCTTAAAAGCATTTTATATAATAATCACTAAGTGCATTTTTAATGAAAATAGTCAATAACTCTAAATACATTAAAATCCATTACTTTGTAGCATGAATGGTACCAGGAAAAAAGCTTAAAAAAAAAAAACATTTGACAAGCAGTCATCTTCTCTGAACAATCCTTAGGACTACACAAGAAATGATCTGTATTTAGCAAGTTGCTTATACATATATGTAAAACTAAAATACTTAAAAGTAGCTATCTTAACTAGATTAAACATTGCAGAGGCAAATGTGGTTGTTCCACTGATTTTCATATGAGCAATAAACCGGAGGATGCCTGTGAGTCTACATCAATCTCACATAAATTCTTGACAGCTTTCCTTAGAAATAAGGGACCAACTTGCACTTTCCTGAACCTTAACTGTGATAAAACTTGGCCTTCTTATAGCCACTCTGGCTTGCCAGAGTCTACTTTCTTCCAAGAATGTCAAGAAGATAAGGAAGTAATCAAAGAAGTAACATGGACATGGTTCCTTAGCTTCTCTCAGTATTCCCAGAATGTTCTGAATTGAGTGAAGATGTGTTAAGAGTTGCTTTAATTTTCAACAATATGCTTTTATGGCCATGGATTTTCAGTGAGTATTATAATAAGAACCAAGAATCAGGAGTAAATACAAATCTCCATATTGGCAAATGAATCAAGAAAACAAGCAAACTACAAAAAATTAGAAATTGAATATTTAAACTTCAATTTGGTCTAATACTGGGAAATAAAAGTTTTTCATTGGTCCAAGGTTAAACTGTCTTTTCTTGGAAAGGACTGTCCTTTAACTGAAGGTAATTTTCTGCTACCTGATAGTGTAAAAATATTTTTACTTATAAATTTTATGTAATTGATTTCTTTGTTGGCTTTAAACATCCTTATATGGCAAAAAAAAAGTTGACAATTGGAGGTAAACAAAAGAATGCAGAAGATTCTCCATTAATGATCAGATCTTTTCCTCCTCCCCACTGTCAGTAATGTCTACAAAAGGCTCCACAACACTTGCCTCTATTGGAGACAATTCAAGGAATTCACAGAGAATTGAAAGCAAATAGTTTCTTTCCCAGTGCAAATGAAAGGCATTTTTATACTTGCATACTAATCATTGATTAAAGTGAACATTGGCTCTAGATGTAAAATAAACTCTGACTCATCCTCCAGGGAGGAACATCAGTGTTTTGTAAAACATTTGTTAGTCAGTAGCACAAAGATAAGAAACATTAAAATAAAGCTAGGTGCAAAGAAAATTTAGGATGCTGTATGCAAACTCCAGGATCAAACAGATGCTTGAGATAAAAAAACAGGAAATCCTTAGGAAAAGAAAAGTAATTATGGTATTAAAAAATAAGTTGTTGATTCCATGTATAATAGAAACTAACTAGAGGGCTATATAGTTTTATAATTAAGATATTATTTGAATAAGAAACTTGACTCTGCCAGAGTCCTGAGGTAATATTTGTTAAGTATTTGTGTGCCAGCCACAATGCCCAGGACAATCAATTGAGGTTCTAAGATCTTGTTTGGTTTATTTAAATAACAGTTTCTTCTAACTTAGTATCTCCTGGATCTTGCATAGGATACACTGTAGGTTAACTACCTCTTCCCCAGAACACTTTACTAATTATTTACTTCTTTTTTATTGCCTTTTCTTTGAGGCTAATGAGTTGAATGAATAGTCTTTTTAATATGCCAAATAACTTTTTGTGATAAGCTCATGTATCTAAATTATAAGAGGGCTAACTTCCAAATATAAAGTAAAGTAAAGGTATCTACAAAGTTGAATTCCATTTTCAGAAATACACAACAATATTGTAAAAAGTCTCATTAAATATCATAACATAATATTTGATCCTTAAATTATATATTCATGGAATTTTTACTTGTAGTTTGATAAAATAAATTTAGTGCAACTATAAAAGGTGTCCTTCAAAAATTCAATAGTATACAAATGCTTTAAGTATAAACTCATAGCAGGATTAATGCCACAGTTCTAAAACATCAAGTAATATATATTTAAAATCCTAGAATCTTATTCTTGTTGTACAAAGGATATTTTTATATTTCCCTATAATTAAGTAGCGAATTAATAAGTCAATAATATTTATTGTGTCCATGTCTGAAACATGCTAGTGAAATCACAGTAAGTCCAGAAAAGATGGACATTGAATATAAAACAGTAAGAGATTGAATCCACATCTATATAGCTTCCTAGTGATAATATTTAGGAATTTAAAAAATTCCTTGAGTCATTTATAAAAGTATAGCAAGACCTGTCATTAATGGAACATTTACTATTTTAAATATTTTATGCCAATTAATTACATTAACCCTTATATCATCTCTAAGAGTTTGAGTTTATATCATTTACATTTTTATAGATGAGAAAACTAAGAACTAAAAAAGACTAAGTAAATTTCTCAAGGACACATAGCCAGTTAGTACAACATTAAAACTCAGAGAGGACTGATTTCAAAGCTTCCAAGTTTAACCTTGTCGTATACTACATTATTTTATTGCCACTAGGTTAAAATTAGGTGAATAACTAGGTTTCATAAACACAGAAATCTATCTCTGACATGTCACCAAAGCAACTGTTCACACTTTCAAAGACAAGTTCAAGGACATGTTTGGTATCAGGTCCCTTATGATTTCAGAACATAAATAATAAATTAGTTGTCAGAAAATCATAAGTTGTGAGAAAAATTAATATTTTGAGATACAAGGAGAAGACTGCTGTAGTGACTTATTGGAAGCTTATCCTCCTCCCTAAAATAAATGCTCAGGAAGGCCCTTCACACTCTGCTTTAAATGTAGTTATAAGAAAATGAAAGGCCAGTATCTGCAGCTGCCATATTGTGACCACATGGGGACCAACAAGAAGAAGAAAACTCATATGCCTAGGAAAGTGGAGGAGAAATATGAAAAGCACTGAGTTCTTTGATAACTCTGCTACCACTTAACTTTGAAATTGTAATAATGAAATAATATATCCCTACTGTTTATGACACTTTAGTTAACATTCTGTTATAACTTGAATACCAAAACATCCTAATTGATAAAAGCAATGATTCAAAATTCTCTAACAACTATACTTTAAGTTATAAGTAACTAGACTTTGTTTGAACTCTAGTTTTTCATTGAAATATAAATATTTAAAAGTAAAAACTAATCTAGACCTAGGGAAAAAATCTTTTAGTTTACTACCTTGACTAATTTCATATAACTTATGAAATACAAAAATATTTTATTTGAGTTAAAATGTAGTGTAATTTGAAAACAACATATTGAGAAGACTAGTAAAATTGTTAAAGATGAAACAAAAATCACCTGAATACATGATAATTTTAAAATGTAAAAGTCCTATTTGATAACCTGGAAAGAAATTGAAATATACTATTTATCTCTATTTACACCTATATATATCAGGGATACCTATAAACAAATTTGCTAGTCCATTAAGATAGCAGAGATTAGAAAACAGTTTGCAGGTGATTTATTCTGCCACATGCTATTCCGAGTTACATGCTTATGAGATTGCTTTGCAAATATGTTAAAATTCATTTGTGTCTGCCAATTATTTTCTTAGATTGCTAAATCTTTATCTGCATTATTCATGTCTATCTGTATCCCAGGGATGTTACTTGAGATTGTAGAAAGCATAAGTCTCCTAAAGAATACAGTACTAACTTTCCATACAGAATTAAAGTGACAAGGTTGTCTGAGACCAGGTATAAACAAATCCTGCCAGGTAGTCCCAAAGGCTGAACTAATCAATATGTTAGCATACCTGTCACCTCTTCTTGACATACAAGTGGGTCATGATCCACCAGTAGAAAGTTCTGGCACAGATCATATTTGATCTTTCAGTAACACAACTGTTGTTTATAGACTGAATATAAGAAGATTCATCACCAAAATAATGGTAAGGAAACAGGAAAGGTGCATTCATTCAAATAAATAAACAGAAAGAACCAAAAGCAAATGTCTTGTTTTAGGAAACATGTCTAATATTAGCAATGCTTAAGTTTGGGATAGGTTCAGGTTATTGGGTATTGTCATTTAAATACTTTTTAAATTCATCCTTGTGGAGCCTTTGTTGAGGCCCAAAAGGAGAGTTGTCTTCAGTGGGCAAAATACTCATTTCCAATTAATTTCAGAGGCATTAAGCATTATTCATGATGAGAGAATCCAGCTTATACTCTAGTGAGACCCCTCAGAGGGGGAAAGCAGCAATGCTAAGCAGGGAATCAGTCAGAAGGAAGGGGACAGCATGCAGAGGAGAGGGAGGAAAGATTTTTGCTGGTATTGTCAACAGAAATGAGGATTACACAGTTTGTTATAACACACATATCAACATTGTTAATGTATACACACATGTATACTCCTTATCATGTCAATTCCTGATCAACATTTATGTGTCTCATCTGAAAAATAAAACTGAAAAAATTTCAATGGCAATTAAGTAGTTTTACTTGCAAGTTAGAATACTACTTAAACTTCCATTAAAATGTTAATAATTTCATTTCACTAAATATGTAGTCTTGATTACAGGTTTCAACATTGAAAGATTTCAAAGATATTTAATATATGTCAGCATAAAAATATTCATGTAAATATAAAATCATTTTCATTCTCTCATTTGCATTAGTGTCTGATGCAGATAGTTTTATGAAATTATTTCTATAAAGAATAACATACCATAATTCCTGATATTATTTTCTCCTTTTATGGTTGGACATAATTAGCAGGCAGTCAGTATCTATGTATGTATATATGTCTGTTTAAGTGAATCTATGTGCCTGATTGGTTGACCTGGGATGTTATTTTTAAAAATAGCACCCTTGATGAAATAACATAAAGAAACTTGTCTATATATGTAATTTTAAAATTGTTACTTACAATTTTTTGCACAGAATAAATTTTGAAAAAGAATAGAACAAAAATTGACAATACAATTTATTTTAAAATATTATTTTTTGTGCTAGTGAACAATAAACCTAAACATAATTCAGGATAGTAAATGACATTTTAAGAAAAAACATTATTATATAAAATTATTTTCAGTGAAGGAACTGATTTTTTTCTCAATGATACAAAATAACACATACTAACAAAATTTTCAAATATGAGACCTTCATTTGAAATTAATGATGGTTTAGAGACAAGTTTAATTCCAGGAACAAAGGTCTCATCAACAGAAGTCCATCAACAGAAGTCCCATCAAAAGCAGACTTTTAAGTTTCTGTGTTGTTTCCAGGAACATAACTGCTTACCGTTCCAATGATCTTACTCATTTAATAACTAGTAAGAATGTAAAAAGCAATGGTAAATACAGGGCATTGCTAGCAACATAATAAATTTTTGCTGATGATTCATATTTCTAAATGTTTAGAGACTTTCCCCCATACATTCATGAAAGTGACCACACATACATCACTATATGAATTTTCATGGTATATTTATTCACTTTTTCCACTTCTTAATTATCCACAAATCATCAACCTGCTCCCTTTGTCCTTAATATTTGTATTGTGAATTCTCTTTTCTTATTTATTCACTACCATTCTTTTCTCTCTCTATTACACATTTGGTTTTAAGGGTCAGACAATAAGATTTCCAATCAATAAATATGTGTTAAGTTACTATGTACAAAACAATTTTTAAAACACTGTAGTGAATATAAAGTAAATATCATTAAACAATTAAACTGTATGCATTACTGGTAGTAACTTTCAAATTAGTATGGATTAAATCACTACCCCAGGTCAGTAGTAACAACTATCAGAAAACATGTTCACTTTTCGTACTCCACATTGTTCATCTGGGAAAACTGCCAAAAGTGTAATGACCACTGATAAAGTTTGCAATAGTTCAAAGTTATTTTCCAAGATCCAAACTGATGAATTAAGTGGGGGTGTGACAGGTACTGACTGCCATGTCTAATGTTTTCAAGTCTGTGATGATGGCATTTATATATTCAATTTCCAAGAGATGTAGTATTGCTGCTGGTTTTGCCATTGTGACAGGTAAAGACAATTCCAGGAGCTTCTATTTATCCTTTCGTACTATAATGAAATTCCCTCCTTGAGCCAATATATTAATGTGGTTACACTGCAAATTGTTAAAAAGGTTTATTAAAATTTAAAATCCAAGCTGGGGGCAGTGGCACATTCCTGTAATACCAGTAGCTCAGGAGGCTGAGACAGGAAGATCACAAGTTCAAAGCCAGCCTCAGCAACTTAGTGAGGCCCAAAGCAACTTGGTGAGATACTATTTCAAAATTTTAAAAAATTTAAAAATGGCTGGGCATGTGGCTCAGTGGTTAAGTGGCCCTGAGTTCAATTCTCAGTACAAAAAAATAAATAAATAAATAAACAAACAAACAAACATTCAGCAACTGGTAAAATAATCGCAGGATGAGTGATGAACCAGCGGGGTAAGGCAGAATCAAACTAAGACTCCATCTATCTCCTGGCCACCATAAACCTCTACTTAGAGTGAGTAGTCAGAATTTTTAGGAGTCTCTGGGAATTAACAAGAGTTCCAGAACAGTGTCTAGTAATCCATAAAAGGTCTGTTATTTCCCATCACTGAATGCATGTTCACTTTATTAAATGGGTGCAGTCCTATTGGGAAAAGCTCAGAGAAATCTTGTATCCTTGTGGTACCATTGGAGGAGCATTTCTCAAGAAGACAGGGCTTACACTTCAATCAAAGGATTCCATGTTTTTGTATTAACTTAAGTGTGAAAACTGAGAAAGAGATCATGATTCAAGTGGAGGTTTAAGTTTCTGGACCTATAGATTTTCTACTCATATAGATCAGTGTATCAGTGGGCTTCCTATCTTTTTGTTCTCATGTTCATTCTGGTCAATTAGCAATTACCAAAAAATCTCTTTAAGGCATTTTGATTATGAGTACATTTCCACTTACCTTATTGTAAATGAGTTCATTTTGTCTTGGGTAGTTAAGTGCTGCCACAGAGAGTCCTGACTATTTTGGTATTCCCATTATTACTACTGAAATTAGGAAATCCATCTCAGTGGTAGAAACCTCTAAATCTGAATGACAAAAGATCACAGATCCAAACCCATCATTTTAAGGATGTGGGTACCACACTCACCCATGAATTTCTCAATGTCTTAGTGAAGAGTACGTCTTCAGAACTATATCATAGAACACTATAGGGGATATGTGACAAATTCATTCCACAACTCTTTTCTCCTTTGTCCAGTTCATGCCCAGTAAGCTCTTCCATTTCCAATTCATTAAACATGGACCACCACTGAGTAGTCAACTAACCAAGTAAGCAATTGGTGCTGCCTCAAGTTGCACAAGCAAACACTTTTAAATCTAAACTCTTTAATAAATATACTCCTATCAAAAAATTCAGCCTTATTTCCTATTATGTTTTGCACTTTTTTTGCTTAATACCCTCTGAATCTGCTCTTATAGGGTTCCCATATTTTAGAACATATACAATTGTAAAGTCTAGCACATTTTTTTGTACATAAACTGTTTACACCAGGACATAACGTTCCCTGGTCTTTAAGTTAACCAACCAATACTAAAACTAAGCACATAAACTTGCTATGTGCTCCAGGAATTTCCTGTTTCTGAATGATAAAACCTGTGAGCAACTGAACATGTTACATATCAGCAACAGCAGCTTGCTCATTAAGACTTCATTCCATAACCTTACCTCTCAGTACCCACCTATCCCAAAGTTATACCTGTTACACAGAAACTGGTCCATGTCAACCAGTTTGCCACTCTATAAACTCCACCTTAAAATCATCCAGTTTAAAATTCTCTAATTTTGAACTTCTGAAACTCTACTACAAAAGAGTGTTCTCCCTAATTATGTTAAGCCTAATAAACTTAGCTTGCTTCAATCCCTTTGTTTCCTGCTGGTCTTTTGGTGTGTTCTGAGTCAACAATAGAGCCCATAACCCAATCAGGATTAGTTGCAGAACTTGTGCTTTAAAGGGCTAAAAGCATGGCAGGGGCTAAGATAAAAAAAGCTGTTGGGTCAAAGGCAGAAATACCTCTTCACACATAATGTATGTCTTCCAAGAACATCTTTTTCTTGCAAAGTTATTTATTCCCAGGTTGATTACTTATTACTGTGCTCCTATTTAAGCAGTTTTAGAAAACAAATTAATTGGTTTAAATGTGGAAAATTGTGAAATAATAGTGCATTTTCAGAAGGTCAATGTAAAAATTAGTAGATATTGAAGTCAGGAAGATTCTGTATTCTGTCTAGAATCTAAACGCTCTGGCACCTCCACAATTAAGAACAACAGGATACTGAGCCCTGGGCATGCACATCAGCCCACTCATGGTCAGAAGTCATCTGCACTAGAGGCAACAATGAGGCTGGTTATGTACTTTCTCAGGAACCAAAGGCAGTCATGAAATAAATGGAGCTAAATTTTAGATTTGCTGATCTAGGTGAAGGATAAAAGAAAAAATAAAAAGAAAAGTTAATTTATATTTAAAAAGCAGGGAAATAAGCACATGGAAAAGATTTTCGACATCATTAGCCATAGAAAAATACAAATTAAAACCACATAAGCTATCAGAACAGCTAAAGTGAAATTTTTTTTACAATAGGAAATAATGGCAAAGATGCTGAGTAACTCATACATTGCTGGTGGAATGTAAAATGGTACAATCACTTGAAAAGATAATTTGGTAGTTTCTTTTACAATTAAATATGCAATTATCAATTTCACTCTTAGGTATTTACCACTATACTAATGAAAACTATGTTCAGACAAAAACTTATACATGAATGTTCATAGCAGCTTTACTCCTAATAGAAAACAAAACAAAACAAACAAACAAAAAAAGATAGATGTTTTTGACCACTGAATGACTAAGCAAACTATGTTATATCCAAAACCATGGAATGTTACTCAACAACAGAAATTAAAAAAACTATACATTCATAACACTTGGATGCATCTTTAAGGAATTATTCTGAGTTTAAAAAGATAAGAATAAAGGAAGAAACAGAAAAGAAAATCAATACTAATGATCACATACTGTACGATTCCATTTGTATATCATTCTGGAAATGACAAAAATTATAGAAATGGAAAGCAAACTAAAGATTGTCATGGTTCAAGATAGGAAGTTATGACTGTAAAGGGCAACAGGAGGGATTCTTGTAGTGATGCAAATATCTATACTTGTTTGTACCAATGACAACATCTTGCTGGTGATGCTGTACTCTAGCTTTGTAAAATTTTGTCATGGGGCAGGGAATGGGTAAAGGCTACATAGGATTTGTTTACATTATTTCCTATTTTGCCCCTTTAGAAAATTGTCTTGTGAATTTCTTTATTGTGTGTGTGTGTGTGTGTGTTTATACATTTATGCATATTTTCCATGCCTGGCAAATAAATTGAGTAATCTCAGTGCAAAAAAAAAATTTTTAAAAAGAAAATAGAAAAACTCTTGCCTTTTTAAGTTCTTTGTCAAGTTTTAAGATGCAAACAAGAAATTCCAATTTAATTTTGGTTGAATATTTATTTACTGGGCAAAACATAGTGTTAAAAGGCAATCATAGGTCTGGGGTTGTAGCTCAGTGGTAGAGTACTTGCCTCGTACATTTGAGGCACTGGGTTTGATCTTCAGCATCATGTATAAATACATAAATAAATAAATTACATGAAGGTCCATTGACAACTAAAAAAAATTTTTAAAGACAATCATAAATAAACCAAAAAGACTTATATTAAGCTGGATTATAAAGGGAAATTTAATGAATATTTAAGAATTTCCAGTTCTAAACCCCATTTAAATTTAAAGTCTTATTATAATAAAGGATAACATCATGTTGCTTGATTATTACATCTTTCATTAATTTCTAATCTCTTTGATTATTAAAATAAACACTCTTTAACTTCACTCTTCTTAAAAATTAAAACTGGTCCCAGCTGTGTATTATTAAGAGAGCTTTGTATTCCTTTTGCAATTTCTATGAGTTGCTTTTCTTTTATTAGAAGTGCATAATTAATGTTTTAGTCAGTTTTCTATCACTGTGACCAAAATACCTGACTAGAAAACCTTAGAGAAGGGAAACTTTATTTTGCCTTATTATATCAGAGGTTTAGTCCAAGGTCAGCAAACTCCATAGCTCTGAACCTGAGGTGAGGCAGAACATCAGGACAGAACGGTATGGTAGAGGAAAACATCTTAGGACAGGACAGTCAGGAAACAAAGAGCTCAGCTCACAGAGCCAAAATATCAACCCCAAAGGCAAACTGGCAGTGACCTACTTCCTCCAGCCACACCCTACCTTCCTATAGTTACCACAGGGTCAATCCATTCAAGTGAATTTATCCCCTGATTAGGTCATAACTCTCATAGTTTAATCATTTCACTTCTGAACATGCCTGCATTGTCTCACACAGAGCTTTTGGGCAACACTTCATCTTCAAACCATAACGTAAACAGTGCCATTAGACATATATACTTTTTAAAAATATTTATTTTTAGTTATAAGTAGACACAATATCTTTATTTTATTTTAATATGGTGCTGAGGATCGAACCCAATGCCTCATGAATGGTAGATGAGCTCTTTGCCTCTGAGCCATAACCCCAGCCCTAGACATATACACTTTTTACTTAATGAAATAACATATAAAAACATTTATTTCACTTTGAATCTTCTAAGACGACATGAAATTCTTAAATAAAATAATGCCTTATAAAATAAAAATTGCAAAAATTAATACATCAAGTTCAAAGACAAACTGATTTAAAATCAAAAAACTTCCTGCAAGTTCCTGGCCTTGCAGAATTTACCTCATATATAAACTGAATCAGGTAATAGAAGATTCATTTTGATATCTAAATGCACAGTATAATAGATTTAGTTCTATAGGCATTTCCTAAGCACTAACTGTACTTTTTAATAAATAATAGAAAGAGAATAAATTTCTACATTATTCCTGCCTGCAGGGGGTTTGCATGTTGGTTAAACTTTGGTAAAAATTACCTAAGTAGTAAGATATTTCTGCCCTCCCCCAAATCAAAGCACTTGGCTTACTTCATATTTTTTTTAGAAATGAAACAGACTGAATTAGTCAGCTTTTGACCACTGTGACTAAAATACCTGGGAAGAAGAAATTAAAGGAGGAAAGATTTCTTTTGGTTCATGATATTGGAGTTTTCAGTCCACTATAGGCTTGTTCAATTGCTTTTAGGCCTGAGGCAAAGCACAATATCATGGCTTAAGGATATGGCAAAAGAAAGCTGTTCAGCTCATGGTAGCAGGAAAGCAGAGAGATAGGGGGCCAAGAACAAGATTTAGTCCCCAAGGGCATGTCTCCAGTGGCCTGCTTCCTGCAACAATACCCCACCTGCCTACAGTTTCCATCTCTCCCAGTAATCTATTCAAATTATTAATCCATCAAATGAATTAATCCACTTAGAAGGTTAGAGCCCTCAAGATCCAATTTCTTCCTAAAAGCTCTACCTCTGAGCACAGCTACATTGAGGACCAAATCTTGGGACAGACCAGACCTGGGGGACATTCCAGATCCAAATCACAAAAGTATCTGAATAGAAAGAGAGCTGTAATTTGCATCATAATCTTGTGAAAGTAAAGGGAAAGATATAAAGAAAAAATGTTATCTGCTACAAAGTCATTTATCTAGACTGACTTAAATTACTACATTCCCCTCATATTTATCATCCAAATCAATTAAATTGGCTCTTCAAGATGTACAAGGGATACCATATTTCACCAAATCTAAAATATCAACTACAACATTCATCATTATTTTATATTCTATTTAGAAAGGGAAAATTCTGCCAGTAAAACTATGATGCATCATCAAATTTAATCTAATGCCTTGATTTTAAGATAAATTCTAGGTTCAGAGATGGTAAAATATTTTAAACAAAATGTATTCAAATCCATAAAACACAATATTCCTTACATGTTAGACAAAACAAAGAACTGCTTATTTAATAAGCTGTGCCCATCACCCATACAACTAATAAGCTTCTCAAATAATATTCAATTAGCAGAGAAAACCAAGAAATAAAGGACATAGAATAAAACTTCAGCCCTACCATTGGGAAATTCAATTTTTTGAGTTGCTTCTCCTCTCTAAAATGAGCACAATGATCATTAAAAATATTATGAATATAACATTATATATAATGTTCATGAAGATTGAAACAGAACAATAATAATGCAATATATATTTTTTAATTGTAAAAAATTTTATTTATATATGACAGTCAAATGCATTACAATTCTTATTACACATATAGAGCACAATTTTTCATATTTCTGGTTGTATACAAAGTATATTCACACCAATTTGTGTCTTCATACATGTACTTTGGATAATAATGACCCTCACATTCCACCATCATTAATTACCCATGCCCCTCCCTTCCCCTCCAACCCCTCTGCCCTATCTAAAGTTCATCTCTTCCTCTCATGCTCCCTCTCTCTATCCCACTATGAATCAGCCTCCTTATATCAAAGAAAACATTTGGCATTTGGTTTTTTGGGATTGGCTAACTTCACTTAGCATTGTCTTTCCAAGGCCATCCATTTACCTGAAAATGCCATAATTTTATTCTCTTCTATTGCTGAGTAATATTCCATTGTGTATATATGCCACATTTTTTATCCATTCATCTATGGAAGGGCATTTAGGTTGGTTCCACAGTATAGCTATTGTGAATTGTGCTGCTATAAACATTGATGTGGCTATGTCCCAGAAGTATGCTGTTTTTAAGTTCTTTGGGTATAGACCCAGGAGAGGGATAGTTGGGTCAAATGATGGTTCCATTCCCAATTTTCTAAGAAATCTCCATACTTCTTTCCATATTGGCTGCACCAATTTAATAATGCAGTATATTTTTTGTAGTAAAGCAAAATAAAGTTTGGAAATTCACTTCCATCCTTATGTTATTTTCTGTTAATATTTATATTGATATTTCTGGTCTAATTTCTTAGCCTAAAACATTAAACAGAATAAAATAAATGTTTAATATATATTAATAAAGTTGAAACTATTAATAAACTATTTTATGTTTAATATCAATATAAATAGCATTCCTACAAGGAAAAAAAAATACACACACACATCCTAAAAGAAAACACTGCATCTTGATCATAGGGTTTTTTCATGAATTACTTTGTCCTTTGTCCCCTGACATTATAAAAAGTACAAAATACATTTTCATTAAATTGCTTAATTTAAAAATTCTACTTTTCATGTATTTGCATAGTGATTAGCATAAAATAAATGAAAGTTAACTATCACTTCATCATAGATAAAGAACTCACAGGGCTATACTTTGCCTCCATACACATTTAATTATACATTTTTCTTTAATCTTCAGTCCCAAAATTAACTTGTGATTCAATTACCACTGCAATACCTAAAATAGTATGGGATTAAACTATTCCAAGTGTCTCACATTTATTCTCACTTTGATATCTTATGCCATTTAACTCTTGTCATTTTATTTTATGGGTGTTCTATGAAATGTTGCCCTGTCTTCTCTTCCTTACTCTAGAAGATATTAAACAGAGATTGACACAGTATCTTCCTTAGTTTTTAAAATTCTTATAAAATATAATGTATTATTGGGTAATGTACAATAATAATTTTTCAACTATGAGCAATTTTCCATTTTATCTGATTTTGTACACTAAAGATTTTACTTTCTATTCACTGAACCAAAACAAAATGCACTTGAATATTAACCTAGTCATTTTACAATGATGTTCACCCTCCTAGAATTACTATTTAGTGATGACTAATTAAAGAAGACTACATGAAATTCTCTAGCTCAGGTATTTCATTCAGTCTTCACAATAAGCCAGGACATGATTATGACTAGCCTCATTTTATGGCTAAGAAAACTAGATTTAAGATTAATTAATAAATTCATCCAAAGTTTCCCTACTCCCTACTGGCAGAAGTACAATTCTGATGTTCCCATTTACATAAAGTTTGGAGTCCTTTAACTAAAATTTTTATCAAAGAGAACATCAACAATGAATAAGTAAATGTACCTTTAATGCTGATATTCTTTTAAAGACTTTAGTTTTTTTTAGAGCAGCTTTAGGTTCATGGTAAAATTGATCATATACTACAGAGAATTTCCATGTACTCCCTAGTGCTAGTCATGCATGTTCTGAACATTGTCAACATCCCCCACCGAAGGGGTACATTTGTTACAATTGACAAACCCACAATAACATATCATAGTCACCCAAAGTACTCAGGTTGCTCTGGGGTTCACTCCTGGCCCTGTACATTCTGTGGGTCTGGACAAATGTAAAATGATAGTTATTCATTATTATTGTATCATATAGAATATTTTCACTGCCCTAATCCTTGGTGTCTCACCTACTCATACCCTTCCACAACAACCCTTAGCAAGAAACAATCTTTTTGCTGTCTGTGTAGTTTTGCCTTTTTCAGAATGTTAAAAAGTTGGAATCATAAATAAAGTTTTCTAATTGACTTCTTTCACTGAGTTGCTTTTATTTAAGATTTCTCCATGTTTGTTAGTAGTTTAATGTTTCATTTATGTTCAACACTAAATAATATTCTATTGTCTGGATATACCATAGTTTATTTACCCATTCACCCATGGAGGGATTTCTAGATTCATTCTGAGTATTTGGAAATTATGAATAAAGAAGCTATTGACATCCATGTGCAGATTTTCATGGGCATACATTCATACATTTTCAACTTCTTTGAGTAAACCCAAGAGACATAATTTTTTTTTTTTTTTTGGATTGCTGGATCGTATGGTAAGAGTATGCTTAGTTTGGTCAAAAACTTCCAAATTGTCTTCCAGAGTGGCTGTATCATTTTTCATTCCTACCAGTCATTAATGAGAGTTCCTGAAGCTCCCAATCCTTGCCAACATTTGGTATGATCACTGTTCTGAATGTTGGCCATTAGATAGTACAGTATTATCTCACAGTTTTTTGCATTCCTCTGATAACATAATGTTGAACATATGATCCTGTTTATTGAACATTCATATATCTTTTTTGTTAAAGTATCTGTTAGATTTTGGTCCATTTGTACAGGTTGTTGGTGGTAGAATTTTAAGAGTTGTTTTTATATTTTGAATATGTCTTTTATCAAATGTGTCTTTTGTAAATATTTCACTTCCAGTCATTAGCTTGTCTTCTAATTTTCTTGATACTTTCTTTGTCAGAGCAGCAATTTTTAATTTTAACATAGTACAACATATTAATTATGCCATCCATGGAGTAAGCCTTTGATGTGATATACCTAAAAAGTCATGACTATCCCCAAAGTCATCTAGATTTTCTCCTCTAAGCTTTGAGGAATTTCATAGTTTTTGCATTCTACATTTGGTTACATAATCTATTTTAAGTTAATTTTTATGAAGTATGTGAGGTCTGTGTTTAGATTTTTTTTTTTTAATTTGGTGCCCAGTCCTTCTGGGACCAATTGTTTAAAAGGCTATCTTTGCTCCATTGTACTGTATTTGCTCTTTTGTCAAAGACAGCTTGACTATATTTATGTGAGTCTATTTCTTGAATTCATCCTGTCCATTAATCTATTTATTTTTTGGCCAACACCACATTGCCTTGATTAATGTAATTTGACAATGTCAAGATGTCTGAAAATTCATGAACATGGATTATCTCTCCATTTATTTAATTCTCTTTTAATCCCTTCCATCAGTTTTGCAGTATTTCTCATACAGATCTGTGCATACTTTATTAGACTTTCACATAAGTATTCCATTTTTAGGATGCTAATGTTAATGGTACAATGTTTTTATTTCCAAATTCCACTTTTCATTGCTGGTATATATAAAAAACTATCAACTTTCATGTTTTAATCTTATAGCCTTCAGTTTTACTATAATCACTTATTATTTCTAGACTCTTGTTGTTGTTGTTGTTGTTGTTGATTCTTTGGGATTTTGAACTATGATCCTCTACATAGATGAACTTTGTCATCTGCAAAAAAAAGCATTTGTATTTTTTCTTTCCCAGTCTGTACACCTTTCATTTCCTTTTATTGTCTTATTGTACTAGGTAGGAAATAAAGTAGAATACTGAAAGTGAGTGGTAAAAAGAAATACACATGCCAAGATCCTGATCTTACTGAGAAAATTTCTAATTTATCATTAAATTTGATATTAGCTATTGATTTTTATAGATTCTTTTGATTTTTACAGTTCCCCTTTGTTCTATGTTTATTGAAGTTTTTATTGTGAATAGTTGTTAAAGTCATAAAAAATGTTTTGTATCTATGAGATGATCATGTGATTTTTCTTGTTTAGCATGTTGATGTGATGGGTTATGCTGATTTTCAAAAGGTGAAGCAGATTTCCATACCTGCAAATTGATCATGGGATTCAATTTTCTAATATTTTGTTGAGAACTTTTACATCTACACTCATGAGAGATATTGATCAGTAGTTGTCTTTTAAGTCTTTGGTTTTTAGTATTAGGGTAATGCTGGCATCAGAATAAGTTATAAAGTATTCACTCAGATTTTACATTCTGCAGATACTACACAAAATAGATATAATTTCTTCCTTAAATATTTGATAAAATTAATCAGTAAACCCATTCAGGCATAGTGCACTCTGTGTTGGAAGTCAACTTAATGAATCAATTTCTAAAGGAGATTTAGGCTTATGTAGATCTTCTACTTCTTATGTGATTTTCAAGGAATTGGTCCATTTTATCTTGGCTATCAAATTTGTGGATGTAGAATGTAACATTAGTTTGTTTTGTCCTTTTAATGCCCAGGGTGTCTGTAGTAATGTCCTCTCTTTCTTGTCTATTCTTGGTAATTGGTAACTTCTTCTTTCTTAGATAACAATACTCTATTTCCATTTGAGGCCAACATCTTAAATTTCAGAACAATATGGCTGAATATATCCTAAACATCTCCAGCAGGATATGTCACAGAATGTATCTGACTTTTCCAATACTGAACTCATCTACTTCTTCCCAAACTTATTGGTTCTGTAGTGTTTTCTCTTTGGGAAAATAAAACTAGATCCACTCAGTTGTTCAAGGTCAAAACCTGGGATCATTCTTTGACATCTTTTTCTCTTATTGCTCACCAAAATTTATTCATATATCATTGGAATTTTCTATTTTCTTTCCATTCTCATCATCCTCCCCCTATTCAATGCAAAACTATTTCTGCCATAATTGCTAAGCTACTCTTCAAATTGTTCTACCTGGATTTACACTATCTTCTCTGAGTCACAGTCACGCTCAATTTTAAGCAGGGAAATCAATTCATACTTAATTTTAAGCAGGGCAATCTTTTTAAAGGCAAAGTGATCACTTAATTAAAATATTTCAATGTTTTCAACTCTCTTTATGTCAAAATCTAAAATCCTCAATATGGCTTTTTAATGTCCATTTTGATGTTTTTGATTGTGTTCTGCTTCCTTTTACTGGTCTTATTTTTAAATTCTTCCAGACAAACTGAGTTTTTTGCAAAAAAATGAGAGTAAACAAAAATACTCCTAAAACACAAACATCTTGTCAAGCATAGCAAATAAATTCATCTTTAAATGTCTCTGACCTATTTAGAAAAAAAAATTAGTCTAGAATTAAAAAGAAAGTCTTTTATAAAAATTTAACTAAATATCACATGGCTAATGGTAATACATTTTTTTACATTGTCTGAGCTTATCAAAATTACTAATTACAGACTTACTAAGTTTCTTGACAGAAACTGAGTGGGATATTTTATCATTTGCAACATTGTTTCTGCATCATATAAAATGTTAATTTTAGGGCATCATTCTATTTATTCAAAATGCACAGTTTTGATTTCTGAAACTCAACTAGGCATACTTAAAGCCATCTGAGGACATCAAAATATAAATTTATATGTTAGTTTACATCATACTTTATGCTGTACCATTAATTTAAATCATGTTTTTAAAAGTAAATACACAACAGTTATGGTCTTCTATTGTACTTCTGTAACTAGAAAGGTATAATAGATATATTAATTTTCATTAATTGAGATCATGACATTATACTAAATGATCTGCAAGAACAATGCTTACATTATTCAATAAAAATTGGTTATTTCATGACCACATCAATTTTAATATGTCACTTGGACTATATAAATTTATGTTAAGTGGAAATATTTCAGGAGATAAAAACCCAGAGTGATTACTCAAATACTAGAAACAAGGCCAATATTAAAGTATAATAAATAAAAGGACATGGGTGAATACTAACCAAGAATATTATTTAAGTAGTAGTAATCAAATAAAAAGATTATTATATCTAAAATATGACTGCATACTACCTTACGGCAAAAACAAAATCAATGTTCTGCTATAAAGCAATTAAATATCCATAGAATTGATTAAAACACATTATTTTTAAAATATCAAGTTAATGTAATTACTTATAAAAAGAATATCTTTATATCTTTGTAATGAAAGATAAAAGTTAAAAATTACATTTTATATTTAAAAAATATAAAAAAGGGGGTGAGGGAATCAGAAAACATAAATTATTACTTTAAAATAACCAATACACTGGTTAAAATATGAGCTAAGAATTTGAATAAGCTATTTCCCAAAAGAAGCCTAGAGGTCCTTTTCCTCTCTGATAGAAACCACTTTCTCCCTTAAGAGTGTTCCCATTTCATACTCCAGTGCCTTCTAATAAACTCATACCTGTTACTCTGAGTGATATGTCTGCAATACTTCTGGCATGATTGCTGGAATCCCGGTGAAGGACTGATCTTCGCAGCTATCTCACCTCACAGTGGGTCTGACTTGTGACATTTGTGTTTTCCACCTGGTTATCAGAGGCTACACCAATTCTTCTCTGAATTATTTTCTCCACTCAGTCTTTTATGAACCTGTGTGCATCTTGTATTCTTGGTGACTAGAGAAAAAAACCTTAAGATAATTGATGATTTGGGGATAGAGCAAACTCTAGTCAAGAACTGAAATTTCCCTTAGCCCTTAGGGGTAAGAATTGAGACAAAACTCACCTACTGGCAATTGAAAGATTTTTGGCAAGGGCAAAACTATTGTAGAGTCTGAAGTTCAGTAATCACAAGATTTTCAACTCTGACCTCTTTCTCTTCCTCTTATCCTCTTATTCTTATCTATGAACCATAAGAACATTGTAGGACCTCACTCAAGGCTCAAATTGGTGGAAACTCAAATTCACTACTAAGGTAAAGGGGTACCCTCCATCTGTGGGTGAGGTATGACCTATTTTATGCCGTTTACCCATCATGTTCAAAGCAGCAGCTTTTCTTATTCCTTAGCTGCCTGCCAGATATTTCTCCCTCTGAGGCTCTCATTGGGAATGCTAGCTGCCAGAGCAACTACTCAAGCCAGTTTAAGGGAAAAAAAATCCAATTTTCTATGGAAATATAAATGGTTCTTTTCTCTTTTCTTATATTCTGGGATTCTACTCTCTCAATAAGTTCCTTCCTCAATGCTAGAGAAAGGGGGAAACAAAGAATAAGGGGATCTAGAAAGGCCAGCTATGTCAGGTCCCAGACGTTTTGAGGATGCTTAAGAGGTCTACTTTGGGGACAATGCAGCAGGTATTATCCCAAACCAAAGGGATTCAGCTTCAGTAAGCTAAGACACAAGCCCAAGAGTGTCAGGGGACATCCTACTTCCTGCAGGTTTTTCTCTTCTCTCTAGATAGGACACAATTGTACAAGAAAGGAAAACAGAACAATCCCATATATGTAAGTTCTAGTTTTCTTGAGAATCTTTTCCTGAAATCCTCCCTCTTCATAGGTTACCACATTATTTAAATATCTAGACTGACTCTAATATGATCAAAAAGAACACTCTGGTCTAAAATAGATGTTCTTACATGCTCCTTTACTAATATAGTTACAGCCATGTCATTTTGTTGTTGTTGTTGTTGATATGTTTGTTTGTTTGTTTAATTCCTGTCTCCCTGTCTCCTTTCTTAGAGCTTGTTTTCTAGTTTTTTCTTTTTCTTTTTTTTTTTCCTGGTAAATTCACCTTTGGTCCTGCTCAACTAAATTAATATATTTTTGTTCTGATTTGTTTTGTTTTGTCTAACTGGAGCATTTTTTGTTTGTTTCATTTTATTTTGTTTTTTTAGCCTTCCATTTTTTTTTTCCTGCTGTCTTTGTATTCAGAGGCCAACTATTCAAGGGTAAAGTCTCAAATACACTGGATACTAAAGGTGATCTTCTCCTTGGGAAAGTCCTAAGGAAGGAATATTCAGTAAATCCGCTCCCATGGAGGATGAGCAGCCCTCTGAACCTTCAATTTTAGCACAGCTGACAGACTCTATTACTAACATCCCCCACTGCACAGGCTCTCCCCATATCCAAGTCACACTGTAAAAATCTTTGGCATACTCTATTTTAACTTCTAAAGATTTAAAATTCACAGTCTATATAATAAATATCTCTAGTTGTTTAGTCTCCTATATGTGGGGAACAAATACCTATAAAACACTATAAAATCTTTGTTTCCTGTCTGATTAATGTGTATTTTGCATGCCTACTTGCGTCTAAATAGTTTACACCGTATCAATATTGGCTTATAGATAATTAAGTACTCATAAATTAAGAAAAAACGGATCATAATGTCTTTAATTCACATGACTTAAACAAATTATTAATAAAAAAGGTCAATTTAAATTGATTAAAAATAAGAGTTAAGATATCTTCAAAATTACTAACCCACACATTTTCTAAGTGGTCAACCAAAAAAAGTGAATGTTGGTTACTGTAAAATGTTTGAAGTATAATGTCCATTGATTTTGGGATTTTTCTTCAGTAGGAAAGAGGTGGATTTAAATGTTAACTAGGTTTGTGGGATATCTTTGTTTTCATGGATAACCTAAAGTTAACAGTTAAAATTGGGTAAATTAATTTTAGTATGAATAGGATTAATCTCTATATATGTATCTATTAAGAGGCATACAATTATTATGCAAAATTAAAACATGGCAACTGCTAAGTGTGGATGCAAGTACTCTCGGGTTTTTTAATTCTATAATACAACACATATTTGGGTCTATTAAAAGTGCTTCTATAAATTGATGGTAAATGAAAAAACAGCTTAAGATTGCTTTGTTTCTAGGACTTCACTAAAAGCAAAGTTATTAAAAGTTAACATTCTAACAGATATAATCCTATATACAGAGTACAAAAAAATTTGGCTGTTTTCATTAAAGTACTGTAGAAAACAAAGTATTTAATCTTATTAAAGAGGAGTAATTAGTCTAAATTCAGAAATTTCATAAGGAATGTTTCAGTAATATAAACTTGGAAAGGATCAGCAACTAGGAAAGAAAAATAAGAAAGTTATAAGTATGAAAATATATTTCATAAGCAAAATTTTTTAAAAGTTGTTTTTTATGAGAAAGTATCAAAATAAGATTTTTCCCCCTAGAGTCCAAAAAGGAACAGAGGACAAAACTAAATGTACAAAGGTTTATGGAAGACAGATCTCAAAAAGTGTGTATATGGCTATAATTAGCACAAAATTATTTAATTTTTTTCTAAGATCAATTTTGAATGTGCTGATATAAAAACAAAATCTAATCCTCTGAGTTAAAATAACAAAGGTTTCTTAAAATATTTATCTGTTCTGATCTATCAAGATAATTTCTTATGTCTATTAGGTTTTATTACTTAGGAAAACTTAGTCTTGAAGGAATTAGGATTCATACCTATTTTAAAATCCTTTGAAAGACTACTTTATAAAGCCAATTAAACAGTTACTGTAGGTTATTATAATATAATTGACATCCTAAATATATGTGACTACAGATGTGTATAAATCTGAGAACTAAATATGTTCCAAGCTTTGTCAAAGTGTTATGTAAAAATTTGTAAAAAGAAGAAAACTGTGCAGATTTAATATATGCAAGGTAACTAGTAAATGCTCTCTCTTCAACCTTGTATTTGACACAAAAGGGCCAAACTGCCATTTAAAAACCTGGCGTACATCTGTTTGCCTTGACTACATAAACATTTTATATTAATGAGATGCATTTACAAATAAGATAACAAGTTGAATTCTGAACATTAACACTGTTTCCTAAACTTATAAGAGACTTAAAGCTATCCTTTGATTTGGGGCAGTGATGTGATTATAGTTACCTTACACTATAGATTCTAAATTTTACTTTAAAAGTTCAAATTAAGTTAATAAAAGAACATCTGTGTAATTGTGATGCTAATTTTTACTGGCTTATTCATATATCAGATGTGTCCATGTTTTCCAAGTCTTTTTAAATGCAAAGCTTAGGGGAGTACTTTACCAAGCTGGTGTTCTAACTTAAATCTGTCTGTAGCAATAGTATTTCAGACTTACGCAAAAGTTGGGAGATTATTTATGCCATGTAATGTTTTCTACCTGGCAAAGTAAACTGTTATCAATAATATTACAGTGGGCTTGGAATTTAAATATATTATTGGAAAGTAAGAAGGAGAATCTGATTTGCTTAAAGGTTGACAATGTAAAACATGCAACCATTTTGCCACTTTTTCATACACATACACACAAAAATGGAAGTTAAGACTTCTCTTAAGCCTTTCTATTTGATTAATGTTTCAGATATGATGTCATATTAACTGATATTTACATAGTGTCACATAACAATATATGAGAATTTTGTAGAATGATATTTTCAAAAGTGGCAAAGATGAGCTTTAAAAATAAAACACTTTACTGGGATTTGTCAAAAGGCCAGCCTCACATGAAATAAGAACATACCACACTCATCCTATACCATATTAGGATGGCTCCAAAGTAGATCAGAATTAAGCTTATTTAAAAATTATGTTCAAAAGAAAAATATTTATAAAGATGACTGTGATCTCAAAATAAAAAGGGATATAATAGAAAACTAAGTAAAGGTTTGGGTAAATTATAAACAGGTATTTGAGGGTTGTAAAAGAGTTTTTAGAAGAAAATAAAATTTGTGAAGGATATCATATGTGATTGAGTTGATAAATTTATTGGCCCTCTAGGCATTAAGGCAGAGACCCTGTGACTACTAGAAGAAAAAGTAGGCCCAACTCTCTATCATGTCAGCTCAGGAAGCAAGTTTCTCAATATGACTCCTAAAGCGCAAGAAGTAAAATCAAGAATCAATAAATGTGGTGGTATCAAACTAAAAACCTTCTTCACAGCAAAAGAAACAATTAAGAATTTGAACAGATAGCCTAAAATCTTTGCCACCTGTACCTCATTTAGAGCATTAATCTCCAGCATATATAAAGAACTCAAAAAAAAACTAACATCAAAAACAACCAAATAACCTAATCAATAAATAGGCAAAGGAACTGAACAGGTCCTTCACAGAAGAAGAAATAAAATGTCAAAGAATATCTGAAAAAAAAATGTTCACCACTTCTAGCAATTAGGGAAATGCAAATTAAACTGACGCTGAAATTTTATTTCTGACTCCAGTCAGAGTAGCAATTATCAAAATACAAGTAACAATATATGTTGGCAAGGATGTAAGGAAAAAGGTACACTCATACATTGTTGGAGGGACTCAAACTGGTGCAACCACAATGGAAAACAGTATGGAGATTTCTCAGAAAACTTGAAATGGAACCACCATTTAACCTATTATCCCACTCCTTGGTATACACCCAAAGGACTTAAAATAATCATACTATGGTGATGTGGCCACATCAATGTTTATACCTCAATTCACAATAATCAAGCTATGGAACCAATCTAGATGTCCTTCAATAGATGAATAGTTAAAGAAATTGTGGTATATATACACAATGGAATATTACTCAGCCATAAAGAAAAATGAAATTATGGCATTTGCCAGTAAATGGATGGAACTAAAGACTATCATGCTAAGTAAAATAAGCCAGTCCCCCAAAACCAAAGGCCAAATGTTCTCTCCAATATCTGTATGCTAAGCCACAACAAGGAAGGGGAAGAATACAAGTTCATTGGATTAGACAAAGAGAAATGAAGGAAGGGGGATGGGAATGGGAAAGAAAGTAGATGAATTGGACATGACTTTCCTATGTTCATATATGACTACACAAACAGTGTAATTCCACACACAAGAATGGGATCCTAATTGGAATGAGTTGTACTCTATGTATAATATGTCAAAATACATTCTACTGTCATGTGTATCTAAAAATACCAAATAAAAAAAGAAACATAAATATAACTAACCATAAATACATATGTAAAATAAACTATAAAGCATTATTTTAAAAAGAGAAGACAATATTAAGGAAGACTGATTCGTGAGATTCAAAAACTACTGATGAAGAATCTCTACATGGGCTCATGTACCATTCTATTGCCTGGAAGACAGATCCCAATGCAATATCTCAAGAAACTAATAAGAAGGCAATTTACATGGATAATGTGGGAAAAAATAATTAAATATCATAATCCGGGGCTTAGGTTTTGAAAAACCTAATCACATGGCAGACCTGTACAGCAATATTTTACTCAATAAGTTTTTCATAAGCTATGTTTATTATTTATAAAAAAATTATTGGTCTTTTGTATGGGTTAAATAGATCCCAAAGATATATTAGTGGTGTTACCAAAATAATATTTCTTAATTCAAAGTCATTATACAAACTGAATGCTTTTGCTCTTGTAAGTTTCATTTTGAATTTTCCTTGTCAAACTTTATAACAATTACCTGTTAGTGTTTTTCAGAAGGACTACTTGTTACAGAACAACCTGAGTTAACTTTAGGCAATAAGCCATATATTACAAGACAACAGATTATGTGTAGTTCTGAGTTAAAAGTACTGGACAGTAGTTCAGTCAATCTGAGCCTGATTCCACAACTTTAAAGCTTCCTAACTGCCTACATAGCAGTCTCGGCCTATGTTTTCACTGGTATAATTATCTACTTCCAACATGTGTTCCTTGTACTGGTATAAAAGATGTGTCACATAAAAGCACTAATTTTACCAGGAGAACTTTAAAAGTCACAGCTAAAAGGACCCCTCTACTAAAACAAAAGCAATGCTAATAAAATGCTATTTTACACAAAACATATGGTATTAGACACCTTAACTATATAGTTCAAGAGGACACCTGTGCCATTATAAAAACTAAATGTTATGTATTTATTTCTAGCAACTCTGCTAATGGTTCTAAAGCCTTAAATGGCCTCCATTCACAATTTGGTGGCATGCTGGATTCTATCTTATGATTTAATGAGCTATTGCCTTCATGGTTGATAATACTAATTGCTCTTTTTTTCATTGCTCTTTTTTACTAATTGCTTTTGTGCTAACTGCTTACAAAAAAAAATAAATAACACTTTTGTCTTATTTGTTGCTGTCTTAACATGATCCCTTCCCTATGTAGGCCTCATCCAGTCACCACTAACAGCCACTATGGACCTCTGGACTACCCAGATACAAAATACCTTTAACTGTCCATGTCAATTCCAATTTACCCTAAAAGCATTCAGGGATCCATGTCCTTAAGCAGAGAAATATTAGACAGCCAGTTAGCCATAAAGGGTGAGCAGGGAAAAGACAATGAAAGATGACTGAACACCATGGGGAAGCTCATAATATAGAAAAGCACCTGAAAGATGGAGGCTTGGTGTTAGCACAAAAGGACTGAGCCCAGTGAAAACTTCATGGATCGGTGGAGCCTTTATTCAGCAACAGAGTCACACCTCTGATGGACTCACTTTCTTGGTGGAAAATAAGCCACTGGCCAAAGTGGGAGTGTGTGCTTATACAGGTTATCCTGAGAGGTGACTTGAATTAATGAGAGTGTCAGTTTGGGCCCTCAGGAATTTGAGATCTGTTTTTACTAGGTGAGATGGAGGGTCTGGGGTCAGTGGTCTGTATCTGGGATTTGTATTTACTGGGCCAGATGGAGAGCCTAACAAAGGATTTGTTTGTGAAAGGATCAATGCTTTGGCCTCTTCTCAGAGACTGTCATTCCAGGCTTAATGGATATCTCCTCCCCAGGGCTTATCTTGTCACTGGGAAAGAATGTAATGGGAAAGGATCAATGTTATCAATGTGTTGTCTTCTTCCTCATTCCCTCTTCCCAGACCACACTATTTGGGGGTTTGTCATTTTCTATATCTAATACTTGACATATTAAAATCTCCCCAACCTTAATTACATCCTTTTAAGAAAAACTACTGCTTCAAGATCATATCATACACTACCAGGTGGCCTGGACCTTCTCTTATCACTGAAACTACAACAATCCCCAATCACTCTGGCAACCAAAACATCAATACCCTCGCAAGGAAAGCTTGATGAGGATTATCTAAAGGATAATTAACCAATTAAGGGACAGGAAACTGAGACAAAAACAGGGACCCAATTTCTTTTAAAAATAAAAAAAAAAATCCAACTCTGTGAGCACCACAACATCCTCTTTTGGAGACAGTTCATGCAGTTCCAGTGCTGTCAATTGACAGTCAAAAGGTGGACCTGGATGAGACTCTGGAAACTTTCCTGAGACTCCCAGTAAAACTGGAGAACAGGAGGGGGGTTCTGTCCCTCTCCTCTCTGAGAGGACAAACTCCTCTGTCCCCTTGAAATTGTCTCCGTTTCCCCTGTCTAGTGCCTTCTGATAAGCTCATATCTGTAACTCTGAAAACAAAAAGAAGCATACAAATTGCCAGAAGGTATACAAAAAAATGTTCAAACTCACTAATCATCAAGGAAATTAAAATTAAAACGACAATGAGATATCATCTCACACCCATCAGGATGGTTATTACAAAAAAGAAAAAAAAAGTGTTGGCCAGGATGTGAAGAAAGAGAAATCTTTACTGGAAATGCAAATTAGTACAGCTGCTCAATAGAAATTCATTAGATTAGACTAAAGGGAATAAAGGGAAGGGAGAAGGGATAGAAAGACAATGGAATGAATCTGACATAATTTTCCTGTGTACATATATGAATACACCACAGTGAATCTCACCATCGTGTACATCCATAAGAATGGGTCCTAAATAGAATAAGATAAAATCCATGCTTGTATAATTATATCAAAATGGATTCTACTGTCATGTATAACTAAAAAGAACCAATAAAAAATTAAAAATTGAACTGTCAGTTGATCCAGCAATATCCCTGCTGGGTATTTATGCAAAAGAATTTAAATCAAGATCTCAAAGAAATATTAGCACTCTTATGCTCACTGTAACATTATTCACAATAGCCAAGATGCAGAAGAAACCTAAATGTCCATGGACAGAGCAATAGACTGAGAAAATGTGGTATATGCATACAATTGAACATGCTTTGACCTTTGAAAAGAAGGAAATTTGGCTTGGAAGGCTGTGACGAAGGATGGCTAGTTCAAAGTCAGCCTCAGCAACAACAAGGCACTAAGCAACTTAGTGAGACCCTGTCTCTAAATAAAACACAAAATAGGGCTGGGGATGTGGCTCAGTGGCCAAGTGCCCCTGAGTTTAATTACCAGAACCTATCTCCCACAAAAAAAAAAAGAAGAAGAAGAAGAAGAAGGAGGAGGAGGAGGAGGAGGAGGAGGAGGAGGAGGAGGAGGAGGAAATTCTACAATTTGCAACATGAATGAAACTGGAGGCCACTATGCTAAGTCAGAAAAAGTCAGTAAATATCCCACAATCCCACTTACATAAGGTATTTTAAACTGTCAAATTCATAAAATCAAAGTAGAATTGTAGTTTCCAGGGCTAAGCAGAAGGGCAAATGGAGAGTTACTAATCAAAAGGCATCAAATTTTAAAAGCCAGATTATAAACTTAAGAGATAGGCTATATAACATTGTACTTACAATCAATAATAAGGTATTGCTACACATATAAACATTTATAAAAAGGGTAGATCTCATTTTAAGTGGTCGGGAGAACAATGATTTTTTTTTTCAAATATAGTGATAAAGAAAATATATTTCTGGAAGGAAGAGATAAAAAGAGAGAGTTCTGGGTAATGAGACTGATCAAATCATTATGTGCATACATGAATGTAACAATGAATCACATTGTTATGTATATTTATAATGTACCAATAAAATCAAATTTAAAAAAAATTAAAGAAAAATAATATATTTATATAAATATGCATTTATGAAAAAAATTTATTCCTCTTACCCAAATTTAGACATAAATCCACAAATTACAATTAATTTTAATGTCATCTTCAAGACACCAACTTAAAAGAAAACCAAAAGATATATAAATATGCATCAGTCAAATGAATAAAAAATTTATCAGGAGAGTTCAAAGTCAACCTCCAAAACTTTAACTTACTTCTAGAAGATCATTTTGCAATAGTAAATTTTAATGATAATGTAAAATATACAATAAAGATTTATAGGCACAAATATTTAGGTGCTTGTGGCAGTTTTAAAATATATCCAAATGTTTTTGCTTACTCCTCCCTTTAAAAGGTGGAGCCTAGTACTACTCTTTTAAATGGTTGTGGGATTTAACTCACTTCTAATGACCAGAGCAAAGCATAAGTGCCTCATTTTGTGAATCAACACTTTAAAAAGTATTTAAATGCTTTAAATAGAAATACATCTGGTAACCAGGTCACAAAAAGCACTTAAGATTTTCTCCTTGCTTCCTCTGGGAGAAGTAAGACACCATGTTGTGAGGAGCCTGTTGTTAGATGCACCAGAAAGAAATTGAGGCCTCCTGTGTTGGATGTGGAAACAGTGAGAAACTGAGGCCTCCAGCCAGTCACCACGGAGAGAGTCTTGTTATTAGCAGATCCTCTAGCCCCACTGGATGGCAGGCCAGCTCCTGAACCAGAAATATTCAGTGAATCCATAAAATATCCCTAAGAGAAACCATGTGAGAAATGAGAAAATGAAATTTTTGGATTACAGCTGCTAAGGTTTGGGGTGATTTCTTACAGCATAATAGATAACTAGTATAGTGCTGAAAAAGAAAGTATCCAAATTTCTACAGGAAAAAAAAACATGAAAACATAAGGAGAAAATAAAATACTTAACTCTTTAAATGCAGTAGCTAAAATGAGAGAAAGAAAAAATCTAAACAAATATAAATAGCATTTCAATAACAATTTAATGATACATTTAATAGTTATAGAATAGTTATTCATATTACCTTAAAAACATAAAATACTAATGTCAATGAAACATCTATAAAATGATATGCTAGAGACTATTGAAATAAACACATATTGCAAAACAGAAAGTCACATTGTTTACAATTTCTGTCTACAATATATTGTAAATGTGTTGTGGGCACAGAAGACACCTGTAGTATATTTAAGAAAATTGAAATAGTTGGAAATAAAGAAAAAAAATCTTTTAAAATAATTGGAAATATACAGCAGATTGCATTGACACAGACCCAGTAAATCAAAGAATGAAGTTTGTAATAAAGGAGGTATTACAGGTTCATACAGAAGGGACTTATAACTCACTCTTCTGCAAGAGTGACAGAAAATATCCACGGGAAAATGTCACTGGCTATCCAATTAACCAACTTTTAATTTTTTTGCCATCTGAACAGTAAATGTATAAGAAAAATCATCTGTACTCAGAGGAATAGACAAATTACATAAATACACAACTTGAGAACAAAAAAAGCAACCACATTGAAACATTTAATTTTATTTTTAACAACTCAATTTCAATTACAGTACATAGAACTTTCATCTTGTGAATGAACACTTAAAAAGTATTTAAATGCTTTAAATAGAAATACAACACTGATTTGATTGTAGGCATTTATACACAAAAATTAGAGAAATTTCCTACTGTAAATGAAACACTTTTTAAAAATGCATCTCAGCTGAACAATCTTTAGAAAATGTGGACCAAGACTTGTGAATATATGTATGTGTGTGTTTTTAACATTTTTTAATTGAGATAAAATTCACCATTCTAAAGTACAAAATAATGTAAATGTTTATCCATTCACTACCAGAAATGTAGTTATGAATTTTGAATCATAAGTTAACCACCATGTCGTGGCCACTGGTTACCAGATTTGCTTTTTTATTTCTATATTACCTCATGTCTTAATGTGAACTTTGAAGGTTATATTCATGCAGTTGGTTGCCATCTGGGACTCATGCTTTTACTCTACACTAAGACTCATAACTGTAAGACAATCTGGCTGTTTTGTTCACTTCCCCATCCACAGCATCTAGAACAGCTCCAGAAGTGCAATAGGAATGCATTCATAACTGTTGAATAAACTAATGACAAGAATAAAATTTCCAAATGCACATTATTTTTGTTCTACTTTCTAAGTCCATCCACTTACATGTTTTTAAATGTATATCCACTTGATTGCTATATATATAAAGCACCACCTTAAGTTGTACAATTTAATGGTTTTCACATTGGATTTTACAATTTCAATTCTAATTTCATACTTATGTAATCATCAACTTAAGAATATTTTTGCCATCACCCAAGAAACCCTGCATCCTCACTTTCCTGAGTCCTGTGAGATCTCCTCAAAGATTAAGGTATTTCCTATCACCATAAATGCATGCCTTACATAAAATTCATATAAATGGGGAATCATACGATGTGTATTCTTTAAAGGATTCTAGGGCCTAGCTCAGTGACTTTATGTCAGGTCTTAGAAGACGGAGACGTGTTAGAGAGTGGGAAGAATTTATATTAGATTATTTTAGCACTAAGAATATCTTGAAGCAAATCTTGAAAAGCAAGCTGTTACATTTGATAAGTAAATAAACAGTTTCCTCATGTTTCTTCTAGGAGTAAGCCTTTCCTATAATATTCAACTAAATTACTTTGCTTAAGTTCCAGCACTATATTTTTTATTTGTTCTTTTTAGATATACATGACAGTAAAGTTTATTTTGACATATTAAATATGCACGGAGTATAACATTCTAATTCAGATCCCATTCTTGTGTTGTACATGATGTGGAGTAACAGTGATGGTGTATTCATATATGAACAGAGGAACATTAAGTCCTATTCATTCTACTGTTTTTCCTATTACCATCCTCCCCTTCTCTTCATTTTCCTATGTTTAGTTCCCTCACTTCTATTCTTCTCTCCTCTCCCCTTGTTTTATGTTAGCATCCATATATCAGAAAGAATATTTGGCCTTGGTTTTTGTGGACTGGCTTACTTCACTTAGCATGGTAGTCTCCAGATCCATTATTTACTGTCAAAAGTCATAAAGTTATCTTTTTAAGACGAGTAATATTCCATTCTGTATATATACTACATTTTACTTATCCATTCATCTGTTGAAGGGCATCTGGGTTGGTTTCTTAGCTTAGCTATTGTGAATTGAGCTGCTATAAAATTTGATGTGGACACATCAATATAGTATGCTAAATTTCATTGCCTACTGATAATATAATTTGGCAGTGCATATATAATTATATATAATCATTTGTAATTTATAATAAATAAGTGTAGTAGCCCAATTTATATGCATTTATATAACTATTTATAATTGTTTTATATATGTGCAAATACACACACATATATGTATGTATATATGTATGTGTGCATATATATATATGTATATATGTATAATTTTAGATGTAAGAGAGTAAGGTACAGAATAAAACCTATAGGCAATAAAGTTTTACCAGATAAACAAACTTGAGATTGTGACATAATATTTCAAAATGGGCTAAAAGAAATTCAGAAATTTAGAGACCACATGAACTAATAACATAAATTATAAACTTGAAATAAGATGAGTAACAACATGGGAAGACAGCTGAAAGATAATAGGAGTAAGTTATAAATTAAAGAAAAGCTAATCTGGAGACTTCTGTATGGAATGCCAGAGTATATAAACTATAGGTATTGTCTTCAGAGAAACACAAGATGGAAAAGTGAAAACCTTTAGAAATCCAAAGGGAATTAAGAGTAAGTGATAAAGACACAGGAGGACATGCTAGGCGCAGTGATGATAACATAGCTTCTGGCTCCCCTGTGGGGCTGAGCAGCAGTAGTGGAGTGGTGGCCTGGGTGGGATGGAGCACCTGTGACAAGCAGGACCTGCAGAAGCATGGAACCCACCTTACAGGGTGGGGATCCTGAACTTCTGCAAGCAAACTTGTCCTGACCTGTCACCCTTTTGTGGCCATGTTGTAAGCCTGGTACAAAAGCCTGCTCTAAAAGCCCATTCCATGGGGCATTGAAGCCCCATTGAGAACCTCTATAGTATGCTTATTTTAAGTCCTTTGGGTATATGCCAAGGATTAAGATAATGGGTCAAATGAAAGTGCCATTCCAGTTTTCTGAGGAATGTCCATACTATTTTCCATAGTGATTGCACCAATTTGGAGTCCCACCAGGAATGTATGAGTACCGTTTTCTCCACATTCTTGCCAACATTGTCACTTGCATTCTTGGTAAATGCCATTATGATTGGAGTAAGATGGAATCTCAGTGTACTTTTAATTTGCATTTGTCTAGTTGCCAGAAAGTTGAACATTCCTTTACATATTTGTTGACATTGTATTTATTCTTCTGTGAAATGTCAGTTCAGTTCCTTCACTCATTTATTGATGTTTTTTTTTAGTGTTTATGGGTGTTAACTTTATATATTGTTACTTTACTGAACTTGTTTATGAATTCTAGAAGTTTTCTGATGGAGTGTTTTGGATCTTCTAAATATAGAATCATGTCCTCAGAAAATAGGGATATTCTGAGCTCTTCTTTTCCTATTTGTATCTCTTTAATTTCTTTCTTTTGCCTAATTGTTTTGGCTAGAGTTTCAAGGACTATATTGAATAGAACTGGTAAAAGAGAACATCCCTTGGGATAGATGAAGGTTCAGAAATACAAACCAAAGAATGCACAATCTTTTCAATTAAATAATATCAGAAAATTTTCCCAAACATTAAGAACAAATGGAAAACCAAACACAACAGGCTTATAGGACTCCAAATATACAAAATTAAAACAGACCCACACTAAGGCACATTATTATAAAAATGCCTAACACCTAATAGAACTTTAAAGGCTGTCAGAGGACAATGACAGGTCACATTTAGAGGGAAACTAATCCATATCTCAGCTGATTTCTCAACCCAGATCTAAAAGGTAGGAGATCTTGGAATAACATATACAAGGCTTTTAAAGAAAATGGATGCTAATCAATAATACTATACCCAGCAAAACTGAGCTTCAGAATTGATAATAAAATATAAACCTTCCATGATAAGCAAAAGTTGAAAGAATGCTATAAAGATACAAAGCTTTCCATTTTATAGATGTAGATACTAAATCTTAGAGCTTAAGTAGTTTTTCCAAGGTGAAAAGGTAGCAAATGCCAGAACAACTACCCAAACTAGAAAGCCTGCATTATAAAACATACTCAATAAGATACTTCATGAATCGTGCACGGCGGTGCATGCCTGTAATCTCAGCAGCTCGGGAGGCTGAGACAGGAGGATTGCGATTTCAAAGCCAGCCTCAGCAACCATGGGGCACTATGCAACTCAGTGAAACCCTGTTTCTAAATAAAATACAAAATAGGGCTCAGGATGGGGCACAGTGGTTGAGTGCCTCTGAGTTCAAACCCTCATACTACCACCCCTCAAAAAAAGATATTTCATGAAGAAGAAATGAAAAATAAAATTGGAAACCAGCACTCTTTAATCAGTGATGAAGTATTACCTTTGTTTCAGTTATGCAGCTTCATCTAATGCTTTTCTATTGTGAAATATATTTTAAATTTCTGTTGCCTTGCAACATTAATTGGTGCCTCCAACGGAAACACTGACTTGCAGTATGTAAAACATGAAAGGGATATATTATTTTTTATTTTAGAGCAATTACATCAATTATTTGCTCCCAGTAATTATCCTTTCTTCTCAGGCAATATAAAGCAGTGCTATAACTTGTCCATTTTCTAATTATATTATGTTTTTACCTAATTTTATTCTTTATTTCTGCTATGTTTTATTTGATTGTATGGCTTCCTATATTATCACTATCTGGCATATTCTAAGTAATTAGATATGCACCATGAACATAATCTTTGAGTTTTGTAAAATTTACATACTTATGTCTTAGATCTTTTTTCTATATATATTAGTTCATATTATGTGTAAATATAAATAGTTTTTACCACTCCTTTCCTATCTGTATGCATTTTGGTTTTTTCTGGCCTTCTACTCTTGATAGAACTTTCTGATACAATGTGGAATAAATAGTAAAGCAAATACCCTTATAATGTTCCTGATCTTAAGGGAAAAGCTTTAATCTATTCAATTAAATATAGCTTTAGATTTGAGTTTTCATAAATGACCTTTCTCAAGTTGAAGAATTTCCCTTTAGGTATTTTTAGTGATTTTATCAAGAGCATATGTTGGATTTTATTAAATATTTGCCCATGTCTATTGAGATAATAATGTGATTTTTCTTCCTTTATCCCATTAATATGGTATATTATTTTAATTAATTTTAATATGTTTAACTAAGTGGCACTTCTTGGAAACCTCCCCTTTCTCATGGCATAAAATGTTTTTACATGTTGTGGGTTTGATTTGCTATTATTTTGTTGATGAATTTCCTATCTATAATCATAAGTGATACTAGTCAGAAGTTTTTCTTTAAATGGTTTTATCTGGTTTGTGTATCAGAGTAACACTGACCTGACAGAATGAGCTAGAAGATCTTCCCTCATCTTCCATTTTTTCAAAATAACTTATGAAGGATTGGTGTGAATTCTTCAAATATTTGGAAGGACTCATCATTGAGGCCATCTAGTTCTAAAATTCCAATTATGGAACATTTTTTGTATTGATATAATACCAGTATATCCATTCAGATTTTATATTTATTTAACAAATTTTGATAGTTTGAATTTTTCTAGAAATATGTCTAAATTTCACTGAGGTTCCCTATCTTGTTGTTATACAACCATTCAGAGAATTTCCTTGTAATATTTTTTATTTCCATAAAGTCAGCAGTGTTGTCCTCCTTCATTGCTGATTTCTATCACTTCAGCTTTCTTATATTCCTTTTTGGCTTAGCTAAAAGTTTTGTCTATTTTGCTGTTCTTTTCAAATACACAACCTTTGATTTTATTGGTTTTCTTTATTCATTTCCCCTTAAAGCTTTTATTATTTCTTTTCTCTTCAGGCTTTGGGTTTAGTTCTTATTTTTTCTCAAGGTGAAAGTTTAGGTTATTGATTTGAAATATTCCTTCTTTCTTAATGTAGTCATTTATAGGTATAAATTATCCCTTGATCACTACTTTTACAGTAAGTTTTGATCTGTTGCATTTTCACTTTAATTATTCTCAAAGTCTTTTTAAATTCCCTTGTGATTTCCTCTTTGAGCCATTCATTACTTAGGAGTATTTTTTTCTATAGACATTTGTTTGTCCCAAATTGTCATCTGTTACTGATATCTATTTGTATTATGATTTAAGATTCAAGGTAATAGTATTAACCACTAATATTTGTTAAACATTTCTACATGTTAACACTGATAGATGATTTTCATGCATCATCTCATTTTATTTTCACACCAATGCTATAAAGATAGAAAGCTTTCCATTTTATACATGTAGATACTGAATCTTAGAGCTTGAGTAGCTTTTCCAAGATGAACAGGTAGCAAGTGTCAGAACAACTATCCAAACTCAGGCATGTCTGATTGTAATAGCCATCTCTTAACCAATTAAGTATGAGATCTCTAGATATGCTCCCCTACTCCTCTCTGTCACATAGACCCAAAGGCTCCCTGCATATCCATGATATATGAGATATTTTTATTCATCATTACCACTTGCTAACTGCTTTACTTTCCACTGAAATGTGAATTCCTAAGGAGAGAGGCTGTATCTACATGTTAATACTCTGTCTCAAAACACTAGACACTCAAGAGGAATATAGAAATTATTTTTTGAAGGATTAATTTCAAATAAATGAACAAATAAATGAATATACATATAATATTTTATTAATATTGTTATAAGTTAACTGTATTAAATAGCACTTTCTTTTCAGATGAAAAGAAAGGCAATGGAACATTATTGTCTGAATGACACATGCCTCAGGCTTCCTGATGCAACAAAAGATACAGGAACTGGTATAGCTACACAGAGATTATTTGGAAGACTCATATATCTGATAAAAATTAGGGTTTACAGTACAAAATATAGGTGATTTGATTATATCAAGGATACCATAAATGAGCTTTCTGATGAAAGGGTGTCTCTTAACTAAGTCCTATATTATAAGTACCAAATATTATGAAAGCAAAAGAAAAAATTCCAGACCAAGAAAATTGTCCATGCAATTCTCCTGGGGTATGGGAGACTGTGATTAAACTCATTATACTGAAGAAAGAGAGCAAATGGGTAGAGATAAAAATGAAATCTGAGAAGAAATGGTTTGCAAGGCTTCATAGAGTCCATTTAAAGGATTTTGGATCTGCTTTTAAGAGCAATGGAAGACCATTCAGTGGGTTTAAACAGAAAATCAATATATTTAGAACTTCACTTTTAAAAGAGCACCCTAAGTACTCTGTGATGAATAATGGGGATCGGAATATTGCTGTAAGAGTCCACAGGATATGGCAATAAAATGGTGACATGTACTGGGGTAAGAAAAAAAATAGAATTTTAGAAAAATTAAGGAAGTACAATTGGCAGGATTAAATGATTCATTAAATAGAGTAAATAAGGGTGGTAGAAAAATTAAAGATGATACAACCCTCCCCACAATAGAATTCCATGAGTTATATTTTCAAACCCTCTCAATCACACTCTACTGATCTATCATTTTTTCTCTATAAAGATTAATTCCAGCACAATGAGTGCTTAATTTTAGCAACTTGATTTTCAATAAAATTAACTTTCTCGGTAGGAACTGCTATGTATATATATATTTTTAATTTTGTGTACAGGATAGCAATGCTCAAAGTTCTTCACATTATAAAAAGCAGTCTCCATTTTACAGCTATGAAACTGAGGCATAAGGAATTTAGCTAACTTGTCAAGGCTTATATAGGCAATGAGTAAGATAAGTAATACATTAAAATACACAAAATCTGCAATTAACTAATAAATTTATATGTATGTGTATGTGCAGACACATAGGGTTTCTATAACTAAAGAGAGATGCAAAGAATAAGGTTTTCATCTTTAATAATAGAAAATAATTTTCTGTCCTTCCTAAGTAATTTATACTTAAATCAAAATACATAATCATGAAGTACTCCAACTTTAGGTGAGCAATATATAATCTATAATGGCCTTTCAAGACAAAACGTGCTTTGTCTTCTCAGCAGGGCAAACCATTCTTTCTCTCTCACACACACACACAAAAATCCTGCATAAAGACTAGGGGGGAACTAGAGGCACCTGACCTGCAACCCCCCCACCCATCTGCAGCCAAAAGGAAACCTGTCTGGCTAGAGCTGGGGGTGGGGCAAGCAGGAAAATCCAAAGGACAGAGTGCCTGGGATCCCAATTGCCAACTGTGGGACCCCGGAGATCCAGGCCCACTGATTCCTGCGGCCTGCCCTGCGGCTACAGAAGGCGTGGCGCCCCAGGGAAGCCATTAATTAGCAAGCAGGGAGAGGCTCGGCTGCGACCAGGTGGAATCCCACCAGCCAAGCCCGCACTGACCCCCCAGGCTGAGTAAGGGAGTTTAGACGGGGAAGGAAGGGGTACAGTCCCATCCCCCGCATCGGACACTCCACCAAGGGAATCAGCAGTCAGCATCTTGAGCAGCTGATATATCCACCCATTCTCCGACAGATCTCAACAACAAAACAGGTGTGTGGCACTCAGCCCATCCCCCATACATCGGGAACTCGCATAAACTCTCTCCTAGGCTTGCCGGGGGAGGGAGAATCAGAGTGAGCCTGCATAAAGACTAGGGGGGAACTAGAGGCACCTGACCTGCAACCCCCCCACCCATCTGCAGCCAAAAGGAAACCTGTCTGGCTAGAGCTGGGGGTGGGGCAAGCAGGAAAATCCAAAGGACAGAGTGCCTGGGATCCCAATTGCCAACTGTGGGACCCCGGAGATCCAGGCCCACTGATTCCTGCGGCCTGCCCTGCGGCTACAGAAGGCGTGGCGCCCCAGGGAAGCCATTAATTAGCAAGCAGGGAGAGGCTCGGCTGCAACCAGGTGGAATCCCACCAGCCAAGCCCGCACTGACCCCCCGGGCTGAGTACGGGAGTTTAGACGGGGAAGGAAGCGGTACAGTCCCATCCCCCGCAGCGGACACTCCACCAAGGGAATCAGCAGTCAGCATCTTGAGCAGCTGATATATCCACCCATTCTCCGACAGATCTCAACAACAAAACAGGTGTGTGGCACTCAGCCCATCCCCCATACATCGGGAACTCGCATAAACTCTCTCCTAGGCTTGCCGGGGGAGGGAGAATCAGAGTGAGCCTGCATAAAGACTAGGGGGGAACTAGAGGCACCTGACCTGCAACCCCCCCACCCATCTGCAGCCAAAAGGAAACCTGTCTGGCTAGAGCTGGGGGTGGGGCAAGCAGGAAAATCCAAAGGACAGAGTGCCTGGGATCCCAATTGCCAACTGTGGGACCCCGGAGATCCAGGCCCACTGATTCCTGCGGCCTGCCCTGCAGCTACAGAAGGCGTGGCGCCCCAGGGAAGCCATTAATTAGCAAGCAGGGAGAGGCTCGGCTGCGACCAGGTGGAATCCCACCAGCCAAGCCCGCACTGACCCCCGGGCTGAGTACGGGAGTTTAGACGGGGAAGGAAGCGGTACAGTCCCATCCCCCGCATCGGACACTCCACCAAGGGAATCAGCAGTCAGCATCTTGAGCAGCTGATATATCCACCCATTCTCCGACAGATCTCAACAACAAAACAGGTGTGTGGCACTCAGCCCATCCCCCATACATCGGGAACTCGCATAAACTCTCTCCTAGGCTTGCCGGGGGAGGGAGAATCAGAGTGAGCCTGCATAAAGACTAGGGGGGAACTAGAGGCACCTGACCTGCAACCCCCCCACCCATCTGCAGCCAAAAGGAAACCTGTCTGGCTAGAGCTGGGGGTGGGGCAAGCAGGAAAATCCAAAGGACAGAGTGCCTGGGATCCCAATTGCCAACTGTGGGACCCCGGAGATCCAGGCCCACTGATTCATGCGGCCTGCCCTGCGGCTACAGAAGGCTAGCAGGAGAAACCAGGAAGCTAGAGGCAAGGCCCTCAAGACTGGGCAGCTGGAAATTGCAGGCCCGCCGGCGACAGTTCACCCACTGCCCGCATAGCTGGGTGGTAGGAGAACACCCGGCCACAGGTGACCGATCACCCGCCCGCGGCCTGTGATACTGGGCGGCTAGAGACCGCCTGCCTGCCGCGACTGGGAGCTGAAATCAAACAGAGACAGTGCAGTCACACCACCTCATCAGGACACCCAGGCAAGGAACTGGGGCCAGTCATAGCAAAGTAGTGTCGTCACTGGAGCTGGGACGTCGGATCTTCCTTCACAGTGGAATCCACGTCAGCAGGCATAGTTTAACAACACTAAGGAGAGGCATCAGAGTAAAACAGAACCAAAACAAATCTATAGAAGAGAACAGAAACACGACAATCAAATAGAGCTGGAAAGCAACGGGGACAACATGAGAAAACAAGGGAAAAAAGGAGTACAAACAATGCAAGACAACTTAATTCTACAAGAGGACATAGAAACATCAGAAGCAGGGATAGGGAAAGAACTCAAGGCATTCCTAACTCAAATGGAAAGGAATATTAGAGAAGACATGAGACAGCAACTCCAAGCAATAAAAATATATTTTGAAAATGAATTAAACAAACAAATTCAAATGGCAAAGAACGAGCTCTACCAGGAGATAGAGATCTTAAAAAAGAATCAAACTATAATCCTAGAATTGCAGGAAACTATAAACCAAATTAAAAACTCAAACGAGAATATTACAAATAGACTTGATCAAGTAGAAGTCAGAACATCAGATAATGAAGACAAGGTTTATCAACTTGAAAAGAGTATAGTCAACACAGAAAAGATGCTTAAATCCCATGAGCAATCTATTCAAGAGATATGGGATGTCATTAAAAAACCAAATTTGAGAGTCATCGGGATAGAAGAAGGCACAGAGATTCAAACCAAAGGAATGGACAGCATATTAAATGAAATAATTGTAGAAAACTTCCCAGAGATGAAAGATGGAATGGATTGCCAAATCCTGGAAGCCTACAGGACCCCAAACATTCAAAACTATAATAGACCAACTCCAAGACACATAATTATGAAGATAGCCAACATACAGGACAAGGAGAGAATATTAAAAGCTACCAGAGAAAAGAGACAGATTACATTCAGGGGTAAACCAATTAGGTTAACGACTGATTTCTCAGCACAGACTTTGAAAGCGAGAAGATCCTGGAACAATGTATTTCAAACGCTGAAAAATAATGGATTTCAACCAAGAATACTGTATCCAGCAAAATTGAGCTTCAGATTTGACAACGAAATTAAAATCTTTCACGATAAACAAAAGCTAAAAGAATTTGCAGCAAGAAAACCAGCACTGCAAAGCATTCTGAGCAATATACTACAAGAAGAGGAATTGAAAAATAGTGCCCAAAACTAACAACAAGAGGTATCCCAGTAAAGGAGGAGGAAAATAACCAAAAAAAGTAAAACTAGCCAAACTAAAATAAATAAATAAAGAAGCATGACTGGAAGTACAAATCATATCTCAATTGTGACTTTAAATGTTAATGGCCTAAACTCACCAATCAAGAGACATAGGCTAGCAACCTGGATCAAAAAAACAAATCCAACAATATGCTGCCTTCAGGAGACTCATATGATAGGAAAAGACATACACAGGCTGAAGGTAAAAGGTTGGGAAAAATCATACCACTCACATGGCCCTCGGAAGCAAGCAGGAGTGGCCATACTCATATCAAATAAAATCAACTTCAAACCTAAGTTAATTAAGAAGGATAAAGAAGGACACTATATACTGTTAAAAGGGACCATCCACCAACAAGACATAACAATTATCAATTTGTATGCACCAAACAATGGAGCTGCAATCTACATAAAACAAACGCTCCTCAAGTTCAAGAGTCAAATAGACCATAACACAATAATTACGGGTGACTTCAACACACCGCTCTCGCCATTAGACAGATCCTCTAGACAAAAACTGAATAAAGAAACTATAGAACTCAACAGCACAATCAATAACCTAGACCTAACTGACATATATAGAATATACCAATCATCATCAAGTGGATACACGTTCTTCTCAGCAGTACATGGATCCTACTCAAAAATAGACCATATATTATGCCATAAGGCAAATCTTAGTAAATATAAAAGTGTGGAGATAATACCATGCACCATATCTGACCATAATGGAATGAAATTGGAAATCAATGATAAAAAAAGGAAGGAGAAATCCTACACCACATGGAAAATGAACAATATGTTATTGAATGATCAATGGGTTACAGAAGACATAAAGGAAGAGATAAAAAAATTCTTAGAGTCAAATGATAATACAGACACAACATACCGGAATCTATGGGACACAATGAAAGCAGTTTTAAGAGGGAAATTCATATCCTGGAGTTCTTTCATCAAAAAAAGAAAAAACCAACAAATAAATGAACTCACACTACACCTCAAAAACCTAGAAAAGGAAGAACAAAACAACAGCAATTGTAGTAGAAGACAAGAAATAATTAAAATTAGAGCAGAAATAAACGAAATTGAAACAAAAAAAACCATTGAAAAAATTGATAAAACTAAAAGTTGGTTCTTTGAAAAAATAAATAAGATAGACAAGCCCTTAGCTATGCTAACAAAAAGAAGAAGAGAGAGAACTCAAATTACTAATATACGGGATGAAAAAGGCAATATCACAACCGACACTACAGAAATACAGAAGATAATTAGAAAGTATTTTGAAACCCTATATTCTAATAAAATAGAAGATAGCGAGGATATCGATAAATTTCTTAAGGCATATGATTTGCCCAGATTGAGACAGGAAGACACACACAGTTTAAACAGACCAATAACAAAGGAAGAAATAGAAGAAGCCATCAAAAGACTACCAACCAAGAAAAGCCCTGGACCTGATGGGTATACAGCGGAGTTCTACAAAACCTTCAAAGAAGAACTAATACCAATACTTTTCAAACTATTTCAAGAAATAGAAAAAGAAGGAGCTCTTCCAAATTCATTCTATGAGGCCAACATCACCCTGATCCCAAAACCAGACAAAGACACTTCAAAGAAAGAAAACTACAGACCAATATCTCTAATGAACTTGGATGCAAAAATTCTCAATAAAATTCTGGCGAATCGAATACAAAAACATATCAGAAAACTTGTGCACCATGATCAAGTAGGATTCATCCCTGGGATGCAAGGCTGGTTCAATATACGGAAATCAATACATGCTATTCACCACATCAATAGGCTTAAAGACAAGAACCATATGATCATCTCGATAGATGCAGAAAAAGCATTTGACAAAATACAACATCCCTTTATGTTCAAAACATTAGAAAAACTAGGGATATCAGGAACTTACCTCAACATTGTAAAAGCTATATATGCTAAACCTCAGGCTAGCATCATCCTAAACGGAGAAAAACTGAAGGCATTCCCTCTAAAATCTGGAACAAGACAGGGATGTCCTCTATCACCACTTCTATTCAATTTAGTTCTCGAAGTACTAGCCAGAGCAATTAGACAGACAAAAGAAATTAAAGGCATAAAAATAGGAAAAGAAGAAATTAAATTATCGCTATTTGCAGATGACATGATAATCTACTTAACAGACCCAAAAGGATCTACAAAGAAGCTACTAGAGTTAATAAATGAATTCAGCAAAGTGGCAGGATATAAAATCAACACGCACAAATCAAAGGCATTCCTGTATATCAGCAACAAAACCTCTGAAATGGAAATAAGGAAAACCACTCCATTCACAATATCCTCAAAGAAAATAAGATACTTGGGAATCAACCTAACAAAAGAGGTGAAAGATTTATACAATGAAAACTACAGAACCTTAAAGAGAGAGATAGAAGAAGATCTCAGAAGATGGAAAAATGTACCCTGTTCATGGATAGGCAGAACTAACATCATCAAAATGGCGATATTACCCAAAGTTCTCTACAGGTTTAATGCGATGCCAATCAGAATCCCAAAGACATTTCTTGTAGAAATAGATAAAGCAATCATGAAATTCATATGGAAAAACAAAAGACCCAGAATAGCAAAAGCAATTCTAAGCAGGAAGTGTGAATCTGGAGGTATAGCGATACCAGAGCTCAAACTGTACTACAAAGCAATAGTAACAAAAACAGCATGGTACTGGTACCAAAACAGGCAGGTGGACCAATGGTACAGAATAGAGGACACAGAGACTAATCCACAAAGTTACAACTATCTTATATTTGATAAAGGGGCTAAAAACATGCAATGGAGGAAGGATAGCATCTTCAACAAATGGTGCTGGGAAAATTGGAAATCCATATGCAACAAAATGAAATTGAATCCCTTTCTCTCGCCAGCCACAAAAGTTAACTCAAAATGGATCAAGGAGCTAGATATAAAAACAGAGACACTGCGTCTGATAGAAGGAAAAGTTGGCTACGATCTACATATTGTGGGGTCGGGCTCCAAATTCCTTAATAGAACGCCCGTAGCCCAAGAGTTAATGACAAGAATAAATAAATGGGACCTACTTAAACTAAAAAGTTTTTTCTCAGCAAGAGAAACAGTAAAAGAGGTAAATAGAGAGCCTACATCCTGGGAACAAATTTTTACCCCTCACACCTCAGATAGAGCCCTAATATCCAGAATGTACAAAGAACTCAAAAAATTAAACAATAAGATAACAAATAATCCAATCAACAAATGGGCCAAGGACCTGAACAGACACTTCTCAGAGGAGGACATACAATCAATCCACAAGCACATGAGAAAATGCTCACCATCTCTAGCAATCAGAGAAATGCAAATCAAAACCACCCTAAGATACCATTTCACTCCTGTAAGATTGGCAGCCATTATGAAGTCAAACAACAATAAGTGTTGGCGAGGATGTGGGGAAAAGGGCACACTTGTTCACTGCTGGTGGGACTGCAAAATGGTGAGGCCAATCTGGAAAGCAGTATGGAGATTCCTGGGAAAGCTGGGAATGGATCCACCATTTGACCCAGCTATTGCCCTTCTTGGACTATTCCCTGAGGACCTTAAAAGAGCACACTATACGGATACGGCCACATCAATGATTATAGCAGCACAATTCACAATAGCTAGACTGTGGAACCAACCTAGATGCCCTTCAATAGATGAGTGGATAAAAAAATTGTGGCAGCTATACACAATGGAGTATTATGCAGCACTAAGAAACGACAAAATCATAGAATTTGCAGGGAAATGGATGGCATTAGAGCAGATTATGCTAAGTGAAGCTAGCCAAGCCCTAAAAAACAAATGTCAAATGTCTTCTTTGATATAAAGAGAGCCACTAAGAATAGAACAGGAAGGAAGAGCATGAGGAAAAGACTAACAGTAAACTAAGACGAATGGGGGGAGAGAAAGCAAGAGAGAAGGGAAAACATATGGAAATGGTAGGAGACCTTCAGTGATACACAAAATTATAAGAGGTTATGAGGGGCAAGGGGGTGGGGGGAAAAAAAAGGGGAAAGAATTGAACAACAGCAGAGGAGGTAGAGAGGGAAGATGGGAGGGGAGGGGAGGGGAGGGGGGATAGTAGGGGATAGGAAAGGTAGCAGAATACAACAGTCACTAATAAGCCATTATGTAAAAATGTGAGTATGTAACAGAAGTGAGTCTGTATTATGTATTTGGGGAGTACAAAACCCAATTGAGTCAAATGTATGAAAGATGATATGTCTTGAGCTCTGTAATGTTTTGAACAATCAATAAAAAAAAAAAAAAAAAAAAAAAAAAAAAAAAAAAAAGTTCTTCACATTATAAAAAGCAGTCTCCATTTTACAGCTATGAAACTGAGGCATAAGGAATTTAGCTAACTTGTCAAGGCTTATATAGGCAATGAGTAAGATAAGTAATACATTAAAATACACAAAATCTGCAATTAACTAATAAATTTATATGTATGTGTATGTGCAGACACATAGGGTTTCTATAACTAAAGAGAGATGCAAAGAATAAGGTTTTCATCTTTAATAATAGAAAATAATTTTCTGTCCTTCCTAAGTAATTTATACTTAAATCAAAATACATAATCATGAAGTACTCCAACTTTAGGTGAGCAATATATAATCTATAATGGCCTTTCAAGACAAAACGTGCTTTGTCTTCTCAGCAGGGCAAACCATTCTTTCTCTCTCACACACACACACAAAAATTGTATTATTGTGCTTGAATGCAAATTCTCAGAGGGGAGCAGCTGAGAAGAAATGCTGCTTTCTATTTCATTAAAAATATTAAAGCACAGATAATATTTCATTTGAAATCTCCCCTTCCCCATTTTCATTAACTGCATTATTCTAGATGTCAAGTCTATGATTCAGATTTGGAAGGAGTATGCTTTAGAGAGCTCTAAATCTTTGAATTTAGAATCATACATAAGGCTCAAGTACCTAATTACCTCCAAATTAATATATATTGTACTGAGCAGGTGTTGGGGAAAATAATTTATGGAGGTTACTCAAAGACATTCATAGAGCTGCTCAAGTTTCACATTCTTTGGTGTCCTCTGCTAACCATCTTATTTACATTTTAAAATGCTCCAAGACCCTTCTATAAGTTATCTTATACAGCACTTTCTCTATTGCTAATTATCTATCTTCCCCAAACAAGGTGGAAAGCTGAAGATTGTTATTTTCTGGCAATAGCCCAAATCTTAGTTCACACATGGAACTAAGGCACATTTAATCTCAGATTACCATGTGGGTTCTTTTATTTAAAAAAATATAAGCTGACCCTTGGAGAAAATGAAAACATAACTATTAATGATAGTTACAGTATGCCAACTAATTTTCTCCATAAAATATGATTACATCAGTTCCTTGAAAATCACTGGAAATAACAGAAAGAACTTGGGAAATACCATGTGTTAGAAAAATCACCTAGTCCCCCTCATTCCACAGTTATCCCATTTCCATCTCTTTCCTGCAGTTACCAGATACATTCCTGCTTTTAAATTTACCCACAGTTTTCTTTTTACCTCTCAAGCTTCAAATTATAGTTCAAATTATCTTATCTTTGCAACATATTCAAAGACTAAACATCTAACTCCAAATTCTGTTTCTTCTCTTCTAGAATGCATAAGTAAAAGTAACCATCCATGCATCCATCTGCAAATTTGCATAAAAGATGTCCCCAAAACTCATGTATGAGACAATGCAAGAAGGTTCAGAGGAGAAGTAATTGGGTTGTAAGAGTCTTAACCCAATTAGTAAATCAATCCCCTGATGGAATTAACTGAGTGGTGACTGAAGGCAGATGGTATCTGGCTGGAGGAGGTGGGGAATTGGGGGCGTGGCTTTGGGTATATATTTAACTGGCAAGTGGAAGTCTCTCATTGCTTCCTCATAATCATGTCAGCTTCTCTCTGCTACACTCCTCTGCCATGATGTTTAGCTCCACCTTGAGACCTGAGGAATGGAGTCTGCTGTCTATGGAATAAGACCTCTGAAACCATTAGCCCTCAAATAAACCTTTCCTCCTCTATAATTTTTTAGTCAGATCTTTCAGTCACAGCAGCAAAAAAAACTAACTAAAACGGAAATTGGTACAGAGGAGTGGGAGTGTTGCTGTCACTAATCTGACCATGTGGTTCAGAAGTTCCTTGAGCTTTTTGGAATTGGTGGAGGAATTTTGAGATTCCTAGCAGTGCAAGCAGGAAATGCTTTAGAATGTTATAAGCAGAGCTTAATGGCTGATTCTTGTGGGAACTCAGAAGACCAGAATGCCAATAGGACTGTGAACAGTGAAAACAGTGCTCAAGAGGGTTTAGAGGAAAATGAGGATGTTATTGGTATCTGGACTACAGGCCATTCCTTTTATGTTCTGGCTGAGAAGTTTGCATTTTGGTCATGTCCTGAGACATTCAGTGAGGCTGATTTTAAAAGCAATGGACTTCTCAGGCTGGGGTTATGGCTCAGTGATATAGCACTTACCTAAGATGGGTGAGGCCCTGGGTTTGATCCTCAGCACCATATTTAAAAAACATAAAAATTAAAAAAAATAAAGAATAACAAATAAATAAATAAAGGTTAAATTATAGAAAGAAGAAAGAAAGAAAGAAAGAAAGAAAGAAAGAAAGAAAGAAAGAAAGAAAGAAAGAAAGAAAGAAAGAAGAAAGAAAGAAAGCAATGGAATTCTTTAGCTGGTGGAAAAAAATTCTAGACAGTATAGCATTTGGGTGGTGGCATGGATATTGCTGGCAATTTTTATCCAAATTTATTGTGATAATCAGGAGCAGAAAGCAGAATAGAAAGATTTGAAAAACTTGGATTTGAATGGTGGGAGTAAAACTGGGGCTAAGGAAGTTGCAAGTTGTTAAAGACATTACTTACTGCCACTGAAGGTATGCTAAAGACTTTGCCCAGAGACAATGAGAAAGATGACTTGGGGGCATCTCAGGAGCTGGCAATATTATAACCATCTCAAGCTCAAGGCAGTAAAAGTGAAAATTCTCTTGAAAAGAGACACATGGGGAATCCTTCTTGAACAAGAGGGCTTAGGAAGGTTTTTCTCCTAAGTCCCAGACACTCAGCCACCCAGACACTCAGAGTCAGCAGTCATGTTCCCTATAGGCTTGGCTACTGCTCAAGATGGTGGCAGACCTTGGTAGAGTTAGGGGGTCATGGAGGTTTCCACTAAGATGTCAAAGGAAAGCCTTGGAAGCCAGGCAAAGTGCAACATGGTTAGATCCCTGTGGGCACTCCCTGAGAAGGCAAGGTAAGCAGATTTGAGGAGAAAGCAAAAGCTGCAGTGCAGAGCCCCTGAGATTAGTCCCAGCATTTTAAAAAATGTTGTCTAAAACAACCAGTAATTTGTTTGCCAGTAAGATATATAAGTAAATGAATATACCAAGCTATATGTGAAAGAAAGACTTTAAAAAATTCCTGATCATTAGAAACTTTATTGATAAAAAAAACCAGATATGCTTGTGAATAAATTAGAGGGAGACTGCAATTAGCAACACAGTTCATTTATTTTGGACCTGAAGTTTCTTTGGTACTTGTCTCTACTTAGAATCATTTAATTGATTGATCTTGGACTCCTTCCTGCATTTTGGCTTATATAACTGCTAAATTCTTCCCCTTTCAAGACCATTTACAATTTAATCATTTTTAGCTAGTCCTTTAATAATGCAAGCAATAAATGAATATTCAAGATTTTTGTCAAAATTGTATTAAACTCTTCACTCATGTGTCAATTTCCTTAATCTTCCCTCTTTATGTTTTCCAATAAGGAGTGAATTGAGTTTCTTAGAATCACTTATCTAATTCCCTGCCAAATCATCAAATGCTCAATACCTGGATAGATTTGAAAGTTCTGTTAGTTGTATGCCCACAAAAATGTTTTTTTGACAAAATCATGTCACTGCATGTAACACATTTAGTCTTAGTGAGAAGGTCAAAGAGACTCATGGAAAGGATGAAACAGAGCATTTCAATCACCTTTTTCAGTCTCAGAGTTGAAGAAAGCATCAAGTTGAATGACAAACTACACACAAACTGGTAAAAATGAAATGTCAGTTCCAAAGTATTTATCCTCTAGTTTTACCACACATACCAGTTACTATTTAGAGCACACTTAGCAGGGTTTCTATCCAAGCTGCTACTTTCCTATAAAGAGCAAGGAGAAAGAAAAGCACATAAACATACCTATTCTTTGAATAAGGACTGAGTATAAAGATATCTGTCTTCTAACATTTTATAATGTACCTAATACCTAATGAAATGCCCCTATATTCTTCCACAAGAGTGAGAGAGGACTTCCTAAAGGAACCCAGAGTTACAGTTTCAACATTTATACTAAGAAGTATATTGCCTTTGTGAGTTTTAAAAGAGCAAGCTAGGATATTTCTCTAATAGCTGTTTTTCCTCCCAGTAGCTCAGAGAGAGTCACTAGGTTAAAACAGAATTTCTAGAGTAAAAAAAAAAATCTGTGATCTTTTCTTTATTCATAGTAACTTCTCTAAAGTCATTTCAGGTTTTAGAATGACCTGGATAACAAGCTATCCAATAAACAATAAGCTGCCTTAGAGAAAACAGTGAACCACTTCTTGTAAATCATTTCTGAGCAAACCTCAATACCACAAAATAAGACTTTAAATACAGTGTGCTACAATGATATTTAAGCTGTAAATCATATCATTACTCAAAGGTATTATGAAGTCTACCTCAGTCAGATCAGTCTTCCAGTAGTATTCTTCAGAGCTGGATCTAGTAGACACAGAAAAATTGAAGATAAATGCTCTAAAATAACTTGCTAAATGAGACAATTTTGAGGAATTCATTATCAGCAGTAAGACTGAGCAAGTTTAGGAAAAGAAATCCAACAAACCCAAATTTCTGAGAGACTGACCAATCCTTACTATGGTAACAAACGACTTTTCATCACAATTCTCAGAAGAGTTTTTTTATAACATAATAAATAGCAGGATCAAGAATATGACCAATTTAGGGAGAAAGTTGTTCATTAACTCTAAAGATGCTAATGTAAATTAAATAAAATATATGCTGCAAAAATTACTTAAGAAAAGCAATTTAAGCATGCTAATAGTTTGCTCCCTTGGTAGCTTATATCCTGTGGGGCCTAATATAATCACAGTCTGGTTTGGTTTGTAGTAAATTAAATCTAACTGGCTTTTACAAATGTCAACATGCACTCTATTATTAAACAGGGAGAAAAGATATAAAAAGATGGTGGCTCTGTACCATGGGAGCTGCTGACAAAGCTAAGGTGAAATCAGCACAGAAAAAAATTTAGGACTTTTATACATTTTTTTTTATTTTTAAAATGAGAGAGGGACATTATTCATTGACTAATACCTTAGCCCCAAATGTCAGAATACTGCCTTCAGAGGCCCAAAACTACAACTCAAGTTAGTTCTGGGTCAAGGAATTCCTGGTTTTTAGCATTTGCTGGTGCCAGTATAGCTGATTTCAAGCTACCAAGATGACATCAGCCTGCTTAAAAAATTCCTAATCACCTTTACTAAGTCTGCATGAGCTAGCTCCAGCAACCTGCTGTCTAAGAAAACTAAAGGTAAATAAATGAATGCAGGAATCACTGTTGGTTTAAGTGGACAATAACGACCCAAACGTCAGGATTTTCACAACACCAAAGTAAGGGAAAACCTCCTATGCATGTATGCTGACAAGATATTGTGGAAGGTCTAGCATAAAGTTGTAACCATCCATCAATCCCTAAAACATGTTCATGTATACAAAAGAAGGCAGAGACTAGTTTTTGTTGAAATGCTACTGTGAGACCCAGGCTATCAGTGCACTTGAGGGCTTAGCATTTTATGATCTATCTCTATCAATGTGCCTAGTAGAGTAAGGATAAGAAAGGAGGCCAAGTAAACACTGCAGAGCCAGGAGCTGATGCCCCAGCTCACAACCATCTTAGGTCATAGTCAAACACTAAATAACTAGGGCCTTATTACACAGACTAAAACACCCCCAGCCCCAAGCACAATCCCTGGGACTCTTTCAAAGGATCCTGGAAATACAAACATATATACATATGTATACAGACACACACACACACACACACACATACACAAAATCTCTTTAACAATATTGCTGTTATTGTTATTAAAAACTATCATTTGCTATGTGATTACTTTTGGAAAGATATTCCTTTTAACAACTCCATGAATCCTAGAGAGATGAGTATTCTCAAAGCATAAAGCAGGAAACAAAGATAGCTAAAGCTTATATCTGGGTATCACTTCACAGTTATTTCTTTTTCCTTTAAGAAAACAAGTTTTTCATAAGAACTTTTAAAATTTTTTTACTTGTTTTAATTAATTATACAGGACAATAGAATGCATTTTACTTCTAGTGATTTTACTTCCTCTTCCTTACTTTTCTTTCAAGATAAACTTAATGAAATTGGGGAAAATTCAACAGCATACATATTTACATAGTATCTTTAAGAGTTTCAATAGTTCCAAAAATATTTTAAAATATTTAAAATTAAATTAAACTTATTTTTTAAGAAGTCAGGAGAGGCATTAATAAAATTTAAGAGATATAAATATCTAAGATGTCTGAAAGAATAACCATTACTAAGCAAAAGAGAATCTTACTCCATAAGCCAAAAAATAGTTTCACTTTTTGTGTACTAATTATACTGAGATTTCATACTTAAAATATAATAATAAAATCAACCATTATTCATCATTTTCAAAACTCTAGCATTAAGCAAAGAAAAACAGCACTGAAAATGACAAGTGTCTTAGCCTCTGACATACAGACTTGTATTTGTTTGACAAGTTCTGCAGTACCCTTTAGAAAAGCAAAACTCCCTGTCAATCACATAAAGGCAAAAACTATGAAAAAGGCAAAAATTAAATCTAGGCTTCTGGATTCTAAATTTTCTAATCTACCTTTCTCTCACAGTTTTTGAGACGATATTACATTTCTGATTTCCATTTTTACTTCTCTTGGAAGAAATAAGTATTGCCTCTCTACAACAGAGCAGTACTCACTATGGTTCTATCACGTGAAGCCATGATTGCCTCTTGTCTCACCACTCATCACTTCCCTAAAGTAGCAAGCTTCTTGAACTTAAGGCAAAAGAAATTCATCTTTCTATTCCCATCATCCAGCATCATGTGTTCCATGAAAGTTGAATAAATGCTGGGAAAAAAAAAACTAATGACAGTTGTAAAGGGTGCAGCAGTGTACCTCACAAATGTATTAAAATATTCCCTCTGTCTCCACCCCATCCCCTCATCCCCATGCCTGAATTCAGATAGCACTTTCTAAACCAAAATTTAAAAGAACCATATGTTTTGATAATAGCTACAGAATTTTTTTTCATCTCACCCTCCCATTTTATCAATACCCTGTCTCTCAAACACCCAAATTCTCAATTACTTCCCCTGAAGACCACCATACTTCAGTTTGTACATCTTGTGAGTAAGTGATAGAAAACAAATGCTAAGTTTCCTACTTCTCCTAATTCCCAGAATAGCTTAGGTCTGTTGTGCATGATGAATATTATAAAATATATGTTGTTATTTTCTCTGATGAATTTTTGATTGAAGTCCTATTTTTATGTTAAATTCTAAGCACAAAATTATTGATAGAAAAACACTATGGTAATTGCAGTGAAATGAAAATGAATTCAGAACCCTACACACAGTAAACCAAAAGTAGTATATATATTGAAAAGAAAACAACACCAGTTGAACAATGAAATTTCTGGGCACACAATATGAATTGCTCCTTCTCTCTCTAATTCGGGAACCTGGCTCATATTATCCCATCCTTTGTAGTCAACTGTCAGAAAATGATGGTATACAAAAAATACAAAATCAGTATTCAGGTCTGCAGTTCTGTAGATATCCATAATTAAGCACAAGTTTTACTGGTGCTAGTATGTAATATAACCAATTATTTGATAAGCTCCTGAAGTTATGTATAACCTAATGAGAGGTGTATGCTATTAATATATTTCAATATTTAGTATCAAATAACATTTAAATTTTTCAATGCATATTAAATATTGACATACAAACAACATACTTTAAGATTTTTATTGATTGCACAAGTTACTAAATCCTTCCAGATGCTCTAGAAAGAATTTCCACTGATAGAATACTAAAACTATTTCCCAGAATAAAGAGTAGAATCCTTTAAATATATGCACTTTTTATTCCCACATGAAAGACACACAATTCTCTGGATACAGAAACAAGCTGTACATATATAAGGAAAAGAGAAAGGGATGAAAACTCAAGAGGAAACTGTCTACATAAATATTAATAAAAATTTCTGACAGTGTACTCTGCTAAAGGAACATCAATGTTTGCATTTGCATATCTGACTATAATTTAATAGTAATGGAAAAATTATATCTTCATTAGTAATACAGGAGTAATTTTCTAAAAAACATTATGATAGACTTATATGTAATCTCAATTGTTTCAACCTTTTTAAAAGAAAACAGAAAAGAGCATTTAACTAAAGAAATATTCTTTTATATATTTCCACTTTGTACAGAGTATAAGATACCAAGGAAAGCAATACTTGAGAAAGGATAAATCATGTTCTCTCCTCTATACAGAGTGGCCCTCAGCCCCTGTTATCCAGGGAAGCAGTCAATTCCTGACTGTAGCAGTGAGTAACATACACATGAAGGCAAAGAACTAATTCCTGCTCTTCATGCCCCAGAAGAAGTAAAGCTGAAAGCGAGAGAAATAACTTAATGGAAATAAACCCTTAAATGGTATATTAACAAAATTTAATTATCATTTTTTTCTTGAAAAAATAAGATACCCTACAAATTCTAGATATCTAGTGTTGTAGGAGACTAGAATTTTTTCACTAAAAATCTTCCCAGTGTGATCTGACCTTGTTTTAATTTCATAGTTAAGTATATTTATTAGTTGAAATGAAATTTTGAAATCTTAAAGTTAATTGTGACCACACTGAACCAATCAAAATATAACACCATACTAAACTTGAGTCGCAACATAAGAAACTCACCTTTAGAGTGATCATTTCCACCACAGGGCATCAGGTACAACATGTTAAGCTAAGAGTCCAAAGTAATAGGGGTACTAGTCCTGGTTCGGCAAATCATGCAGTTAAAACCTGTGAGTCTCAGTTTTCACCTTCTTAAGTATTGGTGTGGAGAGGGGATAGGAATTTTAAAGAAGCTTAAAATTATTTACTCATTTAATTGTCCATTTTAGAGATTTTTGTAAAGTTCCAAGAGTATCCCTATTTGTAGCTTTCCTTTGAATTTTAGAAATTTACTTACACTTATTATAGTATTCTTATTATAACCAAAAAAGAGATAAAATCCAGATTTCCAACAATAAATAATTTTTAAATTATGATTTATCTATGCAAGTAGATGAAACTCTTCCAAAGATGTCCTCAAAAATACTTTTTTTAAAATTCACTGGAATTATGTACTTTTTTAAAAATAAAAATCAAATATATTTAAGGTGTGTAACATGTTTTTATACACATACACATTGTGAAATTATTACTGTAGTTAAATTAACATACCTATTACTTCACATAGTTACATTTGTGTATGTAGCAAGAATACTTAAAATCCACTCTCAACAAGTGTCAAATATACAATACAGTATTATCAACTATAACACCCTATTGTACTTTTAGATCTCCAAAATAATTCAACCTGCATAATTAAAATTTTGACCAGTTCTCCTCATTCTAAGCCCTACCACTCCCTCCTACTAACCATTGTTTTATTTTCTGCTTCTGTGAATTTGACATTTTAGAGACATTTAATAGAGATCTTTCAGCATTTTTCTGTGTCTGGATTATTTCAATTAGTATAATGTCCTCCAGGTTGATCCATGTTATTGTAAATGCCACAGATTTCCTCCCTTTTTAAGACTGTATTCTATTCCATTGGATATATACCACTTTTTCTTCATCAGTGGACACCAGAGTCAACTCCTTATCTTGATTACTGTAAATAATACTGCAATTAACGTAAAGTGCAAGACTCTATTTGACAGACTGATTTAATTTCTTTTTTATATATACCTAGGGTAGGATAGCTGCATCACACAGAATCTCTATTAATTTTGAGGCACCTCCATACTGTTTCCCACAATGACTTTACATTTCCACCAACAGTAGGCAAGGTTTTCCTTTTTGTGTCCACATGCTTACCAGCATTTGTTATCAATTATCTTTTAGATAACAAACATTCTAAACTATGTGACACTCCCCTTTTTTTTACATTTATTTCATTCTGCATTAAAAAGAATGCATCAAAACCCTTAAGAAAAGTGTGCACAGCTTTAGGGGACTCTATTCCAGATTTTTATATAACACTATATGTATTTTCTAAGTTAAATGTCATTGTTATAGTAAAAAATCATGTAAGAAGCACTCTATGCTGATAAGAAATGAAAAATTTAGCCAAAGAGGAAAGGAGGGAAAGAAACAAACTTGTATCCATCCCTTTGATGGCTCTCACATTTAACTAAATCATGGGTAGAAAGAGGCACTCACTGGAAGTGCTCTTCAGTATGTGCTTATAGTTCTCTCTCTCTCTCTACAAAAGTTGTTTCAGCTTCAATTCCTAGAATAATATTGAATACTGTGGAACTTAAATGAAAAGCAGAGAAACCCACTAAGATTTTCATTGTATTAAGACTGTGCTTTATATTAATTTTCTTGAATTGGTTTCAATTCTTATGAAACAATGCCAGCCTGACAATTCCAGAAACCAAACTTTTTTTTTCCACTGTGTGAAGAAGAAGAAAAGAGAAACAGCAGGGCAGATAGCCAAATACAAACAAGAGGTTTGGCCTTGCTCCCTATAATGAAGGATGATTTAAATTATCATGGGGTCTCATTTTGAACTCTCTTAGAACATCCATTAAGAAGTTAACTTTTCTAATACACAAATACACCTATTGGTATTTGAAATTATTTTATCAAATTAATTTAAATGACCAAATCCCTAAACAATTTTAAATGATAATGACTTTTGGTTATTCTTCAATAGGTACCAAAATTCCCAAATCATCATTTCTACCGAAAATCATTAATTTGCTCTATTTCTGTTAAACTACCCTAGTTACCCAGCTTTGACAGGTGCATTTTATTGCTTCGAGATAAGCAGTCTGCTTTGTATTAGTAGTCAGGGTTCTACAGGGAAACAAAACCAACAGACTATAATACTTAGTAAGGAAAATTTATTTTAAGGAATTGGTCACGTGGTTGTAGGGACTGGCAAGCCTGAAACCTGCAAGGAAGCCTGCAGGGGAGTCAAGGAAGAGCTGAAGTGCAGCCATGAGTCCAAAAGTATTCCCCAGGCAGAACTTCCTTCTCCTTTGTGGTCTTTCTCTCTTACAGCTTTCAACTAATAAATGAGGGCCACCCACATTATGGAGGGTTATCCTCCTTAGTCTACTGATTTAAATGCTAGGAGCATCTAAAAATACCTTCAAAGCAACTTCAAATGTCTGGGCACAAAGCATATCTAGTAGGTATAAGAATGTACACACCAAAACACTAATCATGATTAGCTCAGCACTGAGGGGTAGAAATTTATAGACAATGCAGCTTGCATTTTTTGTGCCATTCACTTCATTTGTCATTTTGTTTTTATAATTTAAACTCATATTTGGATAATAGCTATAATAAGCAAATATCCATCAATTTAATAAGCAAAAAATACCCAGAACATCATGTTTTACAATCTGAATTATTAATAAAAGTCATCTACATATAATCCATTTTATCTTAAAATTCATAACAACATTCCTGGGTTTTAATTTCAATATCTAAAATGTATTTTGTCAGTCATTTTTTTCTATAACTCCATTTAAATATTCTGCCTTTCTCAAACACTCTGGTGTTTACAGCATGGAAATAAATTTTACTTATTCCTTTGTTAACTACTTTGTTTCTATATTATCCATAAACTCAAAGAGTTTATTGGCATATAGCTCTTTCTCATTTTAGAATTTTATGTAATTTTGTAATATCTGGCAGTATCCTGTTGAGGAAGAGAGAATCAAGATAAAACACTGGAAACTGTACTACACATCAATACAACAGAGAAACTCATTATTAAAGCCCATAGAAACAAGAGAGAAAGATTGATGGCTGTGAACATTAGAGGATAAAACAAGGTATAATGGTGGCTTTACTATATTATATTTTTCATCTTTATCTTCTCATCTTTAAATATAACTGTTTAGCTTAGAATTATTTTTGAAGCTATACTTAAGAAAATAACTATTCATTTCTAAACAGTACTGGGTTTACTCCTAAGAGAATAGAAGGAATATAGTGAAAGGATGAGCTCCAGTTAGGCCTTCACTTCAATATGCTGCTTATTTAATTACTGATCTTAAGGAAAGTTATTAGTGTCTGACATCCTTAATTTTTACTCATGGAGTTGCTATGAAGTTTTAAATAAGGGAATCCATGCAAAGCCCATATCTCACAATAGGAACATATTGTGTAAATATTACACAAATATTAACTACCTTGTTTTAGAATAAATCTTACCTATAAAGAAAAGGGAAATAATATAATAGCATTTTTAAACCACTTAAAAAATCCTTGCTGTTTTCTGAGATTAAATCAAAAGTCTGAATTTAAGAACAGAACATCTGGAAAATTACCATAACATTCTTTTTTCAAAAGGAATTATTGGGGAGGAAGATTCCAGTTTAAGCAACATCTTAAATGCATACGTTTACGGATGTCCCTATAAAATCTGTACTGAAGCAACAAACATAAGAGTGGGAAAGGCCAAGACCAAGAGAAGAGAAGGAGCAGATAAGGACAGCTAAAATTCTGGAGCAGGACACAGTATGGAGGAGTAGCAACCCACTTAGCATATGTTTGATTAGTTGGTTGATTTTAGTTTCCATTTTGTGAAATTGAACACAGTTAAGTTTTTTATTTGGATTGATGTAGCAGAGCACATAAGAAATTAGAAGTGCAAAAGATAGAGGAGGGCAAGGGAACATAATGTCCCTGCCGCCAGACTGGAAGTATGTAGAAATTTGGGGAAGGGCCTTCTCCTTCCACAGATAGTGGAACGGGGTTCAGGTTAATTGTATTTAAATATTTCTGGGGCAAGTGTGATTATCCAAATTATCATTCTATATATTTTTGAGTCTGTTTCTAGAGTGTTGTTTTTGTTTGTGTGTTTGTTTTGCTGCTGTTCTCTTGAACTATCTCACTACTGCCGACTTCTGTTCTATTATTTTAATTATGTATAAGAATGTTCAATATCTAGTAGGGCAAGATTATTAAGATGGATCTTACCAACTATATTTATTGTTTATTTTTCCAGGTTTACTTTAGAAATATTTGTTCTCATTTTACAGTTCAAAAAATAAATAAATGTCTTAGAGCTTTGATTAGAGTTACATTAAATATATGTAAAAAATTTATGTGGGCTGGTGTTATAGCTCAGTGCTAGAATGCTTGCCTCCCAAGTGTGAAGCCCTGGGTTCAGTCCTCAGCACCACATAAAAAATAAATAAATAAAAATAAAAGATATTGTTTCAATCTACAACTAAAAGAAAAATGTTAAAAAAAAGAATTTATGTATTTAAATCATTGGCTATTCCTATCCAAGAAAACAATGTATCTATCTCTTATGTCACACAGCTTTGTTCGAATTTCTTTCATAAGTCTTATCATTTAAGGCTAAATTTATCCCTAAGGATATTCTATTTACTTTCTATCATTCTGTATGGGATTCTTTATCATTTATTTTTAATTTCTAAAAAGTTACTGTCATTATATAAGAATAATCCATAACTTGGCTATATTCTATTATTTGTAATCATTTGGTTTCATAAGTATTATAATATCATTAGAAATTAGTTCCCTTGCCTGATAACTATATTTCAATATATTTATCCAATCACATTAATTATCACTTACAATGATTATGTGATTCCTGGTATTCTTTCTGACTGCACTGAAAATGCTTTTGGTATTTCAGGGTTATGAATTAAGCTTATAGAGACTTTTTAAAGTGTAAAGTACAAGAAGAATATGTAACTTCTTGTACTTTACACTTTAAAAAATTTTAGGTGGTAGGTATAAAAATGCCTGCCATGTTGTCTACTCATTTCAAAGTTAACTTTCATGAAATCTTCTCAATATATTTAGAAGAATACTTATCTTTAAATTATAATGAAGCCTATCAATAGGTTTAATAATAATGAATTGTAATGATCCTGGAAAAAAATCCTTCAAATTGTAATATATTATTTAATATACTATTGGGTTTATTTTTGCACACATATTTTACTTCAATAATAATAATGACAGAACTAGTTCTTGTATTTTTTTGTTTTTTGTTTGATTGTTTTGTTCTACAGATTCTGTGTGAGATTTTTGAGCTATGGCAATGTAGTTCTTGGAAAGCCCACTTTCTTAGTACTCCAGGATGGCTTCATTATTAATTGTAAATATCTGTCTCTTCACCATATGAAAGAAATTATTCAGAAATTCTCTTGGGTATTCTAAAGGCTTTTAGTTTTCTTGTTTTTTGAAAGGGATAAAGTTTGGAAAGGAATGGAATTCTTGGTGAACATTATTATTGTATTACAGTTTTTCATGATTCTTCCTTTCTTTTAGTCAATTTTTGTTGGATTATAGTTCTCTAAAAATTTTAGTCAAAAATTGGAGACTGAGCCTCTCATAATTCTGAAAAGCTCTACCATACCTATGTACATATTCATGGTTTTGTACTGATTTTCCATGCTTGGATTCTTATTCTCTCTCTCCCTCACTCCTACTGATTTTGTTGCTTTATTTTTTTTAATGAAGCATATATAGTAATTATTCCAAATATGTGGATGTTTTTCTAAATAATTTCTATTTTACTTTTTATTTATTCCTTCTATTTTCCTAAAACTTCAGTACAATTTTCCTAAACATGTGACTTAAAAGTATATTTGATGTATTTGAGATCATTTTTGTGGAATAATGAAGTTGTTTAAAACTATGTCTATTCTTATGAATACAGTATATCCCAGAGTATATGTACATGATCCCTGGAGTCATGAACCAATGTACACATGTTGGTTTCACTATTTTGTTACGAGTACTCTAAAGCTCTTTCTTATTTGTGAACTAGATATAAAAATAGTATTTGCCTAGTAAAGAAAAAACCAAAATGAAATAATATGAAAATAAACTAACATAGTATCAGCCATACTATGAATGTTAGCTGCTTTTGGTGGTGATGTTGTAGGGAGGGAAAGGGGGGTCCTAGAATTTATAGCTATTGCTTTATTTAATAAGCCTGGTATGCACTACTCTCATTGAATCACTTCCTAAATACCTTAAAACTATTGTTCTGAGTTTTCATTCTGATTTTCCAACCCTTCCTTGCTATGTTAAAAAAACTGACTTTAAAAAAAAAAAAAAACTGACTCCCATAATTATGAGTTAATCCACCGAGAGCTGAATGAACTATTGGGAGGTAAGACTTAGCTGGAGTACATAGGTCACTGGGGGTACGCCTTGGAAGGAATTCTTTTCTCCCCAGCCCCTCCTCACCTTCCTACCACCATGAGCTAAGGAGCTTTCTTGTGCTACACCCTGCCACCATAGTGTTTCTGTCTTGGAGTCATTCGACCATTAATTGAATTGAATATTCTGAAACCTTGAGTCAAAATAAATCTTTCCTCCTCTAAGTTGTTCCTGACAGGTATTTTAGTCACAGTTAAAAAAAAAAAAAAAAAAAAAAGCTGACTAATGCACTAACAGATGGAGTTCTGATGTTAAATGATAAACACTGTACATCTGCAATACAATATCTATATAAAAAATCTGTGGCTGAGGGCTGGCGGGGGAGGTGTAGCTCAGTGGTAGAATGCATGCTTAGCATTAGAAAGACTCTGGGTATAATTCCAAGCACCAAAAATGGAAAAGAAATCTGAAGATGTTTTTATTAGAATATAACATTGACCAGAAACAAAGAGATCAAAAGCCCACTATGTTTTTGAGGAAAAAGAATTGCCATCTAGACAGATCAATGGACAGATAACACAAATCTCCTGGCTTGGCCAACAATAGTCCATAACTATCTGGCTCCAAAGATAATCTCCAAATGGCACAATAGAAAGTAGGTTTTACAAGCAATGTAGCCCAGCTACATAGTATATACATAACCAAATATTTGTTGTTTTTTCTGAAAGTAATATTTTACTGAGCATTCTGGTTTTTTCTCTTTATGGGAATCCTCCCTAGATACCAGTCTGGGTGTGTTCAATGGATTACAAGTATAAGGGAGAAATGTATCTGTATGAAGTATCAGATGGTCACACTGGCTGACCCAGGTTCTTGCCTGACACTTCTCTATTTTTCTCTATTCTGCCAGTTATTTAACAAATATTAATTAAGTAAATGCTTCATGCAAGGAGCCATCCTAATTTCTAAGGGCCTAGTAGTGAAGAAAACAAAGATTCTATCCTCAAGGATTTGCATTCAAATGGCAAGACAAAAACAATTATAAAAATATGTCAATCTGTTATATAAAATGAGTTATGTAAATACTTCTTAGAAGGAAGAATACATTTGATCTAGAGTAGACAAAGAAAGCCTGCCTGATAAGCCCATGCTTAAGCAAAGAACTGAATTGAAATATGATCCAAAAGGATCTCTAAGGGAAGAATTTCCTGGGAGAGCAAACATTAAGGACAAATGAAACACAAAACCTATTAGTAACTGCTATCATGGAACCCATTATAGATACAGACAATAAATAAGACCAACTCATGAAGATTATCAAGTAGTGGTAAATTTTATGTAGAAATTAATACAGGGTGATAAAACAGAAAGGGAATGTTTAAGATCAAGGTGTTAGGAACAACTAATCTGATGAATGGAGATGAAGCTGCTTTACAGATGGCTGCCCTTGACAGGACTGCCTGTGAAAGGGGGTGAAAGAGTGACCAGGTCAGACAAGCCTAATGGAAGAAAGAGTAAACAAACAGCACCAAAATGCAAAGCACATTTCAATGTCATTGTCATTTGCATGACTCAGAAGAAGGGAAACAGGAATTACTAGGAAAAGAAAATCAAAATACTGTGAGCCTTGTGCAAAAAATAAGTGGCAGATTAACTGATGAAATCATATGTTAAGGAAAGCTTGATTTTCAAGATCTATTTGGTGAAGAAGGTATGGCAAAGCTGACTAAGAAGCATTTGGAGAATTATAAGAAAAAAAAAAACAAGGTATTTCTCTTTCCCTTCTCTAAGGTTTATCTTTTCCCCTCTGCTTACCCCCTACTGTTTCCGTACTTACTTCTTTGCTCAGGGTTAATATTTTTGTCTCTCAAGATCTAAATGCATATTATTTATTGAACATAATAACAGAATACTGCTCCAGCAAACTCAACCATACCAAACCTGGCTCATTACACCTAATAACCTTTTCCTACTCTTGTACAATAACAATCATCCAGTCACTGAGGAAGAATCCCAAAGCCATTTCTGACTAGTTTTCCCTCCTTCATGGGCCACGTGAATCCAATTCTAGACCCCACCCATGCAAAAAAACAAAAATCATCCCTGTTCCAATTTCTGTTCATATTCTGCCACTTCTTAAGTTCCACTCATTATGGCCTATGGTGGCAGCTTCATAATGACTCTGCTGTGGCTATTCTGCCCACTATTCTGCTCATTCTCTACTCTCCTAAGATACCTTTTTAAAACATAACTATGCTCATATCACTACCATATTTAAAGCCACAATGTTGTCCCAAATACCCATGCTTTTGCACTTTTGTGGACACATGGCTTTGGCCATCCCAACCCAGGTCACATCCCAGGCATAGTGGAATCCTTGCCTCCTCTTAGTATATAAACCATCAAATCATGACCTATAATGTCTCTAGACTTCTGCTCAAACAGTAGCCTTCCCATAAGGCAGGCTGCTCTTTTTTCCCTTTTATTTACTCATTTAGTCAGTTAATCAGTAAGTTCTGCAACTTACAAAATGAGTAAGAAAAAAAATATATATATATATATATACACACACACGCATACATACATACACACATATATATGTTTGTGGATACATGGCCTTGGCCATGTTATATGTATATATTATACATATTTACATATGTTATATGTATAATATATATGTTATATGTATAATATATATATGTTATATGTATTATATATGTGTATATATGTGTTATATATATATATATATATATATATTGTGATAACCATGATGAAGTAAACAAAAAAAAATTTAAGGTAAGAATTTCTGAAAAGTTGATATTTAAGACAAGAGGGCAGGAATAGAATGCAAATAGCCAAAAATAATGAAAGGGATGATGTGAAGAAGCATTAGCAAAGATGAAAGAGAGCTTAGAGACCATAGTGAGGAATCTGAATATTACCCTGTGTAACTAGAAGTCATTGGAGAGTATTAAGCAGTGGAATATTTAAGTCTTCACTTTAAGATAAAATTGAAAGAAATGGTAAGAATAATTTATTTCCACTTTTAAATTAAATAGATTGAATTTATCTTTTTACAAATTCTGACATTGGCAAACACCCAAAACTGTTCTGCCTTACTCAAAGTGCAGTTTCAGTTATCTACCTTCCTCTTTAGTCTGTGCCTAAGTATATCCTACCTAAGGAGGAATTGTATTGATCTTCATAGGCTAATTTGTGCATATTAATTTGTGCATAGTTAAGAAGGTACATGTATACTCTAAGTATTAAATCAAGCTAGAAGGAATAAAGATATTTATTTGAAGCATGAATAAGGTAAGGGGCATTTGAAATAACTTAAAAATTATTTTTATCCCTTCTAAAGGAATTAGAACAAGTAAAGAGAAAGTGAACCATTATTTAGAGAGCATTAAGGAACTAACAAAATTTCCAAGCCAGACTAATTTAATGACCCTTCTTTTCTTTGTAGTAGAGAATTCACTGCTTAAAAAAAATAATAAAAAGCATAAACTATATCTGACTCCAGTAAGATATCTGACACATAATAGCCTAGAGAAAGATTTTAAATCAAGTTTGTTTGGACAGAAATATGATTAAAATAACTCTAAACTGCTAAGTATAATTATAAATGGCCATACATCTTTCTTAGTAATTATGACAAGTATTGTCCCATAAAGAACCATTACTGGTCTTAAATATTTTTTCACAAAAATAACCTGGAAGCTAAAAAAAGGTATATTAATTGCTTACTCATATGTAAAAGTGAATAAAATAAATAGAAAAACAGTGAGTACATTATTTAAAAAGCAGTTGGTAGGATTATCAATAAATAAATTTAAAATGAGAAGATTACCTTGCTGGAAAACTGAGAAAGTGGGACAGAAGGTATGAATGACATCGAAGAGATGTTTGGATTGAGTAAAGCCCTGAAAGACACTGCAAGACTATTATCCTATGGAAGTGGGTGCCACTGGATGGCTTTGAGCAGATGTGACATAATATGATCCCTCTGATATCATTAAAAATACACCACAGTAAGCAAGGAAAAAAAACAGCAAAGCCAGCAACATAATGTAAGAATCTAGATTTTAAAAAATAAATTTCAGTGCCTTGTACTGGTAATAGTAGAAGGGATGAAATATGGTCAGACTGAGGATATATTTGGGTTGGAGTCAATAATATGTGTTCATCTTAAAAAGATAGAAGCCACGCATGACCCCACATTAGAATTTCCATTCATTGAGATATGAATGGAAGCAAGTTTGAAGAATAAATCAGGAGCTCAGTCTGGGGTTTAAGATATCCATTAGAAATTCAAATAAAGATGTCCAGAATATAGCTTTATTTATTAGTCAGTACTTGGGATGGAAGTCTATGATAAGATAGCAGTTCAGAATTTTAAAGCTTTATGAGAGCTGGCAACATAATTTAAAAATGTAAACACAGAGAAAAAGAAGAAAAAGAGAATTAAGAACTGAAACTTGGCACATTTTAGAGTTAACACTGGAAGAAAAAAGGAGGAACCAGCAAAGGAGACCAAAGAAGGGCAATCAATCAATCAGAAGAAGAAAAACCAGTAAATTCAGTAACCTGGAAGTCAAGTAAAAAACAAATTTCCAAAAGGAGTGCTCATTCTGTCACATGCTACTGACAAGTCAATCAAGATAAAGATAGAGAATTGGCTGTTGGATTTAACAAGGTAGAGATCAACAGGCATGTTGATAAGAAGTGTTTCTGAGGTGACATAGGGGAAAGTTTATTGTAGTAGATTCAAAAGAGAGTAGGATGAAATTGTAGACTGCAAATATAGACAGCTTTAATGACCCTTTTAAAATCCCAGGAACAGGGCTGGGGATGTGGCTCAGTGGTTGAGTGCCCCTGAGTTCAATCCCTAGTACCCCACCCCAAGAAAAAAAGTTATGTCCAGCTGGAACCTGAGAAAAAGGATCTTTACAGCTATCATTAAATTAAGAATCTTGAGAAGAACATTCTGGATTGCCCAGGTAGTCTCTACGTGCAATGAGTTAAATGAGACAAAGACACCAATACCAAGGGGATGTAAAAATAAGAGACAGAGAATGGAGAAATATAGCCAAGGACACCTAAAGCCACCAGGAGCTGGAAAAGTCAGGGACTAGCATTTCCCCTAGAGACTCTGGTGGGCTTACAGTCCTGTTCTTACCTTAATTTTGAATTTTTGACCTATGCAATTGTGAGAAAATAAATTTTTATCATTTTAAGTCATTTCAGTTATGATAATTTGTTGTGAAAATGAATATAGGGTAGCAAATACAATGGAAAAATCTCACAGAGATAGATGAACTGAATCTTGATTTAAAAAAAAAAAAAGATAGGAGTGTGAAAACCCAGAAGTTAAAAGTATGTGGTGAGATATTATACTAGACAATATGTTCAAAGGCAAGGAGTAATGAAGAAACAGGATATTTCTGAAAGACAAACGAGGTTAGGTGCCCAATACTGCACATGTAGCATAGCAAGTACAGGAATTTTGATTTTATTCTGAAGATTCCCATAAAGCAATGAATATTTTAAGACAGAGTTATATGATAATTGTAGGGATGAAGAAGAGGCATGAACACAATTCATGATAATATGAAGTATGGACTGGAGTAAGAAAATTCTTGTTACTGGAGAATCAGTTATTACAGGTAGCATATTGCACTGGAAAGTAATGCTAATAACTTGACCTAAGCAATGGCCCCAGGCTAAGAAAGAGATTAATTGTCGGCTGCAACTAATAGCATTTCATGATTGGCTGGCTATCAAAGAAGAAGTAGAATTTAATTTAAGCAAAGAGGTTTCTACCTTAGAGAAAGAGAAACAGGTTTTGGTGGAGGGTGAAAAGCAGAACCTGATTTTCATTTTGAAAATAGAAGTCCCTGTGAAAAAAGACAAGCACACAAAGAGAAAAAAAAAAGGGGTTTCTGGGAGGAAAATGTATATATCTGGATTTTAAAAAGTGAAGAGCTGCAGGGACATGATAAATATAAACTGCAAATTGAAGAATTTTTATAGTAAACGGAATAAACCAGAAGAGGAAGCAAAGAAGAAAGCTGTTGGACTGTTCTCTTTGAGTGAAGTTTGAAATTTTAGCCATTTCTCTCTGGGCTAAATCCAGAAAGAACATAAAATAAGTCAAATTTATATCCATTTTTATTCAAAGGACTATTTTTACTCTTATTGTACTAAGGAATTGAAACCCTAATTTAAAATGCAAATTGGGCAATAACACCAACAGTCCTGAACATTTACTCATACTTAGTTTACCATATTGTTTATTAATACTTAACCAGGCTAAATAATTGAACTTAATGGCTAAAAAGGTCTGATAAGAGTTAGGAAATAAATAAAACAATGAGCAAAGACCTGAGAGAATGCTACCTAAACATCCTAGTCCACCGTCTGACTGTTGCTCAAAAGTCTAAAATCAATACTTTTCCCCTAAAACCATCTGAAAGTGGTACTCTCATCAGGATCCAAGTCTCAAAGCTTGACATTTCTTCTTCTTGCCATCAGAGAGGTACCTATGGCTCCTCCAGGCACGTATCTCTGAAACTCACCCATTTGACTCTATTTCCATCCATCACTCCAGTGTAGCACTTTAATTTTAAACTCTCTGACTCCAGTTGCCCCTCTTCAAATTATTAAAATGTGTACGAAAACTAATGTTCTGATTTATGCATACCATCCCTTACCAAATACTACTTATTCCTGATCTTATTCATTGATATTTAACTAATGAATAAGAGAACATAGGTATATAAAAAATGTTATACAATCTTCAACTTAGGTAGCCCACCCTCTTCTTTTAATAATTCATGTGTGCTTGTGATGCAAATTTCCAAATGTGCTTAAGAGTGGACAGTGAGGGCTGGGGTTGTGGCTCATTGGTAGAGCACATGTCTAGCAGGAGTGAGACACTGGGTTCCATCCTCAGCACCACATTAAAAAATAAATAAATAAAAATATTGTGTCCATCTACAACTAAAAAAAAAAGAGTGAACAATGAAACAAAAATCTTAATATCTATGATCCTAATTCCTATTTCCCTACTCAGAGGTAATTAAATTGGTAACAATAATTGCAAGTATTTTATATCTGTAACTATGTGTCTGTTTTTCCAGAGAAATTAGGCTTTGCTAAAATAATTCTGACACAAACATTTTTCTTACTTAAAAAAAGGTAGGGTGCAGATTTGACTTCCTTAAACTATGAAATGCATGATATATATATATATATATATATATATATATATATATATATATGTATATATCATGTCATATATATGACAGCAACTAAAACTTTTAAAACTTAACTTCATTTTGAATAAACAAAGAAAAGATGAAGTCTCAAGTAAAATGAACTAAATGGTTTTTATGTACATTATCATTCAAACTGAAATCATTTTAAAAGTAAAAAGAGGTTAGTTAGGTCTAACTTGGTCATATGTATTAATTCACTTATTCTTATCATTACCTTTAACACACTGCAGACTTGATTCTGTGCCACTTATTTCTATCCTACTTTTAAGACCCAACTCAAGTGATTACAGCTTCCCTTAGGGAACCAATTCACTTTTCTAATCTCTCATTAGAATGACACTCTTTGGCATTATAAAGGAGAAACTTACAAGAATTCAGTATATACAGTGAAAATTAAGCATAGCATTGACTTGCACCCTAAATACAAAGTACAAACTCTGAAATGCTCCAAAACCGGAAACTTGAGTGCTGACATTACACTGCCAAGTGGAAAATTCCACACATAATTTCATATGACAAGTTGCAATCAAAACAGACACACTAAAAATATTATGCAAAATTACCTTCAGTCTATATGTAAAAAGCATATATGAAACAAATAAATTTTGTGTTTAGATCTTGATATAATCCTCAAGATATTTCATGATGTACATTTAAATATTCCAAAACCCTCCAAAAATCTGAAATCTGAAACATTTCTAGTATCAAGCATTACAGATATGCGACACTGTACAAGTATAGTCCAGATAATGCTTTCTTGTCTTTTAAATTTCCCATAAAAAAAACCTTAATTCTGCATCATACTCAGCCAGTGAGATGCTTCCTACTAAGAATATCAAGGTATGATTATACCATAATAGTAATATGGAAACTTGGAATAACTGGTCCATTTCTCCCACTGTGTCTATTCTTTAGATCATATTATCCTCGTTAATGTTACAGTGTATTTTGTCATAAGTACTTCTCTCTTCTTTTCTCTCCCTCCACTCAAAAACTTATGTTGAAATTAAATGTGTATATAGTGCATTTTCTCTAAGCATGCTATCTTTTTTACTTTTTATTGTTCTATCTCCTTAGCTATACTGTACATATCCCCAAAGAAATCTCTTTGCTTCATGTTAGAATTCCCACATGGTAAGAGCTCAGCAAATTCTTTCTGATGACATTATTTGGAAGGATAATAAAAACATATAGGTTCTTGCAATGAAGATAGAAACAAAGATATAAAATTGAGCCTAAAGAAATACTCACAACAAGCTTCATCTAATGTAAACATCTGATATATGAAGGAGAAATAGAGGTAACAGATTTCCCATGTGGTTAAAAATTAAACTTGCCTCAATCATAAGCTGATCCATGAAACACTCAATGTTTAGATATCAAAGCTTGAATGAAAACTCAATTCATATATTTTTATTTCTCAGATAAACTCTATACAAGCTTCAATTCCCCCCTTGGTATCAGTCACATCTTATGTACTTCAGGAATGTAGGTTTGACACAGAGAACCACTCCAGCAATATATAAGAGAATCACTCTTCAATCCAATCTACCCCTTACTTTTCTTTTTCATCTCCCAAGACCTGGCAAACTGATATCAAATTAATCTTTAGCCAACCTTGCAGATGACTATAGAGTATTATTCCAGGATCTCTTTTAAGGTCCCTAAAAAGAACCCAATGGGTTTGACACAGTTGAAACTATTTTGCTACATTAAGTTTTATTCAAATATATTGAAAAGCTTCAGTGAGGGGGAAAAGGAGGTCAATGTCTATTTAAGAAGCAGTTTGGCTTGAATAGAGAGGCAAATTGTAAATTGCAGGGTTCAGTTAAAAAAGTAATTCATTGGTAAAGACCAATTCATCATGAAGAAGCGGGGGGGAGGGGAGGGGCAAGGGGGAAAGGGGGAGTTAAAATGAGTCCAGTGGTTATTCTAACAAGAAGAGGATCCAGGAATAACTAGTGCAGAATCTTGGTATCCAGGTGACTATTTACAGTAGGAAATTGAACCTTATAGGATCTTAGTGGGAAGAAGAAGAAAAAAGATGGTTCATTACTTATTACCAGTATTAATTTTTTCTATTCTGACATGGGAAAAGAAGTTGAGAAAAATAACATAATAAAAAGAAGATGGGGGAAGTCTTTGGTAATAGAGAAAAAAGCATACAAAGTTATATGGAATTTTAAAATTAAAACCTAAATTTGTACATGTGATCTAGAGCAGTGTTTCTCAAATGCTGATACACACAAAGCATCGCCTGGTGATCTGTTGAAGTGAGAACACTGATGCAGCAGCCTGGCAGGGCTGAGATTCTGCATTCCTGCCAAGCTCGCAGGGGATGCCCATGTTGCTGACCTGCAGACCAGGCTTTGTGCAGCAGGCAGGGAAGAGAGCACCATTCACTCACATAGAGGAACTTTCTGAAGGGAGCTTCACAGGACAGGGAAAGTACAAACGATGTCAAGGTACCCACAAAATATCAAGGAAAAAGTAAGCATTCAAAACTCATTTCTTCAACAACAGTCTCTCATTTAGGATGCTCTGTTTTCCAATTTTAGAGGTTGGGATTTTTTTGTTTTGGTTTTGATTGGGTTTTGGTCTCTATCGCTAAAGATAATCTCAACTATTTTAAAACTAAATTTTCTTTTATTTCCCAATAAAATATGTGAAAGCAAGACAACGAATGTCTTTTATTTGCTTACAGTTTCTCCAACTCCTCATATAATTTTACCTGTGGATTAAAAAATAATAATAATTTTAGGCCTCAAACTCTTAATCCAACCTTTCTCACAATATTTCACCTTTCCATTTAAACTTGGGTCAAAATAATCAGGTTAAAGGTATTTTCTTCTCAAAATATTAAATAAGATTTCATAGTATATATAAAAGAAAATTTATTTTTACATTTATATTAAGTAGTCAAAGCAATAATCCTTTCAGGCAGACAAAATATTTAATTATTTAGAAAAAGAAATTGAGAAGGAGGTTGAGAACTCTCCAAGGATTGCTAAACTATGGCTATTTCAGCCAACACTTAGAGCTTTGTTCTCCAAGTGATTATCCTCCATGATCCCATTTCTCAATAAATCAAACTGAAAATTAATGTAAAAAGCAAATGAGACCTCATAGTACAAACACCAAATAAATAATGTCAAACATTTGAGAAAAGAGAGCTCAATCAAATAAAAATAAACAAACAAAAAAAGTGTTCTAGAGAATCACCCAGCCCTTCTTTCTGTTTCCAAGAAACCAAATTAAAACAACTAGAATGTAGCTGTTCATTAGGGTCAGTGACCATGAGAGAATGTTGAGGTTCAGTGGTAAAGTTCAAGACAGAGACTTGGTGAAAACCAATGACACTGGAGAGTAGAATAGAAAATGCAGACACATAGACCAATGGAACAGAATGGAGGAGTCAGAAATAAACCTAAGTATAGATAGCCAACTAATTCTCCAAAAAGGTGCCAAAAATATACATTGGATAAAAGACAGCCTCTTCAACAAATGGTGTGGGAAAACTGGATATCCACATGTAGAAGACTGAAACTAGAATCCTATGTTTCACAGAAATCAACACAAAATGGATCAAAGACCTAACATAAGACCTGAAACTTTGAAACTACTGGAAGGAAGCATGGGGAAACACCCCAAGATATTCACACAGGCAACTGACTAGAACTCCAATAGCTCAGGAAACAAAAGCAAGAATTGACAAGTAGGATTATATCAAATTATGACCCTGTGCAAAAAAAGAAATAATCAGTGAAGAGACAACAACAGAAAGGGAGAAAAATATTTGTAAGCTACTCATCTGACAGAGGATTAATATCCAAAATATATAAAGAATATAAAAAACTGACTGATAAAAGAATATATAATCCAAAAAAAAAAGTGGGCAAAGGATCTAAAAAGATACTTCTGAAAAGAAGTACAAATGACCAATAGAGACATGAAAAAAGGCTCAATATCTTTGCCATCAAGAAAATGTAAATCAAAACTACATGGAGATTTCATCTTACCCTACTCAGAATTATTATTGCAAAAAAAAAAAGATAAAACACTAATACTAGTGAGGATGTAGAGAAAAAGGAACCCTTATACAGTGTTGGTGGGAATGAAAATTAGTACAGCCACTATGGAAATCAGTAATCAGTATGAAGTTTCCTCAAAAAAAAAATAGAATTACTATATGATCTACCTATCCTACTACTGGGCATACCTGAAATAAATGAGTCAGTATATAATAGAGATACCTGCATACCCAGATTTACTGTCACACTATTCACAACAGCTAAGATAAAGAATCAGCCCAGGTATTCATGGATAAATGAATGGATAAAGAAAATCCATAAAAGAAAACATGCTATTTGTGAGAACATGGATGGAACTGGATGACATCTTGTTAAATAAAATTAGCCAGACACAGAAAGACAAGTAGGGTATGTTTTCTCTCATATATGGAAACTAAAAAATAAAGACATTTTTAAAAATATGTCCTAAAAGTAAAAGAGGAACTTTTTAAGGGAAGAAAGGGGGGGGCTAGGGAAGAGGAGAAGGACAGGGAAGGGTAAGAGAGGGCAGAAAGGAATGGAAACATGATCAAGGCACACTATATGTATGTGTGTAAAGGTTCCAGGGAAACCCATTAATTTGTAAATTGATGTGTTATTATTTATAATAATTAAAACATTCTACAAAGTAAACATTGTAATAATTCTATTTTTCAAAGAGAATATAAGCTTTAGTTTGACAATGCTTCCTATAAAAATGAATATGAAGTTAATACTGACACATGGTAAATTCATGGAAAGTATGTTATTCAATGTTAATCTGCATAGTTCTCTACTATTCTACATTCCCTAAAATGAGAATATTATTAAGAGAAATATTTATGTCTTCAATAGCGCTTTGATCAACTGTTACCTCCAAGTCAGAAATGTTCATGGGCAAGCTTAGTGTAAACCCAATTCCAGTGGGGATCACAGGAATCCAGGATGGCCAAACTCAGGTAGTAGCATTTAATTACCAGGAACATAGCACATGAGCATCAGAAAAAGCAGCAGGCTAGAACAGTCATCAGAGTATACATAACAGTCTGGCATTAAAAGACTACTGGATATCATTAATTAATCAAGATATCTTCAGAAACACAATTATTACACATTCCCTAAAATCTTGACTAATTGCTATAAAATAAAACAATTCCTGAGCTTACAAAGGACATACTTGAGTCACTAGCCTAGAGAACATAGCTCTAACCTAATATCTAGATCAGACTTTAGAGCCCCTTATGAAGAGAAGATCAGCTACTAACAAGGACCTGTTTGACCTTCACCAACCTGTACTATGATCCCTCATTTAATATTTAACAATAAAGGACTAAATGGCTACAAATTACATGAAGGGGACTGAACAAATTTTGTGGTTATAGTGTGTCACGAGCCATCCATGGGGGGCATATGGGTCACTGCACATGGAAGCCTCATGGATAAAGACATCTGGTATCTGGGAATGGCCAATGGACGTTGGAAGCCTCATGGATAAAGACATCTGGTATCTGGGAATGGCCAATGGACGTTTCCTCTGGTTAACGTCCCTTCCCAGGGACAAGGTGAATCTCTTTCCCATTCTGCATGACTCACACAGCACCTGAGATGGGTGTGCCCTGCCGAGATGTCAATCAACCTGCTGACTGCAAGACACCAGGAAGCAAGACTCTGCCCTTGAAACCTTATCCCTGTCTTTGACGTCCCCAATATAAATAAAGCAAGTGTCGGCTCCATTTTGCCAGAGTATAGAAGCTCCATCCATATGATCAGCTAGCCTGTCCTGTCCCCACTTTCTGAAATTATTTTCTGTGACCTGTGGTTTTTCTGTTGTTCTATTTTTCCTAGCTTTTCTTTCTTACCCAGCCCAACCCACCAAGGGGAACCCCATTTATGTCACCTTCGAGGGACATGGTTGAGAATAATGGATAATAGTTCTCTGTTAAAACTAGATCCTATGAACCTTGGAACATTGCACTCAAATTTGGCTAAAGTAAAATACTAGCAAGTCTACATAAAAATTACCATGATTATAATAAATATAATCAGAGCTATACTCCTAGAATTAGCTGCAATCCTAAATGTGGTCTTCTAATTGAAACAGACTTACAGCACTCCCAATAATATAACAAAAAATTCCCTTCATTCTCACACACAGAAATCATGAACAGCAACTGTCAATAACCTGAAGGAGAGCTGTGGATTTCCAACCTTCCCACAGAGCACCACACAGACACACTGCATTAATGATGCCATGCTGATAAGATCTATAAAGCAAGGAAGAACATGGCAGGGGTGGAGATAAATCCCTAGGAAACAAGCAGCCTCCTACTCCAGTGCTTTCCTACTTTAATGTGCATACAAATCACTTGATGATATTATTAAAATACTGGTTCTGATTTAGTGAGTCTGAAATGGGTCTGATATTTTCATTTATAACAAGCTTCTAAATGATAGGGTACTATTTTGTGGATCACACTAAAAGAAGCATAGTTGAAAAGCTGGCCTAGGTCCTCCAAAATGAACCATTCGGATCAAGAAGGCAGAGTGACAGATTGGGGATATTCTGCTCCTACCCTTTTATTCTGTCCTTCCAAGGCTATCAAATTTGAGCCAGGTACAAAGCTGAAGAAAGACCTCTAGCTGGCCCAGATTCCAGTACAAATGATTCTGCTACTTAGTTCTCAATAATGCATGAAGCTTATGCCAACCCTGGACAGAAGAATCTGAAAGAGGCACTTAGAGTTTGGGGTTAAGGCCAACATGTTCTTCAACAAGTGTCATCTTTCTGTCTGCTATTTGGCTCCAATATTGGATGGCATCTTAGGTGATCTTTCAACCCAGCTGCCATCATCAAGTAGATGCTATTAAATCAATTTAGCTGTAAAGTTTGGGTTACCCAGCAGCTTTCTACAATAAAGTATAGGTGATTTATGCAGTTAGGCTTCAGAGATTCCCCACATGCATGAGTAAGTTGCAAGGTGTTATTCACATTGCCAAGAACATGACACCAGCCACGCCTCTGAGCCTCCCTCAACCCAAACCATCATAGCAAAGGAGTTCCTGAACATAAATTGGATTTATAGTTTCACAATATGCTAGCACCTGCCAGACTTGTACTACATTAGGATTACAATATCTATTAAGGTCTGTAGACAAGTCAAAATAACATGTGGTATTTTGCCAGAGAAATGTTAGAGTTCGTAAACAAGTCTGGATGGTGCCTGGCAAAATGCCAGAGGGAGTGGTTTGAGAAGTAACAAAAGTGAGCTATTAAGTGTGGAAATTCCTTATTGGTTGACTGATGTATCTAGTTTATGCTAATTAAGATAAGCTGTGCAAAATGTATAAATAGCTCTGTTGTCCTACAATAAACGGCTACCATTCCTGCTACATCAATATACACAAGTTATTCTTCACTCCGCCCGGTTATTCTGCTGCAGCCGGACTACGGCAATATCTCTCAGAGATGACATTGAAAAACAATGTAGAAGGCAAGTTTTTTCTATGTGCAAAAATTGGGGTAGTCACTTAGGATCTTCCACATTGCCTAAGAGGAATAATAGACTGTAATTAGGGTTTAGATAAGATACCTCCACCATAGCTAACATTTGAACTAATTTTTGCAAGAAAGAAGAATGAGGTTGGAAATATTTCATAGAGATTTGGGGACCATAGCTTTAAAATAATTATACCTCATGTCTCACACTAATACTCAATAGAAGACACTCTGAAAAAAGGCTGGTAATAACCATGTGGTAGGATAATGTATTCTGAGGATATTCTTCACATGGAAAAGCAAGCCAGATGTTTGTTTAATGAACTTGTGAAGATGGAATCCATGGTGGTTAGGCACAAACATGGACTATCATTTACTGAAGCCCATTTGCCCTAGTTTAAACAATCACACAACTTGAGGTTCTGTTATTTTGCAGGCTTTAGGGGAAAAAAAAGAGAATAACTCCAAGACAGAAAACAAAATGATTATTGCTCCAACTGAGATTGCCACCTGGCTATCTGGGAATTCTCATCTAGTAGAAAAGGTAGATATGGGAATAATTGTGTTGGTTAAAGTTCCTTGTCCTGTTCATCAAGAAAGAATAAAAAGGGAGTGAGAAGGGAAATCGCATGGAAATGGAAGGCGATCCTCAGGGTTATACAAAATGATATATAAGAGAAAAGGAGGGGTAAGATAAGATAATACAAATGGAAGAAATGATTTACAGTAGAAGGGGTAGAGAGAGAAAAGGGGAGGGGAGGGGAGGGGAGGGGGGATAGTAGGGAATAGGACTGACAGCAGAATACATCAGACACTAGAAAGGCAATATGTCAATCAATGGAAGGGTAACTGATGTGATACAGCAATCTGTATACGGGGTAAAGTTGGGAGTTCATAACCCGATTGAATCAAACTGTGAAATATGATGTATTAAGAACTGTGTAATGTTTTGAACGACCAACAATAAAAAAAATTAAAAAAAGAAAGAATAAGGTTACCTAAACATCCTGAGTTGGAAGGAGTAAGGATATAGCTGTACTTGCAACTCTGCTCAGCTACAACTATAAAGGATGCAAACCCTTTATAAACGAGGTTATTACTAAAGATCCTTCTCCCATCCACTAATGATATAGCCAGGCTAAATAAAGATGAACTTGAAATTGTTCTCAAAAATCAACTACCATCTGTGATTCTGTCCTTTGCAGAATCAAGAATTGTAGTCTCTGTTTACAAGTTCTTGCTTACTATTCCAAGACTATAAGTTCTCTCAGTCATTTCATATAAATATGTGTGTGAGTATAGTGTACTGTGTGTGAATATATATATATATATATATACATACATATATATATTTGTGTGTATGTACATAATATATATATATATTTGTGTATATGTACATAATATATATATTTGTGTGTATGTACATAATATATAAATATATGTTCACAAAGTAAATAGATACTAAACACATAAAATTTATTTTCATATCTTCTTTTTTCCTTACTATTATTCTGTATTTATAGATATTCAAGACACCTTAAATCATAATGTAATAGTAAAAAAATAAAAATCACCAAGAGACTTTTGGACTCAGAAAACAGAAGTCCCATAACACTGATTCTCAAATCTGTAGCTGAAGTGACAATGGGTTATTTTCAAGGACAAGGGTTCAAACACAATACATACACCTTGGGTTTGTACACTGGGCACAAAATAAGCGATTGCTGAAATCCCCTGATTATGTGGACACAGTGTGGTCTTGGCCACTAGCAAAGGTGATTTATCCAGTGAAACAAGTATCTGATACCTGATGAAAACTGAACCAATATGATTCTCTGCCTCAGAATTTGAAATATCAACAGAAGCACAAGGAGACTAGGAATGATTGATGCTTATTTTAGGACTGTGTTCTAGAGAAAAATTCCACAAACTAGCTAATGAGGTCCCTCAAGTTGCCTTGCTCTTTCTTTCTTTGGGCTCAGTTTTTCAAAGTTTTCTTCACTACTGAGAGACTGCTCAAAATTTTCCAACAAATCCCTCTTTCACTTAAGTAAAACAGAAGTGATCTGTTTATTCACAATGAACAGAAACTATGAATCTGAAAATTATGATGATATTAGCCCATGACATCACCAAAATACTAAGTGGAAATTCCAAAACATTACAAGTTAGTAGCTCTTTTTTTTAAATTGTAGGTGGCCTTTATTTTTATTTATTTATTATGTTGTGGTGAGGATCGAACTCAGTGCCTCAACTGTGCTAGGCAAGTACTCTACACTAAGCTACAACCCCAGCCCCAATATTAGTAGCTCTAAAGCTATTGGATATATGGAAAGTTTTTCTCCCAGTCATTTCTTAATTTAGCAATACTCTTCCTATCCTCAACTTGTCTTTTCAAGAAAGAGCCTAACAGAAATCCCACTCAGTATATCTTGATAGAAAACTGAGCCTCCAGTGAATTATTTAGAAAGTTTTACAAAAGAGCCTTTTAGTAGTAAGTAATGGATAGCCAGGGTGAATTTGGCAATGGATTTTAGAAAGTGGTTTTCCACACATTCAAGTAATGGCAGCTCAACTACCTCTTCCCACTCATCACTCTTTATAGAGAAGCATGTGTGCATGTGGTGAAGGACTTAACACTGAAGGAAACCCACAGCAGGGGAAATTCAGAAAATTAATTGATTAGTGCTCTATTTTTCTCTCCATACTGTAAAAGCAATCATCTGTTTTAGGAGAAATGCCCTGTCCACAACGAAGCTCTTTGTGGTTCTATAAATGAAGATGTGTTTATATTTTATACAGCATACATTTCACAACAGGAACCTAAAAGAAGACAAATGTATAAAGTTTGCCAAACCAAACTAAATGAATCCTCCTCATTAATATAAAAAGGTGTTTAATTATTCTACTTAGAACACTTTTAACTCTGATATAGCCACATTTGATGCACATAGCGTAATGGGTTTGGGCTGCAAAGTCCATATAAACACTACTTACAGCCTAAAACCTATATTCTTCTCTAATTCTATAAATTCATAAAGTCCAAAGAAGGCATTTCTTTTTCTTCACAAATATTCTTAGCAAGTTTTTACCCTTAAATTTCATCCTCCACTGCTAATGGAGACTGAGAATGGAATCACAGAAAAGCAGCCATTGATTTCTACTTTCTCTCACTATACCACATAAGTCATTCCACATTATTTAATAAAATAGAAGATGTACATTAATCATTATTTAGTAGTAGTACATATGCTGATTTAGAAAATGAAGCTATATTTTTATTTAATTCAACAACTTATTATTTGTGTTTTCTATCATTCCTTACAACTTGCACTAGGAAATGTTAATTTCCTATTAGCAAGCCACAAACAAAATCTTTAAATAGACTACCTTGTTGGGAAATTTCTAAGCTTTAATAACCTTCTATCTCAATTTCCATTATCTGTTACTAGATCCTGTTTCTCTTTATTCTTACCCTCAGAAACCCAAGTGTGTTCATAATTACTGCCCAAGGATGCTGACTGCACTTGTGCCTCAGAAACACACACTGTGACATTTAGTCTCTGCCCCACAGTCATGCACTACTCCTATTTTAAAACATACCTTTCAATGAATGTTTAGATGCTTTCCTGATGTGATAAAATTCATTTTTCAGATGCAAATGACTAATAGTTCTAAAATCCCAAAGATTTATTTATAGCAAGTGAAATTTGAAAATGTGGGTAAAGGATAAATAACCTCACCAAAGTTACATCGTAACTCAGCAAGCCCAGTGACTTGAACTCAATTCTCCCGATTCATAACTGATCTCCACTACGTTATTAGGCTTCCCTCATATAAGTATGGATCACACTAGGAGAAATACAGAAAAAAATGGAAGGAGGGAAGTGGTTTTTAAAAATAAGTTTGAGCACTCAAAATCCAAGCATTTACAACAAGAAACCTTAAAGGTTTTTAAAATAAACTGGTAAATAACTTAAAAAAATACAAAGGATGATTTGGATAATAAAAATACAACAAAAATATAAAACAATTGGCAATATATAAAACATCCTGACATATTTTAAATAATGATAATTACATTTCATAACACTAAAATTTTTAAATATAAGAAAGAAAAAAAATGACTCAGAAAAGAAAAGGCAGTGAAGTAAAATAAGAAGGGACTGAGTGATTTTTGTAGATACAAAGTAAGTTTATGAATGCATATACCAGTGGAAAGGTAAAATCCTTCAAAAGAATATCTTTCTTTTAATTTTAGTACTTTAATTCCATTATTGAACAAAAAGAGTAATGCCAAGTATCAGACACAAAGATTAACTTTTTGAAAGTTTTATGGACATTTTAAGGTATAGATAAATTTAACAGTGAAGCAAAATGAAGACAAAACAGATGATTCTCATATTAAAAGTCCTCTTAATATCAAATTATGCCATCCATGTGTGTATATTTTTTCCCTCAAAATTATCTTAGGAAATTTTCCTAGACTAAAGAAACATGGATAATTTGGAAAGTCTTCTGGTGCATCAAATAACCACCCACTTTCCACTTTCTTTTCAAAGAAAATATCTTAAAAGTATGTTTCTCTCTTGTGGTGTATCTTTTGTTACCACAAGCCACTGCTATTTCACTTCCAACTCTAACTTCTGCCCAAAAACCTACATGCTAAATATAAAGATGGCACAGCCCCACATTTGGCCTTTCCTTGTCATGTTTTATATTTCCTATTCCCATCCTCTGAGAATTCCCTTTGTCTTGGCTTCCTTGACATGGCCCTGGACACTTTAACTCACTGTATGCCTCATGTTTAACACCAGAAATACATTCATAGCCTTTTTCTTCTCTCAATAGGGCCTAAACAGATCACTCTGCTTTTTGTTACTACTAAAGCTATAATTCTCCATCCCTACCTATCCTAAATACTCAAATCCCCTTCCCAACAGACAACTAGGTACCTTCTCAATGTAGGTGCCCCCAAGGTACTTCCAGAATCAAAACAGAATGTTTCTTCTTCCCAAAAACATCTTTCCATCTTCTTAAATCCTACTTTTTATGAGTTGTTCAAGACAGGAACCCAAGGAGCCTTCTGGACTCTTCCCTTTCTCGCAGTAACACCCTACAAATCACATCTTAGGAGAGACATACCACTAAATCACTCTCAGATAAATTCTTTTCTTCTCCATCATTATTTGCTTTTTGACTAAATTGCCACAATGAACTATTTTTATGAAATGTATTGTAATAGTCCCCCCTCAATTATATAATTTCACTCTCAATAGTTTGAATGATCTACAATAGGCTACAGTCCAAAAATATTAAATGGAAAATTCCCCAAATAAACAATTCTTAAGTTTTAGACTGAATTCTAAGTAGCATGAAGAAATCACAAAAAAATCCTCTAAGGTGAGGATGCATCATTCTTTTGCCATCATATTCAGACCATATGTCTTGCCTCTCTGTTAGTCACTTAGTAACCATCTCAGTCATTCATATATTACTTAGAGTTTGGTAATATCCACAGTTTCAGGCATCCACTGGGGGCTTCAGTATATACTCCCAGCAGATAAGGGGAGACTACTATACTTTTTACAAAGCAACATACATTCTCACTGTAGAAAAATTCAAAATAAACACAATTAAAAGAAAATTAAGGACATAATCTTCATCCAAAAGCAAATGTTCCTAATATTTGAATATATTTTCTTCCACATAATTTTGTTTCCACCATAGCAAATTTTCCTGTCACCAGTAATACTCCCTCTGATCCAACCTCCACAGGAGGACTGAGTAATGTTACCCAGGGAAAAGGCTTAACTATGTTTATGTAATTTCTCTGTTGAAAATCCCTGAGTGGCTCCAACATTGCTTTCAGAATTAAAGCTCAAGATTCATAGCATGGATTAAATCACTGTTGGTTTACCTTTACTTCACATTCAGCCATTTACCCCATTTTTTACCATTTTCATTGTTGAAGCCATTTCCATTTTCTGAAAATAAATAAATAAATATAAGACTGTATAAATACTGCTCCTTCTATTTAATGAGGCCTGTTTTGCCTTCCTTCAACTGGTTAATTAACATTAATCCCTTAGTAGTACAACTAATCCTGCTATTGCTTGTCTCAATTGTATGAGAAGAATAATCTTCCTCTGTTCTCATCATTACCTCATCATTTCCTGAGCACACCTTTAGAGATCTTACTATCTGAATATTGTAATTGCTTTTTCTGGTACACTACTGAAGGAAAACCCTATCCAAATCCACCTTCTTTATTAGCTCCTAGCAACACATGTAAATCCATGTATTTTGGAATTAAGAGATCTGAATTTTATTCCCTAATCTGTTATTTACCTCAGTGTAACCCCAGGTAAAGCCATTTTTCTGAGCCTCAGGTTATCCATCTTTAAAGTACTCTCCTATTGCAAAGATTGACAGCATAGATAAGTCAATAAGGATTCTCAACTCGGGGCAATGTTGCTTCCCAGGGTGAGTGAAGGGATACTTGGCAATGTCTGAAGCCAGTTTGAAGAGGGAAGATACTACTGGCATCAGGTGGGTTGATGCCAGGATGCTGCCCAATATCCTACCACATTCAGGCAAGTTCCTCACAACAAAGAATTACCTAGTCCCAGAAGTCAGTGGCACAAGGGCACTACATACCATAGGGCAATACAGGCCTGTTTTTATCATAGTACGAATCAGTTTTAGTGCTTTTAAATGATAGTGACTGTAAATAAAAAGAGATTCATTTATTTCCAATCTCTCATAGAATTTGAATTTGTGTGATTTCACTAATCACATTTCTCTTGTGTATATGACAACATTGTTCAGTAAACATTCACTCCCTCCCTCCCTGACATCCCCATCCATTAACATACTTTGAGCGATGGGATACAAAGAGAAGTTTCAATGTGCCAGTTCTAAGCCTTGCCTTTAAGAAAGCATGTATGCATTTGCTCTCTAACACTCCTGCCAACAACAAAGAAGTTTTCTCCTAAGTGCTTTTCCCTTTATACAGGCTTTAAAATGGACACATAGGGAACACATCTACACACATCCCCGTTAGCCAGAGCTTGAAATAGACCTGTCTGGATCCAGAGTTTTGATCAAGCCAAGAACTGAACATATATCAGCCAAGTCTTAACAAATGTGCAAAGAGGAGTAAGAAATAAATGCTTATGATTATAAACCTCTGAGATTTTGTGGCTATCTGTTATACGGTGACATCTGACTGATAAACCATATGCTGTTTTACTATTACTTTCCCTACATTAAAAAAGCTAAAAAAAAAAAAAACCTCAACATCAAGATATATTCCTACCAGAACTGAATCTCTCACAGAAGAATATAAAATAATAGCATTTGGGGGCTGGGGATGTGGCTCAAGCGTTAGCACGCTCGCCTGGCATGCGTGCGGCCCAGGTTCGATCCTCAGCACCACATACAAAGAGGTTGTGTCCGCCGAAAACTAAAATAAATAAATAAATATTTTTAAAATTCTCTCTCTCTCTCTTTCTCTCTTTAAAATAAAATAAAATAGTAGCATTAGCATCACCTACTAAAGGATTTTCTTCCCTTCAATTTGTGTGTAAGCTTATATATCTATGTATAAAAGGTTTTATTTCTAGTGGAAAATGTCCAAAAAGTGAGACTGTTGATTAAGTAAGTATTCATTAAAAAAAAATAGGAGAGTGGGTCAGGAGGCTAAGACAGGTGGATCACAAGTTCAAAGCCTCAGTAAAAGTGAGGTGCTGAGCAACTCAGTGAGACCCTGTCTCTAAATAAAATACAAAAACAGGGCTGGGGATTTGTCTCAGTCTTCAAGTGCCCCTGAGTTCATTCTCCAAGTACCAAAATAAAAAATAAAAACAAAATTTAAAAACCTACAGGAAAGGAATATAATAAGAATCACGTTAATAGTTGGAATACATTTTTTGTCACTTCATATGACTAGGAAAAAAATATATATTAAGATTAACTTCTCTACAGGGGGACAAATAGAGTTACTCTTCAGAGTATTTTTAAGTTATAGATACATGCTTTATATTTTTAAAAAAATATTTTTACATAATTATAAAAGCATGGGATACATCTTGTTCTAATTCAGTCCCTAGTACCTCTCCTTTCCTTTCCCTCCCCCACCCCCACTCCCTCTCTCTATTGATCTTTCTGCCATTTACTCATAGTTACTTTTTAATTAATTTCTTGTGGTTGTACACGATGGTGAGATTCACTATAGTATATATGTACATAAGAAAGTTATGTCAGATTCATTCCACCATCTTTGGTTTTCCCATTCCCCTCCCTTCATGTATCTTATATCTTTGGTTTTTGATTTCTTCTTGTTTTTGTGTTATGATTACACAGAAGATTAGTATATTACCCTTCTTAAATCCTTGTACACTATGTACTTTAATAGTAGTGTCCCCTACTGTGGGGACACTACTATTAAAGTATGCATGTTTTATTATCAAAAAACACCATCAATCATATATTGTCCTTAGCTTCTAAAACTGCTAACAAAAATTTTCTTATTTAATAAAAAGGTATTTCCATAAATTGTCTGTAGTAGTCAGGTTCCGTTAATATAAAAATGCTAAGCATTTACTCTTTTCTCTTGTTTTTTTTAAAGCACCTACAAAAGAGTAGAACTATTAGAAATGGTTTTTCTAATCATATATAGTCAAATTTTGCCTGTAAATCGGAAACTAGGACATTTTCTTTCTTACATTGTTTTCACTGCTTATATTTGCATAATAACATGTATCAGACTCTCAAAGGTAGATATTGAGAAATGATAGATTCAGCTCAACTATTAAGGAGGAATCGCATATAATCATATGCACAAATCTATACCCCTACCACATATGTAAAAGATTAAGGATAGATAAATTGCATGTTACTTTTTTAGTTTTTCTTCATATAAATATTGATTAACAAAGTTATTAGTTTAGTTGATATCCTGTAAAACAAAAAATTGATCTGAATTCAATGACTTGAATATTTTGGATACTGCATTCTTTCAAGAGCTTCTAGGTAAAACAAATGTGAATAATGATAAAGGAAAACTGCCAAGCCAAGAGAAGACATATATAAAGCACAAGATATGAAATATATCTCTATCAAAAATGACTCTAACACTTTTTTCTGTTGAGAATCTAATTTACTTTTATTGAACAATTACAATGAAACTAGCATGGTTTCAAGCTACACAAGCAAAGGTTTCAACATGCCTGGTCTCTCTACAACTCACCCTGGGCATCTCGTCTTCCAACTTCTCCCAGTGCATTTCAAAACTAATATAAGACTTCAGAATTCAAAAAAACAAAAACCTGCAATATTCTTTCATGCAGAATGAAGATCCAGTTAATGAGCAATAATTAGTCATAGCAGCATGCTTCAAACTATATTCTTGTTGAGAATTATGCAAAGCCTATAAAATTGATAGCTTAGAGTACCCTGAAAAAAAGAAACTATTTTCCATAGTATCCTTGCTCAAGTAACACTGTTAAAATATGAAGCATCTTAGCTGAAAGAAGAGAAATAGCAGTCATAAACAGGTTCCTTACTATTCCTGCAGTATGAATAAAATTCTGAACTGCCTATTTAAGTTCCTTTGCTTTGCTAGTAGTATTCTGTTTTGAAGCTTTGTTGATGGATGTCAAACTCTAAATATCACCTGTGAAGGAGATAAAACTGAAGTTTACAGTAAGGTATATGACTATGTCATGGCTAGGAAGATTTGGTACAACAATTTTATAGCAGCCAGAAAAATATTCTGGCTTAATATCAAATATATGGAAATAAAAAGAAATATAGCAACTAAATTGCAATTAAATTGTAAAAAAAAAAATCACATGCTGTACCCCTACTGGGAAGCATTCCACAACCAACCATATTTATGTTGCTCCTCCTAAAAACTTAATCAATCTACTGTCTGAAACACACTTCTATTGTTCTGCTAACCACCCTCTATTATAACTATTTATTTTCTTTCTTATTGGCATATGTGAAATACCAGGGAAAGGACTACACCTCAGGAAGCCCTATACATTAGCACCTGGCAGAAAAAAATATTGAACATGTTTGTTTGGTTGAATTCAATAGTCATTCCAATACATTTTCCCAAATCTTCACTTTGGGATATGTCATCAAGGCACAAATGCTATAGAAAACATTAAATTCTGCTACAAAACAGGAAAAGTCAGATTATTCTCCTTATTGAATAGTGATGTTTTTCCAAAACAACTCAAAACATTTTAAAAGAAATTACCAGAAAATGCCATTTAACATTTTAATTATTTTTAAGTATTTTGTCTCATATAATAAAAGTAGTGGAAAAATAAAAGCCTGTATCATAAATAACAAATTCCAGTAAATTCTACACTATTATAGAGAAATATTTTAGACAATGGAGGATAAAGAAGATAGAGAAATTAAGGATAATCTGTAAACTTGGCAGTTTTCCCATCAGATAATTTTAAGAATAATAATTTTAATCATTTAACATATTTATACTCTTATGTAATAATATATGTTGTCTATATTTTGTGGCAAATTTTTGCCTACTATTTTGTGAATGTAATGTACTTTACTAATAAAACTCAAATAACAAATTTTTAGTACTCTATAAATGATAGTGGTGATGGTAGTGGTAAGAGGAGTAATAACAGTATTAATAATAATCTAATTAATCTTTAAAGACATTTAGTAAATCCAATATTCCTGCTGTCATCAGCACTTACAAGAAAATTTTCATATATCAGATTCAATAGTACAAAATCATTTATGAATCTGTAAACACCTTACTATAAAAAGAACATATGCATTGTCAATGACTAGGAATAAAGTTAAAAATTGAGTTTCACAATTAAGATCCTTCTCTCTGTATAACTGCTCATTTCCTAGAAATGTTTTAGTAATATCAATTTACAAAAATATATTACATACCCCAAATCTCACTGATAATTACTTGAGTGCTTCCTAGGGGTATCACTCATTCTCTTAAAATCCTGTATAGGGATCTTATAATAACTCTTTTAACATTACTATAGCTGTTATCTTCACTTTTCAGATGAGGAAAATGAGACCAGAGACCCTAAGTAAAATTTTCTAAGGTCATACAACAATAATTAGAGATTGTCCAGAGGACGTGACTCCAGAGACTGTATCCTTAAGGTCTAAACCAGAATGAATGTTAAATCACTATACCATCCATCTAAAGTTCAACCCCATTTACACTGAAAAACAAAAAAATCTAAAAACAAAAATCACAATAATTGAACATCTCTCATGAATTAAACATTGTGTTGAGGAAAGTGATATACTCATGATTACAAATTTAAGATACAATTTTTGTTCTCAGTAAAGTAACAATAATGAATGAAACGAGAAATCTGGAAACAGAATCTACTGTGGGAGAGAATTCATTGAAATATGTAAGAACTAATTTTGAATAGATATAACAGAAATTACAGCAGAAACTTAAAGCTATGAATATTAAATATCATTTTAAGCAGGAGGAAACTACAAAGCATAGAAAAAAATTTAATTGGAGGGAAACACATGAATGTCCTAACTTCAAATCTTTATCTGTTAGGTTATTTGGTATCAACAGATGACAAAATAGAAAGTTGTTAGCCCCATCAAGAGGTTGTTGTGATAAAAATATCTATAGGAACAGGAGGGGGAAATAAATTCTGCATTAGGAATAAAATATCAAAAATATTGACAAGAAAAGATGAAAAGAGTTAGGAAGTAATCCTAGAGTAAGGATGAAGGATCAAAACAGGGTTGCAGAATCAAAGTGAATTGTAGACAGTTTTGAAGATGGGGAAGAGAACATCAAGCTTCAAATCAAATCAGTAATTACTAGTTGTATTTCTCTAAAAGTGCTCTTCATCACACTGTTGGGCAGCATGAGAAAATGAAATGCCATGTTATTACCATGTGACACCATCTCTCTAATTTCTAGACATGTCCTAAAAAAGTACACCCCGGTAAGACTGCAACACAATTAAAAAGCCAGAGTAAACTAAATTAATGTTCCTCAACTTTACACCCAAGGTCCATTAATCTGCTTCACAGTAAGGATTAACTGTATTAAATGCATGAAAGGACTATATTTAAAGATGAAGTTATAATAAACCCTTAAAGAAACATTATCTCCAAATGAAAAAACAACAGGTGCTTCAAGATCACCAGGAAAAGAGGAAACTCAAAGTAGTGCTTAACATAAAATAAGAATGTTAACTGTTAAACCAGGTCCTGCTGCCCAAGAGGTGACTGCTATAGGATTTTCTTATGCACAGCACCCAAATGAAGAAACACTAAAGAAGCAATGTCTAAGGATATTATAGTCTCACACAACATTATGTAACCAGCTCCTTTCATAGAAAGGTGACCTATTAAATATTACAATACTCCATTGGTTCTTATTTTTTTAATGTAAGATTATAGTGATCAATGCCTCATGGAAATGATCAAAATTGGATTTGCACACTTCTACAGTATGTTGATGATCACTTACAATAAAATCAGAATGAGAAAGGGAAATTGTCTGAAAGGACCATTGAGCCAGGTAATAGATTCAGACTCATATATCCACACAGCAGGAACAAAATTAAAATGTAGATAGAATTCTAATATAGTCCAACTGGAAGGCTTGCTCCTGTTTCTTACAGAGGCTTGTTTCCTCTATGCAAACAGCTAATCTTAAAGATACAATACTGGTTATATTAATTACTTTATATACTTTTACATGTATAAACATGTAAGTTAAAATAACATCAAGGTCATAGTGCTTGAGATAAATAAGCCAAAAAACATAAGCTAAAACAATGCTCTTACTCTAAATAGATCACATCACAGAATAATATTTGCATGATGCAGAATAGTGAAGACAGTTTCAGTGGATCACAAATCATATACTTAAATTCTATCCTTTCCAATGGCATCTAAATTTTTCTAGACAACAAAGCAGCATGTATTATATTCTTTTCCATCTTCCTTCCTGTCCAGTTTTTTAACCAACACATTTCCCAGCTGAACTGTATATAATATCACTGTCTGTCTCATCTAAATTTGTAAGGAAATGAAGATTTCGGTAGTTAATAGTATTTTTCTACCCTCTAAGGAACTGTTTTACAGAGATGGAGGAATTTATAGACAGGCATTGTAGTGAGATGTCTGAAGGAAATAATTATGTTGCTTCAATTAAAAAATAATGAAAGAAAATTGAAACAACAAAAGAAAAAGAATAATAATGATAAAATACAGAATGATATAATCAATGCAGTATACTTTTAATCATTCTGGTCACTGCAAATTAATTTTAAAAACTCACAAAAAAAGCATACTATAGGACCAACGATACTTATTTTAATTATTTATTTAAAAACATGAATCTAAACTTTACATAATTAAAATTTGCAAAACTCTGAGTAAGTTACAAGAGAATACTACTACTACTTAAAATTCTAAACAGAAAAAAAATTATAACCTTTGAAATTTTCAAGTAGATAATTTATTTGAAACTAATTTTTTAAACTGATCATATTAGCAATGAAGAAAATTAAATATTGAATAGTAGAGATTTTATTGGCTAAATTTTCTAATGAAAATGTTATAAAATTAGAAATAAGAAGAATGGAACCAAACACATGGAAAATTTTAAACACGTTTGTATTCGTTTCCTGGGGCTGCTATAATAAAACACCACCGACCAGATGACTGAAACAGCAATTTACTGTCTCACAGTTCTGGAGGCTAAATGTCTGAAATCAAAATATCAGTAGGGCCAGGCATGGTGGTACATGCCTGTATTTCCCAGCAAATTGAGAGGTTGAGGAAGGAGGATCACAAGTTCAAGGCCAGCCTTGACAATTTAGTGAGACCCTGTCTCAACGTAAAAAATAAAAAGGACTAGGGATGTAAGTCATTGATAGAGCAACCCTATACCACAAAAAAAAAAAAACAAAAAACAGAAAAAAAAGTCATCAAAATTGATTCCTTCAGAAAAATATGAGAGAGGATCTATCTTTTCCATGTCCCACCCCAAGTTTCCAGTGACTTTACGCACTCCTTTGCATTCTTCCTATGTCTCTCTCTGTGTTCAAATTTCCACTTTTTATAAGGACATAAGATATATGGGATAGGTATACCCTAACAGCCTCTTTTTAACTTGATTGCCTATTCAAACACCCTATTTGCAAGTAAAGTTACATTCTCTGGTACCAGGAATATAGAAGCCAACATACTTCAGGGAAGGAGGGGACACAAATGAACCCACAGCAACATTCTTTTTTTTTATATATAGTGCTGTTACCTTATTTTATTTTATTTTTATTTTTTGGCAATATTCTTTAGGGCAGAGTTTTCATTCAAGATATATCCTTCCTTCCTTGCAGAAATGTTCAAAAACACATGTCTTGACACCAAGGATAGTCACTTTGGCAGATGAGATATAAATGGAAGTAACATGCCCCACTCCCAAGCAGATGTATTTGGAGAAAAGCTCCCCTCTATCACCGCCATTAGAGCACCAATATCTCAAACAGGGCTCCTCCTCAGCCTGCGCAGAAAAAGACACCATCTGCTCATAGAAGTCTTGTGCCTCTTTGTGGGGAGAAGCCACTGATATTTTGAGGACACTGTAACTTAGTCAAATGCTGTCCAAAAACTGTTTCAACAACTTCAAAAAGGAGAAGCAAAAGTAAAATTGAAGACTACCTAAAACAAAATGAAAATAACACTTCATAATAAAACCTATGCAATATAGCAAGAGTGCAAACAAAGGAAAAATTACCCCCTAGAATACTTTCACTACCTGCTGAGAACCATAGCCAAGTAGGAATGGCCCCTGGCATTTTGCCAATAGTATTGATTGACAGGCAAGGCATTACTATCCACAGTTCTCATGCTACTTTGGAGTTCTCGTGGGGATTTCCAGGGATTCCCGGAGAGTTCCCATTGGTTGGGGAAGTGCAGGAGGAGGGATTTCTAGAGATATTTCCAGCTGCTGGTTCCTGGACCAGCAGAGTGGCGTTGGGGAGGAGTTCCTGGGAGCACGTGTGGAGTGTGCTGGTGGAGTTCAGAAATAAAGTTTGTTCCTACTTCAGTGGCTCCTGATTTGTGCCCAGCCAGACTGCGGCAACTACCAAGAAGAAAACCTAAATTTATAAAATTGTTATCTGCCAGGCATGAGGATCGCAAGTTCAAAGCCAAGCTCAGCAATTTAACAAGACCCTGTCTCTAAATACAAAAATAAAAAGTGCTAGGGATGTGGCTCAGTGGTTAAGTACTCCTGAGTTCAATCCCCCATACAAAAAAAAATTGTCCATCCTAAAATATTACACAAATAAGGAAAATGTTTGATTTTTTTAAGTAGGTCTATTAATAATTACACCTAATAATGGGATTCACTGTTACCTATTCACACATGCACATAGCATAACTTGGTCAATTTAATTTCCCAGTGATCTCCCCTTTTCATCCCTTCTTTCCTCAGCCTAGTCCCCTTCCTATACTCTACTAGTCTCCCCTCTATTTTCATGAGAAGCAGATTTTTTTAAAAAGACTTTTAAAAATATTTTTGTAATATTAAGTATTTTTACTAATAAGAACATGAGAATAAATATAAGAGAATAAAGAAAAAGAGAAAAGTTAGGAATATGAAAGGTCACAAACATAAATTCCCAGGAAATTAGAATAACACAAGGCGTCCTCCGGGCGAACTTCCCAATGCTCCTACTGCCTGCACTTGGCTGGGCCTTGATGGAAGAGTCCTCTAGGTTCCCCAGAGTCCATCTTCCTCTGTAGGGACAAAATTAACCTCACCATTTTTCTTCCCGTAATAGCATCATTTTCAGAACTTTTCCCCCTACCTCCTTCCACAACACCTCTTTCCCCAGTAGTCCACATCAGCTGTCTTCTCTATGATATTTTTAATTTAATCACAGCAAAGCACACCAAATTACAATCATTGTTCTACTTTCCACAACAGATTGTAAGCTTCTTAAAGAAGTCATAATTTTCAGTCATATTACTATGAAATACAAGCACATTTTTTTTGCAGTTCCCTGATAACAGATTAATTGAGTTATGAAAAGTAAGGACCCAGTTTAACTACATCTGTTTCAGTTCACACAAAATTGTTCAAAGGAAGAAATGCTTTGTCCAGTGTCCAGTATTTAACACACACTAAATAAATGTTGATGGAGAAATTGGGTGCATTCTCTATAGAAACTTACCCAGACAATTGGGGTTTGGGAGAATCCCACCCACCCCACCCTACCCCACCCCCCCCACCCTACCCCACCCCCCAAAAAAAACTTTACTAAAAGATAAAAGTAAAGAAAATGAAATTGCTGTAAAAGATCCCAAGAGTCTCTTGAAATATTCATTCTGATCCTTGGTTCCTTTTCTGCCTAATCCCACTTTACAATAATTCTATTACCAGTCCTGTTAAAATTTCCTTCTAAATATACTTAAAAACTTTTTCCCCTCTCTGTCATCATTACTAAAACTCATTCCTCTTATTTTTCTCTAACTATTAAAATAGCCTAACTGGTCAGTGTATAAACAGAAAAAATAACACCTGGAATCCCAAGTCAAAATATTTCATGAAAGTAGCAAAAAAATTCAAAAAAACTTCAGTGTTTCAAGCTTATAACATATTTCAACTTTTGAGAACAACATTTCAAAAAAAAAGCCATTAAAATTTATCCCAACTAAAAGCAAGAGAGGAACTGAATAAATTAAACAGTGGGAATCTCAAATAGCACTCATAATTTAAATGTGACTTGTATTATTTCTAGTTGTAGGAACACTCTTTTGATGAAACTGCTATTTTTATTTGAACAAATTTATATTCTCTACCAGAATTAACTAGCAGTGATAAGGTCTATGATTTACAGTACTTAGACTTATTAAAATATTTAAAGGAATCACAGAGGTGACTTCTTTAATAATTTTTGCCTTAGGAAAATAATTTAAAGAACAGTGTTCTGAATGAAGGCACAAAATGCAGTGCCTTGAAAATTTTTAGGCTGAAATATTTAGGCGTTTCAGAACCAAAATATTATAATTTTTAAAATCACCAATTTTAAAGAATTAGCGTAGAGCTTACAAGGTACAGCAGTTACAAAGAAAAGTTTTTCCAAATTATCTCATAGTCTACACAATGTCTTCTAAGTTTTTGAGAGAAATTATATTCAGCCTTTAGAGTCCTTCTGTTGAATCCATTATCTTTACAATGTTGAGTCACCCAGTTAATGAAAAATGTATGCCTCTCCATTTAGTGAGGTTCTTTGATTTCTCTCATCAGCATTTTTAGCATACTGAGCCAGTGCATGTTTTAGAAGATTTGTAACTAAGGTTTTAACTTTCCTTCACTTCATTTCTAACTATGCTTAGCATTTAATGGTAAATTATACTATTATATACCTTTAAGCAATCAATCTAACATGCTTAATATGAACACTTTTATTTGCATTTGTTCTAGTAATGAACATAGAATTTTTCCACACATATTTAGGATACACATATAGTACTGTATTATAAACCTCCTTCTTTTCTTTCATCACTCCACTCCTCCACTCTTTTTTGTTAAAGTCTATCCATATCACTAGGTATATATTCATCCTTTTATTCCTAATGATTAGTGCTATTCCATTTTTGTGCAATTTCTTTACCTTTCCCTCAATTATAGGTATGCACATTTTCTCAACACCCGTTTATTACAACAAAGGTCTCTAAAAAACAATTCATATACATATACACACATATATATTTATAGTTTAATATATATAGAGAGAGATATATAGATCTTTTTTACCTACTGAATATATCCAGTGGGTAACACATATTTAAATAAGTGCAGTTGAATTGCACTCCAAAATAGCTATAACAATTATTCAATATATTCTTAATCTACATTCAAAATATATGATCTCATTAAAATAAGAAATGTACTTAACATATTGAGTAGGAGTTGCTAAACACATAGATAATTTAATTTAAATCTACTTGAAGGTTTGCAATAAAAACAGATAAGCGGTTGGCCTAGATCATCCTGAAGTATTGCCCTGGGAGTATGGCTAGAAAGTAAGCACATTAAACACAGATTTTAAAAGTCAACATGGAAATACAGCAATTACTTTTCCTTTTTGAACCAATAGACAATTTTGCCCCACCCTTCCAAGAATGACTTGTGAAGATTCTTAAAGCATACTTTGCAGAGACTTTAAGTGCCCATCTCTCTCCACACTATGTTTCTTGTATAGAGAAAAGATTCTCTAAAATGCTATGCATACAAGTGATAATATTTTGCATTTCAACATGTCCAGAAATTCAACTATTAGTTATACAATTTTATAAAGAAATGAGTAGCAACATTTCAACCAAGATAAAAACTATCTTAATGAACACTGGCTTCCAAAGGAATTCAGTAAATTCTTAGATTAATTTTTATTCCATATTCTATCAAATATAAAACCGTTCTTGATTAGATTATCTGCATATTCTATCAAACAGTCTTTCATATTGTTCTGAGGGCTATGCATTTATTTAGTAATGCTATTGTGAAAAGTACATACTTCAAGTTAGTGATCCCATCTAATAACGCAAATTGCATAATCTAAAGCCTTAACTGTATTAAGATATATCAAAATGAATTGCAAATATCCTTGAATGTGACCAGAATCAATGAGTGGTATCAAAAATTTGAAGACTCTTTTATGTGAAATACTATCATTTGGAGAGCAGTAAGATTATTGCATTCATTAAGCCAGCCATTTAATATTTTTTCACAGACTCTGTCCCTTTGCATCATTCTGTTAGTCAAAACTCAGATTTTAATATTCATCTTAGCTTTAGCTTCAATGAGAATCAAAACATTACAATTAAAAACTGTTTAATGAAATTTCAAATTTCATTTAATTACCAGCGAGGCAATAGATATAAGTCTGTTTTAAAATGTACAAATTATTATTATTCACCAAAAAAGTTTTCTCAATGGCTTGCCTTCACAAATGTAGAACATGTTTGACCATAACCCCAAGCACTCACAATGTGACTCTTGGAAACACCATCAAGCACCCTTAATCCAAGAAAAAATCTAAGAGTTTGTATTGCTTAGGCCATTCTCCCACTGGGCCACTATAGCACTTCTAATAAACTGACAATTGAATTCATACAATTCCCCTTAACCTTTTTACAGAAAAGCCATTAGACAATTTCTTCCCTGAAACATTCCTACTGCCTATCAAATATTGAGGGAAAAACATACTCCATAAATAAAGGAAGAAGAATAGCTAACATATACTGAGTGCTTATTATGTACCAGGCACCATGCTAAGAAATTTTCAAGAATTACCTCATTAATTGCAGCCTAGAAGAGAATACTATTATCCCATTATACAAGCAAAGAAATCAAGGCCCAGCAAGTGAGTCTAAACATAGGAAATCCAAACAGAAACTCTCAAACTCTAAGCTCTTGTTCTTAAACTGTGAATTTGTATATTGCCTATCCAATTACAAGAAATTTTCTCCCACAGCAAAGAACAATGTTTGTTCTATTATGGAGTATCCTCAATTTATTCCTACTTAAGGAAAAAAATATTGAATATGTTTCCTAAGGTACAATTCAAGTCAAGTTTATACCCAGTGGGGATGAAGTCAAATAAATAGTACAAGAGAACAATATCCTTTAAGGTACAAAAGTTCAATTATCTTTGTTTATACAAAAGTTTGCCCTCAGGCAGAATTACCCTAGAATAAAAAAGCACAGCATAGCTATCCAAGAATTACCCTTTATTTATTTACTATTATAGCTTTGGATTTTGAGATATCGTTTCAAGCCTTATGCCTTCTGCATAAAAGCTATAGCATCTATATTGTATTTATTGCTAGATATATTTTATGCTAAAAGCATAGAGATATGCATGGATAATTTCCCATCATGAACAGCTACATTGAGGAATGGTTGTAAAATTTAAGTCCCCTGTTTGAGGAAAGGGAGGTATCTTATTTTCCATTATATCTTATCACTTTGCCAATTGAATATTATGGATGGTGCTATAATAATTTTTCATCTTAATCTGCTCTTCCTCCAAGGCTCTAGAAAAAAGGCTTAAATATTAAGACAATTTCCACATTTTTAATAAAGGGTATTCATGGTTTACAATGAATTGTAATATTTAAAAATTTTAGCTACCACTAATGCTAGTTAAAAAATTCTAATTAGATAAAAGATAATAAAATAAAAAGATATTTGATAATAATTAATGTTGTTTGGCACACAGAACTTCAATTCATTTTCAATTTGTATAAAATAGCAAATGTGTTCTTAATTTTATTAGACTTACCTCTTCAAAATTCAGTTCCAAGAGCCTTAGGTTCATCATACAATATACTTGCTGGCTGAGTTATGAACTAATAAAGAATTTTATTTTCAATTGTAAGATAACCCTTTAATATCTTTTTGTTTGAAGCAAATTTCTCACATTCAAACTCTTGATTTTGACCCTAGTTACTAGTATGCAATTTTATTCAACACTGTCTCATTACATGTATTCTACCTTTAATGCTCCAATTTTTTGTTCACAAATTTCAGTCTAGTTGATTCTATTTGTGCATTATTCATTTTTATCATGCCCTGACTTTTTAAATTACACTAAATATTGAGAATATTACATCAAATAGAATTATGAGTTAAAATCAACTGTTTTCATTTCTAGATATTTTACTATAAAAACTACATTTCTATCACTTTACAGAGTCAGATAGAAGAGAAGCATTAGAAATTTTCTGGCTCTGCCAAGCCATTACTCTTTTAATCTGTGTCAAAGATTAGCCTCTACCAGGTAATCAAATAATGTCCTGGCCACAACAATCAATGGCTTTCTTTCATTGAGTACTTTGGCAAAACAGGTTATAGTGTGTCTCACATCAACTCCATCAAAAGTTTCAGTCCTAAAGTCCATGTGGAAACCCATCCTATACCTACAGCCAGGGCTTCTGTGACTACTACATTTCAGGCACCCACCACACAGTACAACCTTGATAGATCTCACCACACCCTGGCCCATATTGGCTTCAATTCTTTTCCTACTATTCCCAAGGCCCACTGATGACAACAATATACTCAGAATCTGACTACTTCTTACTTCCATTACCCACTCTGGTTTAAATCACCATGATATCTCTTCTAGATTATTACAATAACCACCTAATTGGGTTTCTTGATTTCAGTGTAGCCCTGTATATATAGGCTAGTCTAATGACTTAGTATTTTTTAATATAGCCAGTTCTATAGAAAAAATTCCTGTTTCAGAAGAAAAGCCTAAGAGGCCCTACATGGTCTGCCTCTGATGCCCAAAATGTTTTTCTTCCAGATATCTACATGACGAATGCCTTCGCTTTTTCCAAGTCTTTGCAACACTTAAGTATTTCTCCCTCACCTAGCTCTATGCAATTTTTCTAAAACATTTAACACTTCCTAACTTACATCTGAATTATATTTGTTATTTGTTCATTTTCTGTCTTCTCTGGATAAAAATGCAAACTATGAGGATAGGGATCTTACTTTTATTCAATGATACACCCCCTAGCACTTAAAACAATGCTGGAAAATAGCATTAATTCAGGAAAAATTACTGGATGAATGAACAGGTATTCAATGACCCATCACCTTTTGCTGTACGTAATGAACCATATATATGGTCCTACTCTATTTATATCTTCTCCTGGGTACTATAAAGGACTAAAAATGAAAATAGTCAAGACATTGTGCATAATGGTGTTACTATTAATTATCTATCTCTAATGTTAGTTTTCTAATTGCTTTTTAGTTAATTTCCACACGCTTTTCCCACAAAAGCTATTTCAAATCATATATACACTTCTTATTCCATTTTATATCACTCCCTTTAGCTATAGCAGAGTTCACTGTTCATAAGCACACTGCCATTAAGGATGGTAACCCCCAAAATTTGGTGCTCCAACAACCAGGTATAAAGAAGAAAAAGTTGTTATGTTTGGGGTCTTAAAATGTCCCCTAATGGTTCATTTGTTGAAGATTTAGTCCTCAGCTGATAGCACTATTAGAAAGGATGGGCTAGTGAAAGGAAATTAGGTTATTGGGGTATGACCTCAAGGAGATGTTGGGATACCCTCCTCTTTCTCCTCCTATCTCCCTCCTTCCATGGGGTGAACTTTGCCCTAACACATGTTCCCTGCCATGATCTTCTATTTCACCAAAAGCCCAAAGCAATAGGGCCAAAAAAACATGGAATAACACCTCTGAAACCATAAATCAGAGTGTTATTTAATCTATTATCTATTAATCTATTATCTTCTTTTAATCTATTATCTCAGATACATTGTCACACTGATGGAAGACTAACACACAGTTATCATGTAACATATGTTACACAATTATCATACCAAAACATAATTGATATCTCATGATAAACTGTTATGAGGTAAATGCAAAAGATGAAAAAGATAGATCATCTACTTGTAAAATAACTTCTTAAATATTTTAATAGTGTCATTATTCTCTTTCCTATAAAATTAATCAAGTTATCATTAATCATCTTAGATAAATTTTGTATGGTCTTAAAATATCTAAAACTATGAATTCTTAAAATACTGTCTTTGTTATTTTTTTAATTAATTAGTTGCAGTGGCTATTTAACAGAAAAGTCACCCTTTCTAAAACTAAATGTGCTAACAACTATTAAAACATAACCTATGAGAAAAGCTGAAAAGTCATGTACTACATTTGCAGGTAAATGGATGAAGCTGGAGAATAACATGCCAAGTGAAATAAGCCAACCCCCCCGCCAAAAAAAACAAAGATGAATGTTTTCTCTGATAAACACATACTAACCCATAATGGGGGGAGATTGGGTCGGGAAGAATGAAGAAACTTTAGATTGTGCAGAAGGGAGTGAGGGCTGGAGGGGGTGTGGGGATGGGAAGGATGGTGGAATGAGATGGCCATTATTACCCAATATACATGTATGATTACATTACCAGTGTGACTCTGAACGATGTTCAGACAGAGAAAAAAGTAGTTGTACTTCATTTGTGTAAAAAGTGTCAAAATGCATTCTACTGTCACATATAACTAATTAAGACAAATTTCAAAATAGAATAAATTTTTAAAAGAACATGCAAAATAAATAACTGTGTGTAAAAAGACATTTTAACTCCCTAATAATCAGGGAACCACATGTTTTGAAAATAAGGCACCACTTCACATCTATCTTTTTACTAAAACTTTCAAAATTCTGACAATAGATTTTGGGAATGATGTCAATGGCAATGTGCACAAACTACTATTGGGAATGTAAATTGATTTAGCTACCTAGAAGAACAACTTTAGTTAGTAATCTAGTAAAAGTGACAATGCGGGATCCTATAAGCACAATTGCACTTGTACTTATAAAAAGAGAAACTCATGGAAACATTATCAAGAAGGTTCACCACAACATAAATGTAAAAATAAGTTGGAAATTACTGAAATGCCCATCAACAGGAGACTGATAAATGTCACACATTTATAAAAAGTAATTTTAACTGAGTTCAATCCCCAGTATATAAAAGGATTTTAATAAATCAAATAAAATGGATGGGATAAATAGATAGACAGCATATGGGATAAACAGATAGATAGGTGAGTCTCAAAACATAACTACTTGTCATCCCTTAGATAGTCTGCTTTTCCTAACAGACAGCTTTTAAGAATCATCCCTATGATTCCTTATGCAAAAGTAAGATTAAACTATTATTAGTGAATATAAAGATAAAATGATAATCTGATTAAATGTCAATTCATCTTCTAGACAGTACATGTACAGTCCTCATATTGAAAAGATTAACTGAAAATGTACATAAAATAAAGAAAGAATTGTTTTGCCTACTATGAGCAAGTTTCTGTGCGTGTCAGAGTGAGATTACCATTGCCATAGGTAATATTATCATAGCTACCATCTGTCAGAATTAAGATGATTTAAAGTTCACTTCTTAGAGTTTGCAAAGATAAACCTAGTTGTAAGTCCACAGTTAATTTTTTCTAGTATCAATAACATTTCATGCAAAGCAAGCTTTATTTCCAGCTGTAAAGTAATTTAAGCTCTTATAATTTTTACCTAGAATACAGAAAAATTACTTCTCTTTCATAATTAATAGTAACCTGCTAACACAGATTCAAAAGAAGCATTTTTTAACATTTCAGTGATAAAGGACAATTGGATAAAGACCAGTTGCATGGATAGCTGCTCAATGAGAACAAAATAAACCATGAGCTGCCTAAAACTGCAGGAGAAGAAAGAGCAATTACATTCAGAATGTAGAGAAATGCTATAATATACCCCATTCTGGTTTATAAATTAATAAACTAATAAACATATGTTAGGACTTTAGAAGTCTGAGGGAGCCAATAAAAGTAAAATACATTGAGTATTTGGATCCCATATACACCTTAGCATGTGATAGTTCTGGTATTGGTAAATAATAAACAAATGTATTAAGCATCAATAGAAAGAAAGAGGGGGGAGAGAGAAAGAGAAAGGTAAAGAAGGAAGAGTGAGAGGGAGGGAATCTCATTTTATTTGGGAACCATCTTCTTGCTCAGTGCCATTTATCCTCTATATATTCATGCAGTTCATTTGACATTTGCTGAGTGTCTGCTCTAAGTGCTATAGACTGAGAGAAACAAGTCTCCCCAACACTGCCTACCTAAGGCTATCTGTTCTGTATCCTTGAGCTTTTGATAAAAGAATCCTTAGTGATAGAAATATCATTATTCTATAATTCCTTCCACCTAATACTCCTTCAAGAGATTATTTTAAATATCCATATTTTTGAAGCACAACTGAAGTGAATAAAATAAACATTCTCTGTGCTTAACATTATAACATTTATACAAACATAATTGCCCTCCTGAGCATTATAATATATTCAATACATTGTGTCTTTGACAATATATGTGTATATGTATAGACAATTTAGTTTCCCAGTAGCTATATACTATCTCTGCACATTACAGTAGCTATATCTAAAGAGAGAAATCCATAAATTATAGTCATATTTTCATTTCACCTGCTTTTTAAAATAAGACATTAAAATCTTGAACATATTCCTATGTTGCATTAAAAATAGGAATGTAGTTTTTACTAAATTCTAGAATTTAACATTTCAACCTGAGAGGACAAGCTTGCCAATCTTTCAAGTACTTATAATTAAGGAATGAATATTTAATTAGCCAAAAGAATAAAAAAATGTGAAATCATTCCTCTTCTAAATATCATTTATCAATCAAAGGTTTGTAATAATATTCATTTTAGATGACATATATAAAACTAGAAATTTTCAAAAAATAAAAACTATCTACCATATATTTTATAAATACATGAATATATTTGAAGGTGAGAGAAATATAGAAACTAAAAATAAAAACTATCTACCATATATTTTATAAATACATGAATATATTTGAAGGTGAGAGAAATATAGAAAGTTATACATATAAGAAAAATATAGCATTAACTTCATCTCTCCAAGATTTCAACAAAACACAATCTTCCAGTAGTGCCCTCCAAAATATTCCTTAATTTCATTTTTGAAAGTGAAGCTAAAATTTCAGTTAATTTTAATTTTAAGAATTCCCATTATCTTATTTGAAGGGATTTTAAAACTGACAAATTTGAACACTAGATAAGAGTTAATTTTTATAGTTAGTGACATGTTCTGTCAATTTCCCCTATTTCTTCATGATTCGCAGTATACTTCAGCGTAAAAATATATATATATATACATATATATGTATATATATATATACACACATATATATATATTTATTTGTTTCAAATTCTAAAATACTTTTAAAGAACAAAATCTCATAGCAAAATAGTAGAAGGAAAAGAAATTCTTGCCTCACTCCAGGCAGTTCTGTCTTATTCCTGAACACTGTTAAGTCCCTGTAAATGAAGAATAGTTATTGTCTGCACTATGACAAGACCAGCACTTCTCTTGCAAACAGCACTTCTTCACTGTGAACAACAGAAACAGGAATATCAGCTTGTTCCTTTTACTTTCTAAAATCCTGCATGAGTAGCCATTAGGAAATAATGATATCCTAGGTCACAATTATGGGCCCTTCAACAACAGATTTTTGTCTTAACTATGTTGTTTATTTTAAGAAAATTTGACCGAAGCAAACTACAATAAATTTCTTAGGGGGAAAAAATGTAGAGTTGTCCCAGAGGCCAACTCTTGCCTAACCCATACGTACCCTGGTGGCAGACTCCAGAGCTAAATGCAAACTCCACATAGAATAATAACCTTATGACTCTTGTAGTACCAGGAGCCAGGTACTACAAGGGCTTCCTCTCTCCCCTTTGCACTTCCAAACTCACAGTTTTCATCTAAGAGTAGTGTGGGAACCACTAAATCCGCAGACCAGAGGGATCATTTCCATTTTCCAAATTCAAGGGACTGTTCAAAAAAAATGTTTCCATGGAGTCCGGTAAGAGCCATAAGGGAAGACACCATACTATATCCCAGTCCAACATCTTTAATAACACTCAATACCACTTAAAAGAAGTTAAAATTGTTGATGTAATGCATAGTAAAATATACATGAAGTATTTAAAAATTAAAGATCAAAACATAGCAAATCTACTTACATCATGGGAGAAGTGAATTGATTTTGCTATTAAATTTCTCTCAAGCAGACAAGATTTCCTAATAAAAATGTGTTGACTTTTTTTTTTCTTGTAAAAATAAAGACCTGAAATTTTTTCAGCTCTTTTGATTGTATAGAAACTAAATGGACAGCATTTTACTTATTGAAAAATTATGCTAATCTGCTCAGTTATGATATAGTAAATAAGATCTCTCATATTGCTTTTAGCATATATATATACTTACGATTGTTTTCATGAAAATAAGCCTAAAGCTATTTATTTTATTCATTAAATTAAAGTCTGAAATTCTTGAAAGATAATTTATTCTAGTAAACTTGGCCTTTAGGCAAATTTCTTATAAATTTGTCTTGCCTATTCATGCTTCTTAAATAAAATTTGACATTCCAAGAAAAGAGAAAAATGACAATTTTTTAGAACAAATCATATTTAAGAATGTTTCTACCTTTTTACTTTTATAATTAAGTTTTAAATAAACAGCAAAAATTAACCTATTAAATGCAGAGATGCAATTTATTAAACATAAAATAAAAAAAGGTTATATAAAATTACCTGGCCCTCTGGTAGTTAAAGACAATCTCATACCCTAATATGCATTTCTGTTACTTAAATAGTTACCGATTTTTAGCAATATCACCAAAAGCTTTCAGTAGCTTCAATTCATCTTAAAATCTAAATATTCCAGGTTTCCCAATCTTTTGAATTGAATATGCTCCATCTTTATCAATTTATCTAAGAATATGTAAAAAGTCTGTATCTCTGTCTTTGAAGGCAGCAGAAATTTTCAGCTATACTGAGGGCCTGTTAGTAATTGTACAACTTGCTCTTACCTACAAATACTGCTATTCAAAAAACCAGGCTAGATTCATCATGATCTTCAGGCATCTTCTTATTTGGAGAAATGTAGTTTTGACATTAAAAGATGATAAGTCATAAGAAAGCTTCCCAGTTTAAAAATTTCAATAACTCAAACTTAACATTTGTGTTTGAAGTCTTCTTCACTGAGTCTGGCTTACCTTTATCAGCATCTGTTTGACAACCACTACCCTCTGTTTGACTCAGGCTTTTCTATTCACTGCCCATTTACCTCTAAAATGCATTTTCTGTATTGTACACACTATCATTTTCATGAGAAATAATTATATAACTTCTAGTGGGTAGCTGCAACCTTCTAATTCAACCAGTTCAAACCACATTTCTTGTACTAAAATGTATATCAAAAATTTTTTCTTCAACAAGTTCATATGAATAAATCCCATGTCAGAATAAAATCACATTCTAAACCATCTTAACACAATGTAAAATTAATAGCATCTTAAAATCTAACATTTTAACATTTATATAAAAATATCATCAATTCATCATGTACTACATTTAACTCAACTTAAATTTTATTCTGATTTATTGTATTTATTTTATTTAGTAAGTATGGCTTTAAAAATTAATCAGCTATGTGTGCAAACAAAGCAAATTATTTAAATACATTGACATTAATATACTTATTAAAAAGGAATATTAACAGAAGTTATATCCTATGTTGAACAAAAGCAATAAATTTGTTTGAAAAGCAATGTAATATAGATATTTTCATTCTAGTCATATACAGAGTAGCTAATGCTTTATAAAAGGGAAAAATAAATTAAGCTATTTTATTGTAGCAATAAGAAATTTTATGGAAGAGATGACTAAAATAAGAAAAATATCATGTATTTTTCATTTTGCTCCTTAATTTTATAACTCATTAATTTTATTTCTGAACATATTGAGTCATAGTTGAGTTGTGGTCTTAGCTGATCCTTAAACATCCAATTAATATTCCCCAGTTGATTATTTACCACACCTACCTGCCTGCACTTTGATATACTGAACTGATATTCTCATGAAAACCACATAAAGGGATGGGGTTGTAACTTAGTGATAGAGTGCTTGCCTAGCATTCATGAGGCACTGGGTTCGATTCTCAGCACCACATACAAATAAATAAAATAACAACTAAAACTTTTTTTAAAAAAGACATGAAGGTGCAGGGGAAAACTCAGGCAAATATTTCTTCAAGTCATATTTTTAAAAATTTACCTATAACTACCCAGATAAAAGCAATTGAGATTTTATGCTGTAGACATTTTTCATAAAACTTAATAATTATGTATGTTCACACTTAAGTAAAACCATGGGTCAGAATATTGGAGAACCCAAAAGAACCCTATAAATTTAGGCATGTGTTTAACGACAACTTTAGTAATATAACTGTTTCTCTAGTCCAACTCAAAAATATGCCCAAGATAACCTCCAAAACAAATTATAAAGGTTAGAAAAAGATAAAACTTTACTTTATGCCAAAATAATATGCAAATATAAGGAAATATACCTAGTCACATTTACCATTATCACTAAAATAGGCAAATTACACAGAACTGGTCCTTAGTTCCAAAGCTCAAGCACATTTACCTTGAAAAGCAGCTGCATTTCGAGATATTAGCAGCTTTAATGTAGAGGTGGATGCTTGAAGCACCTGCTGCAGATCTTGGCGAGCTGCAATTTGGTATCTCTCCTCCATCTTCCTTGTGCAACATGTTGGCTTTTTAGATATGCAAACCTGAAGATCAGGTCCTGAAACATATATAAGATTTTCCAGAATGATTATCTATCCATTAAAAAAATATTACATGTTATATGTCATGCATTATAAGTCCTACATACAAGGGGTTCATATTTTTTATTAAATTATTCAGTTATTATAATTTGTTATACATGATGGCAGAATGCAATTCATTTCATATTACATACACAGAGCACCATTTTTCAAGACACTGGTTGTATACAAAGTATTTTCACACCATTCGTGTCTTATACATGTACTTAGGGTAATGATATCTAACTCATTCCACCATCATTCTTACCCCCTTACCCCCTCCCTTCCCTGTACCCTATCTAAATTTCCTCCATTCTTCCCATGCTCCCCCCACCATTGCCATTATGAGTCAGCATCCTTATATCAGGCCTTTGGTTTTTCAGGATTAGCTTACTTCATTTAGGGTGATATTTTTCAACTCCGTCCATTACCTGAAAATGCCATGATTTTATTCTCTTTTAATGCTGAATAATGTTCCATTGTGTATATATGCCAAAGTTTCCCTATCCATTCATCTACTGAAGGGTATTTGGGTTGATTCCACAATGTAGCTATTGTGAATTGTGCTGCTATAAACACTGATATGGCTGTATCCCTGTAGTATGCTATTTTTAAGTCCTTGGGGAAGTGGTTAATATTCTATGTGAGGAATTGATTTACCAAAACAACTTACTGTAAGAAAAATTCTCTATCATCCATTAATATAACCATGAAAGAAAATTCCAAACCACTAACTCTTTGCTCAATAATTTAAATACTTGATCCAATATTAATTATGTCTACTCAATATGTGGCAAATTAACTACTACATAAGCAATAGATCAGAAAGAGTTAATTTTTGCTTATTTTATCAATTTGGCCAAACTTATTTAAACTAAATATGTAATAGAAAATCATACAGGCTAAATGGTTTTCTTCATGAGGAAGTGAAATCAAATTTTGTGCATCAAATAAAGGTCAAAGAACATCATCTGATTTCTCAACTCCCACGATGCTTGTGCTTCTTGAGGAATAAAATATCCTCTGCAATAAAATGACAGTAGATTGAAATCCCCCGTGGGCCCAAATCCAAGATCCAAGACTCTACTCACTATATATCTGTCTAGAGGCAATTCCTACCATTAAATCACTTTTGGGTTGTATAATCATACTTAGAAAACCCAGTGAGGATGAATGTTACATTAAATGTAAAGTCATTACACATACTTGTACTTAAAAAATAATTTTCTAACATGATAAACAATTCTCATCCTGGATAGAGATGCTAAGAAAACACCTGAATACACAGCACATGTGATAGAAGACAAAGAGGAAAAGGTATGACACAGGGGACAGTTAGCCTCTGAAGAGGGAATCAACCCCTAATGGAACACCACAATGTGCAGGCATCCCAAGCCTACAAGTTGTTTTCTAATGCTCGTGACAAGTTTATTTACAGGCCCTGAAACAGTTATTCCCTAATTTCAGAACAGGAAGAAGTGCTGTGGCCCTTGGTGTCTGAGGAGTCTCACAGCTCCCACATTAGCTCTACATAGACTGATTTTAGATCAGCAAAAGTAAAATATGCCTGTGCACGCACACAAATGCATACATGTGACAGCCTTCACACTGTTCAAGCTCTTCCTATTTCTTCACACAGTCAGCCTGAGGTTTTACATTTCCAAAAGTTGGTTCTGGATAAGATCAAAACATTTGAAATCACTCTGAGCTTCCTGCCAACATAAGACACCAACATTTCTAATAATTTCAGCTTTGGTTTGTTGAAGATAGACAACAACTGACAGCATTTGAGCATTTTACAAAGGCTAAGAAGCATAAAATATTTATAAGTGTCACAGTAGGTAACATGTTGGCAATTGTTTTTCATTTATCTTACCTAAAGTTATACAAAAGCTAATTCTATTTCAAATAGTGAAATTGATTGAAAGAAACAAAGCTATCTTCTCAGTTTTATTCCTAAATGGAAGGATTGAGGAATTAGCATTCAGAGAAGAGCAACAATAGAGACTGGGGAAAAGAACCAAATGAATAAATATTGAGGTGTACAAATCTATTTAGTGTGGGAATAACTACTAGGGGATTTTAAAATAATAATAACAATAATAATGTCTCACTGCAAATATGCCTACTGAGGTCAAATATCTAACACTGTTTGGCTAGATTATATTCAAAAACATGGTCTATAAAGGACCCCTGAGATGTGACCCTTCTTCCCACTCCCTCTCCAGAAACAGAGGCCTCAGTACTCTTCCTTTCACAGGCAGGCCCATTTCAGTTCCTCATATTCACAATGCCACAGAGTCATTCCCCAATACTTTCTTCTATCTGGGGCACTCTTGTCCAGCTATGTTCACCCACACATGCACCAAACACCTACCATCACCTAGTTCATTACTATCCATTTTTTTAAGATTCCCCACTCTGTCTTCCCTAGAGAAACTTTCTGTAAACTCCCAGTTAACACAAGTCCAGATAACATGACATTAGGGCCACATATCTCTCCACTGCACATATCATCTTTGTAATTTTATATTCTTTCAGGTGATTCTAATTAATTTGTTCCCTCACTAATACTTTAAGTTCCAATCAGGGAACCATTTTGCTTGCTTTTATATTCCAGTTACACAGAACATTGCCTAATACATGCTAAATACGCAATAATGCATATGTATTATCTAATTTAATCATCACTATGATATTACTGCCACATTTACACATGAGGAGATGAACACATAAAGAGGCTATCCAGTGTCAGGGTTGGGTACAATGTAGCTCAATGGTAGAGTGCTTGTCCAGCATGCAAAAGGACCTGGGTTCAATCCACAATACTGCAAAAGAAAAGAAATGGATAAAGAAAAGGAAAAATGAAAACTGTCCAGATTACAAAATGGTAGAGCTGGTGTTTGTGAAACAGGCAAACTAACTCAGAAGAACTATGTTCTTCACCATTATTCCACAAGAGGAAAGAAAGTCTTAAATCTATAAATGGATTGTTTATAGACATAACTAGCCATCTCCTATTCCTGTTCTGAAAGAAGGCATCTGTTTAGTAAGTTGCAAGAAAATAAATTTTAGGTTAGGAACTATCCAAGGAGATTTATCAAAATAAAATAGACTAAAATACAAAGCTATAGACTTGCCATTTGCTTCTTTGCCCAATTTTAAGTGGTAGAAAATACATTAGAAAGCTGCAACAAATTGCCTCTACTGCTATCCTAAATATCGTGTAGGAGAAAAACCATTATGCCTCAGCAACTCTGAGTAAGCAAACATAGCAATTTAGACCACTTAGCCAAAGTACATTCCTCAAGTTGATGAGGGTCTGCACTGATTAATTCAGACTTTCATTTAGAATCTTAGAAGTTTGTAGTGACAAGATAAAACTAAATTCCAAACCAAATCAGAGCTATAGCACCATAACTAGGCAATACTTACCTATTAGGCAGGATATTTTTCATTAATATCACCTACAAGATATGCTTAAATAACTTAGAATTTGGGTGCCAGTAGAGAAGGAAAATAGTTGGCAAAAAAGATTCCAGTTCCCTTTGTTCCTTCCTCTATCAGTCCAAGAGACAGACAAGATGGACTAAACCTTCAGGGAAAGGACCATGTCTTACTTGTTTCTAGAATAAGCACAAAGGACATAAGATGCTTGTTGATTAAAAAAAAAAAAAAAAAAGCCCAGACTGCAGTTTTCCTGTTGTAAGTAAAACAGGCATCATAAGAAAGCAAAGCCAGAATTAACCCATAACATACCACATGGCAATAAGAGATATTTTAAAAATGATTTCAAAGCTTGGCTTTAAGAAACATGGCATAATTTCAGGATGATATGAAAAAGTGAGAGTGCCCACGCTCTAGGGCAGCTGTCAAGTTTCTGAACAATAAAATCAAACTTTGCAAGAAATACTAAAAACAAAATAAAATAGTGTTCCTCCAGTCAGAAGCCTTCAACAAAAATCATTGGTGCTTTCTGGATTTCTTACTTAGAAGCAGCAGTATTGTTTAATAACTACTCCTTTCTGTTCTCCAGCATAAGAAACCTGAAGCCATCTACCTGCTGGTATGTTTAGTGTGCTAAAGTAGGAACATTTTAACAGGGAGGCATTCTGAAGACGGTGGCAAGGGCAGCATGGTTTTCACTATCTCCAAATCCTCATATAAAACCAGACTGAACTACAAAACAAATCCACAATAAACTACTACAAAACTAGTTAACATGATAGCAATATCCCCCCAAAAAACTTCAAAATACAAACAGAATGGAACAGACCAGCAATAGCCACAAGATCTTCACAATATAAGTATTTGGACAAGAGGGAAAAGAAGGAAGCAATGAAGGAAGGTCTGAAGGACCTGAGAACAAGAGAAACCCAAAGTATTGAATAGAATTCACAGGAAGGCAGAGCAGACTGATTTGGGAATAGCAGTGGGGCTGGAAGAATTCTGCCCTCTCAATTATTGAATGTGTGTGATGGATCAATAAGAGAAACAAATAAGTGAACAACGGGCAACAAGTCTCCCTTCCAAGACAGATCCTACACAGAAGAGAAACTTCTAGAAGTGGAAATAGAATTCAACAGAGCAGGGAATAAACAGACATAGAAAAAGAAGGTCTAGACCAAAGCAGAAAGGGAAACAAATGCAGGAAATGCCAGGAAACAAGCATCCATGTTTTTGAATGCCAAATGAAAACATCAGAAGAGGAAATCCAGTCAAGTTAGAACAGCTATTCTGAAGCACGTCTCAACTGAAATGTTCAGAAAAACTAACTTCACATAAAACAAACAACAACAAATATTGGGGTCAAATCTCACACAGAGTCATAATAAAAAAGAGAAGAATAGAATAACATCCCTACACAGAAAGAAAACATGCCATTGCAAGACATACAACAAAAAACATCAGAAACTTAGCTACACTATTCAAAACAAACCAAAAGATAACAACACAAGACATGAAAGAACTACATAAATCAGAATTGGAAAAATCAGATAGGAGGTGACGGTATTCAGAAAAGAATTAAAGATGAAAACAAAATTCTAAATGAAGACTCAACTAGAAGGAACAAAAGAGTCTATCACACAAGGGTAATGCCTCAAGAAGAAAAATAAGAATTCTGAAAAATCAAAAAGAACAAAAGGATTTGAAAGACAATTACAACTAATATTGAACAGAGGTACAAATAACATAAGTCCCTTAAGAAGAAAACAGGATAAATACTAAAAGCTGTATTTTAGGCTATTATGAAACAGTTACAAGTGTAATGTAGAATAAAACAAGTAGCTGTGAAATACTCAAGTTCCTTTCTCTACTTCTCTAATTTTTAGTGTGAAAGAGAGACAGATATCATTAAACGATTGGGAGAAGCTCTGTAATCTTAAACTTGAAAGTATCAATGTAAATCAGGAAAAAATTTTATCATTGAAAAGTTTATGTTTCCTAGCTCATTAAAAAGGCCTAGAAAAAAATGACTAAGCAAATAGCAAAGGACATCCCTTGTGCCTTGTAACGGTCTTGTAATATTTTTTCTCTTCAAAAAGAAATCAGGGCTCCTTAAAGATATGGTTCATTTTAGAAACAGAAGCAGGAATTACATGAGATGACAGATACTAAAACATCTTACCCACCAGACAGCCAAGAAGTTTTTGAATAACTACTAGACTCCAATCAAAATAACTAAGGAATTGTATTAGTCCACCAGGTTTACCATAACAAAACACCACAAACTTGTGGTTTAAGCCAAAGAAACTTATTTTCTCAGTTTTGGAGGCTGAGGTCCAAGATTAAGGTACCAGCTGAAAAGTTGGTCTCTATCTGGCTTGCTGATGAGCTATCTTCTGTGTCTATCACATGAAGCACTTCTGGTGTCCCTTCTGTTTTTCATAAAAACAATAATCACATTGGATTAGGGTCCTATATTAATAATTTCACTTAAACATAATTATTCCCTTAAAGTCCCTATCTCCAAATACATTCACTTTGGGGGTCAGAGCTTTAACAGATGAGTCCAGCATGGTGACACACTTATATAATCCCAGAGACTCAGGAGGCTGAGACAGAAGGATCACAAGTTCAAGGCCAGCCTTGGCAATTTAATGAGACCCTATCTCAAAATAAAAATTAAAAATGACTGGGGGTGAAGCTCAGTTGTAGAGCACCCCTGGGTTAAATCCCCAGTATCACACACACACAAAAAAAAGAGCTTTAACAAATGAACTTTAAGATGACACAATTTAGTTCATAACAGAAGCCAACTTCAAAGGTGGTCAGTGGTCAAAATGAGACAATTTGAGCTTCAATAATAATTTCAATGAAATGGAAACAACCCATGTGATTAAATGTAAATACTTACATTTAATTTTAAAATTTTATTTTAAAAAATAAGTTTATCACCTTCAAAAGATGAAAGAGAGATCAGTTATGCTAGAAACTAGTAAACAAAGAAGCAAATACTTATTCTACATTTCAGATATAAACTGTACCCATAAGTACAAATAGGAGATTAGGGAAGCCTCACTTTATAATAAATGAAAGAGAAATAACAAAATTAGAATACCCTATTTATTAAGCCCAAATGAATTAGTAGATATAGACATTAGCCAGTAATTGCTGCCAAAATCAGAGACAAAAAAAAAAAGAGACAATCAGAAATTAAGTGCCTCTCACAATCTTGCCAAATACCAACTAATGTCTTGCCAAAGGAACAAACCTGAATCTAATCCAGTCTGTGAATCCAGTTGCCAATTTGGAGGAAACATAATGTACTAAGGAACATTTTTTTGCCTCACCATAAATATTCAACCAGCAATATATGGACTGAGAAACTGAAAGCCAAGTGGCTTAGATTCTCAAAAGATATATCAAGAAGAGTTCTATTTTAAAACATTTTTATTATAAAATAAAGTACAGATACAAGAAACCACACAAAACACGTGTTTGGCTTAGTAAGTTATTATAACTTAAACACCCTTGTACCTACCACCAAAGTCAAGAAGTTGAACTGTGACAGAGTCCCTTCACAAGTCCCATCACAATCAAAAAATTGTCTTCCACCTTTAAGTAACCACTGTACTGAATTTTATAAATACTTGTCTTTCTCAAAATAGTTTAATATGTTGTCCATTTTTAAAAAATATTTTATGCTATCTATATCTTTCCCTTTTTATTATAATAAAAAATATAACAGGAGACTTATCCTCTTAACAAATATCTAAGTGTGTTATACTATTGCTGTACAGAAATCTGTACAGCAGATCTCTGGAACTTTTTGTCTTGCATGACTCTTGATATACTACTTATCTCTCCATCCCTTTCTCTTCTTTTTTCCATGTAAAATAAAAAATACTCAAGTCTAGCACAGAATTATTAAGTGGCATTGAATCTGGTGAGAGAGAGCCAACTTCATCTCCTGGAATTTCCTTTAAAGGTTTCTTTCTCACTCACATACATGTAATTTAGATGAGACTGATTTCCACATAAGGATAGTTTATTGGCTAAAGCATTGTATCCTATCCTGTCAGCATAATGACTATGTGAGAAACAGCCAGTCACAAAAAAATAAATTCAAAGAGATATTTGCTGAGATACCTAGGAGAACATAGTTCTCACTGTTCTGTAAGAACTGCATTTAAAGATGCAAGAATGAAAGCCTTGCCAATACCATAATCATTTTCCAGCTCTGAGTGAAGACTAGATCAATCATAGATTCTCTTATCATCTGCAATATAGAGAAATCTACCCAATACAATAATAGCATTGCCCAGAGTAATAGCAGGTCAAACCATTCCATTTTCTTTTATAGTTTTCCAGAACTTTAAAGAGACTTTATACTAAATGGAGGGACAGATAACAGCCTTTGAATGCTGCTCAAGATCCCCATCCTGAAGTGGAAACAAACTTTATTTGGCCAAGAAACAGGAAGGGTTCCACACATAGTAAGGCTGTGCTATCTTAAGCTAAAAGCCATTAACTCTGCACAAAACCATCAAAACCCTAGAGAATGAACTAAAGGGGAAAGATTCTGTGGAGGAATCAACATTCGAATGAAGGGGTCAGAGTAAGGTTAGTTTCTCATCTCTGTGACTTTGGCCTGAGGACACTCCCTATATAAAGTTACTAAAATTCCAACAGAAACTAACAGTCTTTTTGGAATGAAGACCACAAAACTGAGCTCAGGGCAATCACAGCTGCTAGAAAGTGAGAACCAGAGAGTGAGAACCCCAAGTTCTGTGTAAACCTTACCCAAATCTCTGGTTGACCACACCTCACATATGAAGGTTTTGATGAGTGTGAAGGAAATAGATAAAGATTGTAGTTGTAGTTGGCCTAGGGTTGTGGCTCAGTGGTAGAGCGTTTGCCTAGCATTTTCTAGCTTGCCTAGTGATGCACTGTGTTCAATTCTCTGCACTGTATGTATATAAATAGACACAATAAAGGTCCATTGTCAACTAAAAAATATTTTTAAAAAAAGATTGTAGTTGTTGCCCTAAGAGGCACAATTGGCAATTAGAGCACAAACCAGTTAAATTTCTCCTAGGAGGAACATATTAACACTCTTTGGAGGAATGTTATAGACTCCATAATCACAATAATATTACACTCATAGTATCCAAGAGACAATATAAAATTCCTGCACATATGAAGAATCAGATATATGGTTTAAATACTGAGGGTTTTGATAAGATCACCTTAAGAAAGAGTTTAGTTAGTGAACTTTGGAGAGTTTCTCAATTTCAACACTACTGTAACTTGGGGCAAGAGAATTTTCAGGATGTTTATCAACATCCTGAACACCACCAATTTAAGGCCGCTAGCAACACACACAAACACACAGAGTGATGATTAAAATATACCTTCTAAATGCCTCCCTAGGGTATAATCACCAATGGTTAAAAAGCACTGGCAAGACAAAGCCTAAGGGTGCCAGTGTGGATTAGAAAAGAAGAGGAATCTTTTAAAAGATCTTGAGGAGTGGCCAATGAAGTAGAAGGAAAAAGAATGGAGGTAAGGAAAAAAGTGCAATTTCCTACACTTCAAGGACCTGTGTGAGTATTTTTAAAAAGGAGATCAATATTGTTTAGGGAAGTAGACGCATGAAAGAAGTCTGAGATTTGTAAAGACCTGCAAGCATCTGGGCTACCATTTTGGTTGTTTCCTTAACTGTAACTGCACAGCTGCTTCATAAACCATCACAATTGCATTTGGGATCCTGTACATTACAAGGAATAATGAAAAGGTCAGCTCACCTCACTGAAAGCTGTTGTACTAAAACCTGTTTAACAATTTTAACACTCATCCCTTCCAATTTTAATAGTCATTCTTTCTAACTTGCCACTCTTGATAAGAAGGGCTGCCCAAAATTCCCTAATATCATCTTGTGTCTGGCTTTCTTGAACATTTGCATATGTGTGCTTACTCAATACTATTTCTCAACCAAATCGATAAGTTCCAAAAGGATAAGGACCATCTTTGTTTTATTTCCAAGCATATTGTAAGTAACTGAAACAGTAACTGGCATAAAGGAGTTTCAATAAATTATTAGTCATTCTCTTTTTCCTAACTTGCACATAATTTCCTAAGAAATCTAAGAAGGCAGTGCCTTGCCTCAAAATTAATGAAAAAGCTTTGTGTGTGTGTGTGTGTTAAAAAAGATATTGCTGAAGACACCAAAAACTGATTCAATAAACCATTTGGAATAATGTTTGTGGTTACTGTATTTACATTTTTACAAATATTACTCATTTTAATGTATCGCTATAATTTATAGATTCATCTTTTTGTTTTAAAGACTAAGGCATTATTCTACAAATGTATGCATTGATATTATTCATTAAAATGAAAATAATTTCAAAGGAATATTGGGTATTTCAGTAACTATGAGTTTTTATAGTCTCAGATTCAATAAAAACATTCAGCACACTACAAATTAAAAAATAAGGTCAACACAATATTCACAGATAGAATAATAATGTTGTCCTTCAAATATAAAAATGGCATCATTGATCCTTCAATAGATACTGTGCTCAGAGTTTTTCCAGCAACAGACGATTAATGTTCACACAAAATGACGTACTTAAATCTTTTCTTTTATTACTAATGGCAAGAATTTCTAATATGAAAGCATATGTTCTCTGTCTAGAAGCATAAAGAAAGTGTGCTAAACAAAATGCTTTCTCAAACTTCAAGTCATGAATTTGGAGTTAACAGTTAAAACTCTGGGGGAGAAAAGGTACACACACAAACACACACAGCAGCAGCAGCAGCAGAATAGCTTGTACTTAAAGGATGAAAAAATGAATTTCAATCTTATCCCACACATTTTAAAGGAGGTATGAAATTTTTCTATTGCTTTTTAACCAATTCACTTATCTTTAGTATCCAACAATCTGCTACCTCAGTAACCCACACCATTTCTCCAAATGAAACCATATCCATGTGACAGAGCTCCTCAAGGCAGAGCTAAAGCTGAGACTTTGAACTGGCACTTTAAATTAAATGTTATATCTTGTTTTTCATGCATATATTTACTTTAACTGATGCATATGGATTGAAGACTTGCTGGAGTAGGGTTAGATGTGGGAAAGGGGATGAAAATTTTAACCATAAATGGAACTCAAACCAAAATAACTTACTTAACTTCAATAGATAATGTCTTGGGTATGAAGCCCACCTCATAATAAGCCCCATTTCCTCTGAGAACTGTTCTTTCAACACCCCTTCCTTGGGGGAGACACTTCCCTACCACATTTGTGTCAAGTAACCTTACATTTCTGATTTGTTTGTTGAAGTAAAGTTGGATCTGATTCAAACAGAACCAATTGGATTCTTTCACCTGGGAATTTAGAATTATAACATAGATCTAACCTATTTGCAGTAGAGCTGTCTTATATATCATTTAAGAGTGAAATACCCCTGCTATTTCACCATAGAGACAAAGAAATCTCAAAAACAAAATAGAAACCAAAACAAAGAAGCCCAAAGAAATAGACAGGAAATCATTAGACGAGGCTCCCCATAGTTCCTGTTTTAGTCCTTTTCTGAGGCTCAAGTATTTCCTATACTTTGGATCTCACCCAAAGGTTTACAAAAAAATATATATATTTTTGCACTAAATAGGCAAAATTAGCTTCAATTCATTGAATGAAATTGTCTAACACTAGTAAGAGGATATTAGGAAAAGAGGGATTAAAAAATTGTCTTCAATTTATTGAAATGAAATTATCTAACACTAGTAAGAAGGTATTAGGAGAAGAGGGATTTAAAAAAACATCACACAGAAGGTTCTCAGGAGCTCTGAAATAGCAGAGGGAAAACCCAGTCAAATAAGCCAAACCTAGAACCTATGTGTAGGAAGGCAGAGTGGTTTGGGATACAGATAGTTACTGATACTTGCAACTGTCCCAATCCTAATTATCTGGATATTTCATGTTCCAAGAAATAAATCATATATTAAAAATAAACTGCATCCTGACACTTCACCAGCTTTTCTGTAGGGAACTCCCACTACCATGTTTGTTCAACACAAATAACGTTAAAGGGAACTAACTGTGTCATCCAGATGTTTATGAATGAAAGTAAACAAAAATCCTATGCAAATTGAAAAATATAAGGGGTTTAATTTGATTCAGAACACTAAAAGTAGAATTATAATTTTAAGCAATCTTTGATATAGCCGCTTCAACAGTTTCACAGAAGACCTGCTGCTCTGACTCTTCATTTCGATTCCTGTAGACTTTGCCTCATCCTTAGTTTCCTTACAGGGAGCACACCAAGAAACTCTAGCCTCAAGTAGCAAAATGGCTGCTTTAATGCAGTCTACAACAAGGAGAAGAGAGAATATATTGAAGGTAGTTCTAATAGAAAGACATAATGTATTCTTCAGAAGACTCGGCAAACTTCACGTTATTGGCTCTGGCTAGTTTAAAAAACCCATACCTGAATGATGACTGTGGCCAAAATATGATGTATGTTGATTGGTTTAAGCTAAGTAGAAGGTCAAGGTTGGGTCAATCCAACTCAAAATCCATGTGTAAGAAATAGTAGCTCTGTTTCAAACCAAAAAATAGTGTAGTGTTATGGATGATAGTGACTAGAAAATGGGCAGTGACCACTACAGGAGCAACTGACTTCTTACTTACTTACTTCTTCCAGAGAGAGTGCCAACTCCTATACCACTGTATAGTGGAATCCAAACTAAATTAGTGGGTACACAAAACACACTTTGGAGTCCCTGAGGATACTTATTGATAATGGGGAAAGAGTTTCTACATTCCTACCAAGAAACAGGTTTGTTTTGAGTTTTTATCATAACACAGATTATTTTGTCAGTTTCATTCTCCTACCCAAATTGCTGGACAGAATTTAAAACAATAAACTTGGAAGCAACAATTCCATTTGAAATTTGAGTAAGCATTAATATCTACTAAATTAAACAACAAATACGAATTCAGATCCTTCTACCTCCATGCCTTCAAATATCCCTACATTTAAACATATCTTTACTTATGACCTCAGGAAAATGTGTGTCACTTCTCTGGAAGTTAGATTCAGCACCCTCAGTTCAACCCCTGTTTTATTAGACAAGATTCTCCAGAGAAAAATATCTAATAAATGTTTGTGCATTAGATTCTACATACAGAAAAAGATTTTTTCAACTTTATGAAGTACAAATGACAAAAGTATACATATTCAATGCATACAATGTGATGATTTGATATATATATACATATATATATGTATGTATGTAATCATCTTGTGGAATGATTACCATAATCAAATTAATTAATGTATACAGAACCATACTTAGTTATGACTGTATGGTAGAACTGAGGAAATGACAATTAAGACCTACTCTTTTAGCAAATTTCAAGTAAAAATACAGTGTTATTCACTATAATCAACATGTCATATGTTAGAGCCCCAGAATTTATTTATCTTATATTAGAAACATATATCTTTTGACCAGAATCTCCCTATTTCTCTGCTTCTGTGAGGTTAACTTTTTTTTTTTTTAGATTCCATAGAGAAGTGAAATCATGCAGTGTCTTTCTGTTCCTGGTTTATTGCACTTGGAATAATATCCTCCAAATTCATCCATACTGTCAAAAGTCACAGGATTTCCTGCTTTTTTTAAGGTTAAATAATATTCTGTGTATGAGGGTGTGTGTCTGTGTTTGTATATATAGTGGTAAATGGGATATATAGAGAAGATATATCACATATATGGCATATATTCTTTATTCATTAATCCATAAATTAACACTTAGAATAAGACTTATTATAAGTAATCAGTTCATGTAATTAATGAGGCTAAGAAGTCCTATGATCTACCATATGGGGATCCAGGAAAGCTAGTGGTATAAATCTCAGAGTCTGAGTCCAAATCCCTGAAAAGATGTATAAATCCCAGTTCAAAGAGGAGAGCAGTGAGGTCTCAGCTCTTGTAGTACAGCTAAGAGACAGAGAATTCAACAGTCTTTTGCCTTTTTGTTTTGAGCCAGCAACAAGTTGTGTGATACCCATCTACCTTGGAAGGTATATCTAATTTATTCAGTCCAGCAATTCCAATGCATCTCTCCTAGAAAGACTATCAAATACAAACTGAGAAAGAATGCTTAATAGCTATCTGGAAATCCTGTGGTTGACATATAAAACTAAACATCAGCTGGGCACATAGCACACACCTGTAATCCCAGCAGCTCAGTAGGCTGAGGAGAATAAAAGCGAGGTGCTAAGCAACTCAGAGAAACTCTTTCTCTAAATAAACAAAATAGGGTTGGGGATGTGGCTCAGTGGTCAAGGGCCCATGAGTTCAATCCCCAGTATTAAACACACACACACACACACACACACACACACACACACACACAAATATCTCACCTCCATAACTTTACATCCTCCACTCATTGGGTTATTTCCTCCTGCTTATTTACTTTCATCATCTTTCTTCTATCTACCTTCTTATAGACAATACTGCTTCTTTGATCCAGACAAAAGAGGCCCCTGACCTGGCTCTCCAGCTGTGCTTCCCTAATACAGTAGGCCTTCCTGAATGTGCCCAACCCCTCTTTTCCACCATATACATAGAAGTCATTATCCTGAAATTCTCTACTCAAAACAGTTCCAAACACATGTTTGAGATCTGTACAAGCCTTAGTGCTCACCTTTCCTCTCATGAGCACTCTTGGCTACCAGAGTGGGTACCCCTAGGCCTGAGGTATAGCACATGACTGTATTCAAATCAAATAGATACAGACTTCAGGGTATCTCCTTTAAAAATATTTGTGCTAGACACTTCTTCCCACCATCCTCTTCTTTCCCATGGCAATCTAACAGCAACTCTAAAAAAAATCTTAGGGGCCACATATGCCTTACAGTAAAACCCATCCTTGTAGCCTTGGGCTATTCAATTCCTAAACAATAAGACCTCTTATAACTAAGAACAAGAGATCATAGTGAAGATGGGTTTAAATGTAGAAATATTTGAAGGCATTGAGGTAGAAGGATCTAAAGTTCTATTTGCTCTTTAATTTAGTAGATATTTATGCTTGTTCAAGTTTCAAATAGAATTTGACTTGGAAGTTTATTTTGTTGTCTTAAAGAATAAAATTAAATTAAATCTTATTTAAGCCACTGTATGTCATGGCTTGTGTTGCAGAGCTTTGGCCTAGTTCCCTAATAATGTCATTTCTCTAATCTTGCACTCTTCCATATCTTTTACATTGTTGCCATAGTGAACAATGTAACACAAAAATATCCCAGCTTAAAACTCCTCCTTGCATTCCTGCTTCTTGGGACAATGACATTGATGCAGACAAGGTGAAATGATTCATGAAAATGAACAGTCCCAAACTGGTTGAATCTGGACGTTTAGAAGACCTTTATTTCTAAGAGTGGCTATGTTCTTGTCTGGCATATGAACATTTGAGAGCCACTGACCTTTGCCTTGCCTCCCACTTTGCTTCCTTTCAACACCATCCGCTCCAGTACTGCTGAATTACTTGGAATTTTCTGAACACAGACTGGTGTTCCATCACTTCCATGACTTTAAGTTACTTCTCCCTCAGGCAAGGATGCCCTTGACCTCTGTTCCCACTTTCTTTCTAACTACTCTCTCCTCTTTTGATATTCCACTCATTCTGTCTTGAGGGCCTCCAATAGGATTAGCAAACCCACACACACATCCACTTGGGTCCTCATTCAATGCTGCCAGGACCACTGTAATAGTATGTAAAATATTTTATTATAATTTTATTCCAATTATCTTTGCTTCCTCCAAGTAGTCAGCTTCTTGAGCACAAAGACCAGATAATATTTCTCCTCTATGCAACATCTTATTAGTGTTTGTCAAACAAGAAAAGAAATAAAAATCTAGTTATTCTGTTAGTCCATGAGTTTTCTTGAAGAACAAGTAAATTTTATTAAAACAGAGGCTCATAAATTAAATAGATTTTTAAAAACTACAAACTCTACCTAAAAGTCTTTTTTTCCCTAGAACAAAATTCAAAATTGATAAGGCAAATAAAAATGTCCATTTTTAAAGGGGTTTATATTTACATAAGCATTTATTATTTCAGAACTACTTAAAGCTTAGCATTAGCCACAACAAAAAAACTGCTTTTGAATTTTTTGAATTTGGAGAAAAGAAAAGTTCCTACTTCCTGATGTATTTCACCCAGGAAATGTGTGAATAATAAGAGACTGAACTTTCTCAAATACTGTTCACCTAAAAACTGAAATCCACGGGCGGCGTGCTCAGGGTACTGGGTTCGATCCTCAGCACCACATAAAAATAAAATAAAGATGTATGTCCACTGAAAACTAAAAAATAAATATTAAAAAATTCTCTCTTTCTCTCTCCCCCCCCCCCTCTCTCTCTCTCTCTCTCTCTCTCTCTCTCTAACAAAAACTGAAATCCAGAAAAAAAAGTGCAAATTGCAATTTGAAAATTGGTTACATTTCTTAAAATCTCTGCTGTTGTGTCTAAATACATTAAAATTAACAAAAATGTTTATTTAAAATCTTATCATATATTTGGCATATGGAAAACTATCAATAAATATTTGACTCTTATTTTAATATCAGATTAATAACTGCACATCCCATTTAAATGAAAAATATCTGATTTTTTTAAGTTTAAAATATTATTTTGACTAATACATTGACATAGAAGTTGTACATATTAATGGGATACCATGTGATGCTTTGATAGATGTATATATTGTGTAATATTTAAAACAAGTTAAACCTATCTATCTCCCCAAAACTTATCTTTATGGTAAAAACTTGAAAATTCTGTTTTCTAATGTTTTGAAATACATTGAACCTATTATCTGTAGTCACCTACTCTGCAATAATACATCAGAATTTCTCTTAGCTATCTAATTGTAACTTAGTATGCATTGATCAAACTTTTCACAACAACTCATTTTAAAATTAACAACCTATTTAGAATTCTTCACTTTATTCAACTAATACATCCTATTCTTACCTGCTGCTCCTTCTATTCTTGATCCTAATATTAACTGAATTCTTTTCAAGGGTTCAATTAAGTCCTCAAATTCCATTCAGTATTTGTTCAACATGTTTAAGTACCCTTTTCTAACTTACCTGAATTCCAGTAACTGGATTACATTCTTGCTGGTAATTGCACTTCCAATAATGGGGTCAATTTTTTCTCCCCAACCATTATTAGATTGCCATCCTCTACAGGGCCTACTGTTCCCTAAGCTCTTGGGATATTGGTCCTCACCACAATATCCAATAGGTGTAACTACTTTCTGAGTATGCATCTTGAGAAAGTGCTAGCTTCTACAAGGCACAGTCTTCATCCACTGCATTCTACCCTGTCTGCCACCAATCCCCCAAAGAAATCATTCTTGTTTCAAGAAGATACAGCAATGTCTGGATGAAATAGATGCACTTGTCACTGCATATCCCAGGACCCTGTAAATCATCAGAAACCCACTTTGAATAAAGCTCATGGGTCACTGAGTTCCAAACCTGATCTACAATGATGCAAGAGTTTGGTTCTCTCATTATCTTCAGCAATTTAATAGCAGATTTATGATTTAGAATCAACAGGAAACACAAAATTGAAATCAAGAATCTTCTTTATTTCCCAAAATTATTATTATGATTTGTTTCTCTTCTGCTAATGGTCATTTTGTTCCAAGTGTATTTATTATGAATGAATATTTGCAATTATGTCTCAATTGACTTGGAAACTTTAAAATTTTTTTAAAAAAGGGAATCATATACCTATAACATACTTTTTATGGCTACGTGGCTCTGAAAATGCTATTTGTTCTTTTACTAATCTGTTTTCTATTGACTTTTTTCTGTTTTTTTAAGTCATAAAAATTTAGAAATTTTACCAGAATATACACCATTTCAACAATTCAAATAGGAAAAAAATAATAATATAAATATCTAATAAAAGGCTGAGCTAAGAAATGACTGTGCCATTGCAGCTCCAAAGCCACAGACTGCACCAGTAAACTATACTGCTTTAAATGTTTGATTCAGCAATATTTCTCCTATAACCTCTAAGATTACCTTTCCTATGCAGTCCACCTTTCACAAGCTTCAACAAATCCTTTTTTAAAAAAGTTATTTTCACCAGGCATAGTGGCATATACTTGTGATTCCAGCTACTCGGAGACTGAGGCAGAAGTATTGCAACTTTGAGGGCAACCTCAGCAACTTAGCAAGACCCTCACCAACTTAGCAAGACCCTGTCTCAAAATTTAAAAATTAAAAAGGAATAGAGATGTGCATCAGTATAGTAAAGCACCTGTGGGTTCAGTTTCCAGTACCAAAAATCAAAAACACCTGATTTTTATCTTCACAAATCACTTCCTGTTCTAATATGACTTTCAAGGTTTTGCTATTTTTGTCTTTATGAATGCAACACAAAATAGGAATTTGAGATATGAAATACTCTTTGCTGTACATCCCTTTTTTAGGTTCTTTTTTGTTTTGTTTTGTTTTTGTTTTTGGTTGTTGTAGATGGACAGAATGCCTTTATTTCATTTCTTTATTTTTATATGGTGCTAGGGATCGAACCCAGTGACCCACACATGCTAGGCAAGCGCTCTGCCACTGAGCTACAGCCCCAGCCCCTGCTGTACATCCCTTAAAGTAAAACAGTTTTGTTTCTTTGCAAATCTAAAATTATTCTTCTATTTTTTTATATGAACCCATATAGAAGTTACCTATTTTATGGAGTATTTGGAGTTGAAATCTGGTTTGTCAGATTTTGTAACTTTCTGTTGTCAATTTCAGGACCAAAAAGGAATGTTGAGTTTTTTCTGCTGTGCTTCTTCAGTACTGAAAGACTCAGGCATCCACCTGAGACGGGAAAGGATAATCATCACAAAGGATAATCACACTAAGAAGAGAGGAGATCATCAAGCTCTGCCCAATTTTCCTTTCTGTGTTTCTGTGGTCCCCAAGTTGATACTTCCTTCTCCAGGTGATACCCAGTCTTCATTGGCAATCAGTTTAGCAGCAGCCTTGCTTTACATAGCATGCAGCCTTATTAGGATACATACCTTTGTGAATTCCAACAAGTGGAAGGAGAAACTTAGCAGATACGAATGCAATCAATACTTTCTTTGATTGTCTAATGGCTCGCCTTTCCCAGGGGCTCTATAGAGTTAGTGAGGCTGTTTAAATAGTAGAATTTCTTAATTTTGGAGCAAATTTACTTTTAAAAGCTATAGCAAATTATGAGTTTATTGGTCTTCCCTACATTCTTGTCTTCCATGAACTTTATCACACAGAAATTTGTCAAATATTTTGGTATTGAATAACATTCCATTATAATCTTTCCTGTTTTATCCCATTAGTCATTTTATCATAATTTGGAGGATGAGGAAGGAAAAACCAGAGTTAAAATATTAGGATTTCTGGGATCCACTCTGGAAGGTATTTTATTATTCCCTTTTATAAAGTATCCTTTTGTAAAAAGATAAAAATTCTGGAGAGGCATGACACTGTTTAGAAAGAAAAAGGCAATCACATTCCAAAAATTATAGTGAGAACTCCAGTCAGAATGGCATTTATAAAGAATATAAGCAACAATAAATGTTGTGAGTATGTGGAGAAACAGGTACACTCATACATTGCTGGTGAGAACGCAAATTGGTGCAATCATTCTAGAAAGCAATAGAGAGATTCCTCAGAAAACCTGGAATGGAACCCATTTGACCAAGTTATACCACTCCTGGGCATATACCCAAAGGACTTAAAATCAGCATTTTATAGTGACAGCCACATCAATTCACAATAGCTAAACTATGGAACCAATCTAGGTGCCCTTCAGCAGATGAATGGATAAAGAAAATGTGATATATATACATGATGAAATATTACTCAGCCATAAGAAATAATAAAATTATGACAGTTGTCAGTAAATGAATGGAACTCAAGACTATCATGCTATGTGAAATAAGCCAATCACAAAAAAAAACAAAGGCTAAATGTACTCTCTGAAATGCAAGTGATAACACACAATAACGGAAAGGGAGGGAAGAATAAGTTCATTGGATTACACAAAGGGGAATGAAGGGAAGGGAGAGAAATGGAAAGCAAGAATGAATTGGATATAACTTTCCTATATTCATATATGAATTCACAACCAGTATAATTCCACATCATGTACAACCACAAGAATGGGAAGTTATATTCCATATATATAATGTGTATATATATATATATATATATATGTATGATGTGTGTGTGTGTGTGTGTGTGTGTATATATATATAATGCTAAGTGAAGTTAGCCAATCCCAAAAAACCAAATGTGTGTGTATATGTATACACATATACGCACATTCATTTTTTGATATATGTGTGTATACATACACATATATACATATATATGTGTATACATACATATATACACACATTATATAAGGAATATAACTTTGTATATGTCAAAATATATTCTACTGTTATGTATAACTAAAAAGGATAAAGTTTTTTTAAAAAACCTAAAAATAAATTTATAGTGAGGAGTTCTTTATGACTTTTAGAGAAGTTTCTACCCATGGATACAAGGAAATAATCCACCAGACTCTTTAAATACAAGCTAACACATAAAAGTGAATGATTCTATAGTGTTAAGTCTTTTTATATTTTTTTATTCTAACTTGTAATATATAAGAGCAGAATGCATTACAATTCATTTTACACATATAGAGCACAATTTTTAATATCTCTGATTGTATTCAAAGTATATTCACACCATTCACGTCTTCATACATCTACTGGGGTAATAATGTCCATCTCATTCCACCATCTTTTTTACACTCCTTCCCCACTCCCTTCCCTTCCCTTTGCTCATGCTTTCCCTCCAAACCCCATTATAAATCAGCCTCCTTAACTCAAGGAAAACATTTGGCATTTGTTTTTTGGGGGATTGGCTAACTTCACTTAGCATTATATTCTCCAACTCCATCCATTTACCTGCAAATGCCAAGATTTTATTGCTGAATAATATTCCATTGTGTATATGTACCACAGTTTCTTTATCCATTCATCTACTGAATGGTATCTAGGTTGGTTTCACAGTTTAGCTATTGTGAATTGTGCTGCGATAAACTTTGTTGTGGCTGTGTCTCTGTAGTATGCGGTTTTTAAGTCCTTTGGGTATAGACCAAGAAGTGAGATAACTGGGTCAAATGATGGTTCCATTCCCAGTTTTCCAAGAAATCTCCATATTGCTTTCCATATTGGCTGCACCAACCTGCAGTCCCACCAGCAATGTATGAGTTTGCCTTTTTCCCCACATCCTCACCAACACTAATTGTTGCTTGTATTCTTAATATTTGCCATTCTGACTGGAGTGAGATGAAATCGTAGAGTAGTTTTGATTTGCATTTCTCTAATAGCTAGAGATGTTGAACATTTTTCATATATTTGTTGGTTGATTAAATATTACCTTCTGAGAAGTGTCTGTTCAATTCCTTGATCCATTTATTGACTGGGTTATTTTGATATTTAGCTTTTTTGAGTTCTTTATATCCTAGAGATGAGAGCTCTATCTGACGTGCAAAGGGTAAAAATTTGCTCTGAAGCTGTAAGCTCTCTATTCACCTATTTCTTTTGCTGAGAAGAAAGTTTTTAGTTTGAATCTACCCCATTTATTCCTGATTTTAACTCTTGTGCTATAGGAGACTTATTAAGAAAGTGGGGGCCTAATCTGATATGATGGAGATTGGGGCCTACTTTTTCTTCTATTAAATCAGTGTCTCTGGTTTAATTCCTAGGTTCTTGATCCACTTTGAGTTGAGTTTTATGCATGGAGAGAAGGTTTTAATTTCATTTTGTTGCATATGGATTTCCAGTTCTCCCAGCACCATTTGTTGAAGATGCTATTTTTCTCCAATGCATGTTTTTGGTGCCTTTGTCTAATATATGATAACTGTAATTATGTGGGTTAGTCTCTGTGTCCTCTCTTCTATAACATTGGTCAATCAGTCTATTTTGGTGCCAGTACCATGCTGTTTTTGTTACTATTGCTCTGCAGTTTAAGGTCTGGTATAGTGATGCCATGTGCTTCACTCTTCTTGCTAAGAATTGCTTTAGCTATTCTGGGTCTCTTCTTTTTCAAGATGAATTTCATGACTGCATTTTCTACTTCTATGAGGAATGCCATTGGGACTTTTGATTGTAATTGCATTAAATCTGTATAGTGCTTTTGATAATATGGTCATTTTGACAATATTAATTCTGCCTAGCTAAGAACAAGGGAGATATTTTCATGTTCTAAGGTCTTCTTTAATTTCTTTCTTTAGTGTTCTGTAGTTTTCCTCATAGAGTTCTTTCACCTCTTTCATTAGGTTGATTCCCAAATACTTTATTTTTTGGAGGCTATTTTAAGTGGGGTAGTTTTCCTCATTTCCATATTTGTCACTGATATACAGAATGCCTTTGATTTCTGGGTGTTGATTTTGTATCCTGCTACTTTGCTGAATTCATTTACTAGTTCTAGAAGTTTTCTGGTGTAATTTTTTGGATCTTCAAGATATAGAATCATATCATCTGCAAATAGTGCTAATTTTGATTTCTTCTTTTCCTATCTGTATCCTTTTAATTTCTTTCACCTATTTGCTCTGGCCAGTGTTTCAAGAACTATGTTAAATAGAAGTGGTGAAAGAGGCCATCCCTGTCTTGTTCCAGTTTTTAAAGGTAATGTTTTCAATTTTTCCTTTCAATTTAGAATGATGTTGACCTGGGGCTTAGAATAGATAGCTTTTACAATGTTGAGATATATTCCTGTTATCCCTAGTTTTTCTAGTGTTTTGCACATGAAGGGGCGCTGTATTTTGTCAAATGCTTTTTCTGTGTCTATTGAGATGATCATATGGTTCTTTAAGTCTATTGATGTGATGAATTACATTTATTGATTTCCATATGTTGAACCAATCTTGCATCCCTGGGATGAACCCCTCTTGATTGTGGTGCACTATCTATTTGATAGGTGTACGATTTGCCAGATTTTATTGAGAATTTTTGTATCTATGTTCATTAGAGATACTGTTCTGAGGTTTTCTTTCTTTGATGTGTCTTTGCCTGATTTTGGAATAAAGGTGACATTGGCCTCACAGAATGAGTTTGGGTAGTTTTGGATAGTTTTTCTATTTCCTGAAATAAATTGAAGAGTATTGGTATTAGTTCTTCTTCAAAGGTCTTGTAGAACTCGGCTGTGTATCCATCTGGTCCTGGGCTTTTCTTGGTTGGTAGGCTTCTGATGGCATCTTGTATTTCCTCACGTGAAATTGATCTGTTTAAATTGTGTATATCATCCTGATTCAATTAGGGAAAATCATATGTGTTAAGTCTTTTTAAGTTCTTTGTTCTTAATATTTTTTCATTGTAGGTGGACACAATATCTTTTTATTTTATGTATTTTTTATGTGATGCTGAGGATCGAACCCAGTGCCTCATACATACTAGGCAATTGCTCTATCACTAAGCCACAACGCCAGCCCTCTTTTATAAGTTCTTTATATATTCTGGTGATTAATGCTCTAACGTTCAGGTGGCAAAGACTTTCTCCAGTTTTGTATGCTCTCTTTACACTCTTGATCGTTTCCTTTGCTGTGAAGCAGCTTTTTAGTTTGATAACCATCCCATTTATTGATTTGTGATTTTACTTGTTATTCTTTAAGGGTCTTGTTCAAGAAGTTGGTACTTAAGCCAATATGATGGAGAATTGGGCCTACTTTGTCTTCTATAGGCACAGGGTGAAAGATAAGGGTTCAACTTCATTCTATTACATATGGATTTCCAGTTTTCCTAGCACTGTTGGTTGAAGAGGCTATCTTTTCTCCAAAGTATGTTTATGGCACCTTTGTCTAGTATGAGATAACTTTATTTATGCAGTTTTGTCTCTGTGTCTTCTCTTCTGTTCCATTGATCTTCATATCTGTTTTGGTGCCAATACCATGCTGGTTTTGTTATTATAACTTTGTAGGATAATTTAAGGTCTGGTATTGTGACACATCCTGCTTCACTTTTCTCACTAAGGGTTATTTTGGCTATTCTGGGCCTCTTATTTTTCCAAATGAATTTCATGACTTCTTTTTCTATTTCTATGAAGAACATCATTGGAATTTTAATAGGAATTACATTAAATCTATGTAGCATTTTCAGTAGTATGGCCATTTTGACTACTAATTCTGTCTATCCAAGAACATGGGAGTTCTCTCCATTTTCTAAGATCTTCTCCAGTTTCTTTCTTTATTGTTCTGCAGTTTTCATTGTAGAGGTCTTTCACCTCTTTTGTTAGTTTGATTCCTAAGTATTTATATTTTTTGAGGCTAATGTGAATGGGACAGTTTTCCTAATTTCTCTTTCAGCTGATTTATCATCAGTGTATATGAACACAATTGATTTATGGTTGTTAATTTTATATGCTGCTACTTTGCTGAATTTGTTCATGAGTTCTAGAAGTTTTGTGGTGGAGTTTTTTTGGGACTTCTAAATAGAGATTCATGTCTTTCAGCTAACAGGTGTAGATTGAGCTCTTCTTTACCTATGTGTATTCTTTAATTTCTTTCTTTTGCCTAATTGCTCTGGCTAGTGTTTCAAGAACTATGTTGAGTAGAAGTGGTGAAAGAGGGCATCCCTGTCCTGTTCCAGTTTTTATAAGAAATGCTTTCACTTTTTTTGTTTCATTTAGAACAACGAACCTAATCAGTAAATGGGCAAAGGAACTGAACAGGCACTTCATAGAAGAAGAAATATGAACAATCAACAAATATATGATAAAACTATTCAACATCTGTAGCAATTAGAGAGATGCAAGTTAAAACTACACTGATATTTCATCTCAGTCCAGCAAAAAAAAATCAGTAGTACAAGCAAAAATAGATGTTGGAGAGGATGTGTACACCCCTACATTGCTGGTGGGACTAAAAATTGGTACAACCCTTATTGAAAGAAGCATGAAGATTCCTCAAACACTTGGGAATGGTAGCACCATTTGACCCAGTTATTCTACTCCTTGGTATATATCCACAGGATTTAAAATCAACATACTACCATGACACAGCCACATCAATGTTTATAGCAGCTCAACTCACAATAGCTAAGCTATGGAACCAACCTAGGTGCCCTTCAACAGATAAATGGATAAAGAAAATATAGTATATATACACAATGGAATATTACTCAGACATAAAAGGAATAACTTTATGACTTTTGCCAGTAAATGGATGGGTCTGGAGAATATCGTGCTAAGTGAAATAAGCCAATCCCTAAAAACCAAAAGTTGAATGTTCTCTCAGATTTGTGGATACTAACACACAACAGGGAGTGGGGAGAATAGAAGTTCAGTGGATTAGGCAAAAGGGCATGAAGGAAAAGGAAGAGGGATAGGAATAGAAAATACAGAAGAATTAATTAGACACAATTTTTGTATGTTCATATATGAATATACCACAGTAAATCTCCATATCATATACAAACAAAAGATTGGAATACTAATTAGAATAAGATATACTCCATGTATGTATAATATGTCAAAATATACTTTACTGAGATGTATATCTAAAAGGAATAAATAAAAATGTTTAAAAACAAATGACTCTAAAACCCTTGGAAGTATTTATTTACTAGTTTTACAGGCCTGGTGACTATAGAAGGTAAGGTTATTTTGCAATGAATGACAAAAATATACTCATGGTAGCATAATTATGCTTAATAAAGTGAGAACATGAGTTGATTTCAAAGATCTTCCCTTGAACATTCTCCATTTCAAGTTATTAAAAGATATACCATAAATTTATTCACATATTATTTGAAGAGGAAGAAATATATTTTATTAATATAAATTTAATATGGTGAAATTTCTGAAAACATTTCAAGGGTTATAGAAAGGAATAAATAATGGTAGCTATATCGAGTAAGAATTGAAAAAGATAAAGAATAATGTCTTGACATGCAGAAGACCAGAAGTCCCAAAAATAAAAACTCCTTAGTTTCCCAATCTTAAGTAGCAGAGTTCAGAGGTATGAGTCAAGGAGATATAAGCATTTCAGTAATTTCTCAACAAAAACAAGATGAACATCCACCTTTGAATAGAGGAAGTAGATATCACTTATCTAACAAAAATAAAATTTTGATATGTAAAATGCAGAAAATAAAGGAATAATAAAGGAAAGCCATAAGTATGAAAATTCACCATGGTAGAAAGCTAGATATTTTAAAAAGCTGGACTGTAAAATCAGACTCACAGAATTAGACATCAGATCATGGTATACTAAGAGACCTAAGTTTATAGGATTATGAAACATAAGTAATTAATAAGAAGACATCTGAGGCAATCCCTGCAGCTTCCCATGTCCCTCCTTGCCACCTGAGAATAAATCCAGGGCTCATAAATATAAGAGGTCATCAAATACTTCACAAACAAGAAAAAATATTTGGTCAAGAAATATCTTTATTTTATACTCTGATAATTACAAATTTTAAAGTAATATTTTCCTGTGATCTATACCCATAGATCCAAATATACCAGGTTTGTTCATCATAAGCACAGACAGGTATAGCCCACTATAAGGAATCTGTAAGTAACTGTCATCAAGAAGATATACTTAGCATCTTTATAAGATAGACCTATGGGATCTTGACTTCCATTCTAACAGTATATCTCAGTTCAACCTTATTACATAGAAAAAGTCTCCTCTTCATTTTGTCTCTTCCTGGCCAGGAAAACCAAAATCCAAATATTCCACATGGAGTATTTCTTACTTAAAGACATCTCACCTTCTAACTCATTGTTCATAATGGCATATAATCCATTTGAGAAGGATCTGTAGAAAAGTTCTTGTTCCTCTATCTTCTCCACCCTGCCTTCCTAATAACTATTCTAAATAATTTTACTTTGTAAATAGAAATTCTTTGTAGTAGAAAACTCAAAACCAAAGTTTTCATCAGAGTTCACACTTTTGATGCCTTATTTGCTAAAATAAAATGTTCATGTATTTTGTGTTCTAACTTTATGCTTGATTGCATACTGTTTTTCCTATTACTGTTTTTAACATTATTTTAAATTCTTGGATTCATATTATTTTTCAGTATTATCATCCTCAGACTATATTAACCTGTACATTTATGTAAACTAATATAGAATTCAAATACATAAAATATCTATAGCTAAATATAAACTTAATCACTTAATTCCTTATTTCTCAAATTATTAGCTCTTCTAGAAGTTTTGTAACTTATACTCAGATGACCAGAAAGAACCTACAACATAGGACTAATTGTGTAGTGAGAAGTTTATATCATATGATTAGCCAACCACAACACACAATATAATTAAGATATTCTCACAGTCATGAAGCCAAGGTCAATATATTACCATTGCCTTTTTGAATTTCAGCTGCATGTGCAACCTAAAAATTGTATTCATGGCAACCTAAACAGGTTCTCATTGCAGGATAACCAGAAGAAATAAATCATAATCCTATTGATTCAACCTCTTAAATAATGTTTGAACCTACTTCTTCAGATCTGTATTCCCACCATTCTAATCTCACACCTATAAAGGAAGTCTTAAATGGATACCCTACAGGCAGAAGAGATCTTTTAAATATTCAAATATGATCATGGCACTATGCTAAAAAATCTTTCATGTATTTCTATTGCACTAGGAATAAAGTCCAAAATCCTTAACAAAGCCAAAAAAGGTTTTATGCGACTGACTGCAGCCTCCTTCATTCACCTCTTTTGCACTCACCGTATGACTTTCTTAAGACACGTTCATGAAATGTGTACTATACAAAACAAACACATGCAAGAATTACAAATAATACTATAGATTCTTCTTTTCTATAAAATTAAGCTTCTTAAAAGGGTAGTCTGAATTCTTTTCTCCATTGCCTTCCTGCGCTACTTTTCTAACTTGAACTTTGAGCCTGCCTGTCCGTGGTAAATATATACACTTAGTAACTGATGAACTACTAGTTGAAAATCTAAGAACTATTTATCCTTTTCTAACCACCCTTGACCTCTTTGTGAAATATGACATGATATACCATCTAGGTCTCAAAATCCTTCTCTTTTCTTACACCAGGTCTCCAAAATCTTGACCTGATACTACTCTCTCAAGTGATATTTGGACCCATGTCTCTATCTATTATACATTAGCACCTTGATATCCACAATAGCCTCAACATTGACATGATAGAAGTTATGCCTTCTTCCCCACAGAGTAATTTCTACTTCCTGAAAGCTATCTAAAATCTTGGAATCATACTAGACACCTCCTTCTCCCCCAAAAGACCTAACAATTCTACCTTTTTAATATCTCCATCTGCTTTTCCAAAAGTGATTCTCTGACTGATGTTAAGTTAAATAAAATACCAAGTAAGCCAAGTCACAAAATATTTCCCTATGAAAATGAATTAATTGTTCTCAATAACCAAATAGATTCTCTCAAGTGTAGAAATTCTCAGAACTTTAAATTTTTAATGTATATTGTGGCTCTTTAAAAAACCTGTATATAGTTTACAGAATTTCTTCCAACATTAATAAGCAGCTAAACGAAATGAAATGCAGCAGAACACAGTTTGGATTCTACTCCTTATTCTTTCTGAGGTTAACTTCACCAGAGTTCTTAGAAATAGAGTGTTAAGCAGTGACAAACTGGCAATCTATATTGTGGAAGGAGTGGGTAGCCCTAGAGTATAAATGTGCTCTCTGTCCCCACTTCTCAGGGGAATTTTCAGGAGATGCTGAGTCTTCCTTCCACCTGTGCTGAATTACAGAGTAATTTCCTGCTCTTTATTTTGATTAATAAATCAAATGAATTCATCAAATATTGATTAAGCACCTGTTCTGTACAAGACACTATGATAGCTATTAAGGGTAACAAGAAGGATAATATGCAATTTCTCAGGGCTCAGGCTAGAGGGAGGCAGATTTGTTAAAAAAAATTAATGTGATAAAATGTCATAAAAGATGTACTAAGTTTTGTGGGAACAGAGGAAGGAAGGATTTCTTCTTGCAAAAACAAAGAATTGGTCAGAGGAGATTTTTGAGCAACTTCTTTATCATCTTTAAATAGATGCTTACAAATTGTAAGGTAAAACTATTCCTATTTTATAAATGAGAAATTAGGTTCACTGTAAAAATTTCTCAAAACTTATAAAGATTATGAGTAGCAAAACAAATCTGAACTCAGTCTGATCAAAAATGGGAAGAAAGAAGGAAGGCAATGATATTCCAGAGAGGGTGTGGAGGTGTGATTCCCTGGGGAAACCTAAAGCATTAAGCTTTGGCTAAAATGCATTGCCAGATATATGTATGGTTTTGGAACTGGGAGAAGGTTGAGGGAGTTGTGAAGGGTCTGGAATTTTTCCCTACTTTCTGTTTCTTAGATGGCAGCAAAAGACATGAGACATAACTTGGCAAGCAGCATGAACATCATGTCAGTTACCCAGGTCCACAGGGGTTCTAGAGAGATGCCTGTACAGATAGTGGATTGCCTTACATGGAGAAACATTGAACTTACTGGTGTTCATCTATTTTACAGTAAACCTAAGCCTGTTTTTTGTTCTGGGAGGGTACCATTCTTCTATGAGCTGCTAACACAACACTGAAAAATGGCCCAAGGAAAGGGAAGCCAGAATCTTGCATTGTAGGTGTACCCAGTAAAAACATGCAAATCCAGTCAGAGGCTGTGGTGCATTACTTCTTATAACAGGGAGGTGAGAGAGAAGGAGTGGAAACAAAACTGGAAAAAAAAGGCAACAGTTTTATCACTGAGAACTTTAAATGTAATACATGGGAGTTTGAGCCTTTGCCATAAGCACCAGGGAATGATGAAGGATGTTTTCATTTGTGTATCAAACACCTCTGGATTTATGGATGGCTTTTGTAGGTTTTCTAGGACCTCCTCTTCCTGATGCCAATGGATCTTTACAGTTCATAAAAAAATTTATAAGTGATCCCCTTCCTGAAATACTTTAATTTGCACCCAGGAGTTGGGTTAATTTCTCATTTTTGGTAGAAGTTTAAAGACAGTCGGTTTTTTTCTGCCATGTGAAGAAGGCAACTTAGCAGCAAGAAAACAATCCTAAAACCACACAGAATTAAGAATCTGTAAGCATGTTCATCCCAAATTTCACTTTTTTAGTCCATCTTCATCCCTGCACTTCTTTTATCTTCATTGCCCATAAGATCCCTTAATATACTTTCAATGGATTGCTTTTTTTAAGACAGTTTTAGTTTGGCTTTTTGAAAAAGAAAACTAAAGAGGATCAATTGACTAAGGTTTATCATTTAGAAACATCACCTTGAAGCAGTAAGGAAAATTGCTTCCAATGAGGACACCACTCAGATGAAACCAGTAGACTTGACATAATAGTCCAAGGGAGAAATGTTTCTTCACCCTGAAAGACATGTCCTTAAAGATATGGCCATACTTAGGTACTATGACTCAGAGATGATACCAGAACAATTCCTGTATCTGTAGTTAGTTCAGAGCACCTCATTTCCAGGCATAATTTGTAAGAAATAATTTTACTGCTCAACATCAAAAATTACCCTTCCAAATGGAGAGAAAGATCATATAAAGAAGGGACTAGATTGTGAAGGGACTGGTAAGTTACACCAAATCCAAGACCTTTAGTATAAGGAGAAATGGGGTTCCATTTTCATTGCTCTACTAGACTCAATCCCAGGAATCTTAAAGGTATAATTACACAGAGAGCCCCAGGAAGGTGAAATTGCAAGGACTTCATCTCAGCGCTTCTGTAAGGGGAAATCACAAATCTTTATAAACTTCAATTTATCACAGGATAAATTTAAAGATATGATTCACTTTTAAAATCATCTTTAAGAATTCAAAGGACATATTAAGTACACCATTTTTATTCTTAACTGCTTTTTCTCCTATTTTCCAATATTATCCACAATTAACGGCATTTTTTTACATTTTTGGGGGGTTGTTCACACATAAATTGATAAATAGGTAGTTTGTTTTTAAACACAGCCATAACTTGCTTTTCCTTTAAAAAATGACATTAAGTCACCTCTTCTAATTTGGTTTTGTACCTTTACCCTCTTGATTTAATTAATGTCATTTAGTTGACATTAGTAGATATTTGCATTACCTGCAAGTTGTATGTGCATTAAACAAGTATGTTTGGGTATATATACATACATTTGTTTAAATTTGTCCAATTACTTTCCTTTGAATTGGAATTATTGTGGCCAAAGTTATACAATATGTACATTTTAAGTTATAGTACATAATTCTCCTTGAATGGAGAGATAATCTTTATCATCATCATTCTCAGTGTTTGTAGATTAGGATGCACTGTTTTATTTAATCACAGGAGCATTAGATAGTGCTATCTTTAATCTTTAACACTGTGATTTAATGAGAATTGTTTTTTCCTCTATTAATTTGAGCTTAATCATATTCACATATCCTTACTAGTCATTTGTATCATTTCAATTTCCTCCTTATGTTCTTTTTCATTTCTCTCAGAATAGTAATATCTTTGCTGCTGATTTATAAAAGCTCAGTTATGATCAAGGATACCGATCTTTTAATTGCTATGTATTACAGATGAAATGCCAAAGGGACCCCCACCCACCATTTATTTCACTGTGGTATTTTATTTTATTCTAATGTATAGAAGTTACATATTTAAATATAATCATATTATTTTATTTTTAAAGAAGGCAATGAAAAATCATTGCAGCATTAAACACAAGACATAAAGATAAGATTTGAGTTTTATTGGAAACTCAACTGGGAACCCAGTGGGGACTGAACTGGCAAGGGCCAAAAGCAGATGTAGGCTAAGTGAGTAATTCATCCATGAAAAGACAGCAGGTTTTCAAAGCATGATCGTAGCAATGGTAGGGAAATTACAGAGATATTTCTGGAATATAATCTATGATAATTTGGAGACTGGCTGAATTGGTAGGACAGCTGTGAGTAAACACAGAATGTTATCATGAGGTGTTATCGATTTAGTCACATTTCCAACTGAAGCTTAAAAAGTGAGCAGCACCAATGCTCTTCATAAATGCAGGGGAGAGGGAGGGAAATAAACAATTAACAAAAACAGGATTATGAGGAAACTGAAAAGAGAAGTCATCACTAATTGGAACTTCTAAAAATATTTATAAAGTACCCCTAGAAAAGATTTATGCTTCTATACATTTTAAATGCAAATCAAATTATCTTCTGAAAGCTGTGGGCTTAAATATTTAAAGTATATAAAGGTTTATCACAGAGAATCCTGGAAGAAAATAGGTTGGCACTTTCAAATTAAATTATTTAATTACATTTCTATAATGGACAGGGTCTAGAAAAACTATAAGTTTCAGTCCAATTCTTCCTAGCTAATCATGTGGATAGGGTACTATTTTCCCCTTTAGGGAACAAGGGGGAGAAGCATTTACCAGAATTCAGAGTTGTGAGGTCACTTTACAGGTGCTGTGCTTTTAGGAAAAGAAACATTGGCAGCTTGCAGTGACGCTACAAGGTGAGGCCTGGGATCCACTTTACTCCACTTACCCCATCTCCTTCTCTAACATTTGTTTCCCATTAACTGCTGGACACAAGAATGCACACTGACAAAGTCCAGAAACAGATTTGGGTTGAGTCCATCAGAAGGCACACTCTATGCTTGCACCATTTCTATTGATGAAAATTCCTATTTAAAATATAAGGGGCAAGCAAAGATCCATTAGTACTATAATAAAACAAAAGCTGAGAATTAAATCCAACTTTGCCTGATAAAGTTAGCCACACATTGTAGAACCTATCCATACATGCATTAACTCTAGTTTTAAAACCGTCTCATATTTTCAGGTGAAGTACTACCCTCTTGACCTTAATTGAATTAATTTAAATACCATTATTTTGCAAAAGTCCAGTCTTTGGTTCTTAAACTACATATACGAAAAAACAATTCCGATTTTACCAAGGATTAAACTACAAAAAATAAATTATTAAGCTAAATAAATAATGAAAGCATGGACTATTCTCCTAATAGTACAGGATTAATACTTTGAAGGTGAATGATGGGTGACAAATATTTATGAGTTTGGTATTTTATTAGCATAAAGGAAAATGATTCTATGGATTTCTGTGTTTGCTGCCTGATCTATGATGAAGAATTTTTAAAATACAACTAAGAAAGAAGTTTGGTCATAGAATTATGTCACATTTTATAAAAATGTTACAAAAAATTAGAAAATTATTAGAAAAACGTTAAAAAGCACTATTAACAAGCCAAGTGATCCTTAAAACCATCAAAAGGTAAAAACCACAAGCCTACATCACTCTCTCTGTGAAGAAAGAGAAACATTTTCTGAAAGATTGAGTTTTTGCTAAAGGTCACACAGCTACTAAAAGATTGTACCATATCTAAACTATTTAAAAACTACACATTCATTTATAGTCCCTATAATATGTAACTATAATATGTGACAAATTGTTAAGGTATCTGTTTTTTCCAGTTATTTATCCCATTTCAATGCTTTTGAAATGGGATAAATAACTGGAAATACTTTTTAGTTGTAGATACATGTTAGGGTTTGTAAACAAGTCAGGATGGCGCCTGGCATTTTGCCAGGGGGAGTGGTTTATAAAGTAACGCCATCAAGCCATTAAGTGTGGAGATTCCTTATTGGTTGACTGCTGTATCTAGTTTATGTTAATTAAGATAAGCTAAGTGGAATGTATATATACCCCTCCTGTCCTACAATAAATGGCTCCCACTCCTGCTGTATCAATCTACACAAGTTGCTCGTCCCCCCCACACACACACACCCGGTTATTTTGCTGCAGCCGGACTGCAGCAGATACACACAATTTCTTTGTTTATCTTTATATGGTGCTGAGGATTGAACCCAGGGCCTCACAAGTGCTAGGCAAGCGCTCTACCACTAAGCCACAACCCCAGCCCGTTTTCAGTGCTTTTTCAAACTATTTTTCCTTACTAAAAATGTAGGATGCTTCCAAAGATAAATGAATTTTAAATATTTAATAATCTGAAGCTCTTTGATGCACCTTTACTTATAAAATGAAAATGTATGGGCTGGGGTTGTGGCCCAGTGATTGAGCGCTTGCCTAGCATGTGCTGGGTTCAATTCTCAGCAACATACACAAATATAAAAATAAAGGTCCATTTACAACTAAAAAAAATTTTTTAAATGAAAATGTAAAATTTAGTTTTGCTTTTGACAACTAAAGCTCTTAACTATACAAATCACAGACCCACATAATTTCACATGACAAAAAGTACACTAAAGAACTCATTGGCTTCTCAGCTTTTTAAGTTTTGCTATGTTATTCCTATTTCCTTTACCTTTTAAGTAGATCAAAAACGTTTTTTTAAAAAAATGACTGTTTATTTTACCCAGAGTAAAATGTGTTCCGAGCCTGGTGAGGATGGACTGTTAATCTCTTCACTTTATTGACCTACTTCAGTTTCAGCTCATTAAACACAGACATCTCAATGATCAAAAGAAAATGAACCAAACGCAACTTGGTATTACCTTACTGAATAAGAGTTATTCAGAAAGCAAATAAATCTGAACAGGTAATTTAATATTGACAGTCTTCCACTTAAAGAATATAGATATAATGAATAAGGACATTCAAAAGTAATTTTTTCTCATTCATTTCATTTGATCAATACAGGCACATTTGTACACTTTTCATTCAATACTCTTCTCAGATTGTGTCTTTTTTCCAAACTGTAAGACAGTAAAGCAGAAGATCAAAAGGATAGCTGCAAAGATTATTTAATTATTTCTTGTGAATAGAATTATATTGCCTCTACAGAATTATGAAAACTAAAATATATTTGGTCATCACAACACAGAGGGAGAGAAAAAATAACTCAATCTAAATATCATAATATGAGTAAAAAAATTTAACAAAATGAGAAATGTTTAATAGCTCTTAAATATGACTATATTAAGGATTAATATTTAGAATATATAAAGAACTCAAAAAACTAAACATCAAAAAAGAGCCCAATTAACAAATGAGCAAGTAAATTAAACACTTCACAAAGAAGAAATCCAAATGGTCATCTAATATATAAAAAAAATTTCAATAACAACAACAATTAGAGAAATGCAAATCAAAACTACACAATTTTATTTCACACCAGTTAGAATGAAATGGAAGCCATCAAGGATACAATAAGAATGGAGAAGATGTAGAGAAAAAGGAACACTTTTACACTGTTGGTGGGATTGTAAATTAGTTATGACCAGTATGGAAATCCTTATGAAGGATCCTCAAAATACTAGGAATAAAATCACCATATGACCCAGCCATCCTACTCCTCACTATTTATCCTAAAAAATTAAAGTTATCATACTACAGTGATACACACATACCCATGTTTATAGCAACACAATTAACAATAACCAAATTAAGGAACAAGTTTAAGTGTCTATCAATGGAAGAATAGAGAAAAAACGTGGTATATATAAACAATGGAGTTTTATTCAGCCTTAAAGAAAACTTTAATCATGTCACCTGCAGGAAAATGGATGGAACTTGAAACCATTATGTTAAATAAAACGTCAAACTCAAAAGGTCAAGGTTCTATGTTTTCTCTTATATGCGAAAACTAGAGAGGAAAAAGGAAAAGAAAGGTAGAAGGGGGAATTGGAAATCTCATGAAAATCAAAGGAAGAGAAGTAAAGGGATGGGACCAGGGCATGGGAGGCAGGGAAGAAAGAGGAGGAGTGCTGGAGAGTTATATTGGCCAAATTATATTGTTATATTGTACGTATATATGAATGTGCAACAATAAATCCCATCATTATATACAACTATAATGTACCCACTAAAATGTGGAAAGAAGAAAAATATAACAAAATACAGCTTTTAGTAGTATTTAAAAAAAAAAAAAAAAGGAAGCCAGGCATTGTGGCACACACCTGTAATCCCAGCAACTCAGGAGGCTGAGGCAAGAGGATTGTGAGTTCAAACTCAGCCTCAGAAACTTAGTGAGACCCTAAGCAACTCAGTGAGATCCTGTTTCTAATAAAATATAAAAAGGGGCTGGGGATGTGGCTCAGTAGTTAAGTGACCCTGGTACCAAGAATATAAAGGGGTGAGGGAATAGGGTAAACATGCATGAATATAGAGGAAGGGAAAAGATATTCAATCATCCAGCCAAATAATATTTCTTATTTTGCAAGGTGCAAAAGAGTGCTAGGGATACCGGTGATGGTCACCCAACAATATGAATTACTTAATATATATCATAGAACAGTACAGTTAAAAATGATTAAGAGGATACATTTTATGTGTATAATAAAAAATGAAAAAAAATAAATATGACTGTATTTGAAGCATATATAATTGAATACTATCAAAATGTGTGTGTGTTATTAGCACTGAATTAAGTAATTCTTCTATTTAGGTAAGATTACTTCACATTTCTTATAAGATATCCTAAACAAATAATGAATCACACTTCATGCAGGAAAAAAAATATATATATATATATATGTGTGTATATATATATATATATATGAAAAGAAGTCTTAAAGACTAGATATACCAGAGTATCCATCAACCAATACACAATGGAATACTGTTCCACCTTAAAAAGAAGACAATACTATTATTTACAACAACATGGATGAACCCAGAAGATATTATGTTAAGTGTAACATGCCAGGTACAAAAAGACAATTGCTGCATGGTCTCACTCATATGGAATCCAAAAAGAATCTCATACAAGTGGAGAGTAGAATGGTGGCTACCAGCCATCATTTGAAGGAATGTACTACTTTGCAAAAGTTATTGGTCAATGAAAATAAATACAGTTCGAATAAATCAAAGAGTTTTGTTGTCTAGCATGGTGAATATAGTTTGATAATATATATTTTGTGAATTAATAGCAATTATTTTCTTAAATGTAAAGGACGGAAAGGCTGCAGCCACCACTTGGTCTACTTGAAGTCTAAACTTCAAGTCAGTATCTTTTAAGAATGATCTTCTCAGCTTGGAAACAATTCCACAGATCAACAATATGTCTTTCTCCTCCAGCAAAGAATTAACAAAGGTGGAATACAGAGAAACTGAATCATTTTCTAGTTCTCTGCTATTAATTTCATTGTGAAAAATCTAATTTTGCAAGAAATAACATCCAAACTAAACATAGACCACCTAATTCAGACCCAAATGCAAATAGCATTTAGTCACCTTTATTTTTTCTCAAGCCTCTCAACAACAGGTCAATAAAATGCTGAGGCAGATCCATCACACTGGCTACATGATGACAAATAAGCTGTGCAAATGAATCCTTTAAATGTTAAATAATTTCCCTTTCTTTCCTTCCAGGACATTTGAGAAACGTTCTTCCATGTATTTGTCTGGTAATTTATTTATTCCATTCAAAATATTAGATAGTATAGATAAAAATTCCTTTATATTTAAATTTAAAAGGGTTGGGTCACTTTGTAGAATTTGTGACAAAGTTACCTAAGAAAAAAATAACAAAGGAAAAATAACTATGAAAACAATTTACTGAGCAACACAGTCACACTCAGATTATATTTTAATATATTTTGTCTACTATATTTTTCATTATATTAACATCAACCAAAAATTATAACTAAGCACAATAAATGAACAATTAGGTAACTATAAATATAAAACTAATTCTACACATTAAAAATGCCTTGATTAATGTTGGCCTAATAACAAAACAAAAAGAGAAACCAATTACAGAGCTTGAGCTCAGGTAGCCTATGGTCTGCTTTGAGTCTGCTTTATATTAGAAATGACTAAGTATTGGCCCATATGCTGTGAGTTTCAAGATTTAGGGTGGTCAAGAAAAAGACAAGATCACAAGGTGGAAGTGGCAAACAATGAGTTTTATTTGGAAGTCCCTCATAACATGAGACCTTCTAAGGATAGTGTTTCAGGGCCATTGCAGAAGAGGAAGAGCCCAAGAAAACGCTCAAGGGAACAGGGAATTGGAGGGGACTCAAATGTCTAGATGATATTCCTCAACAGCAAGACATGAAGTCTCTGGGTCCCTGAGAGCTAAGAGAGACAGCCAAGGCTTGGGGTCTTTCATAGCCCCAGGGGTTGTTTTATCTACCATTTGCAAATGCTGGGTGCAGTTTTATGGGCTATGCAAAGTAGGCAGGCTCTAAATGGCTAAAAATACATTTAGTTCAGCTATGTTTAAAGCAGTTGGATGTGAAAATTTAAAGTTAGGCCCTAGGGGGCTTTAGGCTTTGGTCACAGCCCACTGTGAAGAATAAAAAGAATGGAAACCCTTTATTTAACCCATTTATTTAATACCATAAAACATTAAAAATTTTCCCTGTGTACTAGTTGCTGAATCTCAAAGGCTTATTGCTAGAGGTTAACTTAAGAATCAGTGAGATTCAAAAGATGTACCAAGATGCTCTTGGCAGTTTTACTAAATTAATAAATATTTCAACTCTTAGTCTGAGCCAAGCTGTGCTCTAGACACCAAAGAGTCTACAGTGAAAAAAGGTACACATTACAACCAACTACATCATTTGCAGGGCCCAGTGCAAAATATAAAATACAGGGACTTTTGTTCAAATTTCAATATGGTTACAAAAGAACACTAAACCAACCATGGGGTCTTTCTGAATGTGGAATCCTATGGGACTGCACAAGCTGAGCACACATCCATGTAACTGGCCTTAGTAGATATGGTCTCCATTTTCATTATGTACTCAATCTAGTGGTGAAAGATCTAGAGTTAAAAGAAATAAATGCAGCATCATAATAAGTGCCACATGGGAGACAAAAGCGACTCCACAATAACTGCTGTAATCTAGTTTAGTGACCCTTAAGAAAGTTCTCTCTGAATAGCTGACATTTAAACTGAAAATTGAAACATGTAAATAATACAGCTGTACAATCTCTGTATGTGTGTGAGAGAGTGTGTGAGTGTGTCTGTGGGGGCAAGGGGGGTTGAAGGGTCAACAGTTTGTACAAATTCTTGCAAGTTGTTCTCAACCAAGATGATTTTTCCTTCCACAAGACTATTGGCAATGTCTGGAGACATTATGGGTTATAATAAGTTAACTTGAGAGCTGGTGGTATTGCTAACAGGATCTAGTGAGTGGATAGTTCTTCATTATGAGGGCCTATTTTGTATATTATGGGATGTTTAGAATAGGCCCTCATAATGAAGGACTATCCATCTCCACAATAGTGTAGAGGCTAAAATCTCTAGTGTAGAATGAATGCAGATCATATGTGAAGCTATGATGAAGTAAGAGTTTAAGAGATGTTTGCCTTTTCTGTCCTAAGCCACATGATTTTAGGGTAGTGAATACTAGAAACCTACATTTATAACAACAAGGGAGAATTTAACCTATATTATGGTGATTCACTAGAGTACCATACAGCCACCAAAAATATGCTTAGATAAATGTTTAAAGGCATGGAAATTACTGATACTATACCAACTATACTGATACTGATATTATTACCAACTATAACATATTCATAGTTGGAAAAAACATATTACAAAGAAAGAAAAAGATTCTATGTTCTTTCAAAATGATATACGTTTAGCAGAGGTTTGATGCAGGTGCTGAAAAGAAAACAAAAGTAGTTCTGTGGTTACTTGAATATTAAAATTATTTCACTTTATTTCAGTATTTTAAGATTTCAATAGAATGTGTATTATTTTATAAACCATAAAAATACAAGATCTCATTTTATTTCTATAAAAGCACATTATACATTCAATTTACATGGTAGCCATATGCAGACCTAATACAGCTAATAAGAAGCTTTGTATTTTTTTAATTCACAGAAAAATAAATAATCATATTAGGATGATTTCAGCAGCATAATTAGTAAAATCTAAAATTTATTACAGAAAAAAAGTATAATTGAGGATAGTTGGACTCTTCTAGGGGAAGGTCAGACTTCTATGAAAAAAGATAGATATAAAAAATGGCTATTTTCTATTAAAATCAAATTCTATCATTACTTGAGTAGACCAAGTACCACACTCATAAAAATCTATTTCAACAAGGCATATGTTTGAAATCTCCCTTGGCTTCATTTTAACAAACTGACAATTATGCCAAAAGACCATTAATTTATAAATCATGTATAGAAGACAACAATGAGATAACACCTCTTGAGACTGTGATGCAAGCATACATGGACAAAGGTACTCTGCAAACATAAAATTATTGAACAGTTTCCTCTTTGACCAACTCTGGTTACCATTGTCTCTTTCATTAATGACAACTATGCCCACCTTAATCTTCCTAATACCTAGATAAAAGTTACCAAGATAGCCAATTCCTGAATTGCCCCACTTCATTAAACCTGCTTAATATTACCCAGCACAGGAGAAATCCTATACAAAGCCTTCCCAACTGTTTATTACCAAAATACCTATGGCTCCTGTAGTGCACAATCTTCATTGTTGCAGCAAGTAAAGGGAACTTCAATTGTTTGACCACAGTCTTGTTTCCAACAGTTCTTGCATGGTGGGCTCCAACACAGGGCAAACCTCACATAAATAATACACCCCTATGTCAGACCACAGGTCTCAATTTGAGCTTTGGAAATTTGATCACCATGATGACACAGTTCAAATAGGAAAAAAGGGGGGTTAGTTCATGAGAAACATGATTGGGGACTGAACCCAGGAGCACTCTATTGCTAAGCTACATCCCCAACCCTTATTTGCCATAATCCTCCAAGTAGCTGGGATTACAGGCATAGGCCCCCATTTGAGAAGCCCAGTTTGAGACTGCTGTCAATGAGTGCCGCTAGCCACTAGCCAGCTAATTATGAGAAACCTTAAATTGCACCTTATATACTATTTTGTCACTGCATACAGACAGAATAGTGGTGGTGGCAGTGGAAGTAGTGGCTATGGATGCTGCTGTAGCTAGCAGTGGTTCCACCCTGTTTCTTTCTTAGTTTTATTTGTTAACAATAACAAAAAAATGACAACAACCTAATAAAGACCATTTTGGACAGAAATATTCTCAATTTTAGAAATGATCATTTTTGACTGAAAAAACAAATGATTATAAAATACATATTTGATACACAGGAATATAAATTTTGAGTTAAAAACTAAAAAATTCATCCTTAAAAATCAAGTAAAGTTAAAATCAAGACATGAGATAAAGAATTATGACAAGAATATATTTAAACACTTATGTGCCTGGATTTGTGTCATGTTACATACATTATTTCATTTCATCTATGCAACCACCTCTTAGAATATTTCCATTTTATAGATGATGAAAAAGAGGCTCAAAGATAACTGATCAACAGAATTACAAAAGGAAGAACCAAGTTTGAGACTAAAACCCAGATGTCTACAATTCCAAACTTCAAGGTTACCAGGTAGATTGTTTCTCTTGGACGTGAGAATGAAATGAACTGTCCTTGGAGTGATTATAAGATCTGATTTTAACAGAGGCAGTTTAAAACAAACAAACAAAAAAAAGCTACAGAGTACTACTTAAAGAGTCTAATAATATTAGAATTTCATTTTGCCGCATCAAATTTGTTACTATTCTATTCATAGTCAATACCTAACAAGGAAAATTGTATAGAACTTTTAACTATATAGTTTGGAATACTAAATGTCCCCCAGACATTAAATGTCCCCAAGGTGGCACTACTGGGAGGTACACTGGAATATTTTGGAGATAGGGCGTTGTGGGATAGTCTTTAGGTCAACTGGAGGCATATCCTCAAAGGGAATTGTGGGTCTCTGGCCTCTTCTTCTCTATGCTTCCTAGCTCATGAAGTAAGTAGTTTGCTCCTCTGCCAGGCATTCCTGCCATGACGTGCTGCCTTGCCAGCAGCCCAAATCAATGAGCCACTGGATCTTGAACTACAGCCTCCAAAACCATAAGCCAAAATAAATCTTTTATCTTTACAAGTTAATTGCCTCAGGTATTCTGTCATATTAGTGGAAGTTGACAGTTACCCTTGACAAACTACTTGACATGGAGAGAGTATTCAACATAGAGTTCTCTACCAAAGAATGCTTGGTTTTTAAAATTTGGCAAATAAATTATCTGAATGTAGTCTTCGATGTACAAATCTCTGAATTATCCTCTCAAAGAGACTATAATACATGAGTGAACAATGCATGTGTGAAGAGAATTTCAATGGGAAAGCATTATCTCCTCTCCCCAATAAATAAATTAAAAATAAAAGAACCTTTAAAATACACTAACAATTCTTTCCTGAATAAAATAAATAAGAGCAAAGGGCACCTTGCCTACTACTTAGGAAATAAAATCAGAACACAAGGAAATCTGTAATTCTAATCACATTTACACCTTCTTTCTTTTTTTTACATTTCTCATCCAAACATTCTTAGGAGCTCAATAGGCTTAAAGAACTGGAGCAGCGTAAGGAACAAAGGTAAGGGAAATCTGAGAAACAGCTTGAATGGCTGTTCTTACAATTTTAATAATTTCAAATTAGAAAATTTTTTAAGAAGATATAAAAGTCACAAATATAAGAAACTGTAAGAAGTTATTCTACCTGCTTGTATTATAAAAACAGCATTTTGACTAGGCATTTCAGGAATCAACCACTGTGGAAAAACTAAATGAAATAAAAAGCACTAAGAAATATACCTTCAAGAAAAACAAATATCAAATTAATTGTATTCATGTTAGTCAATGAATGGCTGAGTGCTAAACAAACATATTTTATTCAAAAGAATATTAACATTTGTATCCTTATGTGGAAATGAGTACTTATATATTAACTGTATTCTCTCTTGAGATTGAGGATAATTTTAGAAAATAAGATATCCAATTACTAAATTCAATCATGGTAAACATTACAGATTACATATAAATACAGAAATAAAAAATTATGAAACATATGTTATATGTGATTTACTTGAGATTTTTTAAGTGGGAAGAAGAAAGAAACCAATGTGAAAAGAGTTTAATATTTTCTTGAACTATTCAAATAAAAAATCACCAACAATACAGAAACAAGAAAAATGCAGAATTATATAAAATCCAAATATGAATGTCTTCTATTGGGTGTGCCTAAATCAGAAGTAATACATTCACATGACTTTTTCTTAATGAAAATATTAAAGGAATTTAGCATATCTTTTCACTAGCACCACTAGGGTTTAAGTGTACAACTTAAACCAGCCCCGTTAGTCGGTGCTGCTGTGAGTTCTCCATCCCCGTAAGCCACACATAAAGACAGGGAAACAATCCAAAATGACTTAGAAGATCATTGTCACCCTGGCACTTATTTGTATTCTGTGTATCAACTGTAAACTATGGCCCCGAATCCCTTAAGGTAGAGCAGAGGTTTGGTTTTCCCTTTTATCCTGCTAAAATGCCACCTCATAATGTGTTGAGAACTTCCTCTTCAACAGAGATGAGGCATACAAGCTTTCAGAAATGCAGTACCTTCTAGTCTATGTGTTGTATTCAGCAGGTACCAGATATATTGAGATAGGAGAAGGGACTGAAGTCAAGGCCTTATTGGGAAGATGTCAACATTCACTTAAAGTATCAACCTAACCTATTGTGTTGAGGAGGCAAAGTCTAATAACTCAATTGAGGCTTTCACAGTTCACCCCCCACCCCCCCAACACACACACACAATTTTAGTTTTATCAGCAGCTAAGTGAGATTTATTTCTTAATGAAAAGAATACACTGAAATAAGAAAATACATATTCATAAGTAGGTATTTTGTATGAGGAGGGAATTATCCTAAACTGAGAATATCATCTGGTGATACTGAATAGGCATTCAAATAAATATTAATGTGTTTTAAAATGTTCTTGTAGCCAGGTGCATTGAGGGTGTCGCACGCACCTGTAATCCCAGCTACTGAGGAGGCTGAGGCAAGAGGATTCCAAGTTTGAAGCCAGGCTTTACAATTTAGCCAGACCCTGCCTCAAAATAGATAATGATAAGTGCCAGAGATGTGGCTCATTGGTAGAGGGCCCCTGCATTCAATCCCAAATACACACACACACACACACACACACACACACACACACACACAGGGATTCAATGTTCCCAAACAAACAGATTTCCTGTGGTTTGACAAGAATGGAGTGAATGGCCAGAAAAACAGTCCAGGGAAGACCTCACTGCTGGGTAGTGCTAAGTGAAAGTCTCCTCACCTTGGAGACTCAGGCTGAAAACGGATTTCAGACAAGAATTCTCCACAACTTCTTTGTTCAACCAACAACCTCACAGCATTCAGCCCTATGTGTTGGCTTCATAATCACAGCTGAAGAGGTGCATTGTTCCAGTAAGATCTGAGTTAGTTCCAGACACCTGCTATTGCGTTGACAACTGAGACCTATTCTTCCGGATAGAAGGAGCACTGGATCTGCCCCCAGGGGACAAAAATTTGCGTGATGAGGACTGGGAAGAGGTGATAAAAACGCAGGCAAAGGGCGCTTGCAGGAAGCATATTCTACACTGGCCACACTAACTGTATTCTTTCCCTTTGGAGTTCTGTTATCTTATCCATGCTAAGTGGCTCCCCAATAGGTTGAGTTTGATCGTCTGTTGCCTTAACATCTATCAGGCTTGAAACTACCTCGGGGTTCCGGAAGACACTGTGCAATTTGCGCTCCTGAAAGGAAAGGTTGGTGCACCGAAAAAGCCAGGTGTACCGGGTCAGGATCCTAATTGCAGATGAGATCAGATGGGCTGCCCTTGTTAGTGGCCCACTCGCCATACTCCAACAAAGGCGCATAATGAAGGTCTGTGCTTTTAGTATCCAAGTTGGGACGACTAACCCAATTCCTTCAGTTTGTGAGAAAATGGCAAACCCAGGACACCCCGGTGACATTCTGCCCCCCCAACAGAAACACGGTCAGGCCGCGCTGTCCCCCACACCTCTCTGCTTTCCTAGCTCCTTCCAACACATCATCCGAGACCAGGGAAGCCCGGGCGGGCAGCGAACGCCCCGAGCTCGGAATAGCCTCAGGCGCGTTAGGGAAAGCCCAGAGCCGCGCTGCGCTCCGGACGTTCCCCAGGCGCATCCCCAGGAGCCTCAATGGGATTCACCTTGCGCGGCTGGAGGGCCCCAAAGGTCATCTTCCCGCGAAGTTCCACCTCCGAGAGCCCCGCGTGCCGCAGGGCGAGCGCTCAGAGGACCGCAGCGCGCCCAAGTGCAGTGCCCTGCGCCGGCTCGCGGCCCCTTACCTGCCCGCGGCGAATCCGGCCACCCCTTGACAGCGCCCACAAACCGCCACTGGAAAAGTTTCCGAACTTCTTCACACGTCTGTCCACCCTCGCTTCGGGTAGACCCCACGAAAGCCAAAAGAAGGAGACAACGAAAGCCCACGCGCCAGGTCTGTGCGTCCATCATCGGTGTCCGGGCCCCCCCTTCCCACGCAGCGAACCCCACTCTCCCCACGCGCCCTGCGCGGCAGGCGCTAGAAGACGGGCCGTGGAGGTTTTCGGGGGTGCGATCGGAAGTCGGGCGCTGAGGGACTGCGCTCCGACACTGGCTTCACCTGAGGGACTCAGCTTTCTCTTCAGTCCCGAGGCTGTGCTACTAGTTTTCAGGCTGATCACTGCCAGGTGTCCCTCCCCGGCCCAGGCGAGTAGATGTGGCGCAGACGAAGAGAAGCGTCGGAGTCAGCCGCGGAGAGCCGGCGAGCATCCGGCTCTGATCACTGCCGCCGCCGCAGCCGCCGCGGGCTCGGCTCACAGCAGCTAACCTGGGATGTGCCCGCGCGCCGCGCTCCACGGGGAAGCCCCGCCCCCGCCCCGCCCCGCCCCGCGTTCAGGCCCCACCCCCGGCGCGCGGCGCCTCTCAGCACCGACTCAGACGCTGTCAACCCAGGTCCCGCGGCTGGAGAGCCATCAGACCAGCCACCACTGGTGTGAAGAATCAAATAAATAAAAGCAAAGGGAAACCGTCGTCTGAGGAAAAAAAGGGAATGTTTCAAGAGAATCAGAGAATACAGGACATAAGAAACATCTATTGAAACTAAAATGAAACATTTCTCTATAAATTGTGTACTCTATTCATAGGAATTTGTATTAAAATTTCATGAAACGGACCAGGGCATAATACAAAATACTATTTTGCGGGAGGCCGAATAGCACTTAGGTTTCAAAACAGTACATGTGAAGAGGCTTTTTTTAAATTTTTTTAATTTTTTGTTAGTGCTTGAAGATATTTTTCTATAGCATCACAATTTTCTGAAAGAATTCAGAAGTCATGAGAATTGAAATCAAATATTATCACATACTTATCATAGTGAAGTCTAGTTTATTCTCTGATCACTCTTTAACATACTTTACTTCAACAATCTGTTTCTATGGAGGCTTTACTAAGTTTTTATCAGATTCTGAATTTCTTTGAAACATTTCTTAGAGAACAACTAAGGTAAGAGTGCTCAGGGAAATTTCTCATGAAAAGGAAAAAAACAGACTTTTAGCAATTTAAAGATGACAAAAGAATTTTGTCAATTTACTGTTTACAAACAGAATTCATGGAAAACCATAAACCAAAAGGCAAAGCATGTTTTGGAAATGTGATTGACTCAACAACTTAACCTGTGTGAGTGACAAAGAGTCTCAAATCTTCAGCTGTGGCCACCTGAAGAGAATGCTCCTCCAGCAGAAGAAAACTATTTAAAAGCGTTAGGGGACTATAAATACTTTAACCACTTTAGGGGAATTTCATCTCAAATCTGAATGCTTGCCTAGAGATAGTGTTGAATAATTTTAAGTCTTAGTGAAGTGTCATGGGATTTTTAATGGCCATTTGATATCAAAGACAGCACTTTCAGCAGGAGATTACTTGCTTTAAAATCATTCCAGGGTGATGGCTGGGACACTGTTTCCATCTGAAATACGCTCACTTGACTTTTGACATTCATTTACTGAATATTAGACTATTTTCTTAGAACATCTCTTAATAAATCTCTTAATAATAATCTCATAATAAATGAGATCTCTTAATAAATGAGAATAGCACTTGTAAATTCTAGACCTTCAAGCAAAGCTTTATTCCAGAAAAGAAAATTTCCCATGAATATCTTTTGCTTGCCCACCCCCATCATGGAAAGGGTGCTTGAAAGTCTATGGGAAGAAATGAGAAAATTTTTATAGTGAAGTGTATATAGTAAAAATTATATAGTGTTCATGTACCAGATAATATAAGTTTCTTATGAACTCTAAATCACTTATTTAATCTTTATAATAACCCTATAAAGCAGATACTACAATTTTCATTGTTTCACAGATGAGGAAGCAGGCACGGAGAGGTAAGATGGCTTGCACAAGATCTAAGATAAGGAATCAAACTGGGGCAGGGGAAGCCAGAACCTGTGCTCCTCAGTCATTCCATGCTATACTTAAGCACCTAACAGGTTATGGTCAGTTACACCAAACACTGTCTATCATATTTTTTACTAGTAATATACATAATTTTATCTACATAATTTTATTCTGTAGAATCACTTGTAAGTTAATATATCTCATAAATTCCTAAGTTTTCTGAGAACTACTTTATTGTTACTAAGATTTCTCCCTGATAGAGTTAATCACCATAGACTGTGAACATTAAAAGAAGTTTTATATTACCTGGTACAATTCATTCACTTGGAGTCTCTAAAACAATTTGTCTTGCAAGGAGAAAATCACAAACACAACTGGGAAGTATTGATGAATCAATAAAAACTAGTCAACTAACAAATATTGATCGAACACATGACATCAAAAAACACTATATTAGGCATAATGGGGCTTACAGTGACATGCAGGCAAGCTCTCTTCTTGGTGATTTTACAGTTTATCTCAACAAAACAGGTAGGAAGTCATATATAAAAAGGGAGTAGGATTTAACAAGAAAATAAGTGTGTTTAGTCTATATAAAATGTCTACAGTCAAAAATAACAAATACATTTTGTTACTAACTGTTATTCCCTACATCTACCACAGTGGATGAGTCAACAAGTAGCTTGGAAGAGATTTTTTTCTTCTATGTATCCCTATATCCAAATAAATAATATGCATGTTCTTCTCTGGAACTTCAAGACAAGTTCCCATTTTCCAATCAGAATACAGTTTAATATTGCCTTTTAGATGCACATTTTGGGACAATCTTTGCAAACTGGACTACAACTAATCTTTTGTTCAATTTACTTGCAAATATTACAAATGAAGCTACAGAGGGATTACCATAATTGGAGAGCTACAATGCCTCATTTTTCAAAAGCTATTCAATCAAAATTTATTGAATGTTTTTTATGTAATAATAGGCCTTGGGCCTTGCTCTCAAAATATCAATACCCTTAGACAGGAGAATCTTTAAAGTGTTATTATTTAAAATGCACCTTAATAATTTTATAAATGCAGAGCTTCCCTAATACTTCTATGTAACAGTTTATAGTTTGTCACTTAGGACCTTGTAAAGAGAGATAATCTCGAGTATAGTTTAAGTGTTCTTAATGATATTGCAGAGTCTTAAACCCTGACTGCTACTTTAGGCCAAGAGCTAAGCACTAGTTAGCTCACCCTCAGAAGAGGTTTGGGTAACTTCTGTGCCCAATCAATAATAATAGATAATTGGTTACAGGTATTATCTCATTTAACATTTTAGCCATCCCATGATGCAGTTACTATTATACTACTAAGGAAGAAACTGAACTACAGAGAGATTAAGTGAACTTCCATAAGCCACAGGTCTGATAAGAGCCCAAATGTGTGACAGTTTCCATACTCCTTACCCATGAACTCTCTTGCCTCTGATGAGCCATACATTGGGTGTGTGTCACCCCTTGAACTCACCCTTTCACAGGAGTACAAACCCTGGTATTCACTATCTTGTGAACACTCAGCTCTACCTCTTCTTTATAGTGGCTGCATTGTGACCCAGTAGTTTTTCATTGCCTTGCAGATGACCCAGGTACTACTTCCTCCCGCTGACAATTCCTAATCTTTTAACCATGGGAAATATAAGACTAACATTCTCATACTACCTTAACTTCTTAAAGCGTCACAGGATCCGAAAAGCATAGCTATGAATACTCCTTCTCTTGTCAGGGAATGGCCATCACCCAGTAGTGAAGGATCCCTCTCAGCTAACTCTCCTGTGAAGTGGGCCAGTTCAATCCCACTTTATCTTTACCCTACTAGGTTTACCACCCTACCAGAGCAATTATTCAAACAAGCCAATCAGATCTTCCTGTGGAACCATGAGTCCTCCTCACCTTCTTTTCACTAGAAATTTTGCTTTCCACCGCCCCTGTTGGTTCATTCTGCTCCCAAGTGCAACCTGCGCGTAGTCTTGTAAGGCATGTCCTCACTCCAAAGGTGTCCTCCTTCCCTGGGCTGCTAAGTTTGTGTGACTTACTATACTATCTCATCTGCTCAGTACTGTCTGTGTCTTCATCTCATATTACTTAGGGAAAGCGGCTCCCTTCTTCATCAACAGGGTGAATAAGATCATCGGAATAAGAACATCTTCAAAACAAATACTTCCATTTAGTTATTTTTTTAAAACCTGACTTTTGTTTTGCCCTACCTTCTATCTCTTTCAAAGGTCAGCTATATGCCATTAGCTGCACTAACAAAGGGAACCAAAGTAGAGGTTAGCCCCAGCTGGCCCTGGCAATGAATTTCTGCCACCTGGCATCCAGAGGAACTTGAGGAATCCTCTCCAGAAGTTTTCTCAAGTCAAGATTGCAATGGTTTTGAAAAGACGGACAGGAAAGAACACAGCAAATAAAATACTCCATAAAATATTCAAAGCCCTGAATTGAAATTAATATGATAGTGAGAAAGTTTGATTAGCAAACACATTTTACAGAAAACACTTTCTAACTATATACATACACACTACAAGTCTATTGCTTCCAATTTGAAAAATCCTCATCTTCTCATCATCAGTACATTTGTCAATGATTTTGAAATAGTTCAGATATACTTTAGTCATTATCTTATAGTTATTAGGCCTCAAGGCAAAGATAATATATTTCACAAGAAGAATTAGATAACTAAACTATTCCTGTTTATTACATTAATAAATTCAAAAGTATTTCATATGATATTTAATTTTATACATTTTGTATCTGCATTTTCTAGTATGAGAATTTTTATTTCAGAGGACTGAGAAATAAAAAATATTGTTTTCTAAAAGAAAATGAAAGTATTAGAAAAGATACTTTGATAAGAAACCAGCAATATTCAATGAGTTTATGAAACTGAATATATTTAAGCAATTTATTTCTAGTCTATAAGTCATGTGAAAACAATGTCCTTCAAAGTTGCAATATATAATGCATGTATAAATTACTGTATATTATAAAGTAAATGAATACATACAAATTTCTCTCAATTTCAAATGTACATTTTGCACCAAAATGATGCCATTTTTATTTCCAAATAGAGCAAAATTCACACCCAAAATTCAATTCCATAATTAATTATACCAATATTTTCAAGAAAAATAATTGCATTTAAAAATAAATTAAGTTGTTTTCTATATGGACTACATAATATTCTTCCTTAAAATGAGTGTTTTCTAGAAATTAAACTAAAAAAAAAAAAACTTTATTTTACACCTGATTGCTGTTATTTTACACCTGGTTGCTGCTGGTCATTTAAAATAAAAACTAATGGCCACAGAAGTCTAACTTCCAGACAGGAAACCTCATGAGGTCAGCTGAGCCTCCTTGTATTCATTCACCTCCACCCTCTGAACAGCAAGTGTAGGCACCATTTAAATTTATTGAATGGACTCAGCCCCTAAGTCTGACATTCTCATGTATCTTGAATTATCTTCATCCAAAGTCTTTATTTCTTAAGAAGCACTGAACATTATAACTTCAATTCAATCCTTAGATTTTTATATTATTTTCTAAGTAGGAAAAAATTACTGTCAGATGGAATAGTATCAATAAACACATTCAAACCAGGTTGTCAATTTTTAAGCAAAGTTATTTATGGACCACTGAGTCATCTAGTATTTGACTTTCAGTAAATATTTAATGTCTGTTTCACTTTTTATTTACTTTTGATGAAATAAATATATATGCTTGAAGACTTTAATGTCACTACCAAATAAATTATTGAATCAAGAATTAAAGAATTATTTTCCTAGTTGTTTTCCAGCAACATCTGACATGATAGTATCTTAAATACTAATAATTTAGGTAAAATTAACTTTAATACTAGATTAAAAAATCTTCCAGAATTATTATTCAGTGTCTGTGTTAGTTTGGTCAAGTCATTGAGACCACTCTGATACCCCCTTTCTTTATTATGCAAAAAGAGGGGGGAAGTTTAACTTCTGTGTTATAATGCTGTTCATGGAGTAAACTGGAATAATATGCATAAAGAGTGTTTTACAATTTTTGGTTCATATGACCTTTCAATAAACAGACATTCTTCTCCAGTAGAAAAATACTTGTCATTAATTCATGATCTATTAGTCACATTCTAGATAATAATTCCTTCTCCTTTAAATCAATAACTATTCAAAAGTAAAATCTTTTTCTTTCCCTATATTTGTAATAGGGTCCTTTTACATTATTTAGTGTATACGCATCTATCAAATCAATTTTTTTGAATAACAGGAAAAATGAGCTTTCTATCTCAACTCAGTATAGGTGTAGAATAGTTCAAGTTGCTCAAGGTCATGAGTGAAAAGTCACTTTTAAAAGAAAGAAAGTCACTCCTCTCAGAACATAATGAGCCCTTGGAGCAAGATCTGGAGACTAATTATAATCAGCTTTTTAAGATGCAAAATGTAGACACTCTACTAATGATTAAGCCTCATAATTGATAATTATCTCTGATTAACGAGAAGGAAGTTCTTCCAGAAGCTTTCACTGCTGTATACCATTGTCGTAATTGATCTTTAATTGTTCCATGTAAAGATTCCTTTTATCATATGTTTAATCTTGGCTATTTATAAATAAGGTCCATGTACAGACCTTATTAACTGCCCCTAGATGTGATATTACTTTACAAATGTCTTTGCAATTTAATTAGTATTCAGCCTAATTCTTTATATTTGCATATGAAAAGGTACAAGCAGTTCATGCTCTCAAGCAGAAAAGAGAAATCCCTTGCTCTGACCAGTTCTGAATACTCTTCTTGATCCACATTTTCAGAGGAAGAGAAAACAATCCTCTGTCTGGATATGCCAGAGGAGACTTCATGCAATTGCCAACTTTCTGCTCCTGGAGAATTGTTTCCAGTCTTTCCCAACTTTAGCAGATCTCTAGGGAGCATCCTAACTTTTTCTCTCTACTTTATCTACCCCTATTTCCAAATGATCTTATAACTACTCTCGTTATGTCCATTAGTCATATTTGTCTAGCTCCTACAGGCCATGTGTTTGCATGCTTAACTTCACATATAAACCATTCTTTCTCGAAGTCCCTCCTTTACTCAGCTTTTCTAACAATGCACTGCCCTAGGACTCCTAGTTCAACAGTGTTTCTTTTTCTGTTCTTTTGCCTATTTCTCCCCTTTGTTCTGCTTTCAAGTTTCCCAAGGCTTTGGCTTTAGGGGTTGCTCTTCTTTTTCTACATGTAATTCCTAGGAGGTGAATCTCTCCCCCTCACAATTCATATCCACCAGTGAACTTGGAACCTCAGAATGTGACTTTATTTGGAAATAGGGTCTTTGCAGATATAATTAATGAAGGGTTTTCAACTAGAATCATTCTGGATTTAGAGTGAACCCTGACATCCTTACAAGGAGAAGAAAGGAGAACAGAGACAGGAAAGAAGGTGACATGAAGCTAGAGGCAGAGATCAGAGTGATCTGCTGCAACCTAAAGGAAGCCAAGCATGCAGACCACCACCAAGAGTCTTGAGATGGTCTGTCTGTCTCTTAGAGCCTCCAAAAGGAACGTACTCTGATAACACCTTGATTTCAGATTCTGGAGATTGGTTTTGTGAGAGAATGTAACTCTGGGTTAAGCCACCAAGTTTGTGGCTGTGGCAGGCCTAGGAAATATGCTGAAGGCTTTTGGTGTTCATGCCTTCACCTCTAGCATCTGAACTGAATATCTACAGATGCTTCCCTCCATGACTGCCTTCTTATCTGCCTCTTCTTTTTCATTTGGGTATTCTGCCATCATCTCAAACTCTATTTTTACTAAGGGATTTTATCATCTTCTCTCCAGTTCAACACTCCCTCATCCATTAATTTATTGATTTGACAAACAAAATTCTGAGGTCTGTGCTTTTTCAGCAATATAGTCTTCCTTGATAACCCAGAATTGTTTGTATCCCACTCCTCTTTTATCTCTCTATGTAATATGAATTACAAGACTTTCCCATTTATCCACCTACCTCTCATATTCATCTTTTTTATTCCAACTTTCCCACCACTACTCATTAAATTCCAAGATGATTGATTGCATTAATCCTGGAGAGGGTTCACTGCCTCAAGTCTCTTTCTGATCTAAATCAACTGCCATACTGTGCACAGGTTAGTCAATGTGCATCCTTTATTATATTCAAAGAAATCAGTTATTAATGACAAAGCAGACCCTAGAATCTACCCTTGTGTTTCTTCACATATAGTATAGGGAATGTCAGAATCATATTTACTGAGATTATTAGAATACAGATTCCTGTATCATATCCAAATCTTAGTCTTGGTTTGGTATCCAGATAATTTCTCATAAAATGCTTATTCTAGCTCAAGATTTAGATTTAGTGAGTTCCCTTTATTTTGCTGTAAAGCCACTTTTCTATTTGAATCCAGGGGCAGAAAAATCCACCATTTATCTTTCTTAAAATACACCTTGTTCATTTCCACTTTTAAACATTAGTTTAGCTTAGTTTACTTCCTTCCTCCTCTCCACTTCTCTTTCTTTAGAAGCTCCACTCTAGTTTCATATTTATCATGAGAACTTTTCCAGCTATGCAACTCACATTATTTTCTTCCACCTCAGGATTCCTATAGCATGTTAATGGCCAATTACTATTTGCTGATTATATATGATTGTTTGGGTATTATATAGTTTTGCTTTGTTTCCTTAAAAAAAAAAAAAAAAACTTTAACTGCCCAGATTCCCTCACAGAATCTAGTCTATAATGACCCATTTACACATTCAGTAAATGTGTGTTGAATGAATGCTTGAAAGAAATCCTAAGGGTAGCACCTTGAAAGCTTACCAATGATTATAGGAGACCAACCAGGATGTAAACTGCCTCCTTAAAAATAAAATAGTTGGGAGGCAGACAGTTATATTCCTGCTGGTTCCACTTTTGAGCAAAACTATGAAGGCTAATGATAATGTAACAGTGATAATATGTCTTATATTTGCTCCTCAGGAACCTGAGAGTAGATAGCTAGACTTAAACTATCAATTTTAAATCATGTTTTCTAGTAGTTTAATAGTCACTGATTTGTTCTTTTTCATTTTTTAATTTCTGTCAGTATCCCGTATTGAACCCAGGACCTTATACAAGCTAGAGAAGTGCTCTACCACTGAGCCACATCCCCCGTCCCATGAATGATTCTTAAAACAATAAAATTTGATGAACAGACTAAACAAATAATTATTATATAGATAAAAGTATAAATACTCTTAAATATAAATCACTCATTCACTTTGACAGATATCTATTGAGCATTACCACATGCATGTAAATCAAAACAATGATTTCTTGGTCTGAGGCATATGAACTTTGGAAGAGAAATATAGAATAATCTCTATTGCTCTTTATGAAGAGGAAAACATAAATATAGTAGAGGAGTATCTACTATACATAGATTCTACAAACCTGCTTTATCTTTTTAATGCAAATAAGTGTAAACACAAATGGCACTTGAAGAAACCTTTACAATCAAAAGACAACATGTGTTTTTAAATGATGCCTTGGCTTTCACTAATTAGCTTAGCTTTCTCTCAGAAGAAAAAAAAAGGAAGTTTTACTTTACAAATCTCAGAATTCAAAATGCATTCCCTGAATTCTGTATTCCTTATTCTTACTTCTCAGATGTTACCCAGAGAAAACTGGAGAAACAATCATGCTGGATCTGCAATATCATCCCTATCCACATATTTAACACTGAATGTTTCCTGAGAATCAGAAAAGCATTACCTAAACCATTCATTCAGACTAAACCCCATTGACTTCTTTATCAACTCTCAGTATGCCCTGAATCACTTCATTGATTCATTCAAACATCAAAGCATCTACATGCCAGGCTCTATTCCAAGTACAGAACTAGGGATGCAGAGTTGAATCAAATGCAGTCCCTGCCCACAAAAAATGTACAATTCAGAAGCCTAGACAAGCACATAAACAAATAAGGACCATGAAAGGGTACAGATGCCCTGATCAGAGTACACAAAGAAAGGCTGCAAAGCCTTCACGAGACGTGAGGCTCGGCAACCAGGCTGCTTTCCCTGTATAATTGCTTAACATATGTTCTTAATATTTCAAAATGAAATGTTAATCAAATAAAAATTTTAAATAATGCATAAGAATCTCCTTAAAATAAGTCATTTGGATAGGGGAATGCTGAAAATCATAGTGTTTCCAAAGCATAGATTCGCATTCGGACCCTCTTTAACTCACAGAACTTATGAAAACAATCCACATACCACATCATCAATATGATGGAAAGGAATGTAGTTAATAAAAACTATGTTCTAAAGGTTTCAAAAAACTTGAGGAATGTTGGATGGGAAGACTTAGAGTAAAACTGTACATAAAATATGACAGCAGCTGCAATACAAATTTCATCGAAAAGGGGAAGATAAAAATATACTATCTGGTTATTTATGGTTTATTACTTCCTTTTTGTGGGTCTCAAGTATTTTCCATATTTACAGCTGTAATTTGAAAATGAATGATACACAAATTCCACACTGTACTTACAGGAAATATCCATGTTCCCCAATATTAGAGGAAGAAAAGAAAGTATATAAAATAAATAAATAAATAGTGGAAGAAGAGCTCTGAAAAGAAAGCTAGCACTCATCTTACCTTCACAGCACAAAAGATTTTCAGAATATTTCACAGGAACTTGTAAATGCTCATTTTGCAGCTCAATAAATTTTTATTAAATATGAATCTTTATATCCAAATTAATTAATGAATCTTAATGCAATTTTAGGAGCCAAAGTCAATGGGATGGTAGTTAGATTGAAGCCAACTATGTACTTTCAATTATTTAAAGTATGATGAAATATCCCTCTGTCCTTCTTGCCTGTGGTTTCCTCTCCTTATGGCCTCATATCCCCCTACCCACCAGTAACTCCACTGACAGGGAGTCAGGAAGGTGGCACACAGAAGGTAAAATCAAATCAATCTGAACACTAATGGTGAAATATAAAAGTAAATATAGCAACTATTTTTTAAAAACCAAGAGGCAATGGGTAGGTGGTGTTTTGTGCTGTTTGTAGGCTAATTTGGATAATACTATAAGTAGAATAAAGTATTTTCCAATTACTTTATATTACATATCCAAAGAATTCTCATAAGGTTCTTTGCAGTATTTTCTGTGTTAAGCTCTTAGGGAAAAAAATCACTTTTAATCATATTACATTAACAAAAACAGGAAGGAGGAGTAGGGAAAATGAACAGTCCCTGGGTATGATCAAAATGTCCCTTTATTTTTAGTATTCTATTAACGGAGCCAGTCACCACACTCTCAGCTTAAAGATACTCAAGAGAGGGGCCAAGCTAAAAGGCCTATTAGTCTCCTGCAGGTATGAATTCTTTAAAGAGTAAAAGAATTACTGATTTTAAACAAAGTCTCTTGAAAAACAATAAGCAGAAAAAGCTTAATTGCTCAAAATAAACAGGTACTTATTCTAACTATTTAGGTAGATTTGGAAGAATCATATATAATTTTTAGTCTTCATGTTGTACATGTACATAAACACAGCACTTAAAATATAAATAATTAAAATAAGACAGACAATCAATAATAATACAGAAAATAAGTCTAGCTCTGCTAAGGCATGGCAGTGGATAGTTTTGTCTCATGATTTGGGTAACTAAGGAATTAAAACAATTTTACATAATGCAAAAGTTAAGGCTATCTTAATTATTAGCATTACAGATATTAGCAGTTGCTTTAAAAAACACCACTTAGAGTGTGATAATGTCTGATGTTTAACACTCATTTTTAAATCTGATCCACATTACAGCCTCTAGGTACAATTACAACTGATGTTACACAAATGAAAGTAATCAGGGCTCAGAGAGGTTAAGTAACTTGCCTGAGGTTACAAAGGCAGTGAATGGCAGAACAAGACCTTGGACATAGGTCTGTCTGATTTGCCTGTGTTCATAAACCCTTTTATTCTGCCCAACAACACACAAGCATCCATTACCTAGCCTACTGTTCTGCTTGAACTAACTAGCCCACTGTTCTTGAACTAAACCCCACCTATCTCTTTAGAATTGTAATTCACTGTTCCATTTCATATGAACTTCACTTCAAACCAAAATGAAACATTTCCTTTCCCTGTTTTTGTGTCTTTAGCTGTTTCTTTCTAGATCCTTATTCTCAGTCCTTAATCATGTTTCAAATTATATCCATTGTTCCTGAAACCAGTTTTTCTGATTTGGAAGTCATAATCCCTTCCTCAACTGACATATAACTTCATCTGTGCTCCTCATATGACATTTATCACCTTGTTACTGGGTATTACATCTCAAATGTCTTGATTTTGTCAGTTCTTGTAGAGTGAAGTCCTTATACACAGAATCAGTGAAGAGCTCATTTTTATATCCTCAAAAAATCTAGCACAGGAGGAAAGATTTGATGCAGAATATTACTATTTGTTCTCAGATATTCAGAAAGTTTTTAAATGAATTTTTTAAAGCTTGGTAACATGGAAATTGGAGGTAGTCTCATCAAGATATCATTTAAAAGGAAAAAACATACACTCTTAAATTAGAAAAAAGAAATACAAAAAGCTGATGCTATGTTTTGTTTTGTTAACTTTCACCAAAATGTTGGGAAAGCATCAATTTGAGCCACTGAGCTCTTTTTAAAATTCTTATTTTCATAATAATTGTTAATACTTTGAATAAAACAGTATATCTAATAAGTTTTAAAGTTCATCAAAGAAAATCACTTTTACAATTTTAATCTCATTGACTTTTCAGGTTAACCTGTAGAACTTCAAGATAAAAAAAAAAACATAGGAGTATCTTCACAGTAAAAATATCTATATGTGAATAAATTTGAAAAAAGTTTTCTTTCTTAGGATGAGATTTCAATTAGAAGCAGAAAATATGGATCAAAAAACTTTACGATAACAGAATTGATCCATCCTCTCAAGCCATGGAGTTCTGTTGCAGAGCGTTTCATTGCCAACTATTTGTGGCAAAAAGAAAAAAAAAAACAGTATATCATCAAACAGTATCTTGGCTTGTTTAAAAATATGTCTGTTCAATTAAAGCTTCCTGTCGGCTTCACTGCCCTACAAACCTCTTCAAAAACTGAATCTATCAGCCTTCTGGTCCCCAAATAACTATGGTTATGAAAAAGAAAACCATCTTATCTAAATGCCTCACCTTTCACCACAACATGAATACTAAATAGCTACCATCTTATTATTTTATGTTACTGATATTTATTTCCCTTTTAACATGAGTATTTAGTCAATCGTTATTCAGTAGTTCCCCCTTGCCTGTAGTTTCTTTGTCCATGGTTTCAGTTACCTGAGACTAACCATGGTCCAAACATATTAAATGGAAAATTCTAAAAGTAAATCATCCATAAACTTAAATCGCATGCCATTCTGAGTAGTGTGATCAAATCACCTACCATCCCCACCAGGATGAGAATCATCCTGTTATGCAGTGCCACCATACTATATGCTCTACTTGCCTGATGGGAATACAAGAGCTGTCCCAGTGATCAGATGGACTGTTCTCGCATCACAGTGTCTGTGTTCAAGTTTTTATTTAATTATATTTTATTGAATAATGGCCCAAAGTAAAAGAGCAATATTCTGGCAATCAGGATATGCCAAAGAGAAACCACAAACCTGAAACTTAAGAAAAAAAAATGTATGCTGAGGTTGCTTAGATCTATGTTAAAAACAAATCTTCTATCCATGAAATTTCAAAGAAGAAAAAATAAATTCATTCTCATTTTTCTGTCATACATCAAATTGCAAAAGTGATAGCAATAGTGGCTGGTAAGTGCTTAGTTGTGATGAAAAGCATTAAATTTTAGGATTTTGTACTTTCTGTGGTTTCAGATGTTCACTGGGGGTCTTGGAATATATCCCCCCAGGATAAGCGAGGGACTTCTGTGTCATTAAATCTCCCTTTAGAAACTTTCAGGGATTTACCCTTGTGGGATTTTTCTTAACCTTTAGACTAATCAAAGCTTCAACCTACCAATAACCTATCCATTCTGTGGAGATCTCTGTGAGCTACAACATGAAAACTGTCCCTTCAAAAGAATTAAAAAGTGATTAAATACAAAAGAGGTCCAAATGTGTGACAATTAAGTTAGTTAAAAGATGTCAGGGACCTACACACTACTGAAGTTAGAGATATTATCTGTACATTAATGAATTTAATGGCATAGAGGATTAAAGCATAAACATGACATGTTATTCCTGTATAATTTCATCACAAATTATTCTATGATATCCTTTGTGTGTTTTCAGTTCCTGACTTATCCCAGATTTTTATTGTCCAGAAGTAGATTTAATAGCTGTGGCCACTGATGGAAAAATGCTTACCAATTGAAAAGCTCAGACACCAATGATTACATAAATATTTTTCTAGCAGTTGATTTTGGAATTGTTACCAACTTATGGTTTTCATCTCCAGATCATTACTCTTGAATTAGACAACAGCAGATGGTATAGTTTACTTGTTTTTCCAGATGTTCTAAATGTTTTAATGTGAAAGCTAGTATAACTGAAAAAGTAATAAACACTCTTAACTAGCTTCAAAAACTTATTCAATTTCTATGAAATTAAGTAGCAAGTTGAGTTTACTGCCTAAGATCCAAATCTAGTTTGCTGTGCTCAAACTTTCTAAATTCCTCATTTTCCCCTATTATCCCAATATCACAACTATTATTTCTAGCATTCCATAATTATGAAATAGATATGCTGTATGGATGTACAGACTCAACATACTATAAAAAGTTGAATTTTTACTTTTTTTTAGCAGTGGAATAGATCCTGTTTTTTAAAGAATAAACAGCATAGGGAACAAGAAAATCATGCATTTTGTTTGAAACCATGCTTTCCAAAATACTGTTCACAGCAATGCACTGCAACCTCTTGAGCTTTACTCGGCACTTGCTTTGTGAAAATTTCAGAAGATCCTTTCCTCCACTCTAAGGAAGTTTAACCTAGACTCTTAATAGATATCAGTGTAAATAAAGACACCTTCTAATGAAATGCCTCATAATCAATATGCAATTAAAATATAAACAAGGCCAGGCCCGGTGGTGTCTGCCTGAGCTTGGGAAGCAGAGGCAGGAGGATTGCAAGTTCAAAGCCAGCCTCAGCAACTTCGCCAAGCACTAAGCAATTCAGTGAGACCCTGTCCCTAAATAAAATACAAAATAGGGCTGGGGCTGTAACTCAGTGTTTAAGTGCCCCTGAGTTTGATTCCCAGTACACACTCCCCAAAAAATAAATAAATAAAACAAAGGTCCAGTGTCAAGCCAATTCATTTTGTTAAATAAAACAAACCTGATAAGACCGAATACCAGTACATTTGCTAGAATCTATAGATTGAACTAAAACATGTGTGTGCTGGTACTTATTGTGTGCTAGATATCTAGTGTTAATATATCTTGTTTAATCTTCATAACAACCCATGAGCCAGATACTATAATTTTCTTCATTTTTAAAATGTTATATGATGCACAAGGAGTAATTGGACAAGGTTCACAGGACTAATCAATGGTGGAGCCTTCAGAGCCAGGTTCTTTACAGCCCAGATAACAGCAGCCTGTAAAGTGTGATGCAAATATTGAGTCCAGTAGAACTTCTAAATGCCAAATAAAATAGTATATCACTTAAATTCTGGAAATATAGGGAAAGGAGAGTCAGAAAGTGAAGTCCAGCATTTGGGGCAATTGTACAATCTATCCAAAATACTAGGGAACAACAAAGTTTCTAGAGAGATCCAAGAATTCTTTAGTAATGTAAAACCCTAGAAATGCAAATACCACAATACTAATGTGCTGCTAGCTAAGCTACATATTTCATTCTCATCTCACCAAAATTGTGAACCAAATTTTCTGAATTATTTTCTGTGGGAAAAGAGCTCCAATGTGATGACAAAAACTAGTGCAAAAATAATATTTCCTTTACAAAATTACTTTTCATCAAATATTCATAGAATGTATCTAATGTGAATAGAAGGGTTGGCATTTAAATTTCTTTAGATCTCAGCTTAATAGTACAGCAGCCACTAGATGCATGCAGATACTAAGCAGTTGAAATATCACTAGTCCAAAGTGAGATATGTTTTAAATATAAAATACACTGAGGAAGACTGACCTAGACTCTTATTAGATATCAGTGTAAATAAAAACACCTTTATTTTTATTTATTTTACCACTTTAACACCATTACATCTTCACCATAGGGTGAAGACTTAGCACCAAAGAAAATCATAAAATATCCAATCAGTAATTTTTATATTAGTGTTGAAATGATATGAATTTGGATGAACTGAACTAAAATATGTTATTACTATTGATCATCCATTCCTTTTTATACTTTTAGTACATGGTTACTAGGAAATTAAAAGTTACAAATGTGGATTATATTATATGTCTATTAGAATACTTTAAATCCTTTAAATGCACTTAGTAAACATCCTAATAGGTATCACACTGTACTCTGAAGCATATGTTAGTATTAAACTTTTCTTTTGAATCCATCTGATAAAAAAATCTTTTCATTTCTCATAAAATGTCTATATCTACTCAAATGAATTTTGGTTTCAAATTATATCTTGAACAGTTAAAAGAGAGCCATCTTACTTTGGTACCACACTTACAAGACAGTTGCAAAGCATTGGAGCCACCAACTGTTCAAAAGTGGCAATACCCAGCTTGTTGAATTCTTTGCAGAACTAGAACTAAGCATGTGTGAGAAACACAATTCTGTAATGAAAAGAAATGTTGAGAATATCATATAGGTGTATGTACAATTTCTACTTTATTTTTTTAAAGAGAGAGAGAGAATTTTTAACATTTATTTTTTAGTTTTCAGCAAACACAACATCTTTGTTTGTATGTGGTGCTGAGGATCGAACCCGGGCAGCACATATGCCAAGCGAGCGCGCTACCACTTGAGCCACATCCCCAGCCCATAATTCCTACTTTAAATTAGAGTGGTTTGTCTACCAAGAAAAAAATACTGGCATTTCAATAAGTTCTATTTGGAAAATAGATGGAAATTTTTCATAATAAAAGAATACTGATAAGAATATACAAAACTGTAAAGAGACTATGATACATAATAAATAGATTCACATATTATTATGCTGCCTGAAATTTTTAATTGGAAGAAACCAGAAAACAATTAATAGCTCATGCAACATTTAACAAAACAGACTACACATACTTTTGAAAAGAAAATGCTCATAAATTTGAGAACTTCTTTGCAATTTGAAAAAAAAAGATCTATTGACATCTACTGGACATGGCCTCCAGGGCCCTTTTTCATCCACTAATGTTGCTAATGACAATCATGACTAAAGTTCCCCTAAATGCAAGTGGGTATTTCATACAGGACTAGGTACTTCATGTAGTGGCTAAGACCTGATGGGCCCTCCTGGGTCTTTCCAAAGATCCAGGGTCCCCAGACTGGTTTGATGAAAAATTTTGCAGGTTTACTTGGCCCCAAGAATAAGGAGGTATACATCTTCAGCTGAGGCTGAAAAATGCAGGCTGCACAAACTTAGCAAATTTAAACTTTCAAATGGACAGGATGTAGTTCCAACAATAGAATTTAACTCATTTAGTTTGATCTTTCATGGTATTTAAGAAGCTCAGCAAAGATGTCCTGTAGTTCTGGGAAATCTCTAAAAAAGGACAGACCATTACTTTTATCTGTGATGTTTGCAGCCAGAGAGAAATCTTAAACTCTGTATTTTCATCCAGATAGAAACTACTACCAAACACTTATCTTATTTTTTGCTAACAAAATGAACTTTAGAGATGCAACATGTGAAAGAAATGTCTGTACTTAGAGAACATCAGAATGAAACATGACACATTTGTACTGTGGATGGCATTAGAGAAGAATTATAAGAAGTAGTAGCCTAACTGCACCAGCCAATTTGGAAGAGAGACATAGTCTTAGTCTACTTTCTGCTTCTATAGCAAAAAACTTGAGGCTGAGTAATATATAAAGAAAATGTTTACTTAACCCACAGTTTTAGAGGTCCAAGAACATGGTACTGCATCTGCTTGGCTGTAGCAAGGGACTTCTGGCTACATCACAACATGGCAGATGGTAGCAGCCTGTGTGAGAAGGTGACGTGGGACGTCATATGGCAAGACAGGAAGCAAGAGAAAATCAGGGACTAGGCTCACTTATTTAAAAAACAAAAACAAACAAATAAACAAACAAAAACAGCTCTTGTGGGAACTAACTGGGATCTCAAGAGAACTATACTAGGAATGCCCACAGTAACCTAATCACCTTCCCTTAAATCCCATCTCTAAAAGATTTACTACTTTAACACCATCACAATGGAGGGAAAGTTTCCAGCACATGACCTTTTGGAAGCCAAATTCAAACCACAGCAGACATGAAAACTGTGTTTCGTAACTTAAGCAATCTGTATTTTAAGACACATATTTTAGGCAAGTTAAAAAAAAATAAAACTTTAAAGAGATTTTTTTCAGTTTTATGATCATCGTACAATCTTTTCCTTTGTGGATTCATATCAAGCTTTTCAGAAATTTAACATTTTAAGATTTCTTGTCTGAATTATATGAAAAATAAAATCTTTCCTGTGAACATCCCTGGAACTATCAGTTTCTTGGTAAATGTCTAAATTCAAATGTACTTTTTGGCTAAAACTTTAAGATATTCTCAAATTGCTTTTGATTGAACACCTTTTAAGTGTGTCTATTGAAAGTCTCATTTTAAAATGTTTTGTTTAAGGTATAATTTTACAATAAGAATTATTCTTTTGAAAAATAACACTTGTTTGGGGTAACAAATATATGTGAAAGTTTTGCAACATACAACATGTTATCATTAATGCAATTTCAAATGAAAAACAATAAATTGTTAAAGTATGCCTTGAAGGTAGAAAAGAGAATCCAGCTGTTTTGTGTTATACAGAGGAAGTAGAGACTTGATTTCTACCCTAATAGAAATTACAGACTAGCGGTGGGGTCAAAATTGATACATATGGCACAGAAATGAAAATTACAAAATATGCATGGTGTTAAACTTAACAGTGGTTCAAAGAACCTTCATATACTACACCAAAGAGTAGAAATTCATGAGGGATTTGAAGAACAATTGGACAAAAAGGAAGGAAAGAGAAAGATATTCCAGAAAATGAGAACAAAATGAGAGAATAAAGAAAAACATAAATTGGTGTTGCTGGTGGAATAATGAGGACAAGAGTTTGGCTAGACTGGAATAGGATATTGAGAAAACATCACAGTAGCAATAAGAATAAAAACTGAGCAATCTGACTTCAGAACCCGTGCAGTTTCCACCACATTAAAAATATGTTGAAAATATTAAACTAGAAAACCAAAGGCCAAAGTACTAGAGGAAGTAAAGTGTTAGCCTTTATGCTAGGGCAAAAGAAAGAAAGAAAAAAACATGACTAATTCATTTATTAAATATGCTTAATATATAAAATGTACAATATTCTGTTCTAAACACCAGAAAAATAAAAGTGATAAAGATACACTTACTGTCCTCAATTCATAGACCTATTGGTAACACAGACAGGCAATAGGCATCATTTTTAAATTTTTTTCTCAGAAAAAAGAAAGGCCCTACTTTTTTAAGACACAAAGTTCTTTTGTTTGTTTCTTTCCTTTTTCTTGTTTATTTCCTTCTTTCCCTTTCTTCCTCCATTTCTTCTTCTTTCCTTCATTCTTTTTTCCCTCTCTTGGTCTGTCCTTTTTTTTTTTCTTTTCTCAGTATATGTTCACTTAGTTTTAGGAAAGATAATGTACTAACAAAATGTTTAATACAAATGTCAAAGCAAGTTTTCAAGTGGTTACTTCTTATAATGATCTAATGTAAATTTGAGAACAGTTAAGTCAAAATTAGAGAAGATGATTCTGAAGAGATACTACTACTGTTAATAAAAGAATAAATGTTGGTGGCCCTCAAAAGTCTGTTATTTATTTATTGTCAAAGTCCTTCATATAGTGAGACCTGATTCTGTTAAAAAAATGCCAACTTTCTAAAATATTATGCTTTATTATAAACTAATATGAATAATGACACTACTTTCATTATTAAGGAAGAATTAAAGATTTACTTTTCTGCAGTCAATATTCCAGAGTCAATAGTAAAGATTTTACTATTGGAAGTAAAACTATTCAGTGAACACTAATCTTCATAAACCTTCTAGTGCATGGATCATATTCAAGAATAATATTTGTTTGGGGAGTTTGACAATTTAAAATTATAAATAAAATTATCAACCATCCCAAAATGATACGAGTACATGTTGAGCATTGTAGAATCTCAAAGAGGTTTGACATTTCTTTTAAGTTGAGCACTCTTTTATATTTATACAAATATAAGAAATTCCTGCTGATAGAGAATATTAAAAAATTATTATATTCTTTCCAGTTACCTAATCTAAAACTATACTATTATCATTCTCTAAACATTTATTAAATGTTATTAAAATAGTTTAATTCAGTCAAGTTGTATTGTGAGTACATGTAAGCATAATCCAAACAACTTATAATAATATTTATTTGAATAATTTAAAATTAATTTTAGTCATTGTTATTTTTCCCTTCTCCTTGAAATGGGGATGAAACAAATACCAGCACAGTTAACTCCTGGTTTTTGTCCATGGGAAGGCTTTCTCTTGTTCTGCCTGTCTGTGTTTTGTTTTATTCTGCATGTAAACTCCCCACCCACTCCACATTGTAGAAATGACGGTCATCCACAGCTTAGTAACCCCAACCAAAATGTGGAAGTTGAGTTCCAAGAGCTCTTGTGTCAACTTCTGATCCCACTACTTATCGCCCATATTTCAAGTCCTGGATGTATACAACTTGCAAATTCCTCAGGACTATGAATTTGAGCCATTTTATTCCTGTGATTATAGTATACGATTTAATACTAATAATCTTGAAATAGGGAGATCCTCTTGGAGAATCAGACTTAAACAAGTACTTTAAACAGAGTTTTCTCTGACAACTCACAGAAGGGAAAGTCAGAGAAATTAGTAGGGCACTATTCAGTTGCTAAGATGGAGGGGATCTCATGGTAAAGGAGTGGCAGACTATGGAGATCCACCTTAGGAACTGAAAGCTCTCTTCCTAGCTGATAACCAGCAAGGAAACAGAGGCCTCAGTCCTATAACCACAAAAGCTAAATTCTGCCAGGAGGTTGAGCTAGAAAAATGAATTTGAATCCCATGTGAGAATTTGGCTGACTGACACCATATTGTTATATTGAGTACAAAGCAGCCATGCTATCTCTGTACTTGTGATCTGCAGAATTTGTGAGCTAAGAAGTGGGTACTGTTATAAGCTGCTAGATAAATTTGCAGTGATGTGTTATATAGCAGTGAAAAAGGACTACAACAACAAAGGTGGTGGGAATAAATCCCTTTCAGCACTCTGGAAAAGCATACATTGATGTGATATGGAGGGGTAGGGGTATTGAGGTGTTATCACTCAACTTTAGTCCATCAAAAGCATGTATAGTATCCCAGTTTACCACACACATTTGATCTAGACAAAACTCTAAGATCCATGTAGGATTGAAACTCAATTCCATCTAGCATTTTGGTGTATAAATATGTTTGCTAGCAGGTAATAATCTAAGGAACTGGATGATAGAAAAATCCTATCCTTAATATATTGTCTCCAAATCACTTCCCTAAGATATAGAGTCAATTAAAATTAAATGAACTTTATAATGATCAGGCTAATTGTTTTACTTATAGCCCAGTAAGTAAATTCAAGTTTTTAGAGTTCTTGTTTGCAAATTGGTAATTTACAAATATCCAAAAACCATAATCACAATCATAAAACCCCAAAAAGTTGTTAAATGCCATGATAATTTTATTTTCTTATAGCAAAGATGATTACAAAATATATTATTAAATTGTTTTGAGCAAAAGAAACATTCCTGAAAAGTTGGGTCTAAAGAAGTTTTGTTAAGGGCTGGGGCTGTAGCTCAGTGGCAGAGCTCTTGCCTAGCATGTCTCGTGAGGCACTGGGTTTAATCCTTAGCACCACAGAAAAATAAGTAAAATAAAAGCATTCTATCCATCTGCAACAAATAATTTTTTAAAAAAGAAGTCTTGTTAAATAACATAATTGCTATTAAGTATAAAATTGTAGAGATAGAGTTCATTTGGGGGCCTTGCCATTTGCCTTTAGCTCTTTAACTGTAGTCATGTGAAATCTGAACAGTTTATGAAGGTGACCTTATTAACAACAGCATGCTGTGTCAGATCACTCTCCTGCATATAGTCTATTTTGAATTTTATTGGTTTGCTCTAGAACTTTAGTATGTGGAAGTGATGGGAGACACACCTATTACCACCATTTATGACTGATGGCCTTGCACACTTTTGCCACAATGAGATTTTGAATCCAGCAGATTTTTAAAAGAAAATATGCCTTGAATACTTTAAGATTTTATGTACTGCTGTGCTATATCATTTATTAAAGTGTATAATGTGGGTGATGTATGATGATTTAATACATAGCACATCTAAGAATATTTTTATTTAATTAGGTGGTTATTGATTGTGTATTAATATGTGTTATTTCTATTTAATGAAAATGATATGTGTTGAGCATAATACTTATGGCAAGTAACACCATGATGCTTTTTAAAAAATCAAACACACTTAAGTGAAAATGGAATGAAATATAATAAAAAGATCTGGTAAATTTTATTTTAGGTGTCATGTGTATATGGAAAAAACTGTGAATGTGATTTTAAAATTATTAACATTGGGGAAGTCCTTTATTTCTAAGTTTTTAGATCTATTTGACTCCAAGTTTAACCCTTTAGGTTTCCAAAATAAATTTTCAGAAGGTATTTTGTTAATGTCAGCAATTATGCTTATCTACTTTAGAATTGGAAAGCATTTATTTTTAATAACTGAATATTTTTACTGAATGATTCACAAACTACTCTCTTCCATACTTTTAAGTTTTGTGCTATGTGTTTAAAGATTCGGGCTGGGGATGTGGCTCAAGCGGTAGCGCGCTTGCCTAGCATGTGTGCGGCCCAGGTTCGATCCTCAGCACCACATACAAACAAAGATGTTGTGTCTGCTGAAAACTAAAAAATAAATATTAAAAAATTCTCTCTCTCTAAAAAACAAGATTCAATCAGAATAATTTGCAACTTTCACTTCATATTTAAAACTTCAAGATTTAAAATAAATAATTTAGCAAATAAAATAGCTGTTCAACAATCACCTTACAATGACTGCTTTTATGTGCATGTTTTTAGAGTTCTATATGTGTAAATTTTTTACATTTAAAAAGTTTGAGCATATTTATATAGATTAAAGTATTTTCATATTTGTATGTTAGTTTTAGATTACATAGTAATGGAAACCAATGTCTAACACTTTGTTCAGTATTTGTGATTTGATGATAGAAAATACTGATGTTTTGTTAATAAGCCATTGTGTTCAGAATAAACAGAACTAAATCACATGGTAACTTTTGAAGATGAACAAAAATACTATTTTGTTATGAAACATTTTGCGCATCTCTCAATCATATTAGAATTCTCCTACTCTACCCTTAGGCCCTCTATGTTATCTGAATTCTTCAAGATCATCAGCAATGAAAATGGATAATGTTTTATATTGTGCTCTGCCTCATTTAGTGTTAGTTACTACACTATTGCCTCTGTCTATATCTTACTGTGTGATTGACACCAAAAGCAATCTTAGGTTGGAGAAGCAGATTCTTATTTAGGTGCACCCTGGAATGCATTATAATTACATACTCAAGGGGACTTATGCCAAACACAATTTTACATTTACAATATAGGCTCTGCCTGCAGGCAGTGACAGTAAAAGAGTAATGAGATGAAACCAAAGATTTCTGCAAACACTTCTAAAAAAAAAAAAATAGGAGAAGGAGACTCAAGGGAAAGAAATACTGTAAAAGTTGCATATCCCATAGAAAGAAAATATTTAATTTGAAATGCATATGAGAGAGAAAACTGTGTTTGTTAGGAAACAGGTTAGGCTGATATAACAAAAGACCAGACTACACAAATTCAAAAAAAGAAATTTATTATTCTTTCACACATCAGTCCAGAAGAAGCAGGAAACATTGTATAAGAAGGGTACATTCAGGAACCCAGGTTTTCTGTATGGGATTCTTTGAAATCCTTCAAGAGCTCCTTCTTGACTACATTTCAAAACTGGCTCACAAGCACAGTGTCTTCACTCAAAACCAAGGAAAAGAGTAGAGAGCCCAGTATATACCCAATTGTGCTTAAAATAACACTGGACAGTCACATGTATCACTTCTCCTCACATTCCATCATGAAGAACTCAGCCTTACATAGCTACAAAGAAAAAGTGAAAAAAAAATGTAGTCTCTGGACAAGCACTCAGCAAAAACTCAAAGGATTTTATTATTAAAAAGATAATGGGGGGCTGGGGGTGTGGCTCAAGCGGAAGTGCGCTTGCCTGGCATGCGTGCAGCCCGGGTTCGATCCTCAGCACCACATACAAACAAAGATGTTGTGTTTGCCCAAAACTAAAAAATAAATATTAAAAATTCTCTCTCTCTCTCTAAAAAAAAAAAAAAAAAAAAAAAAAGATAATAGGGACGGGCTGAGGATGTGGCTCAAGCGGTAGCACGCTCTCCTGGAATGCATGCGGCCCGGGTTTGATCCTCAGCACCACATACAAACAAAGATGTTGTGTCCTCCGAAAACTAGAAAATGAATATTAAAGAATTCTCTCTCTTAAAAAAAAAAGATAATGGGGAAAGTACACTGGGGAACAATTAGAAGTCACTGCCTTTGGCTTCTATCCGACCCCAATTATACACATACAACAATCTTTTCACACAGAGAACACAGACCCTTCCCAAGGAATAAAAAGATCATCCAGTTACTGTTCTCAGCTCAAAAAACTAAGATTTCTAAATATTTATTTCTCCCCACTTGAGCTAACAGTGGCTCTTCAAGGACCACATATTTATTATCTGATTGACAAGTTACTTTCAGCCTAATATATCTTGATGCAAAATGGAGTAAAATAAAGAACTGCAATGAAAACTATCATTCTGAAAATAAGGAATGGGAAACCCGACGATCACTATGTTTTCCTGTTTGATACCAATTCAGAAAGACTTCTTCCCAGGAAATCAAATAAATTCCTTCATCAGGCTCTATATAACTGTAATGAACTCTTTTATATCCTACCTACAATGGCCACTAGACTTACCTCTTGGTAAATGCATTGCCTCCAATTATCCATTATCTACATGGTATAATCTTATTTCAGGTTAAGTCCAATCAGGATATAAACCATACAGTAATTTGAACAAGGAAAGTTCAGCATTTTACTCATTGTAACAGGGGTTTGTAATAATGAGAACTTAGTAATTAAGAATTTTAAAAAACTCAAAAGGAATATAGAAATATAAGAAGCAATAATTATCCCTAGAGCTGGGATAGTAAAGGAAAACAGCACACGAGGACTGAGATATGGACGTCGTTGGAGAAGGTCAGCTTGGCTCACTGTATGGCAGAGAATTCCACAGGGTCAAAACAGTGAAATTTCTTAGAAACCCATCCTCTAAAGTATTAAGGATAGCTGTTCATAAGGCAGTGTCCTGTCATACAAATCCTACTATGAAACTACCTAAGGAAGCTATTGTCTCTGGGGCTACTGTTATACCTTGAAGGATCTGGACAATGAGGATACCGAAAGCATTAAAGAAAACCTCTTCCTTCTGCTATTTCTAAAACTTAACACTATATCATCTGACATGGCAAAATATTTGAAGCTCCATTTTTGCAGTGCACGCAATGAAGTCTAAATTTAGAGCTGGGAAGCATCAGTTAATTGGCACACATCTGAAGTGAGTTGTTGAGAGTAACCCTCTTGGTAACTACATGACTTTTACAGTATGCTTTCTGCTGGTATTTTCTAACTGGCGATTACTAGACACAGACACCGTGACTGTGATTTCTTTGGGAAATAATTTACCTCCACATTCAGTAGTTTCTTAGACTACATATTCCTAGTCACCTGCAAGTGGATACAACCTCAATCAGACATCAAGTTTTGTAATTATAAGTTTTCATTTTCTATTTTCTGGTCATTGTGTTGAATGCATCCTGCTCTCCTTTAATTTATTAGTAACTACCTTGTGGCTACTTAAATTTAATAGGTTTAGGTGGGAATGGAATGACCTTAAACTACTGTTGTAGAGCTGGCTCCCACTTCCTGGCTGATATTTATTTCAGGTTCTTGAGACATGCCCTGATGAACAATGATATTTCTTACTTTGGGGTACAGAAGATGACTTTTCTAAACCTGGGAGTCCCCAAATACTGTCAAATCAGTCGACTAATGTTTTTTACTATAGAATAAGAAGGTCTTCTTTATTCCTTTTCACTTCTGCTTGTAATGTGACTCATTCTTACATGACAGTCATTGTCTAGCCTGCCATATCTATTTCTTTACCATCCATTTCCTAACTGAAAAACTACTCACACATATTTTAAGTTTTTCTTATAGCAATACCCTATGTCCAGGTAATAATGTCTACATTAACTCAAGCAAGGCTTAAACTGTCATAACAACTGTGGTTCAAACAATAGATACATCTGTAATTCTTCACATCATAGTGTAAGAAGTAGGCCAGTGTCTATAGCAGGAGTAATGGTTCAATCTGATGTACCAAGAAACTAGCCAACTACCAGGGACACAAGTTGATTACATGACTTAAACTTAAACTTTGAAGGGAGAAACAATTTGTCCTTCCTTAAATAGATAGCGTCTCCAGATATAGATTTTCTAACTCTTTTTATAGATTTGTCTCTATAGCATTACTATCTGAAAATTTACAGAGCATCCAGTTCAGCATACTATCTCACATATTCCTCTAATCAAGAATCTCACTTTCTAGCAAAGAAACTGGGGCCACTGACACATTGTCCAAAAGTCTTAAACACTGCTCCTCACTCAGAAATAACAACATCATCATCATCATCATCATCATCATCATCACCATCATCATCATCATTGATGGAATAGCTGTTTAAGAGTCAGAGAAGCACCAGGTCAGGGACAACCCCTGCTGAGTTAGGACAGGCCAGCATGAATTACATGCATCCCATGGCTAAGTGTTGTAGTCTCAGTATCTAGGATACATGTTGCTTAGAACATAAGGCAAAAGTAAGATTTCACCAAGAAATCTTTAAAACATGAGAGAACATAGGATTGTGGCGTGCTACAACCCTGAAGGGAGCTCTGCTATGGATTAGAATTAATGTACAATACAAGCAGAGTTGAAAGCCCAGGGGTGTGCTGTATTAGACACCCTTTGTGCACTGTCTTAAATCTCACACCTCTTACTTCATTCACTTCTGAGACAACAATAAGAGAAGAGAACCAGTGGGGAAAAAAATGACCCCATTTTTCATTCCTCAGCAGTTTGGGGAGCATTTCATAAGGGTCCTTAGAGGATTTCATGGGCTGGAAACCAGGTAACTTTCATGGTGGCAACTTAATGACTCTTTTCTCATTTCACTCTCCTCATTCCCATCCCTGGAATCACTTTTACAATAAATTATATACTTATATGTAGATCAATGTCTTTGACTATAATATGAAGGCAAATTAATTAATGGAAGGAGACTGCTCCAAAAGGTCATCTAGGGAACAAAACCTTTCACCCTGGAGTTCCACTCTTTTTCTGCAATAGTCAAAGCTTATTTAGTGGTACTACCTTGGTATTCTATCCCAAAGGATGGGGAATGGGGAAGAGAGAGAGAAAGCAGAGCACATTACTTTAACCTGGAAGTTGCATATAACACTTCTTATACTTCTCAGGGACAACTTAGTCAAATAGCCACTCCTCCAGTAAGGAGTCTGGACAGAAGTCCCTGAGGGAAACTTTGCTGAGCTTGTTTCTAAATGGGAAATGAAGAAGCAAATATGGGAGTGTTTATAAGCAATTCCTTTCGCAACATACAGAAAATAGTAATATTATTGAACAATTTTCTAAAAATGTTCCTTCTACCTCCAAGTAGAAATCCCTGGATGTCTGGCCAGGGCCCCTGCTTGAGGGCCATTACTATTAATCAGCACATACCATTTTTCATTTTCCCTAAATTATCCACACCTATCTTTTGCCTGTTTACCTCTTTACAGAGGTTTGTGATTTCTATTATAATTATTGGCTTAAAATTAAGCAGAGTAGTCCTATTTTCCATATTTGCTTCATGTTTTCCTTGATTAATATATTATATTTTTGGTTCTGGCATTTTCTTAAATATATCCTTTGGGGTTCTACTTATATAGCAATAGCTTTGCGATCTATGTGTTTTGTTCCATTGACTTATCTTGATTATTGTCAGTTTATCTCATTTTATTAGTGTAACTTTGCAAAACATTTAATATGTCATGTATTTCCCATGTTGTTCAAATTTACTCATCTTATCACCTGTTTGTTCTTGTATATGGACATTAGAATTATTTTTCTCAAGTCCAAAAGTAAATTTTACTAAGTTTTTATTGGAGCAGTGCTGCCCACATAATATAGTGTGTTGTTTTTTCTCATACAAAAAACTTGGTAGCTCTTTATTTATTTACCATTAACTCTCTCTGTCTCTTATATTTTCTTTTCTAGATATTTTATACTGTTGCTACTATTCTCCAGATTTGGAGGGGGTGGGTAACTGTTTGTTAGTATCTAAGAAAATCATTGGTTTTTATATTCTGATTTTTTTGTTGAGTTACCTTAGTGAAGTCTCTTAGTACTCAATTTTTCTAATAATTCCTTTTGAGTTTTCAAAGGACAATATTTGAATAGCTAATATTGATATTTTTGCTTCTACTTTTCCAATAAGTATGCCTATTATTTCTGTGCTCTTTCACTGAGCTTTTTAACTAATCAAAGCAGAGCTAAGTATTAGTGGTGACAGCAGTTATTTTAATATCTACTATATTTGTTTTGATTTTATTTGCATTATTTTATGTAGTTATGTATTTATCATGAATGGGAATATATCTTTTACATTTTTTTATATTTCTTAGGTTTTAATCTAACTTAATGAAACACATTAGGAAGCCTTTTTACCATTTCCTCTGTTAACAATACATAACAGCATTGGAATTCACTTATTTTCAGAATTTTTCCTTTTTTTTTTTTTGTACTAGAGATTGAAGCCAGTGGTTCTCAGTCTTTTTAATGTTTTGAGACAGGGTCTCACTAAGTTCCTTAGGGTCTTGCTAAATTGCTGAGGCTGGACTTGAACATGATCCTCCTGCCTCAGTCTCCCTAGGTGCTAGAATTATAGGTGTAAACTACCGTACTTCAGAAATTTAAAATAACTCAATACCCCAGATTCTCTAGGCTCAATGTCTTTGATGGAAGTAATAAACTATGTCTTAAAGTGTTTCTTGATTATTGATTTGCTGACAATTTCTTTGTTTTCTGAATTATTCTTGGAAATATACTTTCTGTAGAAAATCAGTTATTATTTAAAGATGGCTGATATTTTAGCATAAAAAACCTATATACAAGTTCTACTTTAGTTTTAAAATCTATAGATTTAAAACTAAATACCAACAAATGAAATACAGAAAAAGAAAAAAAGTCACTGAAAACATCATCACTCATCCTGAGACATCAAAGGGCATAAAGGAAAAGCCAACCAAAAGAGAAACTAAGTCAAGCTAAATATCAAAAATAAACAAAAATGACTTTTAATACAATTCATGTCTCTTTCAATTCTTTTTGATAAATTTTTTTAACTACAATATCATCTAATTTTTCAGATTTTTGTTTATTTCATATTTTTTGTTTTCAATTTCTCTTCACAAAGTTATACAAATATGTTCTTTAAAAGTCTGAGCATTTTATGTTATATTTTAATATATAATTAATCTAGTATGTGTATATACATTGCCTGTGATATGAGATAAGGTATATTTTACTCTCTTATAATTTAAAATCCATTATTCAAGATTCAAGGATGAAAAAGTTCAATTAGAGTAAAATTGTTTAATAAGATATTTATAAAAGTAAGGGCAATGTTGAGGGTAACTAACAAATTTTGTTAATCACCTTTCCTTCTTTAAACTTGGAGAGATAGGAGGTGAAATAAAAGAGAGCCATTATGAAAAAACTTATAGGAAAAGGTGACTTAACTGAGGTTATTCCCACCAAAAGCATGTAGAAACCAACTCAGAGTCTAATAAAGTCTGATAGGGAGGAATAAAACACCTCGCTCTACTCTTGTACATTCTAAGTTCATCTCTTTGGTATCCCTTTCTGATGGAACTCAACAAGAAACCTCATAACAAGGGAACTTATCATGCAGGTTACAACATATGTCTCACCAAAAGGTGAAAGATGGAGAAAGAAGCCAATGTGGCAGCCATTGATTACATGAGGCCACTGAATATTTGAAATGTGTCTAGTATGAATTGAGGTGTGCTATGTGTTAAATAGACATTAGATTCCAAATAATTACTAGGACCAAGAAGATGAACATGAAATATCTTACTAACAATTATTTTCTTTGCAAATTATGTTGGTAATCCATTGGGTTAAATGAAAATATATTAAAATTAATTTCTCTGTTTAAAAGAAGAAGTAAAGGAGAATAAGGTAACATATTCTGTATCTTGATGGTAGTACTATATATCATATATATGTTGTCATTTTTATATTTGTGTTTTCAAAATTCATATAACTATAAAACTAAATGGGGTATATTGTACCATATATAAATTATACCTCAACAAACATGACTTTAAAAAGAAATCTAGTTCATGAAGTGTTTTAACAGTATTGGTCACATACTAACCACCTGATAAATATTGGCTATTATTATGATTATTATTATTAAAACAACCAGCATCAAGCTGTTTCATAGTGGGGTAGGTAGGGGGAGCATGGAAGGAATAGACAAAATCTAAATAGGGCAGAGGGGTGGAAGGGCAAGGGAGGGGGCATGGGGTTACAAATGATGGTGGAATGTGATGGACATGATTATCCAAAGTACATGAATGAAGATACGAATGGAGTGAATATACTTTGTATACAACCAGAGATATGAAAAATTGTGCTCTATATATGTAATATTAATTGTAATTCATTCCATTGTCATACATAACAAATCAGAATAATAAAATAAAATAAACTTTAAAAAATCACTACTCATAATACACAATGAAATATATTGTATATATTTCTCCCAGGTTTTCTGGTTTGAGTCTTTTATGTAAATCTTTCAAAAGTTTTTGTAAAAATTTTAAGTATTAACCTTTTTCTAAATGTAACAGTAATGTAATTATTCTACAAAATGTGGTAAGAGTATAAATATATGATATCAAAACTTCCCAAATATTTCTGTTCAATGATTAACAATGTTTTTTTTTATTTCCTTGAATTTTGTTAACATAGTTATCATAATGTGTTAGCTGACTTTAAAGTCAGTATAGCAGTTAAGAAAACTGGTTCTAGAACCAAACTTCCTACTTTTAAGTCCTGGCACCTCCACTTAGCCCTCTGAACCTGTTCAGCTACCACCTCTTTCTACTTTAGTTTTATCATCTATACAGAAATAATCTTCATAGTAACTTATCTCATAGAGTTTATGTTAGAATTAAATGAATACCCAGTGCTTGATAATGATTATTAAGTTATCATTATTAATTTTAAGTAGACTTAATATAATAATGTTCATAAGAATATCACAAGTCCTGTGGATTCTCTCTTAAGAAAATCGTTAGCCACTCTTCTGACAGAAGATTAATATCTCAAGTGTGTAAATAGCTCAAAAAATTTTACACCAAAAAATCAAATAACCTAATGAATAAATGAGCAAATTAATTAAACAGACATTTCTTAAATAAAGAATGGCAAACAAATGGCCAACAAATACATGAAAAAATGTTTAATATCATTAGCAATTAGGAAAATGTAAATCAAAACTGCACTGAGATTTCATTTCACACCTGAGTGGCAGTCATCAAGAATGCAAATAACAATAAATGCTGGAGAGGATGTGGAGAAAAAGAAACAGTTTTACATAATTGGTGGGACTGTAAATTGGTACAACCACTATGGAAATCAGTATGGAGGCTCCTATGGCCCAGATATAAGATTTCTCGGTACTTATCCTGAAGAATTAGATATCTTACAACAGAGATACCTGTGTTTATAGCAGCACAACTCACAATTCATAGTTAAACAATGGAACTAGCCTAGGTGGAAGAGTGAATAAGAAAATGAGGTATATGTATACAAATGGAGTTTTATTCCGCCATAAAGACTGAATTAAATTATGGCATTTGCTGGAAAATGGATGGAAACAGCGACTATAATGTTAAGTGAAATAAGTCAAACTCAGAAGTTAAAGGTCATATGTTTTCTCTCATATATGGAAGTTAGAGAGAAAAAAGGAAAACAAAAGTAGGAGTGGATCTTTTAACAATCAAAGGGAGATCGGTAGAGGAAAGGGACTAAGGGGTCAGAAGCGCAGAGGGAGGGGGAAGTGCTGGGGAGTGATATTGTCAAATTATTTTGTTATACTGTGCATACATACAAATATGTAACAACAAACCCATCAATGTGTACAAATATAATGCCAATTTAAAATGTGGGGGGGGGAGAAAAAATATTCACAAGTCTTATATGAAGGATGGAGGGCTGAATAACTTTTAAGAAAATTACTCAAGTCACTAAACATGATATTTAAGATCATAAAAAAACATCATTCTTCCAAGTTTTTACCCAGTGAAATCATTATACTGCCCAAGGCGGTTTTTCCATAGAGCAGATTGTCTATTACTTCATTTCTTCTAAGGAACTAAATAAGTAGGGACAAAGGCAGTTGTAAGAGGTATACTTTTACTGTGGGGTCAAGGTCCAGAGGAGGAGGCACAAAAGATTGTTTTGTTTTTTAGTAGGAACCACTTTTATCCTGTCAATGGGTAAGAGTAGCTGTGGCCCTCTTGCACTTTTTTGTGGGCCAGAAGTTAAAGTTCATGTTGGACAAAGACTGTTTCTAATCTCATCTCATCCCCTCCTCCTATAGCTACGCCTTCCCTCTTCTTTTCTAACCTACTCACTATATTAAATGATTCTAGACCAAACTCTTCAAATATTTTATTATCTTCTACTCCTAATACCTTGTACACAATGAACTTCAGCAAGCAAACATGCAATCTTACAATTTCAATTCTTCAAATAAACAGAATCTCCTAAACATTGAGGAACAGTAAAGTTCTGTTGTCCTTGAGTAAATTTTCTGAAAATTACTTTTATTAATTTTATCCTGTATGGTCATCTGCAGTGTTCAAATTTGCCAATCAATTGCTTAACTCCACTTCAGTTTACCTTTGCAAACAAAGTCATTGGGTCAACATAAAAGATTCAGTTTCAAAAGTGGAACATTTTGAAAGCATTTTGCTTGCTAACACAAATATACCTTATGGTTAACTATTTAGTAGAGATCGATTTCCTCAAACTTGACCTGGTTATTTGATGAGTTTAAGAATAGCTTCAGTGGCACCAAACTATTAAAATATACTGAATGTATAAAAACAATGATCAATCTCAGAATTTTCTTCTATATCTTATTAGCATGTGCTCTGTAATGAACTAGCATTTTATTCTTTCTTAAAAATGAGCACAGGTCATGGCTAAATCATTCTCAGTGTTTAAAATAATGGCATTACATGTTTACTTAACTGCTGCATTGTAACCTTACTGAATTATCTAAGTATGATTCTAACATTGCCCCCATAGATTTTCTTTTTAAGTTCATCAGTGCTTTCTTTTTCTAGATCCTATCATTATCCAGAACTGGATATGTGTAAGAAACCTGTAATTTAGAGTTGAATTACATGACTGGTAAATGTATTGCTGTCCCTTATTTTTTTTATAAACCAAATGAATACAAAGTAATAAACCTATACAAAAAAATGAAAATTACTTTTGAATGGCATCCTTTCGGAGAAAGACCTATTATTAAAATATTATGGTAGGTTTTAAACATCAATAGGATTGAATAAATCTTTGAAATAAATAAAACGTGCTTAGGGTCTTTGATATTCTAATATTCCATCATCATTTTAAGTACATACAGCACTTCTACTCCAGTAAGATGTCTCAAATCCTATATAAGAAAATCAGGAATTTATTCTCTGACAGTAAATTTTATCAATCAACTATGACTGAATGAATGGTTTTACTTGGTACTAACTTGCACATTTCATTTTTGGCTTAAAAAATGTTAAATATTAGATTCTTCACATTAAGCAAGGATCAACACACCATGACTAAATTTTAAAGAGTCTCATTACTGTATTTATGTATGCTAAATTAAACTAACAAGTCTGCCCTTTTAATTACCTGTGTTATAATGTGTACCAAATGTACACGGTACTTACTGTATTAGTCATTTCCCCTTCTGAACTCCAGAAGCACACTTACTTTTTTGGTCTTTCATTTAGTGTCCATTATCAATTCATTTTACTAATTCTAATTTTACCCTGGAGACTTATCTCAAAAGTACCTATATAATCTCCTTGAGGGCACATAGCCTTTAGTATAGGATTATGCATAAGACTACAGAGATCTGGTGGAGAATGGTAATAGCTGAAAAGTAAAAAAGAAACTAGTCTAAAATTTTACTGGTTAATTCTGCTTAAGATATATTCTAAATCCTTTTATCACACTATGACCCAATAGTAAAGTTCCCAGAAACAACCAGGTCACTTTCTTCTATTCAGCCATCCATCTCACTCTTAAAACCACACATAGATGTGTGTAGAGCTTTTTCTTTATATCCACTGTTCCTGTGCCCCTGCCACACATAGAGTCTCTTGCTAATCTTCTCAACAAACTTCATCCTCAGTCTCTACTTCTGAACAAATTTTGGCATAAGGAGATGAGAAATTTATGAATGGTATGGAAATATCCACTGCAGTGCATCAAAGAATATACTAATGGTAAAATATTGTTTAACAGAAGCTTTCATTTAAAATATTTTTTTGAGTTGTTTTGGGGACGATCTATCCCTTGTTTTGAAGCACCACTTTTGTTGCTGGGAGAGTACTGAGGTAAGAGGACATACCTTTGACTACAGACAAATCACCAGTTGCTTAGTTTCCAATGGCTGAAAATATAACTGTTTTCATGTTATGAAACTTAAGTATAACTGAGTTAAAACACAACCTAAATATATTTTGTGCTTAATTTCAACTAAAATCCTTTTTTTTTTTTCCAAAGTGAGTTTTAAACCCAGGGCCATTATACTACCGAACTACGCTCCCAGTCCTTTTTATTTTGACATAAGGTCTAAATTGCAAAGACTGGCCTTGAATTTGTGATCCTCCCGTCTCTGCCTCCCTGGGATTATAGGCTGATCTCTAATACGTGGTCCTTCTGCCTAAATTGTTCTGGGATTACAGGCATGTGCCACCACGCCAGGCCCTGTCTCGTTTGTGGGCTTCTTTTTTTCCCCTAGTAATTTCCAAGTGGTGTTTTGCTGGTGGCTTCTTTAAATAAAATAAAACATATTCAAACCATTCTTATAATTAATAAAGCAGAGAATAAATTGCTTACTTTTTACCTGTCTCCAAAGGTTCACTCCCAATGAGCTAATTTTAAGATTTCAAACCCTGGTGGTCTCCTAACAGATTTTATTTCCAAAAGCAATTCTTATAGTTTACATTTTTATTGGCTAACAAATATTTGTTTCCCCATAGAGGTCTTTTAATTTGCTAGTTGACTGATGTATACTTCCTACACTGAATTTTGAGATGTGCACTATAAGCTCTTCCAAGCAATATTTTATTTCACATAGACGAGAACAATTGGGAAGTTGATTCAACTTACCTTTTTCTTCTTAAGTCTTTCAACATTTAAATACTGCTGAGGAAAATCCCTAACACAGCCTTAGTGCCCACCCCCCGCAATGAACTTTCCTTAATTCATTTACTAAAGCTGAATGAATTAAACCCTCAAGTAGTTATGGGACATGTATTAGTTTTCCCTTCCCTTCTGATTCTTATAATATTAATATAGACACTTCCATTGAAGTGTCACACGTTCATTGAAGGTAATTATGTATGTTCTTTACCTCAGATGTGATTTTAGGTGTTGACTGTAAACCAATGAACCATACATGCCCAAATCCTTACTCTCAAGTTTACAAAATAATTGTAGCAGGGGAAGGGACTCCTTCCATTATTAAAACTGAACATGCCAATTCTAGTTTGGATAAATGCTCTGGTTCTCTATTTCTTGAGAAATGATGATACCACAATTACATTAGGGAAAATAATCAAAAGGCTTGATCTGACACTTGTACACAAAGAGTACAAGGAGGAAAAGGTTAAATCGGTTATCTGGGGCAGGATTTCTAGGCTAGGAACAAGTATGGAACCTAGGAAATGCGAAGATTCCTGAGGGGTAAAAGGGAGGTCACTGAAAGATAGAAGCCTTGAATTGTATGTGTAGGACTAGGGATTGAACCCAGGGCCTCATGCATTCAAGGTAAGCCCCCCAGCTGAGCTATATCCAGAGACCCAGGGAAGTTTTCAATTTTTAAAAAGACGCTATGTAATTCAGAACAGGATCAGGGCATACAAAGTATAAATGATCAGATGAAACTACACCTAAACTGAGGTACAGGTTCAATTCTTTTGAGTAACAGGGAAGTGATTTTAGACAATTCAAAAATGTGTTCCTGAAGGTTGATTCTGTATCCCCTGGCTTAATTACTGTTTAAATGTTGTGAAAAATGTATACGACCCTAAATTAAGGCCTCTGGGTCTTATGATATATCCAATAAGATTTAATTACTGAACACTTAAGGAAGATACTCATGTTTTTGTTCTTCACTGTAGTACCTTACACATTTATGATTGTTTGATCACCTAGAAATTGCTGCTTCCGTGAACCATGTCAATTTGTTTTAAACAGTGTAGACCCATTATAATCAGCATGTCTACTTATCAGATAAATTAGGGGTAAAATACGTTGGTCTCTAGAAGAGACTTCAATGTATCACTAGGATATAAACAACCTAGTCAAAACAAACACGACTGGATTAATAAAATCCTGACTGGCTAGATTTTAAGTGCTCAGTATAGTTCTCAGTCTTTCATATATTTTTACTTATTAGAAACCTAAGTATCCAAATTAAAAAAAAATTAAGCATGACTTGATAATTTATCAGATTAAGCAAACAAAAAAAGGACAAGTTTTGAGTGTCTGAATATCAGATTTGTATCCTTCAAATAATTTCCTACCTATAAAAATTAGGATATAAAAACAGATTTCATAGAAAATGAGAGTGAAACCAAACAACTTTGGTACTTGGCCCCACCTTCCCAATTGAGAAGCATAAACTTCTGGATCATTTGTAGTAACAAAAAGAAAGTAGCCACCAGGAAAAAAAAGCTACAATAAATCATTTTTATTTCAGTGTTTATTTTGAACAACTTCTTAACAAGCAGTTAAAAATATTTTAAACATGAAATGCACTAAAACCTAAATATGACCAAACTAAATACATAATTAGGTATGCACCTCTGTATTCAGCTTATTAGATGTAGAAAACTTTGTCAACAATTTTTTTTAATGGTCTTAAAATTCATGGGGATACATGCATGTTCTTAATGATCCTTTAAAAGTTCAGAAATATATACTGATTTTAATTTACCAAAACAGAAAATTACATTAATTCAGGCTTCAAGAAGAAAGTGAACTAAAACATCCTTAAGCCAAAGAATAGTCTGCAAAGAGTCAATGGGGCATGATGCTTGCTTCTCATCATTTTCAAATACCCCAAACTGGACTTGCATGCTGAGCTCTCCTTATCTTTATTGCTCAGCTGATAGGCTCTCAATTCTTTTTGACAATCTACATGATTATCAATTACTAACAACAGTATTTCATTAAACATGCAATAAACTTTTAAAGTGATAGTGAATTTTTCTCCAGGCAGTTGCAGGTTGCATTGTCAGGAATCAGCATGTTGGGCTCTTCAAACTATGATTAAGGGAAACCCAAAGTCTGGTTTGCTGTGCTTAGACAAGTTTGCCTGTAAAAATGAAGATCTCAAAAAAGTTTTCAGTAAAATCACCAATACTTTTGCAAGTAGTGTTAAGCATAACACGAAGAAAGTCCTCTTTTCCTAAAGTTTTAAGGCTTGAAGCAACACCAACTCCAAATTACAACTTGATTAAAGCACTGTGGGAGGAATGTCAAAACAGTTTCATCCAGATCACTTATTGACTCATCTGTACCTCAAGATGGTTAATGTCAAATTAATGTCAATGTTTACATATTTACATTTTTGTTGGTATGTATGTCATCATCCCTAAGGAAAAAAATCAAAGAGAATCAAAAACAAAACTTGCCATTCTAAAACCAGAAACAAATCAAAACAATTCCCACTAAAACCAACATAACTTCAGCTTACTGCCAACCCCACAAAACATACTTATTAACTTTTTTACTGGAATTAAAATCTCAGTTCAAGTCCAAATAAGTTCTGTAACATAGGTTTAAAACCCAGGGATAGAGGTAACCATTTAGTGACTATTACAAATTTTGACATATTTAAAGCACATTTAAGAAACCACCATGCAGGCTTAATATCACTGGTAGGATATTTAAAAGCTTTGAACAAGACATTTTGATACATGTATACACTTTTTTTTCCACTTATAACCAGATAGTACCATTTTGCAGAGTACCATTAAGATAGGTTAACCTTATGGAACTTTTTAAAACAGTTTAAAGCCAATGCTTTTCATTAAATAACCAAAACAAAACAATTTTTAGGTTTCCTTCAATTCAAAAGATTTGGGTAAAGAATAATTAGATTTCTACTTCATTCTATCACTGTACAATTCTGATTATTTTCTTTTCTTGAAAGTTTACCACGTAATTCCAGAACTGTGCAACTCTTACCTTTCTACTCGAAGACTAAGCTTCTTAAAATTTCTAAAGAGATACATTAGAGGTGAAAACGTCCATTAAGATTTCACCCAATGTATTTTAAAAGACATTCTCTAAAATTTATCAGGTGAGTTAAGTGCTAAAGTTATGGAAATTTACTTCATGTTACTAAGCAACTTTCATTCAAAATACATTGATATTTTGCAAAATGAAAGCATCCAAGTTTCCCTGGATCCCTGCTTGAGTTCAGTTTGGTCCTTTCCAATGTAACAGGTCAAGATACCCATGTTTTGTGTTAGCACCAGGGTTGAACCCAATGGTGCTCAACCACTCAGCCACATCCAATATTTTTACACATAAAAATAACAGACTAGAGATGAAACAAAAGAAATGCAGAAATGTCATGTTAAATTGCATTTCTTAGTTTCTACACCAGAGACAGAAATGACAGCAACCTGGAATCAACTCCCCTTTGAACTCATGCTTATTAAATGGGGGGCAAACATACATGTTAACTAGACTTGGATAAAAAAACTTCAGATTTTCACCTCACCACATTCTTGGCTTTAGAAATGCATGTACACAAACAGGTTACTTGTCACTCTTTTAGTACCAGTCTTTCTTTTATTCTGACTTTTTAAAGTTTTTAGATGGCAAAAACAGCATCCTGGGTCACTTACAGGACGTACATCATAAACAAAGAATTGAGTGCATACCAGCTAACTGCTGTACATCAAGAATTCATGTATTATGAGGCCTTAATCCTGAGTATCAAGCTTAATAAGACACATGGATTTAAACAGACTTGACATTTTTATCCATTTAAATACATGAATAAATACATGAATATATAACTTAATAACTTTTTGTCATGCATTTACAATGAATTTTTTGTACAATCGCAATCATATCGGATCACTTGATAGTCCAAGTGTTAACTCCACAAAGTGTCAACATTTATACTGCTAAGTTGAACATGAGACCAAAGAAGTGAACTGTTTAGTACCAAAGACAGCACTTGATTTCAAGATACAAAGTTAAACATTTTACACTAACAAAAAGGAACAAATTTGAAGTTACAAAGTCTCTTTTTAAATACTTTGTGTCTTTTTAAAACATTTTACAATGGAAATTGGAATCTTCAGTAATATTTAATTTTCAAAATCTTCTGGTCACAATCCCCACCAAACTCAACAGGCCGGGACAAGTGCAATACCATACAGAAACACAGCATTGCAACCGATCCCAACCTGTGTAGAAAGGGGTTTGATTTTCCCTTACTTTTCTACAGACTTTTCACTACCACAGTCAGTTTTGCATGGATTTGCACAGCAGAATATCACACAGCTGGATGCAAACCTGCAAAACTAACCATAGAACAGTGTTCAGTAACAGGACAGTTTGACTGGGCGACAGGCCGAAGCTGGAGTTCTACAGCTTGCAGTACTTTAAGTGCTCATAATGCAGTAGATAACTAAACACTACCTGCACTATAAGCACTTTAGTGCTACAGAAGCTGTCACATCAGAAACACCAGGCAGATTCTACATCGACACAATAAAAGTACACAAATTAGTAAAAATCACTTGAAGGAAATAGCAGGCCACCATCAGTTTTGCATAGATTTGCACAACTACATTCTTCTTGTAGTGCAACTATGCAAAACTAACAGAGGACTGCAAACAATAACTATTAAACCCCTATATACTTGCTTGACTTGAATTATTGGATGAAAACATAACTTCTTATGCCAGAAGGAGCACTTAGGGCAGTAGATGCTAATCTACTTCACTATCTGCACTAGATGCACCTTAGAACAAAAAGCACTCAACATCAGCAGGCCCTGCGCTTTAAAGCCCACCTTGGCTCCCCGAGGCAGCTGTCACCATAATGCTACAAGTGCCTTCACTGCAGTAGATGCACATATCACTACCTGCACTGTAAGCACTTTGACATTATTCTGACTGGTCACAATCTTCAGTTTTACAAGGTGATGTTCTCTTTAGTCCTGCTAAATTTGAAACAAATAATTAGATAAACACCTCAAACTAAGAGCTATGAAACATAAAATTCAGCTTAACCTCTAAAAAAAAAAAAAAAAAATCAGTTCATCTAAAAACGAGTTCCACTTACACAGACATGCCTTAGAAGTAGAAAACTATTTACAGAAGGCATAAACTAACCACTACTTCAAAAACCATAACAGAGTGGTAGTGGCTATTCCTTGTTGGCCTTTCCCAAATACATACTACATACTTAAAAATAAAATTCATACAGCACACAAGTAAGACTTAATATCAGCAAGGCATTTTGACTCATGAGTACCTTTTAGAGGAAATCTTCACATCCAAGTGGCAAAACATTTCTTCTTCTGGCTTCCAATTAGCAAATACTTGATAAAATGATTAATGAAATTACTTTCAGACTTCATTTCAAGTGTAGAACTTATTTGTACAAGTTAAATGTACTCTTTAAAATCTTAAATTTGCCATCCCAGATTAGGTCTTCCTTACTCTACAACTTACAAGAAATCCTAAGATTACATTTTGTAATCTGTATTCATTTCCAAAGATGTTAAGGGTATTACACTGCACTTAAAAATTAGCTGACCGAAACTTAGTTAATTTTCTAAAAGAGGTAAATAGGACAAAGTCCAAAACACTGATTTCATGCTTTAAAAGCCCAATCCTATTGTATTTACTCGACTCCAAATTTTTCGAGTAAAGAGAAATTTAAGTTAAAGAAGAAAATTAAAACATACTCACCTATTCCAGTAAACTTCCTTCGCAGCAAAATATCCTTAGAAAAGCTTTTGGTGCGGTTAGGTCCACGTGTATGACTGGGGTGGGGGTGGGGGAAAACAGGGAAAAGAGAGAAACATTTGCTCAAAATTACCATCATTCTCATAATCCATATTTGCTCTTTTCCAACCCCACTAATGCCAATTAATTCCACCCACTTACAAAATCAAGTATAATTGAGCTAAGCAATGTTAACAAGATTTAAAAGACCAAAGATGTATGGGTAAAAAATGTGTAAGATTATTAAGTTGAAAAACCCCTACGTATCAAATTCATGCCTTAATTAATAAGCTCCTGAAATACTTCAGTATGATCAGCAGCAATCATTAACTCTACTGTACAGCTCCAATGAGAGGAAAAAAGCAGCCAAGAGACTATTCTTCACTACCCCTCCCCCAATCAAGACCTCGTGGCTGCAAGCCGGGATAAAGAGTTGTTTCCCCCAACTGCTGTGGTCCTGATGGCATGTTGCTAATTTTTGTTCTTTTGAAGATATCGCAGCAATGAGCTCGCCTTCTCCAGTTCTTTTCCACCTTTGCTTGGCTTAAGAACAGATAACCGGCATGATCACCAGAGACGGCAAAGTGCCCGCCACGCTCATGGAGCCCGGGCCGGCAGCACATGTCGCACAAGGGGGCGCGCGGCCCTGCGATTCCCCGCGCGTCCGCCAGGGGGCGGTAGGTCAGAGACGGGCCGCGCCGGACGCGGCAACCCCCCCACCCCGTTTCCCGGCGGCAGCCGCGCGGCGACCGGCGTCGCGGAGGCCCGAGTGCGGAGGGGACGCGGGCGCGCCGCCCCTCCTTTGTGTCCCCCGACCCCCCCGAGCCCGGCCCAGAGGGGCGGGGGCTCCGCGGTGGCGGTGCCCGTTGCACGCGGCCCGAGGCCTAAGCCGCGAACAATCGGCGGCGGCGCGCAGTCGCCGCCATGTCCCCCGCCCTCACCCCCGCGCAGCCCGCCCCGCAGGAACATGGCGGCAGAGACGCCGCTCCCGCCGAGCCGGGGCGGCCCTCCCGCTCCGCGCTCCCAAGGAGCGGGCGGGCGCAAGCGGCTCCTTGCCACGACCGAGGCGGGCTCTGGCCTCCTACGAGGGCCATGTCCAGGGAACTTGCGAGCCCGACCCCCGGGCTGCCCACGAGGGTTAACAAAGCCCACGCGGAGTGGGGGTGGCGCCCAGGCCGCGCCGCCCGGAGCTCCTGCGCCCCTCCGCCCACCCTCGCGCGCACAAAGTTTGGGGGACCGTAGGCTCCCGCCCACGCCACGCCGCCCGCCGGCGCGCAGGTACCTCGTGGGCGCGCCCCCTCCCGGCCCGCGGCCTGCCCCATGTGCTGCTGCCTCCGCCGCTTTGTTCTGGAGGCGCTTTAACTCTCGCCCCCGGGAGAAACTTTGCCTGCCCGGGACCCTGCGCGCCGCGCGCACTATGAGCCCAGACAGGGGCGCGGGCCTCGCGCGTCCCCTCCCCGAGGGGCCATTGTGTGCGCCGCGCGCCCACCCGCCCTCCGGGATCGGCCCAAGAAGGGTCCGCGCGGGTCCCGGGCGCGGCCGCCGTCCCCTCCCACCCCGCCTTCCCCGCCCTGCCCCTCCGCCAGCCCGCGTGCGAGTGAGGGGCAGCGAGTCCGGCTGCTACACGCCGGGCGGCCAACGGCCCGAGACCCGCCCGCCTGCCGCCGCCACGCTGCCCCGGGCCAGTCTGCCCCGGGCCACTGCGCCCCACCCGCCGGACCCGGGCCGCACACAACAGGTTTCACTCAGGCGGCGGAGGGGCGGGCACACTCACCGGGAGAAGTAGCCGCCACCATCTTCGCCTGGCCCGCCGCGGGCTCTCACTCCCGCCTCCCCACCCGCCTCCGCTTTACTACGACCCGAGGCCCCAGGCCGGGGGTGCGGCCGGCCGGCCGACCCGCCCCGCGGAGGGGGCTTCGCAGAGGGGCGCGAGCTGCGGCGGCGCGGCGGGGGTCGTCCCCACCCCCTCGGCCTCGTTCGAGGGCGCGAAGTGGCGCGAAGGCGCGGGTCGGGCGGCGGCGGCGGCACCTCGAAGGACCATGTGGGTGAATGAAGGGCGGCGGCTCCCGCCTCAACGTAAATACGGACAAGCCCCACTCCCTCATTAGCATAAAAAACAAAGTACTTCCGACCTCCCCGCCCGCCCGCCAATCACCGCAGGCCCCGCCCACGGCGGCTCGTTCTTGGCGGCCGGGAGAGCGGGAGCTGAGAGCCGCTTGCGGCGCCGCGCAACCTTCCCCGGGCCGCGCTCCCCCGTGGCCCGCCCACCGCCGCCCGCCGTGCGGAACGCCTCGCCGGGACACCTCGTGCCACGCCTCCGGCACGCCCTCCGTTAACATGCTGTGCGCGCGTGCAGACCCCCGCGCGCCGCACACCCTCCTGGAAGCGCACATTGCTTGGGGCTTTCCGAGAGCAGTGCACTTCCCCGGACGGGGCTCGACGGGACGCGATGAAATTAAGGTTTCTTACTTTCTTGCCCCTAATGGGGCTCGGTGGTAATTAGCGGCCTGCTTCGAGCCACCGTGAATCAGAGATAAATAAAATCCAGTGACTTACTCGCACATCGAAAGAGGATTACTCAGTGCAAAGATCATTCTAGACCAGAAATAAACACATTAAACCAGAGTCTGTTACGAATACACAAATCGTTGAAGTCTGTTTCCTTAACCTGGCCATGTGTAAACCAAAACGCAGGACTGAGCAGAGGTTTCACAGCTGCAGTACCTGATCCTCCCATGCCCGCCTGCGTTTAGTGAGAAGTCTCCAGGAGAAAGAGCATAGCTCAGAAAGAACCTCATCAACAACCACAAAACTGAGAAAAGGAGCCCACTCAGGAGCACCTCTTTTTACACATTGTGGTTCAGGAAATTCCAAAATTCTCAGAAATGTAATTGTAAAAAGAAGTGAGGATTCATAACATTACAAATACAGTAATTTAAAACTGGTTTAAAATAATTCAGTAAGTGGTCGTTGGAAAGCACATATCACTATTTTGTGTTTTCATAGAAAGTAACTGTAAAAACACCTTTTACCCAGAGATGTCTGTAATATCCAAATGTCAAGATTTTTGACACTGAGTTAATATTGCCATTTACTACCTTTATTTTATCATGCCTCACTTAAATTCAGTTGTCAAACTAGTGATCATATAAAAATGGATTAGAGTCTTGGTTTTGCTACTCTTTTATATTAAGAATCTATTCTAGACATTTCCTGCTTTGTAACTCTAAGTAGATGGCCAAATCTGAAATTTTACAGTATTTAAAATATCTCTTTGTAATATAAAAATTTATGAATCTTTCAAAGGGGAAAACTGATTTCTAATTTTATTAAAATTCTCATTTACATTACTTTTAGCCAGCATTGACTAGTATGCAAATTTTTCTTTAAAACTTTATCTTCCGCTTTAAATTACAGTGGTTGGGGTACGAGGGTGATGAAAGTGTTCACCATGTTCTCAGAATCATGGGAAATCCCACCTATAAACAAGTTTCTTAGCAGGACAGAGTTATTTATCTCATAGTTTCCTTCCAATTAAAATCAACACTGAAATACTCCCAGTTTTAAAAAGCTGTTTTTACACATCTAACAATATCTCTCTGGAAATCTGACCATCAACTGTTTTCTGTGATTACAGTATACAAGATTTAATTCTTAAAATATATGCATTTTTTTTTTACCGTAATCAAGATTTTAGAAGATGTAAATTTATTTAAACCTACTGTCTTGGAAATCCCAGAAAGTTTCAGAATTAGTAGGTTGCATTTTATTTTTAAGGGGTACACTCATACTTCCTTTCAAATTTTATAAATTATCTTAGTAATAGTTAGAATAATTGAAAAGTTTCAATCTCAATTTAAAGCTTAGCCAAATATTTTATGTATGTGTGTGTATACACAAACATAAATGTATGTTTGTGTATACACACACACACACACACACACACTGACATTCACATACATACATACACTAATTAGAAACTCATTCTCCTCAATTTCAGGGGCCACAGCTTAATATATATTATAACTAAAGGAAAAATTTGTGGATATGTTTTGGAACATTACAGAAATATCTAAAATGCTGTTAAATGCCTCCTGCAACCAAAGAATAAAAAAAAAAGCTATCTTCAAATGTCAAAGTAGATATACAGCCTCTTCAAGTCAGCTAAAACACCATACTGTTTTACACAATCCAAAATGTTTTAGAGGAAATGAAAAGCTAAGTTCAACATCAGAACAGTACTATATCACTCACTGTTTAAAAGGTATATAGCAAGTAGTTGATGAGTACCTGTATTTTTCACTTTTCACTCATGTTTCAGTCATATAGGCATAGATGTTATGAATTGAGGTCATATAAAAAGTTCTTGACTTTATTAATAACATTAAGACTTTATTTCATATCCTTTGCTGTTTAACTATGTCAGCGTCAATTGACTCAACTGTGTTGAATTCTCAAAATACAAAGTAGTTAAGGGGCTGGGGTTGTAGCTCAGTGGTAGAGTCCTTGCCAAGCACTTGTGAGGCACTGGGTTTGATCACCAGCACCACATAAAAATAAATAAATAAAACAAAGATACTGTGTCCATCTACAAGTAAGAAAAAAAAATTTAAACAGTAAAAAATTTTTTTAGAATAATGTAGAATTTTAACAAACTCAAAGTGACAATCACATTCACATTATACATGTAAAAACAGAAGTCCTGTAGGAATATAAGATTAATATGAATCCTTGATGTTACTTTAAACATGTGTATATTTAAGTAGTAATTCAGGTAGAATCTATAAATTAGTCATAGCAATTAAATGTATTTCATATTTTAGAAAATTGACATTTTTTAACATAGATGCCTATACTCTAGTTATTTATTATTTTCTGAGTATTGCATTTAATGGGAAAAAGAAAATATATAAATATCACTTTGAGTTTAGAAAATGAACTAGTTTAAAAACATTGTGGATTCTTACAGTGCAACACACTGATCAGTGACACAAATTTATGAATTTTGGGATTTTTTTTCAACAGATTATTTCTAAATATCTGAAAACGCATAATCTAGTCCTATCATATTAATTATGTTTAATATTTAGGATTTTAAAGAATATTCAAGTTAGCAATCATGTATTAAGTGCCTGCTATTCTTCCTATACCAATCAAAGTTATACCAAAGAATAAGATAGAGCCCATGCCTACGAAAGTTCAACAACTACAGTTACTGGTTACCAAGAATCTTTCATAAATAAGCTGAAAGTGTCACGTCTGCAAGCTTTTATTTGCTCCTTTGATATATAATAAAATAATTTTCTAACAGCAGGGTTATTTAAATTTGTATATGTTACTTGATAATTATGCATAACATAAACAGGAATTATTGGCTATAAATAACATTAAAAATGCTATTAAGAATAGTAAATTTATAGTGAATACAAAGACCATGATCACTTGATCATTTAACTTGATGGCTCCATCTATGGTTTTAGAATTAAGCAATTATAAATCATAGAAGGAAAGTTGAATAAATGTGGGCTTTTAGTAAAGAAAAAAACAATTAGAAGAACATTTCCTTCTTTTTTACTTTCTTTTTTCTTTTTGAAATTGTCACTGTGGTACTCTGTAGAACCAGATGGGGGTAACCGATGAGTTTTTAAGAAAACCAGTTCTATTAGGTCCTACTTGTCACAATAAAGTGACAGTTTCTACCCTTCGGGAAGTTTACTTTTTTGGTATGCTCTAACGTCTGTCAATATGTGTAAAACTGCATGAATATCATGAAAAAGAAAAAAAATCCTATGTTTTTACAATTACACATTTCAAGAAAATGTATCATTATAGCACATTAGAATAAAATAGTTCACTGGTTTCCCATGTTTTTACTAAAAGAATACAGTATCAAAATTAGAAGCAGCTTACTTTTAATTTCTTATTCTCAACTTAATTCAGAGCTTTTCAAACTGGCTGTACTTTATGATCATCCAAGGAACAATTAAATATGTAAATGTCTGGCCCTTATTCTCAGATATTCTAATTTACTCACAAGTGGGGCCAAAATCACTTTTTAAAAATTCCCAGGTCATGCTTGTGTGAAATCAAGTTGTCAAGTCTGGTACTCAGTTGTTGCAATAGATAAAAATATTTGACTAGTCATCATGCTTAGCTGGTTAATCCTGATAGGTGCTGTGTTCATCCACATGGCATATGTTTCTTTCTAACAGACACAGAAAAATAGTGAAATAGTGGCTTAGGATATACTGGACCCCTCATCAGTATTTATAGGAATAAGGATTTTTTAAAAAAGACAAAACCTTCAGAAATAATTTTTAAAGGCTTAATGTCAACTGTAGCACCCTTGTGTTATGAGGCATACTATAAACTTTAAACTGCTGTTTTATATCTTTGCTATATGTTCTTGCAAAATTTAAGAAATTTTCTTAACGATAGAAGATTATTCCTCACATAAATTGTGTTGTGTTTGAAAAAAAAATCTCTGAAGTGTGCTTATTTAGATAGGACATGTTGAATTTTTTTCTTCTATCACTACTTAGAATCAGAGATTATCTGGGTTATCTGTAACATTTTAAAAATAACAAGATAGACAACAAAAAGGGGCTAGAGTAGGAGATACCAACAAATGCTATTACTTTTAACTAATTTCATTAAATTCTTTAAAAGCTTCTTAGATTTTGTTTATATATATTATTTAGGTTAATGCTATTAGATAGTAGTTCTAGGAACAAGTGAAAAAATTGATGATGTAATTTTCTCTTTAAGATTGGCCAAAATAATAAAGTTTCACATTTGTTATACTATTTACAAAAGTATACTTAAGTAAATAATTTCCATCCTAACAGTCCATCCTAATACTTTCTATATATATCAAGGTGGTTAAAATTTTATTTTATGTAATATGTTATTGAAGTTAGTGTCTTTAATAATTGGCCTTTCTGATGGTACTCCTGCAAACTGTTCTCTGGTTCTCCTACATACCAGTTAATTAAGCCTTTTCCCATGTAAGCAGTAAATTCCAACATGGAAGGTTATTTTTCTCACATATCAATGTTCAAAACAAACAAGTATACTACAGAAGTTTGGCCAAATAAATCCCAAACTGAAGTGGAATAAATGATTTCATTTTTATGTCTGAAAAGATAAAAGTGTAAAGGGTGATTAACATTATGAAAAGTGAGTGGGAAATCTGCACTGTAATTGTCCAAAGAGAAGTCAGTGTCCACCCAAGCCTCAGAAATTGTCCTTAAGAATGTGAGCTATTTTATTTGTTGTCTGAGAATGTACATACGATGATATTGTTTTGGTAGGAAGATCAGCTATGGCTGACACATTGATTTATAGACATTTTCCAAAATTATGTGAGAATGAATTTAAAAGCAATTGATATTAGATTTAGCTATATAAACTTAGAAGTGCTCAGTGTTAACTTTTGCTTACAAAATATTTAGAGAAAATCATTTGTGCTCCTTTTCTGGTGGGAATAAGGGCTGCAAGTAAAACAAATTCAAGAAAGTATTAAGCCATGTCAAGATAGGAAAGGATGAGGAAAGCTGAAACAAGGAGGAAGATAGAGTCCAAAGGATAGGAATAGGGTATGAAAAAAGGCCTAGGAAGGTGAATACTGGAAATGATCTGTATTTGGATCTGATGATGGGTGACTACAGGACTATTAAAAAAAGGGGGGGCATCAGTAGACACTTATGACTGTTGTACTTTGTGTATGATGGTTATATCTCAAATATTTTTATCTCTCACACCTCAAAAAAATAATACTGAAAGGAATAACAAACAACAGCAACCAAGAGAAAGTGATCAGTTTAAGAACCAAAGGCGGGGGCTGGGCATGGTGGCGCTCCCCTGGAATCCCAGTGGCTCGGAAGGTGGAGGCAGGAGGATCCGGTGTTCAAAGCCAGCCTCAGCAATTTAGTCAGGCGCTAAGCAATTCAATGATACCCTGTCTCTAATTAAAAAAATAAATACAAAATAGGGCTAGGGATGTAGCTCAGTGGTTGAGTGCTCCTGAGTTCAATTCCCCCTCCCCCCAAAAAAGAACCCAAGGGAAAGAGAAAACAGCATTAATGAGACACATACAAGGTCAGCGTGGTTAATCACTTGCATAGTCTATTGGTGTTTGTTCTCTAAGTGGTTATAGGTGAATGAACTCATAGCAATTATAGAGCCATGGATAAAATGGACAAATAAGTATCAGGTATGATTTAAGAAACTATTAAAGAGCTAGCTTTTATGACATCAAATATTAAGAAAGTCTCACTTCTAACTTTAGCCAAGAGAATCCTCTTTTTCAACATAAAATGTTTAAGAGATGACTGACTGCATCTTACATTATCCAGGTATACTGCATTGTTCAGATCCCCATACGACATTAGCTATGGTGGCTGGTTTTTTCAATATCTAGTGTTTAAGATAGCTTAGTGCCAAATATTAGTGAAACAAATTAGCTCTGTTTTTAAAGTCAAATGTGTTCATCTAAAATAATTGCCACAGAATATTGCTCAAAATTTGTTAAATTAATCAGTGAACATGAAAATTCTATCTTCAGAATAATGAATAAAATCCCCATATTATTAATGTATCTTTTGAGACATATTTAATAAATAAGTTTTGTGTCCTATCTGAAAAGGGACACAGACTATCTTTGGTATTATTTACACTCATCTAGTGTATTATTAAAAAGTGGGAGATTATAGATCAAAAGGTTCCAGGATGAAGAGATGATGGAGATACTAATACTTGAATCTGTCAATGTTTTCAGGCTTCTGAGCTATGAAATCGGAAGTGAGTTGGAATCGAGGAGTAAAACATTGATAATGGCTAGGGATAGGGGGTGTAATCACAATGGCAATGAGGCAGAAAAATGGTTAATCAACTGATTCAGGATCAGAGACGCAGAAGCAGAGGTGAGGTGCAGAATCACTTGTTGGTGTCATGAATGAATATTAGGAAAGCATGCTCTATCTAGGATGGCTCCATGATTCCCAGAGCATCACTGACTCCCAGGTAAAGATCTGCCTTGAAGAGCATTGGAAACTGCCTTTCTCCACTGAACATGAGTCATCTGAGTCATTCTGACATCAGTTACTTTTTTGCAAGTGAAAGAATTCAGACATGGACTAGATATAGGTTGATTAGTCAGATTTCTAGGGAGCTGTATAGAGTATCACATAATCCTGACTTAAACCCAAAATAGATGTGGGATAGAAATGGATATTTATATCAGACAAACTTGACTGGAACTCTGAAAGACCTTTAAGAGATTGTAGTAGATTGTACTATGATCCTTGACTAAATTCTGTCCAATTAGAAATTTCTTAAATATATCCTTTGCAGATGGTATCTAACCATTGGCAGTCCTGAACCAAGAAGGTAGAGGAGGTAAGAAAGCTGAGACTGTAAGAGTGATAAGAAACCAAGAACATGTCGATTTAAGATAAAGCATCAGAGGCCACCTTTTACAGAGCTCCCTATGTTTATCCTCTTACCTGGCTCTAGAAACAGGCTCCTCCCTAGTTCCATTCACTCTCTGTAGACAAGACTACACGTTACATTTTATTAATACTTCATAGGTGTACTACTATATTTAATGTTTCAGAGGACATTAAAACAATATCAGCTAAACTACATTCAGAGATTTAAAGAATTAAAATATTTCCTATACATTTAATTTTCATTTTTATTTAGGAATATTGTGTGTTTTTGTAACCTAAAATTTGCCAAACAAGCCAGGAACAGTGGCACATGCCTGTAATCCCAGTGACTCAGAAGGTGGAGATAGGAGGATTGCAAGTTTGAGGCCAGCCTCTGCAACTAAGAGAGGTCCTAAGCAATGTAGGGAGAAGCTGTCTCAAAAAAAAAAAAAAAAGAGTAAAAAGTAAAAAGGGTTGGAGATGTGGCTCTGTGGTTAAGTGCCCTTGGGTTCAATCTCTGGTATGAAAACAAAAGAAAAGAAAACAAAAAAACTGCCAAAGGAGAGGTACTGGGGACTGAATTAGACAGAAAAAGATATATTCCATGCTTTTATAATTATGTCAAAATGGATTCTACTCTCATGTATAACTGAAAAGAACCAATTTTTTAAAAAATGCCAATTTAAATAAATGACAATTTTAAGTTGATAAGGAATTATTGGTCACTAGAAATCGGCATGAATGTTTTAAATAAAAATACAATAATTAAAATGTTAACATTTTCAAGATACCTAAACTCCTTTAAAATGTGTCTCGCTTTCTTTAGTTCCAAAGTGATTCAATAAATAACAAAGTCATTATTGTTCTGATTGCTAGAAGAAACAAAAGCTAATAATTATTCTCATGTTGCCATTTAATCTAGACAATAGAAAATTGAGACTATAACATAGATTAAGTGATATTTCTTAACTTCTCTTAAAGTCTCCCGTGTCTCAAAATATTTTCAGATGGTCCATAAAACATTTGGCATTTCCAAAGCTACTTATTAAAATAGAAATAACTTATACTAGTTTAAAAAATGTAATTCAAAGCCTTAGAGACTGGAGGTCTAAACTAGATCTTTTACATCTAGTTTATAGTCAGGGTCAACCTTCTAACTACTCAATTTCTTCATCTTTAGAATTAGAACATCTATTTTATCAGGTTGTTTTGAGAATTAAATGAGATGTTGTAAGTAAAATGGCTGAGGGTCATGAAGGCCATGCAGGGCTTAATAAATATTAGCTATTAACTATTAAAGTTAAAATGTAACATGTTTAGTAAGATTATTTTTCAACATTTAGATTCTTCTTTATTGTTGAAAAATATTACATTATGTAGTTATACATACTGAACCACAGTTCTAAACATCCTGTTTTCTGAGTAAATTATTATTGTAGTATTTTCACCATAAAATGGTTTATTTTTCTATAAAAGTACTTAAATACTGCCCTACATAGACTCATAGCTACATACCCATACATATGTATGCATACATGCAGAAGATGCAGAACTGAGCAAATTGTGTTTATGAAGTAAAATGAACAATTCATTTGATCCTAATTATGCAGTTAGTACAAAGGGAAGGAAAAACTTATTTTATTTCAAACTCTTCTCTTCTCGTTAAGACTTACAGGAATGACAACTTAACTTTGCAATCACCTCTAAATGGGTACATTTGCTCTAAACTGAATTTGTTCTTATCCTCCTTTGGAGCATGATAGAACCAGTTTCGCTTTGTTTTGTTTTTCCTTCTGTCAAATCCAATAGTTCAATAAAGGAATTCATTCATTTATTCATTCAACAAATAATCCTTGAGTGGATACAGAAATGTATAACACAGACAGCTTGTTTTCAAGGAGAAATATCCATGGAATGGACGTGTGTGCTGGTATTGTATAGGAAAACAGACAGCACAATGTCTTGCAGCGAGAAGATGCTGGGCACAGGGTTTCTTTGTATGTGTCTATACATTTCTAAAATAAATATACAGAAAGTAATCTTCTCCAATCTGCCTGTATCATTCAGTGTTGTTTGGACAGAGAACTGAGGTTAAGAGAGTTGCCAGCCCTGGCTCATGGATGGGCGAGGGGAAACAGGAAAAAGGAAGGGAACACTAACTTCTTTCCTCAATTATTTAGAGAACTCTCATCCATATATCTCTAAACACTCTTTTACCAGGACTTCCCCCTCACCCCAAATCTGGAGCCAAATGCTGTTTTCTGTGTTCTTTATAGAATGCATTTGAAACTGCAAATCTTCCCCAACATTTTCTGTGCTCTACTATTTAGCACTTATCTTAAAACTTTCTATTCAATTTCCTTTCTGATCATGTCTATTGTTTATTTTCTGCCTCTCAGTTTAAATATAAGGTTTACAGGGGCAGCCACTTTTTTTTTTTTTAAAGATTCTTCACAACATAAAGATTCTAGTTCCTTGTTCTACCTTTTTCTTAATTTCATTTTTGTTTCGCTCACAGTCATTTCTAGCCAGTCTCCCCTAGAGACTCCCCTCTCTGCCAAATGGGAACCAGATAAATGCACCAAGAGAAAAACAACAGAGAATTAGTTTTAAGGTTGAGTTAAACCTTCTTAAAGTTAACTTATTCTGAGTGGTGTAGATATGTGTAGATATGTGCATGAAAAAAAGAGAACCTTACTATTTCTAAGATTCTAACTTCATCCTAGGAGATGTTAATTCATTATCATTAGCTTCACAAAAAATGCAAACACCTTCGTTGATCGTCATAATTGCATACTGTGTTGTTCTTATGGGCTGGGATTCTCTGGTTTTCCAAGGGTAATCTTTATGCAGTGAAACAAGCAGCTATGAGGATAGGATCCAACAATCTGGATCAATGGAGCTCTTTATGCCTCTTGGTGTTTGTGGACTCCCTAATTAAGTATTTTTAGATATATAGCACTTTTACCAACCAGAAGCTTTTAATAGTCTTCTAAAATGAACTGTGTCTGTAGTCAACTATCTTTGAAAACCTTGCTTACAAGCAGGCCATCAACCAGTGTCGATACATTTTAAAAGAGACTTAAAAAATGTCACTTTTATAATTATCTTTAGTGGTTTACATGGAAGGAAGCATATAATCTTCATCTAAGCTGTCAAAACTATAGAAAGCAAGACAGTTCAGAAGTCTACTTTGGTAGAAGCCAATTTTTAAGACTGAATCTTAATTCCTTGCATGGAAGATATACCACAAAACTACCTACTAAAAAAGTGGGGTGAATTTAGGAGTCACATTTAGAACTTAAAAAAACAAAACTCCCTCCCCACCAAAAAACCACTTTGAGGGCTGTGGCTGTGGCTCAGTGGCAGAGTGCTTGCCTAGCATGGGTGAAACACTGGGTTCGATCCTTAGCACCGCATACAAAAACAAGCAAATAAAATAAGGCATGCTATTCATCTCCAACTACAAAAAATATAATAAATTTAAAAAATAAGAATAAATAAGCCACTTTGATCTAGAAAGCCTGTATATACACACATACATAGTTTTGGATATTCTTGTTAAGTTATACATCCCTAATGGATGAAGACAAACAGCAGATATTTTTTAAATGATTCTATGTTTAGATAGGTAAGGATGTGTGGTGATTCTAAAAATAACTGAACAGTGTTTTGGAAAATAACCTACTTTAAAAAATGGTGATGATGCACTTATAAAAGTGATATTGTCTCAATCAGAATTTGTAGAATCATTTTTTTGGCCTTAGATTTAAAATGGAGCATATAGAACTTGAAAACCAAAGGAAGAAAACAAAGCTTCAAAAATGCTTGAAAATTATTGAATGAACTGGATGTCATATGTACTCTTCTTCATTTTTACCTAGACTTTATCTCCAACATAACAAACACTTGACTGTACTTGCTGTAAACTGGCATGGACTGAGAATAAATGTTTCCTTTCCCTGATTTATGGAGCTTGGGGAAGAGGTGGAGAAAAGAAGGATTTCAGACCAACTCTAAGTTTGGGGAGAATCATGGTGCCGGTGGCTTGTGGATTATGGCCACCTAGATGCCTGTTAATAAAGATGTGAGTCTGTTCTATTAAGAATAATCCCTTTGGCAGGATCTAAAATGAAATAAGCACTCCTCTAGAAATTAATATGGTTTGCTTCTTTTCCTTCGGAAATGTATACTTTAACAAGCATGCCAAAAATATACATACACACAGGCGCATGCCCACACCACATACACATACACACAGAGTGAAACTGACATTCTGGATCAAAATAAAATAAAGGTAGTTTTGAGTTTCACATGCAGCTTGTGAATTTGCCCTGTTTCTTTGGAAGAGATAACTTTGTGTTTGTTTTTGATACAAGAAGTTAAGAGCTAGCCTTAATGGTTAGAACAATTAAGGGACTTCTATAGTATTAATTTTTAAAGAGGGCTTAAAAAATACAGTCATTGAAAATTCTCTTCCAACCCCTAAGTCTCCCAAAGGATCAGTTAAACTTCCTACTATTAATCGTACCTTTTTAGTGAGGGATTACCTCCAAAAAAGTTCTGTTAAACTTCACATTTAGTGGGGTAACACAGTAACTTATGAGCCTTTGCTACACATTCGTGTGTTAGCTACAATAAGATATTTGTGTTAATTTACCTGTTTAAGTACTTTAACTTAGAAAAAACAGAATCTGAAGGACTGAAACATGGAGAAGGAAACTTCTGATATGGGAGTATTTTGAGAGGGTAGAATTTTGGAGACCAAGAATTAAAAGCACTTGACCAGCTAGGAAGCAGCTTACCATATTTACTAGAGAATTGAAAGAAGCAGTAAGAAAAAAGGGGGATAAAAGCAATGAATTTCTGAAAGAAGACCTGTGGATAGCAAAACAAAGGAAACAAAACTTTTCTATATTATAGTTTATCTATTGCCAACTAAAAATCTCAGGAAAGAGCAGGGTTGATAAAAAATTGCTAACTCAGACCTATAGTCTTTTTTTTTTTTTTAAAGCCCAAACACTCCAGATATAACTTTTTTAAGTTTTGTGGTTTGTGCATATCACTATTACAATTTTCATTGTTATTTAACATGACAATGCTAAAAATGTTAGTATCTGACTTATGATTAGCATTTTAATAATTCATGAAATTAAATCAGAAACTAGAGCAAATGTATGTTTTCTTATACTCCCTAGATGAACCAAAGCCTTCTCTTTCCCCTACAAAACATATTGACCCAAGGCCAGAATGTTTACTAGAACTAGGAAGCTTCCTTCCACTGTACTCCATGTTTCTACTTCCACCAGGCAGTGTTGGGGTTCTTGACAAATGTCAGTTGCATTTGTTTCCAAACTGGTTGTTATTGCCACTCGTTACTGTAATCATGTAATTGCATTAAATGTTGCATGAACTGGTGAAATAAGACTTGGAAGAAAAAAAGGTGTCCTATTTAGGAAAACTAGATTGAGTTCTTTGGAAACACTCCCTACAAGCAATATAGTTTTAGAAATAATATTGTTGAATTAGATGTGTGTGAAAGACAAAAAATTTATGCAGAAAACAAATCCCAAATCCACAAAATTTTCATATTATTTTGCTAATCGTTTATGTTTTTATTTTCCTTTTAGAGAAACTAAATATTAGAAATCTCAGAGGATGCTTTGAAGTCTAGCATCTATGTGAAGGATATGATCTAAAATAAAATTCTAACCAGTGAAACTATACTTGAAAAACAGTCTTGGTCTTACATCAAAAATATTGCAGAGGGTTAGGGTTGTGGCTCAGAGGCAGAGCACTAACCTAGCATGTGTGAGGCCCTGGGTTCGATCCTCCACATTACATAAACGTAAATAAACAAAATAAAGATATTGTGTATAACTAAAAATTAAATATTTTTTAAAAATTGCAGAATAAAATGCATATGTGTATGTGTTTTATTTTAATATACTGTAATGCTAACCTAATTTGAATAAAAGTTTGCCATTTTGCATTGTTTTGATATTAATACACACTATTTGCATGAAGTTTGTTAATTTTCATGTCACAATTCTTGAGAAGCCTCATTTCAATCATGTAGTATTAAACACTGATTATCTTAGCATTTAGTAAAGTTTTTGGCTATATCTGAGACCTCTAGGTAGTTAGAATAACTTGGGTTTGTAAAGCAGAAAACAGATTCCTTTTATCATTTCCTAAAATCAAGGTCACTTTGTAAGACTTGGTGTATCTGAACTTGAAGGAACAAAGGTAGTTCAGGAGACGTGGTGTTGTATGTGGTTAAACTGTCTCAATTGTAGCGAGGTCTACAGTAGTGTCTCCCACACTGGTCTCTGAATAATGTTCCCTAACCCATTATATAAACAGAAAAATAAGGACAATTTATTATTTTAAAATCCAAATGTAATCAAGGCTAAGAACTGATATTTATTCTAAAGTACGTTCATTTTATGTTTTTTTAAAATTGACATTTATAAAATTAAGATGATAGAAACAGCTTTAAAATGTCTTTAATGGGCAAAAAGAAATTTTGTATATTCTGAATCTCTCTTTGAAGATATGATTCTCATTTTAAAGGTAATGAAACTGCAGCACAGAGAGGTTGTCTCATTTCCCTGATGTCACACAGTTGGTTAGGGGTAGAGCCAAGATTTTCATTTGACAGTCTGCCTACAGTCTGAGCTCCTATCCTCTTCTCTAGAGAAGGATATATTTGTTCTGACTGCTGTTAAGTCACATGCTCTTCTTGGTCTGCCTCCGTGTTTAGACCCGCAAGGTCATAGAAACCCCCTGTAGTGCTTAGTGAGCATTGTTGCCTCTGACTACTTCCCATGACCTCCCCTCTGTGCCCAGATCATTGAAGACTGATGTGGTGAAGCCTGAGAAAAACTATTTGGCCACAACTTCTGGAACAGCCATTCTGATGTAAAAGGGATAATGAGACTCCTCTTTTCCTTATTCTTTCCCTTTAAATATAAAGAAAAGTCAGGAGTTCAACTCACTTTTAAAGTCTATGGGCCCACAAGTATACCTGCATATATGAGCTTTCATCTTTCTGACCTGTAATTGTTGCAGAGTCTCAAGCCAAAGAAGTCTGTGGGACCCAATTCTTGTACTCAGGCAGGGATAAGAGAGCTTATCTCCTAAGATTTTTCTGCACTCCCAACCCAGATGTACAATCATCATGTGCAGACAGAGTACATTGCTTCAACCTTGCTAATACTTCCAATTCATAGGTCATTTTCATGTTAAACTCACTGTGTACATGTGAATAGATATTCTCTCCCGTGTATTTATGTTAAAAAAATATCCTTTCATGGGGCTGAGGTGTAGCTCAGTGGTAGAACACTTGCATGGCAAGTGTGAGGCACTGGGTTTGATTCTCAGCACCACATATAAATAAATGAAAATAAAGTTGTATCAACAACTAAAAAAATTAATTTAAAAAATATTCTTTCATAATACACTTAGAAGTTTAAATTCTCATGATGAGTTAGTAAAATAAAGATTACCACCATTGATTTGAAAAAGACAAAACTGAGGCTCAGAGAAGCAACAGAATTTATTCTGAATCTTGGCACAATCAAGTGGCTAAGTCAGGAAACAAACCTGGGCCTGTCTGATCCATCAAACCCTACTAACACTAATAAATCAGTTCATGAAGTCATCATGTGCAAGGAAATCTCAAAAAGAATATTATATGCATTCCTACCACAGAGATGAGTTACTATATGAACAGATCTTAATCAGCTTTCTCCATTGATCACATGGAATGCTATCGAAATGTCCTAGAGATAAGTTCTTTTCCTTTCCACTTACATCATGCACGTGGCATGTCACCTCGGTGAACATTATTCTGCATCCCAAATTAGAAACTGCCTTAATGGAGCATGGGACAGCAACAGCACCCAACCAACAATTTCACATAAATATGTTTTCTGAAAATAGCCTAATGGTTAGACTTTATTCATTTCATGATTAGCATATACCTCTATTGATGAACTGGGGAAAGGGAATGCTATGGCTTGGATGTGATTCAAGTACATACTTCATGAGTTCGTGTGTTGAGAGCTTGGTCCTCAATATAGTGATGTTGGGAGATGGTGGAACCCTTAAGATGTGGGGCTTAGTACAAGGTAGTGAACTCGCTGGGTTCACTGCCCTCTGAAGGGACTAACGTAGTTTGTACTAGTTCTCCTGAAACCCATTAGTTTCCAAAAAGAGGGTTATTATGGATGAACAAGAGTGGCCCCTGCCTGTTCTCTGCCTTTCTATCTCACCATGTGATTTCTCTTTTAACACTCTTGCCAAGACGCTGTCCTCCAGGAGGATCCTCACCAGAGACCAAGCAAAGGGGGCCAATAAACTTTCAGCTTCCAAAACTATGAACTAAATAGTTCTTATTTCTTTATGCATTCCCCAGCCTCAGGTATTTTGTTAGAGCAATGGAAAATTGATAATGCAGGGAGATTTTTTTTTTTCAGTGAGTCTGGATGGTGAACAAGAGCAATGATCATACAAGCACACCTCTAAGAGTTCTCTTGGTTTACATATTAAGCTATCAAACTGATCTAGGAAAATATGCCTTCATTGCTCTCACATTTGTGAATTTGCATAGGTAGGGCAAAAATAAGAAAAATAATTATGGCATCAGTGAGTTTCTGTAAGTTTTTTTTTTGTAAATTTAAGGAAAAATTGTTTTTGTAAATTTAGTGTTTTTGATTTTATCGAGATTAGAGTCTTCTTATTTCTATGGAATTAAAACGCCCATTTTGAAAGGACAATCATGATCATGTTTAAGGAATGGTATTTATTTTTATTAAATAATAAAATGTAAAATTTGAAACATAAATAAAAGACTGGGTTATGAAATACACATGTCTAGAACTGAGCATACTAGTGATTTCAAGTCTTGAAAATATCCTCCAAGCCTTGATTTTACAAAACAAGTATGTCTCCAGCTATTGCATTGAATGTCATAAAATTCTCAAAACTCAATTACTGCAAACTTATTTCAAAGGAAAGATAACTCTGCTTGTTCAACACTTTTAAAAGTTCAGGGGAGGAACCAGGGTCTGTCAATCCAGGCACTCCTTGCACACACCTGGTGGCAGATGTGGTTTAGTGGGAGATGTTGTAGCTAGTTACAGCCTACTGAGGGCAGTTTGAAGAAGGCAATAGAAACTCCAGGTCCCACTGTGTACAGTCCTAGAGGCAGAACCACACCATCCGTTTGGAACATTTCTCCCCTCCCATTCTACCAAATTTCAGTCTCATGTGAGAAGGAAGGGATCTTTGTCTATGTTTTTTTTTTTTCCCTCTTTTATATGGTCTTTTAAAAAATTAATATATTCATTTCTGAGTTTTTGTTTCTCATTTTATATTCTTATTATGTAACCAATTTCAGACACTTCTCTTTATAGAAATCATAGTCCACAGAGGTTCATCACCTCCAGTCCTGGCTTGAAGTGGGTCTGGGAGGGACCTGCTCCTGTGCATCCTATCTCTAGGGAAAATGGGACACAGAGCAGCCAAGATCTTTTCTGCTTCCACTCCCCCTGGGCCCACTCGGGCCCCTTTTGGCTGTGTCCTTCCTGGTTGGTGCTTCAGGAGCAATCCCTTGTGTTGAGTCTGAGCCTTTGTGTGGGATCCACATTTCTGCCCCAGAGAGCATCAGTACTGCTGGCTCTGTAGGAGTGTTGTGAAACTCAAAACTTAGCTTCTGGCTGTTGTTTTGTTTTTCACAGTGTGGTTCAAAAAATATCAATGTTTTCATTTTTTAATGTAGTTTTTAATGGGGTAATGCCAATAGGTTGTGACAGAAATTTTCTTTCAATACCTAACCATAGGCATTTAATCTAACTTGGGGATTCATTAGAAACAGCATCATTTTTATTGCTAACTTTAATAACAACTGCTTTCTATGTTATATTTTCTTTATGTTGTGAGTGGTAGCTATAGGATAAGAATCTGGTAGAAACTTTGCACCTATTGGTATGGACTGAAGACTCTTACCAGTTGAATTTTCAGGGGATACTATCTCCTACATAGAAATTTTCTTTCCACAGAACTCCCCAGAGTTCCTGTTCTCTTGCTCACAACATTTTGCTGTTATTGTCATTTTTAAAAAATAATTTTTAGTTGTAGTCAGACACAATGCCTTTATTTTAATTTATTTTTATTTTTATGTGGTGCTGAGGACTGAACCCAGTGCCTCACACAGGCAAGGCAAGCACTTTACCACTGAGCTACAACCCCAGCCCATCATTGTTATTTTGATAGAATTCATTCTCACAACCTGTCTCCTCCTAACTGATTAACAGAACTTCTTCATTTGTTTCATAAAATAGGCTGACTGATAACAAAGACACTGAACTTTCAAAGTTAGCAAAATCCTCCCTCATAGTAAGTTTGCTCATCTTTGATGCCAATAGTTAAGTTACATCCAGCTGGTCCCCAGGTTAGTTTCCCAAACTATGTGAGGTTCTAAACCCATTTATGTCAGTGGTAGTTGTTATTTTAATGGCATAATTTAGGTACAAGATAAATTTGAAAAGCAAATTGTTATTTAGGAAAACTAAGTAGAATATTTTAGGATGTTCCATGAGAAAAGGTTAAGCGATAAAAATCACTATTAAATTAGTTGTGGGAGATTGAGGTTAGGAGAAAAAAAAAAAAAAAACGACTACCCCCCTCCCCCCCAAAAATTCTGCTCTTGGCTAACTGTCTTTTAAGATGATGGGTTAAATAACTTTTAGCCAACCTTTGGCTCTTGTTCCACCTGAAAGAAAATGAACCGTGAAATTGAACACAGTGCATTATGGGAATATCTTCAGCTTCCCGTCAGTGGGCTCATACCCAAAGAAAAGGACTTGACTGTACAATGTATCAAAAGAATGATGCATACACTGTAGGTGCCTATGTATAGTTATAAATGTCCACTAATACACTAAACACTGGTGCTAATTCTATCAGATAAGTGACTACTACTTTGTTTTTTTTTTTAATTTCAGAAATTTTAGGACTTTTTGTTTCTTTTGTTCACTGCTTTATTTGACAAAGTGCCTGGCACATTGTAGGTGCTCAGTAAGTTCTTGTTGAAGGTGTATGGATGAAGGTGATGATTGGGATCTTCAAATTGAAAGAAAAAAATGTAAAACTGGGAAGGCAGCCTTTTTCAAACTCCTTCACCACCATTCTGACTTAATATCAGTGTCAGCCTTGGACCCTCCCTCCCTCCCTCCCTCCCTCCCTCCCTCCCTCCCTCCCTTCCTTCCTTCCTTCCTTCCTTCCTTCCTTCCTTCCTTCCTTCCTTCCTTCCTTCCTTCCTTCCTCTCCCTCCCCTCTTTCTTCTTTCTTTCAAGATCACACCGCAGTTTTGCTGAACACTACTGCATTGTAATTTACCTCTGACAAATTTAGACTCAGTTTCTTATTCGTTAGAATTAATATCTTTCTAGGTTTACTCTGAACATGATTGTGATTGGGAGAAGAGAAAAAAATTACTTGATAGATTATTTTGAATCTGATCAGAAAATTACCATCAGTTTGTTAATTTTGTTACTTGACTAAATTTATTTCTTATTTCATTTTCTGTTTGGTGAAATGTGACATATGAAATAATTTTTTTAAAAAAGTTGCCAGTATTAAAAGAAAAACAAACAAACAAACAAACAAACAAACAAACAAACCTGGAACTCTTGTGTACTTGCCACTGATTTCAAGGAGAAAAAGATCTCATAGACACCCCTGAAATTCCGGAGAGTGTACCCTTGAGTCCTCTGAGTGTACACCCTCATTTCCCTTTCTTTCCTTCACCCCAGAAGTAATATCTACCTTGAATTTGGGGTTTATCACTGCCTTGCTTTTCTTTATTATTTTACTATCTTTGGTTGTATTCATAAACATTCTATTTAGTTTGCCTATTTGGGAAATCAAAATCTATGCAATCATATTGTATTTCTCTGTTGCTTAATTTTTCATTTCATGTGTTTTTGAGATCCTTTCTCATTGATGCTTATAAATGTAGTTAATTGATTTTCCATCCCATAAAGCATTACAGTATATTAAAATGTCATGACTCACTTATCTCATCCACTGCCACTGGACTTTTGATTTGCATACATTTTTTTGCTATTGTGAACAATATTGTATGAACTTGGATAAAAATGTCTCCCAGAACACCAGTGGGGCAATTTTTCCAGATTATAAGATCATACACAATGATGGTCATACAGTGTGCATATATTAAACTTTACCATGTAAATCAAATTATTTTTTTTTGCATTGGTTTAAGCATTTTACACACCCAACAGCTGTGTGTGTATTTAAATTAAACTTTTCAATACAACACAGACATGTGTAGATTTATCTACATTCTGAATTGCTGCTGAATAAATGCAGTTGGATGAAAGAAGAATCTTTCCCCATAGGAAAAGGGGAGCTAGACAGTATGTATGATTGTTTATATTAATTTAAAATGTTGGTTAAATGAAGAAACACTTAGTAGATCTGAAAAAGAAAAAAAAACTTTATTTCCTCTTAATGGCATCTTCAAACTTAATTGTTCAGAAGGTGAAGGGTAAATTCAGAGAATATATATTATGTTGAACATATGGTAATACATCCTAAAAACGTTTTTTCCTTATTTTAAATGAACTGTAATAAAGCAAAGTTGAGGGTTGACAATAGACTTTTTTGAAAATCATTTTGTCAATCTATTATTTTCTTTCGATGCTAGCAGATTACTGAACATTTTCTAATTTAAAATTTTCTTGAAATAACATTCCTAGAATTCTATAAATTGCTTTTGATGTTTGTACTTTTTGAAATGAAAATGTTTTACATTTTCAATAATTAACAACTTTTATTTCTTAATTATTCCAAATGATACTAGTGAAATATTTTTAAAATATTTGGAAAACAGTGACTTATTTGCCACATATGACAAAGATTTTAATTTTTAAAATTTTGGATTTAATCATCTTATCAAATATTTTTAATTTCAGGTTTCTAATATATTTTAAGCAATATAGCATTTTGATCCTAATTTTCAAACTAATAAAAACAGGAGATTCTAATAAATGTAAGACATACAAGAAAATTACAAATAAATAAAATTACAAATAAAAAGTTGAAATTAACAAAATATATTCTGTTTTAAATACATCCAAATTGTTCATTTTTGCTATGTATATTTATATGATCTATTTCTACAAATACAATAATTTTAAAAATTATTCAGCCAATAATTGCTTAAAATAATTATTAATTGTTAGCTAAGAAAAAATATTTAACCAATTTAACTATTTCCCCCCAAATGTTTCATACATATCTAAAATACACCATGAATTATTTTGCAGCAGAATTTTGCCTAAAATTACAGTAATCATCAAAAAAAAATTTGGGCATTTATTAACTTTTACAGAATCAGCCAATACATGTTATTTTAGTTATTCAGTTTTATACTTTACTAATATTTTCATTGGTATAAAATAGGTTTATGTTTGATAAGTATTTGTGAATTTACTATTTCCTAGCAGTACCCAGGCTTATATTAAGACAAGAAGTCAAGGCATATGATCCTATTTAACAATTATCCTTTAAAAGGGAAACAATGGATTTGCTACTGGTTTTCTTTTACTTGTGCCCTCTGTCCTAAGCCACAGTTATGTATAGTTTGACTATTTTAAGGAATTGAACAGCTGCTAATTAGTGCCTTTAATAGTCAAGAAAAGGGTGAAGCTTGTTGTTCACATAAGCTCAACCTAACTGCTTTCCTTTCAATAGGTTGTGGAAGGAAAAGGCTTTTAAAAGTTGTGTTTTCTTTATTATCCAAAATAACCTGACTCTTCATACATTAATCTCCATGTCCTCCTTTGTTCAAATCGCTCACAATGACCCACAAAGCACATATTTTAAAATTATTATTTTCAACTTACAGATTTTAAAATACATAGTAGTTGGCAGACCCACCACGTCATCTACCAGGAAGTCTAATTTTCCCTAAAAATGTCACTGTGCCTCTGGGTGTGTGAATTAGAAGCCTAACGGTTTTTCATATTTAAATGATATTACCTGAATTTCTCAAGTAATGTTAATGAAAATGGATAACAATTGAAAAGTTGACTTGTCCAGAATCATTCAAACAGATCTATTCAGAATTTATAATGATTCTGAAGTCCAGAGAACATAAATGCCTTTAAAAAAACGAATTCTACTTCTAAAATGTGGTTCACATCTGACTTAAGCTAAGATACTAAATATACAAGTTTTAAACTTCTGGATGTCATAGAAAATTTTATGTAATACAAAAAGTTGAGGGACTGTATTGAGTATTTGCTGCTATTTTGTGTCAGTTATAAACATTTGATCTAAAAAAGAAAATGAAATTCATGTAAAACCCTGCATATTTATTTATTATGAAAAAATATTTTATTCACTGTTTCAACAAAATCAAAATTTGCAATGGTAAAAAATTTACAAAAAAAGGTTTTGAAAAGGAGATTTAGGTAACAAAAATAAATAAAGGAAAATTTTATTTACCCCAAAATCTAGGTGGTCTGCAGATAGGAGTGAGGCAGAATTCTCTTGATGGGTTGAGAAGCATCTGCAGAAACCAAAGTACATGATGACCAGAGAATTGTTAGAACAAACAAATAAATAAACAAACAAACAAAACCTGCCTGTGTCATTATATTATTTTTGCAAAGTTTTTATTTTCAAATATCTTTCGTTTTCAGTGTGAAAAGGTGGAGCATTTTCTCCTGCTCAGTGGTAATGACCTTAATTCAACTAAATGTGTGGCTTTTTTTTTAAAGTGTGATTTTGACTGACAGTCACTTTCATACCACCATTTACTGCCTGACTCACGCAGTCTGTATTGTAATATGGCTCTCTATCCCGCTTCTGACATGGCATTTGCAGCTTAACAGAGAAACCCCAGGAAATCATCCTTTGAGTGCTAAACAGCACGATTTTCTGAAAAATGCTTATTTAAAAAAATTATTCCAAGAAAATTCCATACTAAATGCTTTCCTTATTTAGATCTCCAGATCTTTTAAAAAGTCTTTTTTTTTTCCAAACAATTTTAGAGACTCGAGTTTGGTTTCATTAAATGTTGCTATTATTGTAAATTGCTTTAAGACTGAGATTTGTGATTTTTGCAGACTTGAAAGAAAAATTCCATGAAGGAAAGGGAAGCAGCTGAAAACTAGGCTGTTCATCCATTTCTCTTCATCATCCTAATCATTCTCCTTCAGATAAGGAAGATTCCCAGTTTGTAAATTTGGAAATTATTTCTGCTTTTGTCCACTTGACAATCAGACACTCAATGCTGGTCTCCGCTTCGTTCTAAAATTTCAAGTAGTAATTTTCAGTTTCACTGATTTGCCCTTATCCTGCCTACCCTCTGGTGGTGGTATTTAGTAATAATATAACAGCTTCATAGAGAACCAAGAAGGAAAGCAAGGATCTATATCACACCCCGGCTGGGGCACACGTACTCTGGCAATCAAAGTTTCATAGAGGTACCAGAAATACCCCAAAATAAAAAAAGTCAACAACCCCATAGTGGATGGTGATAGTTTGTGTAGCAAATATCTGAAGTGACTTGGAAAGTACAGGAAATCATCTGTGTTATTCAAATGAAATAGAGTATTCATTTTTATTATCTAGATATTTAGGTAGAAACAGATTCTTTTTTTTTTTTAACTATAATTCTCTTATGTTCACCCTTAGGCATAATTTAACTGCTTAAAGCAGTGTGTAGTCAGCAGAACTGAAGACTTTTTTTTAAATTTGAAAAGCTATAAGATTGTGTCTGAGATTAATTACATAGCATTAAAAATTATTTGAATAAGGGAGGAACTCAGTCAGGAAACTCAGTCAGGAAAAATAACAGGCATATTAAAACATAGCAAGTCTACTTATTAGTGTGTTGTCAAATTTTACCTTTGTATGCTCTAATAATTCTTCCTGTGATTGATGTATATTTAAAATGATTTTAACTTTAAAATGTTCTTAAATAAAAAAGATTTAAAAGCTTAAACGTGTTTTTAATTTTAAAAATTTATTGTGTTGAAGCCCCTTTTTGCATTTATTTCTAGGCTTTACATTTATTTGTGTGTGTCTGTATGTAAACAAAAAGGAAACAGAACTGTGAATCATTGCATTTGGTGCACTTAAAAATTTGGAGTTGCAAGTAAAGAAAAATATGATATTTTTAGGACAGTTTTTTTTGTAACAACAAAAGTTTTTAAATCTAGGTAGACATGGCTAAAGATTGTTTTAAACTAATGAATGGCCATTAAGGTTAAATATTTTTGCTATCCATTCCTAGAAAAAAAGATGGGTTATGATCTACTGTCCACATTAAGAATTAGGGGGGAAAATTGTACTATCAAATTATTTTTCCCAGAGGACTATTTGATTGTGGGGTGGGGGGTTGGGGGGGAGGGTGTGTGTCACCAGGGACTGAACTCAGGGGCACTTGACCACTGAGTCACATCCCCAGTCCTATTTTGTATTTTATATTTAGAGACAGGGTTTCACTGAGTTGCTTAGCACCTTGGTTTTTATTTTATTATTCAATCTAAAAAGTTAGCTACAGGTTATTTTTATAAGGCTTAAAAATATTCACAGCTAGATAGCATCACAGTAGCGCCCTTGTATTTTTTGGTGTATGTGCATGCACATGTGTATGGGGGAGTACTAGAAGAAGATTCTTTAGAACAGCTGTACAGGAAAGAAATAGCTGCTGTCTCAGTGAATAACAAAGATGGCTAGACCACTAGAGCACACTCTTGATTATTTGCTCAGAGATTCATTTGCAATTTGCAACATGGTTCCAGGTAACAGGACCCTGAGACAGTTGTAATCTCTAATTTTATGATCAGTGCCAATTTATGTATCACAGTGCTAGCTATTCATGCATTTCTAAACATATAAATTGAACCCCATGATATTCACTAGGTAAGTCCGGGTAAGTCTGGTAATGCTCACTGGGCACAGTCTCCTCATGTATAAATTGGTTATAATAGAAGTGACTAAGCTAATCCCACAGGATCAAAATATAATATATAGTATTTTATAAAAGTCTTAATCCTCTAGGAGTTCTTTTTAACAAAGAAAGAACTGGACACTATATTCCTAAGCATATTCTCCATGAGTATAATTTCTTTTTTAGTGGGGAGGGTACTGGAGATTGAACTCAGGGCACTTGAGCACTGATACACATTCTCAGTCCTTTTTGATATTTTGTTTACTGATAGGATCTCACTGAGTTGCTTGGCAACTCCCATTTGCTGAGGCTGGCTTTGAACTCTGGATCCTCCTGCCTTAGCCTCCCGAGCCACTGGGATTATAGGCATGTGCCACCGTACCTGGCAAGTCTGATTTCTTTACTCCTGTTTATCTCCTTTTCATTCTCCTCCTCCTGCTACACCCCCAACTTCCCAGGGCTTTTGCTGGCATATAGCTTCAGGTTTTCAAGTCCTTCCCTAAAGCAGACATTTCAAAGATGTGTTTCGTTACTTGATCTCTGCAAATTATCAGCTTATTAGGCTCCAGATTTACCCTTCAATTCCTGTTCTGATACTCCAGATTAAAATCTTCAAATATTTTTCTTTTTCATGAGCATGATGTAAATTTAGCCCACAAGAGTGGGAAGGACCTTGCAGGAGGGAGAGAGGAACTTCTCCTGGTTCTTCTGGGTATGGTATTCTCTGTTCTTGCTCCTGCTTGGAGGTCAGTCAGTAGTGGTCATGTGTGAAGACATGCACTGGGGCTCTGACTGACCAAGCATCCTGAGTGTGTACTCTCTGGGAAACCCTGGATCCCTGGCCTGGGCCTCAAGACCATCTTCCTGTGGCCCTTGTGAGGTTGACACTGCACACTGGAGGCTTCTTACCCATAGCAGCTCCCCTACTTCCTTTGCACACACTCCTGCTACCTGTTGCTCCTTTTATTCTCAAGAGCTTTTCTAGCTACTATCTGTGACCCAGCAATGAGGCAAAACCTCTCCACCATCTAGAGGACTACAATAATACCTTCTCCATTTAGCCCTGATAAGGGAGGCCCCTTCCAAGTCTATCCTTCCATAGGTACTTCTCATCAACCACAGGGTTCCTTTAGCATTCTTTTTACATCCTTATCATAACGTAATAACTCTTCATTTTAAACATTTCCTCCTTAAGTTACTGGATGATTTTTCTCTCCTGGTTGAGCCCAGACTAATATATTAGCTGATAAAGTACCACATTATCACATGAGAGATCTATGATGGACACAACATAGTTATAATACTTATATTATTTTTGTTTTAACATATTTACTGATTTAAAAAATAAGCCATTGTGTTCCTTGTGTTTATTATTATCAGAGAAAGAATTCATATAGTATCAGTGGGCACAAACGATATGAGTGATATCAGTACTGCAGATTTTGTTTCAGTTCTATTCAAATTTCTAATTTGCTTATAGCCAGATTTCTTTTTCTCTTTTTCTTTACTTTGCAGTGCTGGGGACTGAAGCCATATGCATACTAGGCAAGTACTCTATCACTGAGCCACACCCCTGGCCCTGTAACCTGATTTCTATAGGACCAACATTCTTTTATAGAACATTGACTTCATAAAAGTTTAATCAATCATAATTACAAATGTTGCTACCACAGGTATTAAGCTCTTAAATGTTAGGAAATCAATTAAAAAGTAAAATTCAAGTGATAAATTACTTTTCTGTATAGTTTTATATGCAGTTTTTCTGTACTTCCAATAGTAATTATTTACATTTTTTTAATTGCCTCTTGGACAAAGTAGTGTTGAATTCTCTTGTAGTGGACAAACTGTTTTACTTTTGACCAAAAGAGGCCAACTCCTTTAAAATTTGTAAAGCATGTAATGGACCATTTTGTAAATAACAGGAGAACTGTTATATTTTCATACTCTAATAAACACAATGGTAAGAAACAGAAATTAATTACTTATTTAACATATGTAGAAAAAAAATTCCAGGAATAATTGTGATACCATAAAATGCAAAAGATGCTTTAATTTCAGATATGAAAATGTGAAGGAAAATATAACACTTAAAATTGGTGAAATAGGGGCTGGGGATATACTCAATGACAGAGTACTTACCTAGTGTACCTGGGGCTCTGGCTTCGATCAAATGCACAGAGAGAGAGAGAGAGAGAGAGAGAGAGAGAGAGAGAGAGAGAGAGAAATATGATAGAACTCTAGGTAACTCTGAGGATGAATAGCCTTGGTATCATTGCCCTGCTATTCTTGTAAAGATTTCAGCTGAAAGAAAAGCTATTTGGGAAAATTCACTATAATATGCACAATACAATCATTGCATATATTCTACAAAAGCTTTAAATCCTAGGATCAGGATCCTCAGCTTTCCTACTATTTTAACTACACATCACAAATAGCAATTTTTATATATTGATACAATAGACAGTTATATAAAACAGAGACAAAAACTTTGCCAATTTTTTTTCATTATTATGTTTGCTGGGCTCTAATATTTTCTCTTCTTCTCTGACTCTATTTTACAAATACCAAGGCAAATGCATTCATATATTTTTCTTATGCATTCTCATTCTTACTTTATTCTTTGATGGTTGTGCTTGTACCTATATTGTAAGAGTACATGGCCTTCATATATTTATGTTATTTCCCTTTTAAACATAAATTAGTTACAGATAGGTCAATATATTGTAGATGGACACAATACCTTTATTTTGTTTGTCTATCTTTATGTGGTACCAAGGATAGAACCCAGTGCCTCACACATGCTAGGCAAGCGCTGTACCACTGAGCCACAACCCTGGCCATTTTTTTTTTTTTAACTTTAATGTCTCTCCATTTTCTTTGGATACCTGAAGTTGCTGTCTAGGTAATTTTTCATGAAGGGCCTGTGGAAACAATATTCCCCGAGTTCTTGCATATGTGTGTTAATTTTTCTTTCACTTTTGTACTTAAAAACTGATTTCATTAGAGATAAAATCTGTGGCTTCTATTTTTTCCTTGAGGATTTTTAAATATACTTCTCTATTTCACATAAAATATTTTGTGTGCAAAAAACAAACAATAATCTAATTTTCTTTCCTTACAAACTGATAGATCTTTTTTTTTTCTTTGCCTGAAAGGATGAAAGTCTTCTGTTTTTATACTTACTAGGCCAGCAGCTTTCCCAGCAAGATAAGGGTAGTCCATGATGGGTCAATTTACTTAGGCATGTCATATAAACTCATAAAATTAATTTTAAGGGTTCTTATTTTAGAAAAAAAATTGTTAAATTAACAAAATAATATTTTTCTCAAATAGCTCAGAAAATTTTCTTAGATTATAGCTTTTAATATTTTTTGTTCAATTAATATTCATTATATGTGTTTTGATTTTCAATGCTTGTCTTCTATTTTATCACTCTTTCAAATCCTTTTTATCTTTTTATTTCTTTGTAACTTTTAGAAAATTTTCTTCTTCCCATATTCTATTTTGTGAAGTCATTATCTGTTGTGTTTATTATTTTCTGTATTTCATTTAATTTAATCTTTATCAAAATATTTTAATTTTCTTACTTGAGTTATCCTTCAAATCATTTTTTTCCTTCTCTTTCCATATTTTCATTTTGCCCTAATCATCTAATTTGTAAGTTTTTATAAATATGATCTCTCTTGAGCAAATCTTTCTGTCAGGATTACCTGAACTTCAGGGATGTTTATTTATCAAATAAAACTTTATTTTATTCACCTTTTTTCTTATAATAAATATGAATTGGATTTAACCACAATGTTTTCCTGTTCTATATATATAAATACAAAATTCCCTCTACTTTCAAGGAGAGGGGGGTGCCATTCCAAACCATTAAAGTGACTTTATGAATTTCTTATAGATTTGGATATGCAATTGAAAAAGCAATAGTCTGTATAGTCCATGGTTTTACATCTTGGAACTTATGGAAATATTGGACTGGCATTGAATGTATTGTGCTTATGAGTAGTTTTCTTTGGATATGTTTTATCTGCTCCTCTTCACCCCGTTCTCTCCATACTGATTTCAAAAACAAGCAAAAAAAAAAAAAAAAAAAGAAAGAAAGAAAAAGAGAGAGAGAGAAAAAAATGCTCAGAATTATATCCATGGATTAGACAAGACAGACCAACAGAAATTTATATGTGGATTCTGTTGTTTTATAAACCTATTAATCCGTAGAGAATCTCTTTTATGGTATTTTTAAAAAAATTTTTATTGAGTATTCATTGCTTTACATTGAGGCAAGTTAAAAGAAACAGCTGTATTTACTATAAGGAGGCATGCTTTTTGTATTATTATGTTCTCTTAAATATCCATAGGGGAAAAATTTTCCTATATTCTCAGTATTAGGAATTGCCAAATGTCTTCATTATTATTTGAAGAACACAGAAACACACAGCAAATGACCTATGAATATTTTTAGTGTACAAATAAAAAAATATTTATACCGACTGTTTAAACTCAACATTTGATTAAAGGAAGAATTATTTTAATATTGTATTAAAATGGATACTCCCATAGTTTGTCTTCTCAGACAGTACTGTCTTCTTTACATAACCTTCTTCATAACCTTTCTCCTCTGCTTTTTTAGTGCTGCAGTACTAAGGATTGAACTAGGGCCTCATGCACACCAAGCATGTGCTCTACCACTAAACTGCACCATCTACTCAAATCTATTCTTTTTCTTGTCCACTTGTGAGACACTTTTACCTGAGGCTAATAATTAGAACCTTAAAATGAAGTGAAGAACATGGATAGATCATATAGTAGTTTCTTGATATAGTATAATATCTTTAGATTTTCAATCATGAAAAATCTAAGGAGTCTGTCAAACAATAGTATGTACTCCCCTTTTATTAACTGCCTTGCTTTTCAGAAAAAAGGAATACTTTTTGAAGATATTTTAACATTTCTAGTATTATTTCTGGAGTAATATTTCTATCATGCTATCTTTAAAAAAATGAGACTCCAAAATGGAATAGAATATTCCATCTCTGTAACTTGAGCAAGTGGAAGTATTATCCCAATAAACATGAACAAAGTTGAAACTTTATGTGTATTTTTCAGAATATCATAACAATTTTCTTTTGTGACTAAATCCTTTGAAAAACAAATATTTAGACTTCAAAAAAATTTATAATAGGAATTTGATGACTAAAGTAAAAAAAATTGAAGATGTTTTGATTTTATAATGTACTATCTGAATTCAAAGATATAAAATTTTCAGAAATTTGGATGAAGAGGCTAACTTTTAGAAGTACAGTGTTTTAGTCACGTATTTCAATTTGCTTGAGCCCCCTTAATGCTCATCTGAATGTTACTATCATCCTATGGGCACTGATGACCAGACACTTACTTAGAAAAAGAAGTTTAAAGAAAGAGTTTCAGAATCTGAGAAAGGAATCAGTAAAATCTTGGAGGGGCTTCAGTTCCAGGGAGCGCTGAGCATTTGACCCAACCGGACCACAGAGAAGCAGAGGCAAAGCTGATCCTCAGCTGTCAGACCCAGAAAACTCTGCTGGCATTGGCCTAAGCTTCAGCATGATGAGTCACAGAAAGAGTGACTGGGGCCAGTTGTACTTCCAGGGTCCCCATTCATTTTAATCCTCAGAACCTTGTGCTGGGGTGTGACTTAGAAGTTAGGCATCAAATAAACATAATTATGGTCAAAGGAATGTATTGATTTCAGAAATATGTGGGTTGGATAATTAGTATAGTAGTAGGCTCTCACTACATTCCTGCAAAATGAATTAAAGGGGAAGAATTAGTACAGAAAACAAGTGGCATTAAAGTGATCAAGATCCAAGAATACAAGTGAGAGTGACAGGGTTTTTTTTTGTTTTTTGGTCTTTGGGTATTTTGTTACAGGAATAGAGGAGACAGATTGGCTCCTACTGTTCAAATCTGGAAAATCTGAGCCCCAAGATTATGAGTTCCAGTAATGAACCAGTCTAAATGATGGAAGATTGTAAAGTCATAAAGCATGACATAAAGTGGCTTCTGCTTGATTACTTAACTTTGGCTCGAGGAGTTGGCCCAGTGACATGTTTGGTTTAGTACCTGAAGTAGTGCTAGGGAGGGGGCAAAAGATCTTTATGAAAATGTGACCCATCCAACTTCAGGTCTATTCTTAGTATTGTCCCCATGTGAGAGCCTGAGAGGAGGGATATGGTTGATTTTCAAGGCACTGGAACTCTAACAAATCTTAAATCTGAAATGGAGTATAAAATTATCCATAATAATCAAGTGAATTTATTGTAAAGTAGACTAATTGTGAGAACAAATCTAAAATAATTTGATAAAGTCTCACAAAAGAAAAAAATTTGGCAGTTCTGCAATTAATAAGAATCTCTGTTAGCAACCCCAAGGGAGTGGAAAAGGTCCCAAGGGTAGCACAGTCTCTAAAGATACTTTCATGAACAGGGAAGATGGTGCTTTAGGAAGAAATGTGTCTTGCTTTTATCTCACTTCCTATTTTTAACTTAGGGTTAGTTCATTGGTAAAAGGGATAACAACTTTTTAAATCTATATTATGATATATATATATATACATATTTTAAATATTTAAATACAGATTTATTGTGGATAATGTTGAAATCTGACATAAATTACACATTACAACAGCACTCAGTACACAGTAAACACCATTTAATTATTATTATTATTATTATTACTATTTTGAAGATGTAATTCTCTTGCTTAATTAAATGTTCAACAAATAATTAATTTAAGAAGAATCCCTAGAGTTTGATGTATGATTTGGAAGGAAATGTTGATATAGAAATATGCGCTATACAAAGTATGAGCTATACATTTCCTAGATGGACTTAATCTATATTATTGATTGAGAGAATTTTAATAGTGTTTTTAACTCTCAATTCATTATCTTATTGCCTTCTTGACTTGCCTCAGTATCTTCCTTAATAACACAGGGATAGTAATGCCTATCTTTCTAGATAATTATGAGAATAAATTTTGAAAAAAAATTAAGACTGTATGTGTACCTATACCACTGTACAATATGGTAGGTATTATTATACAGTCATTATTATTAATTCTGTTATTACCATCTAGTCTCTTCAATTATATTATGTACAAGTCCTCTCTCTATATATCTATCCTTTTAAACAATGAACTATCCTTTTTATAAATATCCCCTTGTATCTCATGTAGTAAATCACACTATTTGAAATATTATCTTCTTTTCCCCTACCTTACCTAGTTTCTGAAGAAAGAGGAAAAAAATATTACTTTTTTAGATTAATAATGCTTATTGTCAGAAAGTTTTTCCTTATAATGATCTGTCATTGACTTCATTTTAATTTCTACTCATTATTCCTTGTTCTGCCTGATTCAATTCACTCTTTAAACAATAATTGGGGAAGATGATATGCTGCTGAAAATCAGAAATTCTAAGTTAATATAAATAGTGCTTGCTTATATTTGAGAGTGTGAATAGCATTTCTAGTAGGGTTATACTCATTTTACCAAAAGGAGTGAAAAATCTTCATAAATGCCAGGTTATTTTATTAGCCGATCATTTTTTTAAAAAGTATGTTACTAATCAAGATTTTTTTAAAAATTGAAATCTCCTTTAAATCTTTCCTAATCCTCCTTTCTTTATTTATTACTTACTGCAAGTGGTTGCAAATTGGATGAGGCTTGTGTTTCATATGGATTCATCACAATCCCTTGATGTGAGCAGAAAGGACTCCAGATCAAGGATGAATATTTGAATAAATGCACAGCTTCCACCAGTCAAAATGATGGAAGACTGTAAACTCATAAAGCATTAAGTTGAAGCAACTTCTAATGTACCCTACAAAGCTTTCTTAAGTCTCCTAGCTGCTCCACTGAAATCTTAATGTAGTCTTCTGATTTGGGATAAGACATACAATTATTCACTGAAGACGCTAAATAATGCTATCTACATGTTCCATGTCGGGTTATGGTTCTTCCTACCAGCTAACAAACCCCTGGAGACATGTGGTCTCTACACTCAGGTACCCTTCTCTCTGACAGAGAAGATAGCCATCAGTCAAGAAAGTAAGAATGTAATGAGTATTGTCATGCAGCAAGTCAGGGGACCATATTCTACTCCTGATAAAAATGGGGATCAGAGAACATAACCCCAAGAAAGTAGAACAATTTATAACAAATCCACTAAATACCTAAGATTTGAAAAGATTTTATATTATGCCTTGGTAAAATATATTAAAGTGAGACTCATGTCATATGTGTAGGTGGAATTCCAAACAAATTTTAAAGAAGATTGCGGTATCATCTATGAAATGATTTTTTCCCTTGTCAAAAGTTACAATAATTTCACATTTGATCAAAGAAATTAGTTTTCCTTTCAGATTGATCCGAACTGTGTAAAAGAATATCTGCAAATATCCTATGGTCTTTGTGTAATGCAGAGATCGTTATGCCAAGGGTGCCATCATGTCGTAAGTATGTACATCTTTTAAAAGATTTTTTCTTCATCAGAAATGCTTTATGATTTTTTTATTATCTGTATAAACTCTCAATATATAATAAAATAGAACTCGGTGTCACTTACATAAGGCAGATCTCATTTAGTCAAAAAATGGATTCCACTGTTTGATAGCATTTAGCTAATTTTTGACAATTATTATAAATACATTTGGAGAGCACCTCCAGCGCTCAGATATTGGTCTCTAATAGCATTCCTCACCAGAAGTAATCAGAGCTCCTTGGGAAAATGACTGATCCCTAGGAGGAGATGGAGTAGGCATAAGATGTGCCTGAAACAAAAACGTGTGCCCAAAGTTAAGAAAGAACTAAAAACAAACAAACAAGCCAATAAAAATCAAATAGAAATACATATGTTACAGGAATAGAGGTGACAGATTGGCTCCTACTGGTCAAATCTGGAAAATTTGAGCCCTAAAATTTATTATAAACCAGTGTAAAAAACTCAATAGGATGCATGAGTGCACCTTAATAATCAGTTGATGAATGAATGAATGAATGAATGAATGAATGCAAGAACAAAGGAGAAGGGAGACTTTTTGATCATAGCAAGGTTCTGAGGGTCAACTGGTAAAGGTGGAGGAAGTGCTAGAGTTAGAAAATTGGCCTTTTGCAACTATCCATAGTAGAGATCTGATAAGGAAAGAATCATCAATGGACACTAAACCTGAAGGATCAGAGTATTTGTATGGTGTTGAAAAGTCCCTCTGTAGAGTGTTTCTTAGTTACATGGGGAAAAAATAGTAATTAGTGGAGAAATTAGACAACACTTAGGCTATGACCAAAATTAATTTCATTCACAAGGAGCAGATGGCCATTTTGTGAGAATATAAAGTCAGTATTCTCTCCAGGAAGGCACAACCTGAATCCAGTTACAAGGAATATTAGACAAACCTAAAATGAGAAACATTCTATTTAAAGGTGGACTCAATAATTCAAAAGTGCTGATGTTGCAAAAGACAAAAGGTAAGGAAATGTTCAAGATTAAAGAAGGCGAAAGAAGCTTGACAACTAAATGCGGTACTTGAAGTCATACAGAATCTTGTGGTAGCAGAGGAAAGTGTTATAGAGGACCTTATTGAGTTATTTGACAAAATTGGGATAATGGTGATTGACTAACTAAAAGTAAAATTAACCTGTGTTAATTGTTGAAGTTAATTGTATATAAGTAAAACAATAATCCTATTCATTGAGATACATGAGGACAAAATCTTGAAATATGTTACTTACTCTCAAATTTTTCAGAACACAAATACACACAAGTGTGCACCTATCATATTATAAAGCAAATAGGATAAAATGTTAACCATAGTATATGGAATTTTTTTACTATTTTTATTTTTGCAACTGTTTTGTAAACTTGAAATTATTTCCAAATAAAAAGTTTTTAAAAATCAATCTGTATTTTAAAATTTTAATTTGCCTAGATTATTTTAATGAAGTTTAGATAAAAATGAATTCTTATATTAAATAACTAAAACTTTGAAAAGAATCAGCAAGTAGTATTCTGTTTATGAATATTATTTTATTGCTTTTAAAATGTTATTTTTGGATTCCTAAAAAAATGTCCTTGGGATAACTTTGATTATGTGTTATCTGTGTGTTTTATGTAATATCTGAAAGCATTGATTAAGGATAAATAAATCAATTGATCAGCTAATACATAATATTTTAAGAAAATTCATAAAATACATTTATCTTTAATTTTTCCTGGAGAATTAGAAATAAGATGATATTTTTAAGACAGTTTTTAAAAAATCAAGTGTTCATTTTTTTCTACTTTATTTTCTATTCATTTTCATTTTAGTTTTTTTACTATTTCACTTTTTAAAATTATTTATCATTGCTTCTGATGAACAACTCTTAACTAAACATAGAACTGATGGTTGCAAAGATATTGAAACTAACATTTTTTTCCCCCAGGGACATAAGAGCCCTTATCAGTTGTAACAACTATGCCCTCTGTTCATTGAAATTCAGTTAATAAGTGAATTTTTTGTTCCATAATTTAAATAAGAGGTATTCAGTTAATTCTGTTAAATGATGCACTGTGCTGGGCCAAAGATATAAGCCTTAATACTATTCCTGCTTGAAGAATATGCCAAATTAAGGGCAATTCTGAAACATTTCCACAAATATCAACAGTGTGTAATCCTTTTAAATTCTTAATTACCCTACATCCCACAACATTAATGTTTGAAGGGACAGTTATCTGACAAAACAATTTGTGGTAAAAATAATAGATTTTGTATTACAATGTTGTATTATTTATATACAGTTGTATATAAATCACTTTGGATTCTGTAGTAAAAGAAAATTGCATCCATTTTTAATAACGAAGACATATTTTTATTTATGAAATTATATTATGAAAAGACTAATCCTATTCATATATAAGTAAGTTATATACAAAAATGCTAATTAAATTTAATTGCATTCTTATATAGAAATTAATGATGGTTGAAATTATTTACCCAATTTCTTGAAAACATTTTGAAATAAAATTTGCCTTGGGTAGCTAAAATTTGAAGATGTTTCTGTATAATCCAAATTATCAGATAATTTTAAAAATATATAAATTATTTTCTGTTTGATTCTAAACCAATTAGATTTACTAATTATAAATACCCATAAAATTGACAACTAATTTTAAATGTACTCTGATCTTTGTCTCTGGTATGGGCATGATATTTGTAGTATAAAATTAAAGGAAAGGATGACAAATATTATGTGTAAATAACAAGAAAATGGCTAAGTTTTGTACCTGCTCTCTCCATGTACTTATAATACATTGCCCACATTATCCATGATCTATTCTTATGAAATTATTTTGCTATTTTACTGCCATTTTAGTAGGCACTGTCCCCACTAATTCTCTACTTCAGAGAAATTGAAACCAGCCATATAACCATTGGTTAACTTTCTTAGAATCCAAAACAATGGGTCATTGTTCCTCATTGTAGGAAAAAAAATAATCTCCCACTAAATTAGTCAACATCTGACACTGATATTCAGAAACGCTGAAGTGAAACATTGTAATTGTGCAAAATTGGTCAGTAAGTCTTTTAATACTACAGAAATCTACTGCAACTTGTAGGATTAATTCCATTCTAGAATTAACACATTTTATTCTATTATTGATATTAAAAATTAGCTGTGAACAATCTATATAGGAGAATTGAGAGTTAAACCACATACAGCCAAATTTTAAACTTAAAATAAGAAAACATGAAGAAGCATATGTTTACTGTAATTTTTTTTGACTGTAAATCATGTTGCTAAATTTTTTAGCATATAAAAATACATATATATGTAATACATATTTTACAAATACATATATATTTTATATATATTATATAAAACTGAAACAAAAATTTCACAAAACAATGATCTTGCTAGTTGGTTTTCACTCAGAAATTTTGTCTTCCTTTCTTTTTCACTGAAAGAAAAACACTGGTCAAAACCCCCTAACCTGATTTCATGGTCTGCTGGTAGGTTGTAAACCATAGCGTAAAAAACACTTGCGGAAGAAAACTGTTTTCTACTGTTTATTAGATAAAATATACCCAAAGATGCAATGTTATTTATAAATTGAAGGCACTGTATTATTTTTCTCTCAAAATCACTTAAATCTGGCATCTGTGGCACATGTGTGTAATTCCAGAGGCTTAGGAGACTGAAGCAGGAGGATTGCAAGTTCAAAGCCAGCCTCAGTAACTTAGTGAAGCCCTAAGCAACTCAGTGAGACCCTGTCTCTAAATAAAATATAAAAAGGGCTGGGTATGTGGCTCTATGGTGATGTGCCCCTGAGTTCAATCCTCAGTATTAAAGAAAAAAAAAAAAGTCTACTCATGAATCATTTTGGCTGCCTGTTTCAGGACACTAAGTAAAACTAGTTCAGGCCCTTTAATTTCTGGGTAATGTTGTAAGGACAAGATACATGCTAAAAGTTCTAAAGATGGATAGATAGACCAATAAATAAATTTATTTTTTATTCAGTGTCTATTATAATACATATATTAAAGTCTACTGATGAATGTGTGTAGTGAGCTCACATGTTCTTTCAACAAACATTAGTCAAGTTTCTATTATATTTCCATCACAGTGCTAAATACTAATAACCCACCTGTGGACATAATGGGAAGGAAAAGCAAATAGACAAATTCTGAAGCTCTTAAAGGAACATCATTATGGAACCAATGTGTCTAAAGACCAAGATTTCTAGAAACACTTGCAATTGACATTTATGTAATCTATTGGATGTTTTAGGTTTACCTCTTCTGAAGTAGATTCAGCTATGTTTCCACTGGGCATTCTTAAGGGCTTAGGTTGGGGGCCAGGGAAAGCACTGTGGAGAAGTAGAATTTGAAGTGGGCCTGAGAATAGCTGGAATTTTTTGAGGAGCCATTTAGATCATTTTTCTTTAGTAATTTTGCCCAACGTTGTTCTAAATTTTTGAAAGTCTTTCTTACTTCCTAGTACTTTGTTTTCACTTTTTTGAGATAAAGATTCATCAATTTTTAAATGAAATCAAAGAATGTGGATCTTTTCCTTTAACCTCTGTCAGTGCTAACAGTTATTTATTTCTTTTACTTTTAAATTATTTAAGCATAGAGAATATAATTTTAAGATTCACAGATAAATTAACATGTTTTCCTACCCCCTTTTTAATCATTCATTTATTCACTCAGTATTTAGAAATAAAAAACAAATGCAATGAGCAGTTAGTTTCCTTGGCAAACTGTTCTTCTAAGGAAAATCAGTCAATACATGCTTCTTCATATTTTCTTATTTTAATTTTTTTTTGTTCAAAAAATCTTTCTTGAACAGCGTATTATGTGCTGTTTGGAGTAGAGGATGCAAAAGGAATAAACTGAGTCCATTATTCACAGATACAACATTCAATTTGTAAAATAATGCTATGAAATTGCTATATGAGTGCTATAAAATTGGAAATAATAATCTCCTAAATATTTTATAATCAATATTATGCAACTAAATCTGTCATCTGTTGATGAAAATCAATCTACATTGCCTGTTTAACATTAGAGCTCAAACTTCAGAACTATGTGCAGGACTTGTTAAATCACTGATTGTGACCTCATGCACAGAGTGGTTGATTCATGGCACCTGGGGTAGGATCTAAGAATTTGTATTTCTAACAAGTTTTCAGGTGGTGCCGACGCTGAGGTCCCAGGAGCATATTTTGATTTTAATTAGGGCTCCACAAACTAAAGCCCATGCGCTAAATCTGGCCATTCCTGGGTTTTGTAAATAAAACTTTATTGGCACACAGTCACATCCATTTTTACTTTGTATGGCTGCAACTGTACTTCTGTGACAGAGTTAAATAATTGTGTCACAAGAGATCTTATGACCTACAAAGCTCACAGTGTTTAGTAACTGGCCCTTTGCAGAAACAATTTCCAACCTAAGTTAAATGGATGATCATTATATTATCATTGGAGTCTCACTTGAGATTATTTCTGTGATTTTTGGTTAAATGCTATCCCGACCGTCACAAGTCTAGGCAAGATTTACTTGATTAATGCTTGCTTTCTTTTCTTTTTTCTTTTTGGTACATAATATACAGCTTTTAAGACGTCAACTAGACAGGCTCCAGAAAGTGTTAACTAAAGTGTAAACCAGAAATTCTGTTGAACTCTTCCGGAGTGTGATTATGCCAGTATAACAAAAAGAACCAACAATGCAGCTAAAGAGTGAAGAGTGTACTAATTTAATGGCCAGATCTGTGTTATTTGACTGATAAGCTTACAAATTATAGATGCTTCATATTAGCAGCATATCAGTTGGAAAAAATAGGGAGTGATTATTTGCATGACTTGTTTTTTGTCTGAAATAAAATGATAAGTTTCATTTCTTTCAAAATAAAGAATTTTTAAAAGCAACTAAATAGGATCATAGATTTTTTTCTTTTAAAAAATTAACCAATAACTACTTATCAACCATAGAGTTGTCCGTATTGAGGGAGTACCAGAGCAAATGAATCTCACCAGGAGGTCACACCAGTTCTGTCACTTGGTGGTGGCTCAGTGATACACTATGTCTAACTGTAGTTGATCATCGTGCTGAGTTCAGGCTTTGAAAGGCCTCACCAGAAGAACACAGTTGAAACTTGCTACATTTTGGGAAAACAAACAAACAAACAAACAAACAAAACTATTACTTTGCTGAGACACAGCTTTCAGCTTTACTTTTGAATTGTTTAGATTTAATGCCTGTGGCTGTTTCAAAGCTTGGCCATAGGTTATCTGATACTTCTGCATGGAGAAGTGGTGTCTATGTCCCTTTAACTTAAATCTGGGTGGGCTGTGACTATGTTGTTGAACAATAGAGAGTGATGGAAGTGATGATATGCAATTTCTGAGATGAGGTCATAAAAGGTCAAGCAACTTGTGCTATGGGATAGAGCACTTGCTTTCAAAACTCTGACCTACCATAGAATAACTCCAAATTCTCCCAGGCTACTATGCAGTGAAAAAACCCAAATCACATGAAGAGGACACACAAAGCTTCTTCATCAATATCCCAACTGCATCCCAGCCTACAAGTCATTCCATCCCAGGCACCAGACATGTGCATGAAGAAGTCTCCAGATAATTCACGCTTCTAGCTGTTTGTGTCATCCCTCATCATGCAAGTATTTTCAGCTGAGACTTCAAGCACTATGAAGGGAAAAAAAATGTACTCAAACAACATAGTCTCTGAATTATTTTTTTAAAACTTTCTTTGTAGTTGGACAGAATTCCCTTATTTGTTTATTTTTCCTTGTGCCTCACACATGCTAGGCAAGCACTCTACCACTGAGCCATAACACTAGCCTTGTCTTTGAATTCTTAAGCCATGGATATGTGAGTATTCAGAGTTCCCTTGTTAGGGAGCTATAGATAACTGGTAAAGCATTTCATAATAAGAGTGGGGTATGGTATAAAAAGCCGTCATCATGAAGCAGTTTGGGTGACAGAGCAATGGATAAAAGATTGGCAGGATTTAAGAAAGCTGCTTGTCAATGCTTCATGAAAGCAAGGAAAATACTTCAGAAATTCGAAGGAAAGGAGGTCCTTACTACATAAGTGTGGAAAATTGGCATCACGGTTGCTTGCAACATTGTGGAGAAATGATAATCTAAGGAGATTTCCAGGCAGTGTACTGAAGGCGCTACTTGGCTTCTTTTTATCTATTATAAAACATAATAGGAACATATTTGAATTTTCATATAGAATTTAGAAGAAAAATTGAGGGCTGAAAATGAACTTTTCAAACAGCAAGGGGCAATATAATAAAGGATTACAGGGCAAAAAATCAATCCAGGCTTCTGTCAGTAAAATGCAGGGTCACAGTCAAGATGCAGGAATGGTGGAAGAAGCAGAGATCAGATGCCTTTAAGAAAAGGCAGGAAGAATCCTTAACTTATTTTATCAATAACTACCCTATTCTTGTCTACCACCATGGAATTCTTGTTTACTTTTTGTAAAAGATGTATTCACTGCCTTTACTTTGAACGTACATTTATTATCCTGGAGATGCAGAACCAACCTGTAAGCCTTTTAATTAGTATGTGACTTATGTTCTGACTATTTTAGGGAAAGTAGCATTAGATATCAAGCTGAAGCTGCTGAAAATTCCTTGGCTGCCCTTCAGTTTCTCAAGGGAGTGGATAAGGTTACGACAATAGTTACTAGATAATAGTTTCTTTGCTAAAATTAATTTAAAGGAGGTTCATGGAGGTTGAATGCATTTGAAAAGAAATAGAACAAACAAAATATTCACAAAGAATATCTTTTTCACCTTTCTTCATTCTACCCACCTAACAAGCTAAAAAATTACATGTAAAACATCAAGAGATAAAACGAAATATATGCCTGTATTCATATATCAGAAAACACTAGTTATATTTTATAGCAATGATTTAATGTGTTAATTTTATTGTGTTAACAATTATAGAAAAATGTTAGAAATAAATATGTACAATAGTTAATGCTGGAACAATAAATTCATTTTCTAAATATTAAAATGTAGAATAAAAAAGAATGGAATAATTTTGTATTTCTAATAACTAAATTACTTAGCACTTCAAGGATTTAAAATTTGTTGAATATCCCCAATAATAGCAACAAGATGTTTGTTTCATATAAAGATGTAAATTGCAAATCATTAGTAACAATTCTCAATGTATAATTTTGGGAAGTACTAATGAACTCAACTGATAAGTAATACTGTAACTGGATCATTCATATATATAAAACACTAGTAGTTATAATAATAGTCTCTAATATCACACATTAATAAATGCTTTTTAAGTACGTAATTCAAGTTAGACATCACCTAACTGAAATTTAATGGTGAAACCAGTTAAATTTCATTAATTAAAGACATTTACTTTTTCCTTATACATAGGAATGAATGTAATATGCAGCCACAGTATAAGGTGGTCTTTAGTCAAAATGCAAAATAACCCATGATTGTATATTTGCAAACTAGTTCTCTATATCAATCACAGCAAACACTTGAAGAGATGAAAGAAAACTTAGATTATCTTGTTGAAATATTACAGCCACAAGGCTTAGATTGCTTAAGTGCTCTACCTGGGGTCGTTCATATAAGTATAATAGAAATTCTCTAATTTTAAATTAACTTATATTGAAAGCATTAATCTGCAATTTGACTGCTTAAAATTGAATAAATAGTATAAAATAATGTAAAAATCATTCTTATGGTGAACAGAAAAAGAAACTAACAATAGAATGTCCTCCTCCAACTTTATATTTGAATTGAAAAAATGAAAAAACTATTTAGTATTATGAATTTAAAGAATAACAAATCAACATCAAATTTTGAAAATGCAGCATTGATATGGGAATGTATGTCAGTGGTAGAGTGCCCGATTTGCATTTGTTAGGCTTCGGGTTCAACACCCCATAATGCAAAATGAAATAAATTTAAAAATTTTAAGTGTAGCATTGTTTTGAATGTTTTTTGTTAATATAGAGAATTCCAAATCAGCCTCATTTCTTTTTTGTCCTGGGCTCTGAACTCATTGAAAAATCAAATACCAAATATCAAATCAATGTTACTGATAGAGATGACTTGGAAGATATGTTTTTATGTGACAGACAAATGAGACTACTAATACTGAAACATAGAATTAAGCAGTCGTACAAACCAGTCTTATAAATCCAGGCTCCTAATTCCTCCTGCAATTAAGAAGTCTGGATATCATCTCAAAATGAAAAAAATAAATAAATTTCTTCATCCTGTAGTCAGACTCTATTGTATCCTATAACTTCCCCTTTTCTACTAGCATTAATATGAAACACTTCTTTTGGGATTTCAGATTTAAACTTTTCAAACTCATTGACTTATCTTTCTCATTTTCTTTTTAATTTATGAGAAAAACTGGCTATCTCCTTTAGTGAAGTTATCTTTACTTGTTTATTTTCCATTCCTAGATATACTTGCTATCCCTTTGTGCAAGGATCTCTTAAATTATTTCAAGTTTAAATCACTACCTACTATTTCTAAATTTTTCTACTTTGGCCTATAGCTCTCTGATTAACTTGTATTGTTAGACCTATAATTTATTATCCTGCTCAAAATCATTTTTTGTTTCCCATTGCTACAATAATGCTTTACAAAATGGGATACACAAAAGGGTAGGTGAAATTTTGTGTTTGAGTGGAAATTAATGCATAGTTCAGAATGTTCACTTCCTAATGATTCTAATTCTATGGGGATTCTGCATTTTTCATTACCTTTGAACAATCTTACAAACAGTACTTGTAGGTAAATGATAGCAATGCAAACTACTCCTTAGCTGTAGTCATGTAAACAAATTCTGGCATGGGGATGTTCAATATACTTCCCTCCTCTCTTGGAATGTTCATTTCATTTGTTTTGATCCATAAATGTGACTGTTCTTTGTATTTTCCTTTGAATGGATTTTAACATTTTACCAGTTTCTTCATCAATTACGAGTTAAATAAAATCAATACCATATTCATTGTTTATCTGTTTGACTCATTATTTGACCTTAAAAATTCCTTTGAAAAGAAACAACAGTGATCAGATTTGTGATTTAATATAATTTTTTCTTAGTTTTCAAAACAAAAAGATTTTTAAATGTGTTTTCTACTGGGAACATGAATTAACTACAAATGTGAAAGCAATAAAATTATAAATGGTAGTGAGAAGATATCAGAACAAGTTTAAATTCCCAAGGTATGAAAAAGGCATAACAGTATCTCTGCAATTCTTCTCAATGGACTTACTAACTAGAAGCAACCAGTGCAACTCTATTAAGTAGCTTTAGCCCCATAAATGAGCATAACACATATATGCCTATTTTAAATGTAACTCTTATTATTTGAGGTCAAATAAGAGTAGGTTTTACTTCTCCTTCTAAAAAAGACATTAGCAAAATCAGATAGAACTATTATTCTTGCAGAAATAATTGAATACAAATTATAAATATTTCAAAGAAAAGGTAGTAGAAATTTTATATCTAAAAGGAGAAAAAAAAGCACAAGTCTTGGCTAGGTGGAGTAGACAAAATAAAGGAACAAAAATAACAGGATGGTTGAGACATTCATTCTCTTTCTCCAAAGAACAGAAGTTTAGTAGAGGAGACAGAAATATAGAGAAATAAATACAAAGAATTAGGATAATATATCTGTTTCTTACTGCTATGATAGCAAATTGCTACAAATTTAGTATATTAAAATAAAATGTATTATCTCACAGTTTGATGGATCTGTATTCCTACATGGACTTCACTGGACTAATATCAAGGTGTTAGGAGAGCTACTCTCTTTGCTGGAGCCTCTGGAGACTGTTTTAGGTTGTTGGCAATATTCAGTTTTAGGTGGCTGTTGAACCAGGATGTTTTTCCTTATGGCTGCATGTGAGGGCCATTCTCAGCTTCTAAAGATCACCCGCATGCCCTGGCTTATAGCCCCCTTGATCATAAAAGCCAGAAAGGGCAGGGCAGGTCTTTATCCCACTTTGATTTTCTAACATCTCCTTCTGCTCATTTCTTCTACCTTATCCTTGCACATTTCTCTTTGACTTTTAAGATCTCACATGATTACCTTGGACCCCCAGTACCTTAAGATCAGCTGATAACAATCTTAATTACATTTGCAGGGTCTCTTTACAGTAATACTTAGCTTAGTGTTTGAATTACCTGGTGTTGGGTATCTTGGGACAAGGGAAATCTTCAGAATTATGACTAAAGTGTCCTAATAGCTGTGTTGCATACAGGGAAAACTCAGAGCATAACATTTGGATACCCACTGATGGCATTTGAGGACACTGAAGTTATCATTACAATGCCTGTGACTTTACAATTTTTTTTGTGTGTGTCACTACTGTGATTATTGCCTTAGTCATTGATTTCTATCACAGGTTATGATGAGAAATTTCTGAAATTTTAGTTGCTAAATATCTTCATGAGAATACTTAGGAAAAGTGCATTTAATTCTACTCTTTCCTTTTATGGTCTTCTTTTCCCAGGACTTAATCAGAAGACCTCAGGCATTTGTCCAAACAGCAATTTAAAATAATAATAATAATAATAAACACTGTATAAAACATTTTTTCCGTTGAAAACAATTCCATTTTTCTTGAAACAATCTCCTATACATCTATATTTGTCTCTTTAGAATGAGCTTCTCCAGAAGGTTTCTTCTATTCTCCTGTAAATAGCCTCCCATCATTCCTACTTCCTAAGACCTATATAGTCTCCAGTTAAGCCCAAGTTTTAGGATAAAGGCAGATCCAATTGAGACTAAAATTCTTACTATACAATTCCACCAAGATGTACAGTGGAATCTCTATTTTTCTCAGATTTTGAATATAATTTGAACTCCCTAGTTTAAGGTCTGCTGAATCTAAAGCCTTCCCCATGGTTTTAGACAATTCTCCTCCAGCTTACTACCTCATGCTCCTGTCTCTCTTCTCTCCTTGGTTTGTGTATATTTATTAGTTAAGACTTGCTTTTAGAAGTTTGCAACAGCTCAGTTCAGTGTGTAGTTTTCTCAGTCTGGTTCCACAATGTCATCACTGCCTCAAGTTGCTTCATATTTCTGGTCCTTCAACCTCAGCATGCTGCTTTCATTCTCCTGGCTGCAAATGATGGGCTCGCTTTCAAGCTCTGGATCACACTGCTGGTAGGAAAATAGAAGAGTTAGGATGGCAACCAAATTAAGAAACCAAAATCTTCTTCAATTCACCGTTTGTGTCCCATTGATCAGCACTGTTGACCGGGCATGTTTTCACCCTGAAAAGAAAGGGAAGTTTTGTTGATAAAAAGAAGAGGATATGACATAGGAGAGGTATTTGTAGGATTGCTGCAATGCATTCCTTCTAATTGAAGCTAACTTGAGCGGAGAGGTTTGTCACGCCTCAGTCTCCACCAAAGATCCCTTCACATTAAACATTTTGATGGTTTAATAATCTGACTAAAGAAGTGAGATGAGCTCAGGAATGGAGCAATTTCTCAAGTGTCTTGCGAACTCTACTTGCTACTCTTTCTTTCTCCTGTGCTGTGGTTTGGATGTGTTCCCCCAAAGGTTCTTGTGTTGAGAGCCAGATCTTCAGTGTGGAGGTCTTGGAAGTTAGTATGGAAACTTCCAGATTGCACCTGATTAGGTCATTGAAGTTGCTGCCCTTAGAAAGAATTGGTGTTGTTCTTGTGGGATCCTGGTTAGTTCTTGTGAGAGGGTTAAAAGAACAACCTGGCCCTTCCTTGGCCTCTGACTGCTTGTCTCAGCATGTTATCTCTCTCCTTGCATGCACTCCATGATGCCATCTACCAGGAGTTGCTCACCAGAGCTGAGCTGATGCTAGCACCATGCCCTGGAACCTAAACTCTGTTTTTTTGTAAAGTACCTGACTCAGATATTTAATTATAGTTGACAGAAAATGAACTAATTCATCTTCAATTCACTTAAACAGGGCCACCCTATCCAATACAGAATTCCAAAGATGAATACCTCTGCTGGACATTAATGTCATAATTTCTGACTTTGTTATATAAATGGGTGCCTTGATATAAAAATATATAGTTCAACAAGAAGGAAATAGGGCTGGGGATGTGGCTCAAGTGGTAGCGCGCTTGCCTGCCATGCGTGCGGCCCGGGTTTGATCCTCAGCACCACATACAGACAAAGATGTTGTGTCCGCCAAATGCTAAAAAATAAATATTAAAAAAAATTCTATCTCTCCCTCTCTCTCATTCTCTCTCATTCTCTCTCACTCTTTAAAAAAAATTATAAAAAAAACAAGAAGGAAATATTCAAGCTTTACACATACATTATCCAAACAATAATGTGTTTTACATTCAGATAATTGCAGCCTCCCAGAAGTCAATATTATAGTCTATATGGAGAAAAAAAGTGTTCTCATGCTGTGAGAAAGCAAAGTTTTGAAACAATTCTCCTGGGCCTCAATAGTTTTTAAAAATTCCATAGGCATAAAGTTGTAGCAGTTTGTCAGTAACCAAAACTAGGGTCCTATTTTTTTGTTCTAGCACTTAGAGTGATTGCTATAAGAAGTGTCAGGAGCCACTCTGGAAATACACACCCTTAAGTCCTGAGCAAGAGATACTGAACAATTATTGCGCCCCACAATAACTTGGGCTTTACCTCCACTCGGTGGGGTTGAGTTACACTCACCTGTTACACTCATCCTACCCCTTTGCCCTTTTGGGGGTAGAATGTTTCATGGAACCTCCCCTTGTGTGTCCCTATATAAGAATAAAGAATTCAGGGCTGGGGATGTGGCTCAAGCGGTAGTGCGCTCGCCTGGCATGCGTGCGGCCCGGGTTCGATCCTCAGCACCACATACCAACAAAGATGTTGTGTCCGCTGAGAACTAAAAATAAATATTAAAAATTCTCTCTCTCCTTCTCTCCTCTATCACTCTCTCTTTAAAAAAAATAAATAAAAATAAAGAATTCTAGTGGCTCTCTCACTTTCCACAGACCCCTAAGGTCACAGAGCCACCTCTGGATTTTGAAAAGGTACTCTTTTGCGTGTTTTCTTTGCCGTTTTCTTAAGTTATTGGAATAATCAGATTTTGTGAACCCAGCATTCGGTTGCCAGCTAGGATAGACGGTGATAAGTTAGAAAAAGTCAGGATGTTTTGAGCCTCCTGTTCCTCTTCTGTATAATGGAGTACATCAGGATGATCTTTAAGTTCCAAATATGCTAGTAACCAGCTGTTGCTTTGACTAGAAGGAAAAACATAAGCTAGGAACATGGGGATGGGAGGAGAGAGTGATAGAGAGGCAGAGAGCCAGGTAAATGCAGGCTGGGAAGGAAGGAAAGAATAATGGGAGGTGGGACACTCCTAACCTAGCCCAGGCCCTCAGTCATAAGCTAATGGTAGGCCTGACAAAGGGAAACCTGCAACGACTCACTTTTGGTTGTGGGTGAGCTTTTCTGTGTTGTTGGTCAGTTGCTTTGAGAGACTAGCTCTCGCCTCTAGGTCATCATACAAGCTGCTCCCTGAGCAGGAAGACACCACTTCTTATCTCCTCCACTGTGTGTGGCTTATTCCTAGACCACTTTTCATATTGGCTCAGGAAATACCATTTCTGCAGGAAAGCATCAACCCTTTGCCTGCCTCCCATCCCCATTTTGAGTTATGTGCTCTTTTATTTCCTTATATTGTACTCTATCAGATGTACCTTTTTATACAGGTATAATCATGTATTAATTTGGTAAAGCATTAGGTCAGCAAAGTTTATTGAGCAGATACTATGAAGGAAAGCACTGTGATAGGTATTTCAGTTAAAGAAATTAAATACAGTATTGTTTTCTGGGACTGAATAGTCTATCAGAGAAAGTAAAAGGAAAGATAAATGCTATATGAGGAGTGTGCACAGAGTTGTATAGGGCAAAGAGGTGCAGCATTTAAATAAAATTAAAGGAAACAGAGGAGGCTTTGTAGAGAAATCTCCTAAGCTGAAACCTGAAGGATAAGAATGATCTAGCAAAAGAGGAGGTACCAACAGGCAGGCCAGCTGAAGGCACAGCATAGGCAAAGAATGAGGGAAACTCAGCACAGCTTGAGCCATGAAGTCACTTAGTCAAGGTGTTGCAGGATGCCACTATCCTGATAGTGGGGAACAGGGACATTCATGATAAGCCCTGCACACATAATCTAAGTATATCCTAAAAAGAGAAACTGTAAAGAGTTTTCTTTTTAAATATATTTTTTAGTTGTAGATAAACACAATACCTTTATTCAATTTATTTATTTTTATGTGGTACTGAGAATCAAACCCAGTGCCTCACATGTGCTAGGCAAGTGCTCTATCATGAGCTACAACCCCAGCCCTGTAAAGAGGTTTTAACTAGGGGTATGATGCAATCATTCATACACGAGTGGCATGAAAATGCATTTAATTTTTTAAACTGTTGATTTTTTAAAAATGTTACTGTATCGTAATCATGTTTCCATCTTTGTCTTACCTACTGGACTATGGATTTCTTTGAAAGCAAGAACAATATTTTACTGGAATCTCTTTACTTAAGGAAACTGCCAAACAGTAGGCATTTAATAAACATTTGTGGAATGAATGAATAAATAAATGAAAATTGAATGTGTGAAGTTGGGTGAAAGAAAAGTGAGCATGTTAAATATAATCAGAGATGCTGCCAAGCTGAAAACAGAATGGAAATGACCCTGAAGCTCATTACTTGGAGCACAGAGCTATTTTTTAGTGTTTTAAATCTTGAAAACACCTTTATAAAACAGTAGATAGAAATTTAAGTTTAGAGAAGGGATAGGTAGGAATTGTTTAAATGTATTTTCTTTTTAATGCTAATATATAAATAGTATTTAATCAATAAACTGTAATGTTAATGATATGATTTTTAATGAAAAAAGCAACCTTGACTAGATCAAGTATATCTTTTTAAATATTTATTTATTTTTTAGATATAGTTGGACACAATGCCCTTTATTTATTTATTTTTATGTGGTGCTAAGGATCAAACCCAGGGACTTGCACATGCTAGGCAAGCACTCTACCGCTGAGATACAACTCTAGGCCCAGATCAACTACATTTTTTTTTTTTAAGAGAGAGTGAGAAAGGAGAGAGAGAGAGAGAGAGAGAGAGAGAGAGAGAGAGAGAGAGAGAATTTTTAATATTTATTTTTTAGTTTTTGGCGGACACAACATCTTTGTTGGTATGTGGTGCTGAGGATCGAACCCAGGCCGCACGCATGCCAGGCGAGCGCGCTACCGCTTGAGCCACATCCCCAGCCCAACTACATTTTTGAGATGAACTTTCATGTCCATCTTCTATGAAACACTTAGATTTTTTTAAAAAAAAATTTTAGTTGTAGATGAACACTTACCTTTATTTTATTTACTTATTTTTATGTGGTATTGAAACAGTGCCTCATATGTGCAAGGCAAGCTCTCTGCCACTGAGCCACAACCCCAGCCCCATAGATTTTTTGATTTTAAACCAGCAGTAAGACCCATCCCATGCCACTCCTAGGAACCAGCTCCAATATTTTAAATTTCAGCCATACCTCAGAAAGAGTAAATACATGCAAATATCTAAAGGACAAATTGCTATCATCTCTCATAATTAACCATATCAAGTGGGCAGTCTAGTTATTCAAGACCATGAATCCCTAACTAAGATGGAACCACATATTGGTGTCATAAGACATTAAACCATAGGCCTAATTCTTAGGAATAAGCTCTTTCAAGGTACCTGGTCTTGCAAACTCACACGTATAAAATACAACAAATTTTATATATGGGTTTAATCTTTATTGCAAAGACCTCCAAATGCTTTAATTAATCCTCAAAACCTCTATTTGGAAGACAGCAGGTATTGTCTTCATCTTATAGAGTGAAAAATTGAGTCATCTGAAGATCTTGGCTTGGATCCAGTTCCCAGAAGTGGAACGTGAAAGGAAAAGAAAAAAAAGCACCTTAGATCTGTTGCCACTTGGTTTAGAGCTTCGGTCACTAAAGTTTGGCAGCCAACTACATGCTAATTATAAGCTGATTTCATCCTGAAGTTCATCTTGACAGATGCTTTCCTATTGGTAGATTTTGAAATATACACTGCCTATGAAGGAAAAGCTTTTTCTCCCAGGATTTCCCCTATTTGAATTTGAAAATATTTGGTAAGAACAAATTTGCCATTGCATCTTTTTAAAAAATTTAAATGAATGAACCATTTAACAAAACCTATATTTTAAAAATATACTGTGAATGTTTCAAACTAATATTTTTTATTTAAAAAAATTAACTACTTTAACTAATATGTGTAATGAACATATTATACATTCATATAAAACTCTTAAGTGTGATGTTTATTCTATAAAGATACAGGTATGATGTAAAAATAAATGGTAAAAACAAACACTCGTGGATCCACTATTCAGCTTAAGAAATATATTTCCAATAACTTTGAAGCCCTCTTTCTTCATCCTGAAAGGTAGACACTCAATGATATGTTTATAATTTCCTTAATTTTTTTTAATAGTCTTGTCACATGTGAAGCAACATGCCAAACATGGCATATTGTTTTGAACTCAACATAAATTGGATTATACTGTATGCATTCTTCTTTGGTTTGCTTCCTATGTCATCTTAACTTTAGTACTTAATTCAGTTATGAATATACAACAGTTTATTTTTTCTATTTGTGAGTCAAATAACATATAAATTATTTTTTCCCTTCTCCTTCCTTCTTTTCACCCTCCCTCACTCCCTCTCTTTTGGATTCCCTCCCATTTCCTTGCTTCCTTCCTTCCTTCCTTCCTTCCTTCCTTCCTTCCTTCTTTTATTTCTCTATTATTAACAGTACTATTATGGAAATTCCTGAATGTAACTCCTGAAGAGGGATATAACAAGATTGAAAGGAGAACTTGGTCTACCTGTATATTGATAGATTATTTGGAAGGTGATATTAGGAAGTAAGAGTGAAGAACTAAAGTTCTCTTGAGTCAAACAAGAAGGAGAGGAACCAGTAGAGGGTGTAGTCTGCTGTGGACTGAATGTTTGGGTCCCTCCAATATCCATATGTGGATCCTAATCCCTAGTGTGACTATATTTGGATGTAGGACCTCTGAGGTGTAACTAAAGTTAAATGAGATCCCATAGGATTGGAGACTTGATCCTGTAGAGTTAGAGTCCTTTAAAGACCCCAAAGAGTATCTCTCCCTTCCTGCCACGTGGGGACATAGCAAGAAGGTGACCATCTGTAATCTGGAAGAAAGCCTTCACCAGGAACCAAATCCACATGTACCTTGATGTAGAAATTTTTAGAAATTCCAGACAATTGGGCAAATAAGTTTCTGTTGTTTTGAGTCATCTGGTCTTGGTATCCTTTTATGGCCAGCTTATCAGACTAAGATATTGAACATTGCAGGAACAAAAGTGTAGAAATACTTGTAATTTTATGTTGCATCAACATTCACTGCAAGAATAGGGATGACTGCCTCATATCAGAAGCAGTGTTTGTCATTCAGTTTCCAGCTCTGATCCAGATATCTGTCCCATATAACAACCTCCTAGTAATCGCCTCCCTATGGGACATGTAGATACAAGCTCCTGGGCTCATCACACTGATGCCCACACCCTGCATGGACCGTGCAGATATACTGTAGTGACCATTCCTCAGTCATAGCATGGCCCCACTGGACTTGTGTCTGCTTGCTAGTTGTATCAGTTAACACTCCCTGTAAGAAAGCTACTTAGATAACACACTGGACCACAATAAAGGCCAACTTCTGTCCAGCTCCCCATCTGCTGGTTGTATTCGATGCCCCTAAGACCATTCCTCATTGATAACTCTTTTCTCTCTTGACCTGTAAGTAATAAAGCAATTCTGTTATTTAATGTGTTTTATTGTGCTGCTTCCTTTACAAGTCACCTAGATAACACACACAAATCTAACTTTTTTCACATTCAAGGCTCTTCCAGAGAGTGGCTATGTTTGCCTGAAATTTTGATGCAGGTCAGACAAGAATCACAATGGTTTCTACCAGTTCATAAAAGCTTCCTGTGAAAGGGGACCTTGCCATGGGTTGGATACTTAAGAATTAGTCTGACTGCTAAGATAAAGAGATAAAAGTATTGCATGAAAGGTGCACTATAAATATCCATAACCAAATCCTCTGGTGTTCCCCACCAGGGCAGGGCTAGAGTTTATTATAGCCACACTCAAGACAGAGACATTAAAATGAAAGCATAGAGAAATAAAAACTGGGGTGTAATATTCTCTTGATAATCTCTGGAGGGGGAATCTTTGGAAAAATCAAATTGAAAAGAATAGACACGAATGTAATTTTTATTGTCTTTTGTACCTATGTGTTCTTTTGTCAGCTAGTGTGCTTTCATCATGTTCTAGTCTGTCTAATATTCTTTCAGTTCAGCCAATGGGGCTCTTCTTTTGTATTTTTGATAGGATCAACATGCTAGAAACCAATTCTTTTAGATTTGCTTATTTGAGTGAACATTAATTTATTCTTTAGATTTTGTTTTGCTGGATATAAAATTTTTGGTTGACACTTTTTTTTTTCTTTCAGCACATTGAATATATCATCCCACTGCCTTCTGGCTTTGTGATTTCTGATGTAAAGATGAGAAAGTTCTTCATTTATTCCATACAACAGCAGAGCATATTGGTCAGAATTCTAGCTTTCGAAAGAGACAGCTTGAGTTCAGATTCTTTCTCTGCACTGGTTGTGTAGCCTAAGACAAGTGGCTGCTTGTAGGCTTAAATTTATGTCCTGTAAAATTAGAAGGAAAAATAATTGGCATAGTTCTAGACACCCAGAAAGCACTCAGTAAGTTATAGCATTAATAAAATGATCAGTATGTCACTATAGGAGAATATTTCTCTTATAATCATAAGAGAAAACTCTGCAATGTATAGACAAAAAAATCTTAAATAAAATGCTATTTCATATGATTAATAATAAGTGAAAACAAATTCATTATTGGCAAGAAAATTTTCCCTGGAACTCAAGAATGCTTCAACATATGGGATTCTAATAATAGAATGGATTTCTTTGTCTCTGGTCTTCCTTCTATAAGTGAGATGATATTGATAACCCTGCCAGATTACATCTCTTAAATTACCATACCCAGGCTTTAGTAATCTATAAGCTTTTCCCCATTGGATTTGTTTTATCCATACAATCAAAGGCTTAACTTGACTTCAAGTCCTACATCCATTTTCTTGTCCCCAACTTTTATTTGAAATTTTTCTTTAGCTCTTCTCCCATGCTAACTTTAGATAAATAATAAAGAATAAACATATGTCTTCTACTTTTCTCCCTCTTTCCTGTGTTCACATAACACTACCTACCCCTCAAACTGTAACTCAAACGCTTTCCTACAGATTATTTTCTATAACTGTGTGCAGTTATATAAATTATATCTTTTATATATTTTTCTGTATTTTATATATTTTTGTACTAATTCTCAATTTGTACTATTATTATTTAGAGAAGCTTTAATGTTCTTTTCTTTAATTATATTAGTCTATAAGAGAAATAAAATAATACTTACAATTACTGAGGGAATATTTGGTGATTTTAAGATCATCTTTACAAATCACACTTTGTAAAATTTTAGTCTCAGCTAGCGATCTTTTTCAATTATGAAGAAACAAATTTATCTTAGTTTTTAGAACATTTAATATGTTCTGATCAAATGTGTCTGCTTAAAGTTGTGTTCTAACAGAAACTTAAATTTTAAATTATATGCTGTTTCACATATGAGTTTATCAAAGAGCAGATGTGTCTAACTCTCTTTGAGATGGTGGTCATAAAAATAAATGAATGGGATTGGGTAGAGGAATAAAGTTGAGAGGGAGAATCCTCTACATATGTAACGTAAATATGAACTCGAAGTGACAAGACAGAAAACTTAATTTGGGGAAACAGTTGCTGGGTTTCTGTGGTCTTTCTCTTTTGGCTAGTGTAGGAGGCTGGAGAAAGAGGACTACAAATGAAAATTCTGTTTTTCAGAATCTACCTATCTATCTATCCTTCTGGGGCAAGTTCTTTGTTTGTATTATATGGAACTTGGAAAGAAAAAGACAATTGGAAAACATTGGCAATTTTTTTTAGAAGATCAAATGCTTTTATAGCCATGTAACACCATCGTTCTGAATGTATCCCAATAACAGAGAGAGAGAGAGAGAGAGAGAGAGAGAGAGAAAGAGAAGGGAAAACTGTTCTGTTCTTAGCAAAGTATAGGGAAAAGAATGAAAAATAATTGAGAATAAATAAAATGAGTGTCGAGTGTAACCCTCAGTATCCTTTAAAATTTACTTCTTTAATATGTACTGTTTCCCTGATATTATAAAGAATTGTTTAATGTAGACATATCATTTTGACTTGCTCTCATGTAATGAAAATGTAGATTATTAGGCCATAAAAACTTTAGAAGTGCACTTATTATGTAGCAATATATTTAAAACAAAAGGCAAAGAAACAATAACAAAAAAGGAAGTAAACAGCTTCTTCTTCTTACTAAATCAGCAATGCTGTCAGGGAATCTATCTCATATTTAATTGGAATCCTTATATTCTAAATTTGTTATAAGTTTTTGGTTATGGAAAATAAACCATCCTATATCAGAGATGGATTTATAATAAAACTAAATGGAGTCCTATTTCTTGCCTCCTCACCTGCATAAGCTCCTTCCAAGACTTGGGAGGGACTCAGATACTGTGTTATGTGGGCTTATATTTTCACAATGTTTGCAAAATTAGAATATTTTAATTGCATGCAGACTGCTCTTACTTTGTGTTATGACCATTGCAATGTTTTTCCTTGGTACTAAACAACAGTAGAATGGACATGGGCATTTTGGGGATCCAGCTGAAAGAATGTGGAGGGTTAGATACATATAGTTTGGGTTTCATGGACATATTTTTGTGGTTTATAATCATTTCTTTGTGTATTACAGTTGTTGCTAGTTACCCCAGAATAGGAATTGCATCCAGGAATATCCATAGTTATGGCATACTGATGTCATGAAATGAAGATCTGGGGCCACATGTTGTCAAATGATAGGAGCTTGTCCTATGGCACTTGCTTCTGGACCTATGTGGGAAGAAAGAACACATAAGGGGTTAAAGTGTATAGATCCAGAAAATAATCTGTGGAAAATTCTTCTATTTGTCAGGATGTAAAACTTTAAGCAGAGAATGAATTATCACAACACCTAGTCAAAATGGAAATCCTATCTCATCAGGAACACTTATCATGCAGCACAAACAATCATCAATGCATCATACATATTTTTTTCCCTTTTTGTCAGGAATTACACAGTGGAGAACTGATTGAAGTGCGTGTTTGTGGAGAACAAACTTGTGAGTACTAGAAAAAGCTTCATTTTTAAATTTCATAGAAGAGGTTGTGAGGGGAAAGCGGGGGGAAATAAGGGAGAGAATTGAACAACAGCAGATGAGGTAGAGAGGGAAGATGGGAGGGGAGGGGAGGGGAGATAGTAGGGGATAGGAAAGGTAGCAGAATACAACAGTCACTAATATGCCATATGTAAAAATGTGAGTGTGTAACCGATGTGATTCTGCAATTTGTATTTGGGGTAAAAATGGGAGTTCATAACCCAATTGAGTCAAATGTATGAAAGATAATATATCATGAGCTTTTTAATGTTTTGAACAACCAATAAAAAATATAAAAAAAGAAAGAAAAAGCTTCATTTTCTATAAATACAACACATACATGCCTTTTTTAAAAATAGAGTTTGAACCACACACACACACACACACACACACACACACACACACAAAGCTTATATTTGTGTGAAATCACATTTTTGTGCATCTTAATATCAAATTAAAAATTCAATTGACCAATCTAAATGAAAGATTGACTTGCTTTCCTTTATATCATCTAAACATCATAGAGGAACTTTGTTGTAGAATGAGGGAAAATGATGGGTGTTCAATATAAGTAATAATATATTTAAAATTATTAATATTTGTGCTATTTGTCAGTATTTTTAAAGTTGCCATTTGTTATGTTCTTTCTTCATTCTGAATAAAAGATATTCTTCTGAGTAATGAGTTTTGTTTTTCTTTTCCTTAAAATAAATTTACAGAATTATAGGTTTGATTCACAATATCTATATTTTCTCCTCTGTACCATGTAACAATAGTTAAAACTTATAGTCATTTTAATTAAAAAACTAAGATGAAGCATATATTTTTTAAAAAATCAATATAAACAGCATATAAAGTTTTCATATGCTATAGAAGTCACTCATTCCTTTGTTCCTAAGAGCAATGATCCTTGTTTCTTCAATCTTTTTTATATGTTATATTTTGAACACCCTCACTATCCCATAGAGCTTTCTCTGATGTTGGAGATGTTCTATAGCTATGCCATTATTTTGATAGCCACTGTCTGTGGCTCTAGAACACTGGAAATGTAGCAGGTGAGTCTGAGGAAGTGAATTATTAATTTTATTTAAGTTACATAGTCAAGCAGAGTTAGTAGCTTCCATATTGGGCGACATAGTTTATACCTTTAATCAACTTTAATATTAATTCTTCATGTCTTGGCCACATCTCTATCTAAGTCATTGAGGACAGAAATCTACAACTATATGCAGTAAAATCCTAACTTATAACTAAGGTAATATATATGATCCAGAAGGTTGGTTCTTCATCTTTCAATAACTTCTCAAACCATGCATTCTTGTGTTTTGAATAAAAGACATTCTGGGCATTTTTCTAGGCAGGGCCTTATTTATCATCTTTATTGTTGGCAGATGCTGGAAAGCTTAAATAGTTTCTAGAAATTTTTCTTTGAAACATGCTTTATTTGGGTGAAATGCCCTGAATCTATTGACATCACAGTTGTCTAAAACTTGTGCTTATTCAGTTAGCTTGACAAAAGTCTGCAAATGAACAAATGAAGACTTTGTGTTATATTTCATGGATCTACAAGTGGAGAGTGATGGACAAGGCAGATGCACCATGACCTGCTCCCTGGAAGATGACTGTTTATGCCCAAGAGCAATTCCTGGAATGCAACAGGAAGCTGCACGTGACCACGCAGCTAAGTGGGATATTTTTCCAGACTTCCTCTTAGAGGAAGGACTGGTTTTCATTCCCCACCAGGCTCAGAAGAAAATCACTCTGAAAACCACATAGAAGAAAATACATATTTAAAACAAATGTAACTTTCCCAAGATTTAGGATTCTTTGCAGAATAATTCCCAGATAACTATTGCAACATCAGGAGTTAGAAATCTAAACAAAAGCTTCAGAAAAACCAAGAGTCTTGACATTGAAGTCTGGTATACTGCAAAATTATACTGAAATTCAATAGCAGTTTCTAAGCGATCTCTCAATTTTTAGGACTGCAAAAATTTACAGAAGACTGCAAATCTGAGTCAAAACACTCTTCATTGTTACTTCCCATTTTTCATTGCTTATGTTTTTGGATAATGTTCTCATACCACTGGACTGAAAGAATACAATTCTTTTCCTATTGAATACAGTACTCTAGATGTATATAATCTGAACACAGAGATAAAACTTAAATGGTTAGGCAACCACCGAGATATTTTTATTTATTTATTGTGTTCTTAGGCTAATAGGTGAAGAAGGATTTCATTTTGTTTAGAATAAATCTCAATGCTGAGGGATGCAAAGTCAGTTTACTTCAATAGTCCTAAGAAATCCAGTAATAAAAACTTTTTGAAAGTTCAATTTTAATAAGTCTTATATTTTGATATTTAAATTCTCAGGGGTATAAACATTTGTTAATTTTTTGTGGCTTAATTCAGCTTATGTAGAACTAAAATTATTTTCACCAAACTTATGGACCCAATACAAGAAAAATAATACATAATACATAACGAGAGTTCAGAAGTACATCTATACATATTAGCAAGTGATTCTCAAAAAGGCACATAGTCAACCCAGTGGCAATTTAGCCTCTTAAACAAATAGGGCCCAGAGCAAATGGATATCCTCAAGCAAAAAATAAGAAAGTCAAATATAATCCTACTTCATATTACTTCAAAACTTACTCAAATTTATAATTGAGTTAAATATAAACCCTAATACTATAAAACTTTTAGAAGGAGGCATGGAAAAATTTTGAGCTCTTAACTTAGGCAAAGAGTTTTCAGCTAAGAAACCAGAGCATAACTAAAATAGAAAAAATTAATAGACTGAACTTCCTCAAAATTTAAGATCTTTCACTCCTTGAAAGACATTGTAAGAGAATGAAAAAATAAACCACAGACTGGAAGAAAATATCTGAAAATCATTTTTTTGATAACTACATGTATCCAGAATATTCAATGGACTCTCAAAATTCATTAAGAAAACAAAGACAACTTAATGAGCAAGAGATTTTAACAGACATACTTCACTAAAGATATCCAGATATAAAATAAACATAAGATGTCCAACATCGCTATTTGTTGCAGAACTGGAAAATAAATATTAAGGGAGATAGGACTACATACACTATAATACCTGCAATTGGAAAGAAGGACCATGTAAAGGGTTGGTGAGGATGTGCAGGAACTGGAATTTCCACACCACTGGAATTCAAAATGCTACAACTACTTTAGAGAGCCATTTTGGCAGTTTCTTCAATAATTAGACATACATCTATATATAATACAACCATTTAAATTCTAGGTGTTACTCTAATGAAAGACTCAAAGAAAGATGTGCACATTAGTGTTCATAGCAGACTTATTTGTGATAGTTAGAAAAATGGGAAAAATAACCTCAATAGGCACCCAGAGGTGAATATACAGACAGGAGAATGTATAAACAAGTATGGTTTATTCATACAATGGAACACTATACAGTACCAAAAAGGAAAACATACCTCAACATGAACAATTCTCAAAATAATTATGTTGAATGACCAACAATAAAAAAAAAAAAAAACGGATCCTTTGGGCGATGCCTCATATCCAAACCATAACAGAGACCAGGTCTTCAATAGATGAGTCTTTGGGGGACATTCCAGACTCAATTTATAACAAATATGCATGACATAAAACTGTTTAATTTTTTAAAATTTTAAAAAGAGTGCTCTAAGAAGTCTTAGGACTAAAAATAAATCCTTATACTCAAATCATTTTCACAGTCTTATAAAAGAGACTATGTGAGGTCCCAGCAAATACCAAATAAAATACCAAAGAAGCAAATGCTCAATCTCCAAATAAGTCCTAGTAAACACCAAGAGGAGAGAAAAAGAGAGTCCTATGATACTATCTCCTGTCTCTGTCAATGGCATCAGTAATTTATTTGCTAAAGCAAAACCTTGGGTGTCCTCCTTTATCTCCTTTGCTCTTTGTCAAATTCCAAAGTTATAATTTTGTTTCTATCCTATATTGAATAGAGTCTAAATGCATCTTATTTCTGTCTTGTTTTCTCTGGTTCATAATCCATTGCTTGGTCAGATCACCTTCATTTCCTATCTGCCAATACTTTCTAACCCTTTTCTGTTTCCAGTCTTCTTCCCCTCCAATCCAAAACCATGTGACAGAAGGCAGCAGTTATGTGCACTGGCAGGGAAAAGAAATTGCTACCAAAGGAGAAGGTTCTAGCTGTAAGAGGGCGGGTGACAAGACCTAGGCATTTGGTAGAGGAACCGAGCCCTCGCGGGACACAGCCCAGAGCGACACAGGGAACCAATACTAATTTCACATTTTTCCCCCTTCTTCTGTCTCCTGACAATCTCTTTTATTGGCCAGACTCAAACTGAAAACCAGGGAACCTCTTTGATCCAGTCCAAGTTCAATCTTTTAGAGCACAGACCAGGGCAGAGAAGGGAGAGAGTGAATTTTGGAGAGGCACAGAGATATCAAAACATGCTTCTAAAACACAGAGTGGTCATATCAATGCTTTATGAATTAGCTTTGTGTGTTTTGGGGAATAGAAGTAGAACTTTGCCCCTATCTTCAAAGTCAAAAAGTAAAATTTTGTGACTATCATTGTTTATTTGTAGAAAAAATTATTTGATGAACTAATTAGATAGCTGTAATTTATTAAGTACCTTTACTTTACAGGCACTCTCCAGAGTACTTAATATATACAATCTTATTCAATCCCCTCGATAGTTCTTTGAAAGTTATCGTTAAAGATGTTGTATTCCTGATTCTCCTGATGAGAAATTGTGTCTATCTTTACTTTGGTGTCATGTTATACATTAATAATCTTAAGGGATTCCCCAGACAATTGTAGGGAGGAAGATATGAAGCAAAATGACAATTTAAATAATGCAAAGTTTCCTTATACCTGGCTCTTTAACTCTCAATACTGAATGAGAAGGTAGAGTTTATTTATTTTGTATCCTGTGATCCTTAAACACACACCAAGTAATTTATCTGGTATTTGGTGGAAGAAATAAGGCAAGAAGAAAACTAACTACTATGAATTATTAAGAGATGATATGTTGTTTTCCAATGTACCCCAATTTGGTACCTATTTTCACCTTATCCACTGACTTTAAAACCTAGCTTTGGGGCTGAGGCTATAGCAAGTAAAGTGCTTGCCTCGAAAGTGTGAGGCACTAGGTTTGATCCTCAGCACCACATAAAAATAAATAAAGTTACTGTATGTTCATCTACAACTAAATAAATATTTTAAAAAACAAAACAAAACAAAAAATAAAACCTAGCCTTTTGCTAAAATGGCTCTAGTCTTAAGAATTTGGGCCCAATTAAAGCAGGCTGGTTATAAAAGCATGTCTGATTATAAACTCCTTGCTCTTCCGCACCATCATGTATAGCTTAATAAATAAAAGAATAGAAACTTGTCAACTTCTTTTTCCAAGTAGAATTTGGATCTGGAGATTATTTCCTTTTTTTTCTCAATTTGCTGTTACTTGATATTTTTGAATGCTTATACCTTAAAAGGCAATGGAAATTTTATATATCTTGCCATTATCATTTATTGGTGTGATTTTTATGAGGGAGGTATTCATAGTTTAGTGTGTAGGAAATGTCAAAATTCTATTGGATATAAACAAGTTTATTTCCATAACTTAAACAATAAATGCCAGAAAAAAATGTTAATGTCTTCAAGATTATCAGTTTGAGAGTAATAGACTATTTAATAATTAGTTGATAAGTTTTGATAAATTTTCTCCTTTGAAATTAAGTAAATGAATGATTGTTCACAAAATTTGTTTTTGTACTTTAAGTAGGTTTCAATTTTTTGGATTTCAGCCAAATTTGAATAGACACCTGATAGAGTATCAAAAAATAACATTTAATTTTCATTTAATAGATAATTTCGTGATTTTTGACAGATAGTTCAGAAAGTTTAAAAATTTAGTGACAGCTGAGTGCCAAAACTCATTCTATTCTTTTCTACTTACTTATTTCTCAATGCTTACATTGTTAAAATGAAAAATTGCAAAAGAATTGATGCTGACACCTGTATCTGTCTGACCACATGAAATGTGGAATAATTGGGAAAAAGAACCTGTTCTCATCTGCTTCAAGTAAGAGATGCATTCCTAGTAAGTTTTTTTATATTTATCAGTTACGATTTGTAATGTATCTGTGTCATTTTAATCCGTTGTTTGTTAATAGTATGTAGAATAAAATTTATATATATATTAGTTATAGAGAATCTGATATGTAATCATCAAAAGATACCCATGATTTTCAATTTTTAAGCACGGTACAACATATAAGAATTCATTTCAATGAAGGAAGAGAATAAAAACACAAGTTAAAAAGAAAAAAACGTGAAATGAATGGTAAAGATGAGTTTTGTTTTAGTTGTGATGATAATGTAATATATATATCATTAAGATATTTAGCTTTCCCTTGATAAAATTTAAAACAATGACTTAATAGTTTTAATTTATAATGTCATATTTACACTATGTTATGAATTGTATGTATTTTAATAATTTACACTCATGATGAAAAATTTTAGGTGATTTAAAAATACATGAGGGGTGCTTGGTTTTTTCAAAATGAGTTAGGAGCTGTGTGAGTAAAATGTTCCTTTAGCTTTTGAACTTGTGAAGTGCTTTAAGGTAAATTTGTGTTCACAATAGAAAATGTCTTAGTTTGAAGGAAGTGGTTCCAGAATGTTTAAAGTTAATCTTAAGGAATTTGTACCAATTTCTGAAAGAGCCTCCTCTGTATTTAGAATGCACACCCTTCCTGAGAAAGAGAAGAACTCTGTGATACAGAGATGAGTGGATTCCAATGCATAAGATGCATGTTTCAATAACTGAACATTGGGCTGATAGGTAAGAGTGCAAAGAAATTAAAAGTTCTCAATGTAAACATCGAAGCTTAGCTTTCATCAGGTTTACTGCAGTATCGAATAGTCTTAATTCTCTTGCAGGAATATTCTTCAGTGTTGATATTTTAAAAATAAATTAGGAGAAGAGAACTGAATTTAACTTTTCTTTAATTTATATTTATAGGTTAGCATAACCTTATTCAGTTTATTAAATGCCAATAAGCACCAAAAATAAAAATAATTGTTGAATAATCAGTTAAACACACAAAAGTATTTTGATGATTTAAATTATAAACTTTCAGGGTGCTCATATCTCCTTTGATTTTAATTCTTGCTTTTGAAACCAGGGAGGAAAAACATAATAATCTTTGTTTTCTCAATTTCAATACAAGGTGATATTTGAGTAAGATAAAACTAAAAAGAAATGATCCCCAAATGAAGGTGATGTTAAAGAAGTAAGGAAATGGCATGAACTTTTTTTCTTTTTTGACAGTGTAGTCTTCATGTATACCAGCACCAAAGTCAATCACAGCAATAGTAACAAGCTCAGAAAATTATAATAAAAAGTGGCATGGTTTTCATTAATTAAATCACAATAAAGCCTGCTGCAGTGGCACCCACCTGTAATCCCAGTTACTCAGGAGTCTGAGATTAGAGCATAGCAAATTCAAGGTCAATCTCCACAATTTAGGGAGATCTGGTCTCCAAATAACAATTAAAAAAAAAAAGATGTAGAGATGTTAAAGCTATGATAAAGTCCCCTTGTTTCAGTCTCTAGTATTAGAAGAGAGTTTGGGAGGGGGTGTTGTGAATGAATAAACAGACTCTGAGCAGAGTAATCTTGTCTCTGCCAAATAGTGAATTATTTTTTCAGTAAATCTAATTCACTTCCCAAGCATAGGTTTTTTTCCTTTCATTGGTGGAAACAAGGAAGGACTGAAGTCTCACTGAAAAATCAGGGGACACCTTTTCCAGCTGAAATGAAAGGAAGCCATGTACTTAGGAAAGTTGCCAGCACCAACAATTATTACCAATGGGTGTAGTGACTGCATACTTGTCATCTCCGGGTTTTTTGTAAATATAGTCTGGGTTCTGGTGATGTTGGTAGATGGTCCAGTGAAGGGTTCTACCACTGACTCTCTGTTGCTCAACTGCATTAAAGATGAATAAATCAAGACTTGAAGAATGAGAAGTTACCCACATTAGATGATATGTAGATGGTGGAACTGGAATTTTTAATGTCTGATTCTAACCTGATATTTTGAAGTGCTATGTTACCTTGTTGTCCAATACACTTTGAGTTTTCAGAAACTCACAGACTGAGTTATAGGTTTTACTGAGTTCCAACTTTTGGCCCACCTGTCTCCAGTGCTGGTTTTGAGTGAGGCCCTCAGGACTGTGACTCTGCAAACCCACCTGGCTATCTGAATACTTTCAGGTATTTGTCTACCTACATACCCGAGGATGAAAACTTGAAAACAAAACAACCACCTCAAACAAAATCATGTTAAGATATCAATAAAATTACAATTGATCATTTCACCTTTTTTCTTTCTTTTTTTAAGAGAGAGTGAGAGAGGAGAGAGAGAGAGAATTTTTAATATTTATTTTTTTAGTTCTTGGCGGACACAACATCTTTGTTGGTATGTGGTGCTGAGGATCGAACCCAGGTCACACGCATGCCAGGCGAGCGCGCTACCGCTTGAGCCACATCCCCAGCCCGATCATTTTACCTTTTTAAAAAATTAAAGTATGTCACATGTAACAACTTTAAAATCAATCTTGAGACAAAAATCTATGTAAACATTCAATGTATATCAGGTGTAAATTACCTTTAATTCAATTCTCTGATACCACTTAAGGGATTCTATTACATGTAGCAAAAGAAAGCATTTTTCCTGATTATATGATGTGGGAGAAAAAATTTGAATTTATTCTCCTAAAAAAACCGTATGTGTTTCCACAAACCTGCCTCATTCTTGAAATCCATGACATATTAAAAAATACTCAGGTATCTTGGAAATTTCCTGTGCATTTTTTTTTATGAGGAAAATTGTAAAGCCCTTAAATAGCCCCAATATTCTTTTGTTTATTTTTGTGACTGCTTCACGCTGACCATAAAGAGAATCAGGCTCCTTTATGGTTCTTGCTTTACTTAAAACCACTATACTAATGAGGGAAAAATAAATCAGTCTTTTAGATATTATCACATGAGGCAAAATTGTTAGAGCTAAATAATTTAAAAGAAATTTTAATTAATTATTGAATTCTTTTTAAAAAATGCCAATGTGCATAGTGAATACACATGTGCTAGTTAATACACTCACATCTGCATTCCATACTTTAGATTCTAAGTCTATACTAGACAAAGATTTGTTTTTACTTAGGCTTGCAATGAAAACTGAGTGAGTTCATGTCTTCTGTATCATATGTTATTTTTTGACAATTAAAAGCCAAATCATCAAAACACAATTTTTGCATGTTTCTTAATTGATGCAAACCTTCCCTCCATAAACTCTACTAGTTTCTTTAGAATTTCCCCTTTTGTTTCAATGTTCCTTAATTATGTTGAGGGGTTTATGAAAATATAGAAGATTCCAGTTATATCATTCCTTACAAACACAGACTCAGACAATGTCACATTTCCTAAAACAGTTAAAATAGAAAAGGCTAATCTGATACATTAACCTATTGTTTTGAGTTCTTTGGAGAAATAGAAACAATAGGCTGTTTATTTATTCATTTGTTTATCATAAGGCATTGCTTCATGCAATTATGTAGGCTAAGAAGTTCCATATTCTGCAGTCCAAAGGCAGGGGATCCAGGAAAGCCAATGATGGCAACTCCAGTCCAGGTCTGAAGGCAGAAGACTTAGGTCCCAACTCAGAGACTCAAACAGGGAAACTGAAATTGTTTCCTGCTCAGTCTTTGGTTCTATCCAAGCCTTCAGTGTATTGCATGAAGCTCTCCCGCAATGGGCATGGCAAGATCTCCCAATTCAAATGTCAGTCTCATTCAGAAACATCCAGGATCTTTAACATAACATCTGGGTGCCCCGTGGACTAGTCTATTTGACATAGAAAACTAATAATCACATTTAGCTGGAAGTGATTTTTAGCAATATACTTGTGGCCACTGTGAACAGTTGTGCAGGTTAGATGACAATAAAAACCTAGGGAGAATCATTCATTGAAGCAATGAGAGATAGATTTATATATATTTGTAATTTTCTGGCATATGGCAGTAAAAACTCTTAAATGTAAGTTTTCCTTCCAGTGTGCACAAAATTACTATTTAAGCTATATATCGGATTGCCTTTACTTATCAATAATACTGTTAGGAAGGGGTTTTCAAATTGTGATTCTAAAACTGCCACTCAGTGAGATAATTAGATAATCTTCTATGTAGTAGAACAAAATCTTCATTTACTTTAAGACATTTAGAATTTGAGTTGTCTCTGTTCTTCATTTAGTAACTTCTAGCCTAGAGATTCTTTTGAAATACAATTGTTTTCTTGATTAAACATATAATATTTTATTCTTAAAAAAACACCACAGTGCTGGGGTTGTAGCTCAGTGGAATAGCACTTGCCTAGCATGTGTGAGGCACTGGCCTTGATTCTCAACACCACATACAAATAAATAAAAGAAAGTCCCATCAACAACTAAAAGATATTTTAAAAATATTAAAAAACCAAAACAAAACAAAACCCATCACAGATGGTACCTGGTAACTTAGAATGCTAAAATGCTTACAAAGTATGACAAAATCAAACTTGCCAAATAGAAAATAAAAAGAAAAAGGAAAAACATTAACTGAAGTTCCTATATAGTTATCTCTTCAAGTCACAAACAATCAGTTTGCTTAAACTATAGACAACAATGAGAAAATATAGCTTAAAAGATTTAAAAATGTTTTATCTTTTTAAAAAGATAAATGGAATTTTCAGACTTGTTTTCCATGCTAAAATAACTATTGTTTTAAGGTTTATTTGTTGTGAATTCCATTCTTTCTTCAAGACACAGTGACTGGCAAGTCAGAGTCAGTCTAAAGTGAGTTGTTGAATGGTTGAATGCAAACAGAATCCATTATTTTGAGTTGGGATTAATTACTTCAGAAATCTTTGCAAAATGACCCTGTTCAGTGACCCGGAGGCCTTGTGAATTTCTATGGGAATAATATCTAGCAAGCAACTCCTAAATTTGATTATAAATTATTTCTTACATTTTAAGCTTCTTTCTCACCATCAGTTTTATTTTTTATTAGTTCTTTTTAGTTATGCATAACATTAGGATTCACTTTGACATAATTATAAAACCACGGAATATAATTTGCTCTAATTCAGTCCCCAGTACTTCCTCTTTCCCTTCCCTCCTCCACCCTCTGTTCTCTTCCCTCTACTCTATTGATCTTTCTGCTATTTACTGATAGATTTTTAAAAAATTAATGCCTTAAACTCACATAAAGGTGAGTTTCACTGTGCTATATTAATGTATTATGATAGTTAATCTGAATTCTTAACTTGATTGGATTAAGAGATGCCTAAGATTAAGAGGCTACTGGGTGTCTCAGTGAGGGTGTTTCCAGGAATGATTGGCATGTGGGACAGCAAACTGAGTCACAGACCCACCCAAAGTGTGGGCAGCACAGTCCAATAGGTTGGGGTCCTGGATGGAACAAATGTTGGAAGAACAAGGAAACAGCAGCTGGATCTTCTTGAGGGGCTCCTTGGTTGCTGCTGCCATGCCTGACGATGTCAGACTCCAGTTCCTTCACTCTTCCAAACCAGACTCTGACCAGTGACTCTCCAGGGAGTTTCTAAGCCTTTGATCCCCAACTCAGACCACATAATTGATTCCTCTTGTTCTGAGGTGGTCTATTTTCTTCTAAGAGCAGCTACTGTTTCCTCTAGCTCTCCAGCCTGCAGGTGACCACTGTGGGATTCTCCAGCTTCCAGTCGTGTAAGCCAATCTCATACCCACCACCCCCACCACGTATATGCTATTTTCTTTATCCATTCATCTGTTGGTGGGCATGTAGGTAGTTTCCATATCTTGGATATTGTGAATAGTGCTGCTATAAACATCAATGTGGCTGAGTCCCTATATTTTAGATTGTTGGATATACACTGAGTGGGGATAGCTGGGTAATATCTCACCATAACTTTTTTTAAAAGGTGACCCTAACATTAACCTAAAAGTCACTGGTTCTGCATCTCAGCAAATGTGTATGTTTATCCTTACCTCAATGCATCATATTCCTTCCTCTCTTCACATCCTTATTTTTCTCAAATGAATAAACTCTATTTTCTTAGTCACCTTGAAAGTTTTTCTTTATGCCTCTCCTTTACTTGCTTTGAATCAGTAAATGAGAAAGGCATAGTTATTTTTTCCTCATCTTTGATTTTAATTCCCATTGTTATTGTCTTGGTACCAGAACTCATCATGTCACAAAAGGACTATTTTGATTGTTTTGCAGCTGATCTTGATCATTTTGACCTCTCCAATATTTTCCCTATGCCATTTTTGTCTTTACTCAGTTCATCTTCCTTCTCAAAATCCTTCAAGATTTCTCCATAACCAACATAATAGCTTTTAAGTTTCTTAGCCTATCACTTAAGATGTTTTATAATATGACTCCACCATCCTAGTAATTTAACCTCATTGATTGACTCACTCAGCAAACATTTCTAAGATACTCTGCCCTTGGGACTGTGCTCTGATCTCACACACAAAGATAAGCAAAGGTCTGGCCTTTGGTCTTGACAAGCTCACAGTGCTTCTCAGCAAGAGGTGTTAGAGGTTGACTGTGCTTTTCATTATCTTTCCATTTCAAGGCTCTATCTTCCTCCAATCAACAGTTCATTCCTTACTTCCTCCATGAAACCTTCCTTAACTACTTTGGCTCATTTTAATTTCTTCCTCTCTTGACATTCTATCTTTTGACATTTGCTTATGATAATCAGAATCACTCCTCTTAACCGGAGGTTGACTTTGCTCCCCAGGGGACATTTAACAATGTCTTCAGACATTTTTAGTAGTCATGACTAGAGGGGGTGTTGTTGGCATCTCATGGGTAGAAGCAGGAATTCTTTAACAGTCTAAAATGCCCAGGACAGTCCCCACAACACAGAATAATCCAGCCCAAATATCAATAGTGCCAAGTTGAGAAACATTGTCTTGGAGGCTATTCTGTGTACATAAGCTTTTCTTTTGATTATGCTGTAAACTCAATGAACCAGAAATCATTTAATTTTCCATATATTTTTTTGCCTTTTAAAAATCATAGTGTAGTGAGTTGAATGATGCCCCCCCCCAAAAAAAAGGTAAGTCCACATCAAATCTCTGGAACTTGTGAATATTACCTTACTTTGAAAAAGGTATTTGGAGATATAATTAATTAAAGGATCTTGAAATGAGGCTATCATCCTGTACTATCCAAGTGGGACCTAAATCCAGTGATAAGTGTCCTTGTCATTGTTCCTCTTTGAGAAACAGAGACTGGAACGGTGCGACCATAGCCAGAAACACAGAGGAGAAGATGACAAGAAGACAGGCCAGAGATGTGGTCACAAGTTGCCGCAGTCTGGCTGGGCACAAAATAACCAAGAGGTCATGAGCCACATGTAAGTTCAAACAGGAACTACTTTATTGCCCGAACCCTATGGGAACTCTCTGGAACTCCCCCGAAACTCCGCGAGAACTAACGGGAACTCAACGAGAACTCCGCGAGAACCCAAAAGTAGCGGGCACCCAAGGCAGCAGGAGCCGCCCCACTGCCGGACAGCAGAGGTCCACATACACAACTGAATACACAGCTTGCCCCAATCCAGCATCATCCAGTTACAGCAATCAGTCACCATCCCAATAATTATACACAGCTTAACTTAATCACCATCATCCCAATGGCTCGCTAGCATCACCTCCCAACCACTCCTTCTGGCAAAATGCCAGGCGCCATCCCGACTTGGCTGTGGCTCTCAACAACAAGCCAAGGAAGGAAAACATTGCTGGCAGCTCCAGAAGTTGTGAGACAAGATGGAAGTTTTTGGGAGAAACTCTAGAGGGAATGTGAGCTGCCAGTACCTTGACTTTGGGCTTCTTCTGCCTTTAGAACTGTGTGAGAATACATTTCTGTTATTTTAAGTTGCCCAGTTTGTGGTACATTGTTACTGTGACCTCAACAAACTAATACAGACAATAAGTACAATGCTTCAGTCATAGTAGGTACTTACTAAATATTTCATATTTATAATAAAAACTGTCTTTGCTTTTGTAGAAATTAAGTTATCCCTCCTTACAAAGCATGATTAAATTCATATTCCACACAATCGCGTTTCCATCTAACTTCATTGATACCACAGTGTCACTAAACTTCTAGACATCTTAGTGTTATGTATGAATGAAAAAAAGACTCCCTCACCTAGAGCAGAAACCACATGATGGGAACAGAAGATGTCAATGTGCTAGAGGGGAACCCATCCGTGTAAGTAGTCGTTAATTTATTTAAAATGAACTCCATATAGATGTAGTTTAATGGAAACTTAACCTACCCTACTAAACTTATTAGCTATAAAATGTACTATTATAATTTAGAAGCCAGTTGTGGTTAATGTAGCTTGTAGCAACATCAGCTTTAATCTCTAGATGGCACTATGTTATAAGGAATCAGACTGAGATCTGATTACAATTTTCATATCATCGTTTCCGAAAAATGAAAAAAAAATCCTGCTAAATTTTTCCAAGGAATGATATACAGTTATGATAATTGTTCTATTTTACTAAATATGAATAGGTTTCTAATTTTTACATTACTGTGGGATAATACAGAACAATAGAGGAATCAAGTTCCTAAAACATAGTAGCCAATAATAAAGAATGGATCAGATAACTTTATCTTCATTCAAGGTCTTTGGATTCTTTCACATACAGTTTGTTCAAAATGTATAAACAACAGATGAGGTAGTTCTAAGGTTGTGGTATAAGAATGGTCATATTACCTAGAATTTATCTTTGATGGTTATTGGAGGCTAACAAGTTACCCTTTACTTTTGCTTAAAATATAAACAAGGTGACACATTTTATCTTAATCCTCATTATTGAAATTCCACCTTCAGTCTCTGCAAAGAAGACAAAGCTACTTGTGATATCTCTTCCTTAATTCTCTTTTTAACATTTTCAGCCTCTCTTTTGAAGAATATTTTTTTTTTCCTTGAATCTCCAGGGACTTCCAGGGATTTACAAAGTTCTTTTTAGTTCATGAAGGTTTTAGTAATTAGATTTCTCTTTATTTGCATATGCAGTAAACTCAATTAGCCTATCAGTAATCTGTTATCCTCAACTGCTCCACTTTCCTAGTGTTTTGAATCACTGTTAAAGTACATTTTTATCTATTGTTTTGTATTTTAATTATTTGCATATAAATACTACCTTCTTCACAAAATTACACACCCCTGGGGGAAGGTGTCCTGATTTATTTCCTTAATGCACATGTTAAGTGCTTAGTAACCACTTACTGTATCAAATAGATTTAGTAGCACACAACAGGATCTGATGCAAATTAAAAACAAAAAACAAAAACCAAAAAAATAGCTAATTTGAGAGTTCTGTATTACTTATTTCTTGACCTTAAAAAAAAAACAAACCCAAGCATCTGAGAATTTTTGAACCAAAATATAAATCAAGTTTTTCAAATAAAAATGCATATAGTTTTCTTGGCCAGAGTAATGATTGCATATAATTTTCTTGGCCAGAGTACAAAATAAAAGATATGCATAAAAAACTTAAAGATATTAATAAACAATTAAGTACACATGTGTATGTATTTTTTTCTAATTAGACTTCATGTTTAGTCACCTAGGTTGAACACAATGGCATTATGTTTGAGTCAATGTCTCTACAAGTCATCAGGTCTTCATTGATTGAATGATAATGCTTTTAAATATTCCCCACATTCCATTTCCTTTGAAGCCCCTCATCCCAGCACTTGACCCCTAGGTGTTGGTTCACTGGTGTAAACCTTACCTTGGCCAACCCCAGGGCCCATTTTGACCCTAGTCATCAAAACCTTTCTTTCTTCAGGCTACTCCCTTGTTCATAAATTGTCTTCTCAGAATCTAATCTTGCAAAGACCTTGGATTTGTAAGGGTCTTGTTGGTTTAGCTTGCTCCTTGTGTGAGGAAACTGAAGCCAGACAGGTACACTTTCCACTCAAGGTCAGAGCAAAGGGCAGGGGTGGGGGTAGGGAGGCAAAGGAAAGCCTAGAGCCAGATCTCCTGATTCAGTTTTGGGTTTTTTCCGGTTACCCAGTCCCTACTTCCCACAATAGCCTCAGGGCTCACCTCTGTCAAACCTGACCTCTCCCTTCTTACCTTGTTACTCATTATTCTGAATCTTTCACTCCAGAGACACCCATTTCCCAGCCATCCTATCAATGTATCTGACTTGATTTCTCCACCCAGTGGATGCCTTACCTTCTACCTACATAGATTCCTCTTTCTTTAAAAAAAATTTCTGTCAGCATTCACTATTTGTAGCACTCATTAAAACAAAGTTTTCAAACCCCCTTATTTGGCTATTAATGTTTCATGAGTGAGTGTCTTATCTTTTCAGGATTGTACATCCTAGATGCTCCATTCCAAGATAATTACACATTCCCAGATGATACCTATGGCTTCTCTTTCATTTGTAGCCAGCTCCATGCCTTGTCTAACATAAATAAGTAATGCAGTGAATCAAATTAGCCTTAGTTTCTTCTGCACTGTTTACATTTTAAGTTGGTGAGCGTTTATTGAGGGTCCATTAAGTACTGGGAAGGGGATAAAAGGTGAATTAGGCTAAATCTCTGTCTTCAAAAGGAACCCACTATCTAACGGGGAATTTGGGCAAGTGAATTGTTCTGAAGTAATATGATGAATATGTTGCCCAGGAAATCTTAGGGATATACTACTACTACTACCTGTGGGATGATTACAGGGTGGCTGCTCTTGTGTGGACATGGTACTTCTCCAGGGAGGATATTCGTTCCTGCAGGTATCTTATCCAGGCTAGATGTTACATTAGTCCCATGGTCTAGGTAGTTGAACACATTAAGATAACTAAAGAACATGGCAGCAAAACCACATTTTAAAGGCGACTGCTATAGCATAGATTCAATTATTCTGGGTAAATAACCTATCTGATTAGATGCCCTATTGTATTTTCGTTTGAAAAGTGCTCTGATCCTGAGCCAGTTAATTACAAATCTATTTTCAACCTGGTCTTTTTTCATATCTAACAAACAGGCCCTTACCATACTGTGAATAATTTAAATTTTAGAATATTGGCCCTCTGAAAACACGTTGTAACTTAATTATAATAAATTCCATGGCTTTGACATTAGCTACAAATGAAAACAGATCTTTTCCACATAATGCTTTCTAAAAAGGCAAAAAAAAGGGAAAGATGAAAAAGTCTGGTTGACAAATTGCAATCAGTCTGCACCAGGGTACTTCAGTACATCATTCAGCATTACTGAAATGTAAAGAAGCTTTGTTAGGATTTAAAAATCGAGGACTTGGATTTCTACCCAGTTGCAATAACACAGTGTAGCATTGTTAGCTCTGATTCAAGTGCAACTGATCAAAAGGTTATTGAATATTCCTTGTCTCTCTGCCAACTCTGAATGTCTTCTCCCTGACTGGAATATTTGGATCCTGTTGTTGTTCATTAATGCTTATCTCACATTCCATTCACAATCATTATCTACCTTTCTCAGTAATTAGCTAATTATATTTCGAGATAATTGGTTTAATGAAAGTGTGGGAAGTATGCAGTAGGAATCTAAGTGATATTTCCATGACCTCTACTAGTGGATTAAGTAAAAAATAAGGAACACACACACACACACACCAATAAGGAACATTTACCATATTATAATGTTCAAAGGATTGTGTGTGTTTTATATCTCAGATAAGCTCTAGTATCCTTCTGGGTTCTGTTGTCACTTGGGAGTTATGTATGGTGTATGGGATACTGGAGATGTGGCATAATTATTTCAAGCCAATGGTCAGTTTTTGAGGCCCTATTTATGGATTTCTTAGCTACCGATAAATATGAATACACTTAGGGATATGAAGTTAAATAATATTAGATGTGTAAAATAGCTTTATTTGTAGAGGGGAAGGAATATTTTCATACTTGTAATGTCTTTATATTTTAAATAAAAATAGAAATTAAACCTAAATTAAAGGTTTATATATTACCTAGTAATGTGTTTATGTAACCATGTATGCATGAATGTGTGTTTTTGAACATGATATTTTTCCAATTGCTGTGGAAGAGAAAAAAAGCATATTGGACATGCTTTCTATCATTAAAGAGGTTATTATTGTCTCTTTAATGATGGTCACAAGAATGTACCTCTCAGTTCTTCTACTGTAAGGAGGGCAATTAGCAAGAGACTTTTGCTCTTGTATTCTGAGGTCCATCACTGCCACATAGGCACTGTGTCATACTTCCTGGAGACAGTCTCAGTCAGCAACTGAGTACAGATGAAATAATAAGGCAGTCTATTCCGGAGAGACCTGAGACTCCTGTGGCAGTGGACTTTGGCTCAAGGAAAGACACTTCATGCAGTGTTGTGCTGGACCTTCTAATTGTACATCAGTTTATGATGTTTCTACCCAACCTTTCTCTCCATTCTTCTTTTAAGATCCAATTTGCATTACCTTGGCTGATTCTCTCAGTCTTCTCCAGCTAGCTCCCTTTCACCTTCGCAGGCATTTCCCCTAATAAAATTCTTTGCATGCTTAATCATGTCTTGACATCTTATTCTTGGAAGACCCGGGGTAGCACACTAGATGATGATGAAATCAAATGCACTCAGAGAAATTAAAAACAATTTTACCAGGAAGTAAAAAAAAATAAGAGTCAGAGAACAATAGAATTGAAAAATCACCAAAAAATGACATAATGTACTAGATTCATAGAGGTAAAAGGGGGCAATGTAAGAATTAAAATGCCTACTTTATTTTGAATATAGTAATTGAGTGGAGTACAGAACTGAAGATTTGTTTGAAATGTTTGCTGAAATCAGGTTATAGAGGACCTTGACTGTCATGCTGAAGATTTTGTCTTGTCTTTTTTCTCTACATTCCTTCTTAGAATCTGGCTGCTGAGGGCTTCCAAGGGTTTGAGAAGCTGGTACTAGCCAGTGCTTTTTATCTCTGGCTGTTGGTACTAAGGCATGTCTTATATCTGGTGGAGTTCAGCAGTCCAAGATAAAACTGTGAAAAGGAACCTTAATACCAGATAGGGAGTTGGAGTCCTTAACCTGTGAGGTTTTCTAATGAATTGAGGTAAATGCCTGCAACAAAGACTGTTTTTGAAATCAGGTCTCAGCTTTGCTACCAAGAACAGGCTTGTGGGTTTTCCTCTTTGTTTTAGAAACTGAGTTAAACTTAGCAGTATATGAAATATTGAAAGATTTCATTTGGGAATTCAACACAGTCTTTGTTTGCCAATGATAGTGCTTAAAAGAAACCAGAAATTTAGCATAAAAATTGGGATCTGACTATTCTTAAACAACCAGTTTGATTGGATTTTTATTCTTGTATGGCCACAAAGTTGGAGTTGAATAGCAGTTGCTCTGTTTAGATAGGGAAAGGGTTTTTCCAGTGTGCCACAATCCCCATTCTTTCTTATCATCTGTTCCATGCTGCAAATTTATAATCCTATACAGTGTGTGTAGCTGTTTGTGTATGTGACCCCAATCTAAACATATATCTAAACCTTCACCTTTTGGATCTTCTCCTACTAGTCTTAAAATGTACCGGCTGTCACAAGGGCAGTGTATTTTTGTTTGGGGGCAATTGTTTGTGTGTGTGAATTAAAACAGTTGAACTGAATTGGACTCCTGGGAACCTTCCTGAGAGATTCTTCTTGTCTGATCAAGAAGTAGAAAGACTATCATCTTTTTACTAAGTACCCAGAGGATTTAGATGACAATAATGGCAAGCATGCTCTGTGCAATTAGTGTTGAAATCAAGCATGGAGTCTTGCTTCAAGAAGTAAGCAGAGTCCTGACTTGCTCTACAGACAATGAGAAAGAGCAGGACTTACTCAAGTGTAATAGAAAGAGCTCTACAATACATTATCACATTGTTTGAAATATGGTCTACATTATGTGAGAACCTGCATTATCTTTCTTCAAGCTTTTAGAAAATGATACCAAAACCCCTTCTATTGCGTCCTAACTGTGAGAATTGCTCACATTTTTAAATTTCCTTCATCACTGCTCTTCTTAGACCGATAGATTGTGGATCAGCAATTGTGGATCAGCTTTTTCTATGAAATGCCAAATAATAAACATTTCCAGCTTTGTGGGTTGTATGATCTTTGTCACAACTAGTCACCTTGGCTACTGTAGTGTGAAAGCAGCCATAGACATTACATAAATGAAAGAGTATAGTTATGTTCCAATAAAACTTTATTTACAAAAAAGCAGGTGTTGGGTAGGATTAGGCCAGCAAATGTAGTTTGCAGATGCTGCCATGCAGCATAAGGAAGAGGATATCCTTACACAGCTTTCTAAGTTGCAGCTAAATTCTCCAAGAATTTGGAGAGATGTTCAAATTCCAACCTCTGTTCCACATCTTATAGGTTTCCTTCTCTCTGGTTAAAATATAAACTTCTCCATGTTTTCTCTTATAAAATATTGCTTTTTCTTCCTGACTCATTTGTGAATTCTTCATCAATTTTATCCTTCTTGAGATTCCATAGTTTTTTTAGCCTTAGAAAAACCTGGTTCTCCCCCTGAATATAACTCCTTCTAATATTCTGTGCAAGTGAATTGAAACATCCAGACATGGTCCCTCCGTCACCGATCTTCTCATGTTTAAGAAACTCATCTTTGCTTCCGCTATCCATTTCTCTGACTCCTCCGATTAGCCTCCTTTGCTATATCTATGCCTGTTATTTTCAAATTTCTATCTGGAGTCCTAAGAATTTCACTTTGTTTATCTTTCCATGTCTGATATCCATTTAGAGACCTAAGAAACAATTCAAAACTGAATAGTGCCAAAATAGATTTCTTATCTGTGTCCTTAAATCTGCTCTATCCTTGTCTTTCTTCCTCAGAAAATGATGCCAATTTTAGCCTTGTTGCCTCCATGCCTTGTCGTTTTCTTTTTCTTATTTCCCACATCCCAGTTACTAAACACTCCATCCCTTACCTTCTCATTCTCACCCTTTAGACTACTTTACCTTCATCTCTCCCCTGGATCCCTGGAATGACTACCCTCAACCTATCCCTGATCCTGCTGTTCACAGTCAACACAACTGGAGCCAGATACATCTTTCAAAGCATAAAAGAGATCACTCCTTCACTTTACCTTTCTGGAAAAATTAAAAAAACCAACCAAACAAACAAAAAGCCAAAGAAAGAAAGAAAGGGGAAAAAAGAAAGAAAAAAAAAGCCCCCTCTCTTTTTCTATTAAGCTGTACACAATACGAACTATGTCATTTGGATTTCATTCTTGTCATTCTTCTTGCTGCTGTGGGCCTTCTTTCTATTCTGAGCTCATTCCCATCTTAGGGCATCTGCATTGCTTTATTATCTTTCTGAATTCATCTTTCTTTTCATGCTTCAAAGCTGAATGTTTCTCATTATTCAGATTTCAACTTACATGGTATCTCCTCAGAGACCTTGACTACTCCCTGTCAAGCAACCACCCTGTCCCTCTCTACCATTTCATCCTTTTTCCAGTTCTCTCCATGGTATTTACCACTTCTTCACTCATTCATTTATTTGTTCATTTTATTCTCTGGTTGGATGTGAATTTCAAGGGAACAGGAATTGTCTGTTTATTCAATTACTTTAGTTCTTTAGTCAATTGACCCGTCAACTCCTCTATGTTTCTTTTTTTTATCATAAATTATCTTGATTACAATTTCAGCAACTTTACTGCCAGTTGTTCTGGTCTCTTTTCTTTTCATCACATTACTCTGGCAAGTCATCATCCTTGGATGAATCTAACTTCTACTGTCTCTGTGCCATTGCTCTGCCTGATAAGACTTGTTGTAGAAAATTACATAAGCAAGAAGATTGGTACCATCATTAATTTACAATCATCACCTCACTGGGGCTCTCAACATTGCCTGGTAATTTTAATATACCTCTCAATTGGCTCATGTTCCTGTGCTCCACAACAATTGTTTCAAAACTCTACTGTTTAAGAGAATGACTTCACTATAAACAAACAAACAAAAAGAACAACAACAAAAAAAAAAACCCAACAAATCTCAAGAGAGGCACTACCTCAATCTTACCCTACAAATCTTGTTTTTCTTCCTTTCCTCTTGTCATTCCAGCAGAGGGTCCCCTTTTGTTGACTTATATGCCTTATATTTTTGCACTGAATTCTAGTAGAATCCCTTATCAAGACCTTCTTCTATTAGTTACCTTCTACTGTGTATATAAAACTTCCCTCTTCTTACTAGTTCTCCCTCATGATTGCTCTGGATAAGTTGATTTTTTTTCAATTTCTAGCATTCATCAATCTTCTTTCTTTCTTCCCTCCTCCTCCTCTTCTTGTTCTCCTTTTCCTCCTTCTCTCTTTCTCTTCTTTGCTCAGTGTTTTGTGATTTCTAGCAGATTTCTCTACCTGCAGTACTCCTCCCATTCCTTATGCTACTCAAGTGGTTAATTCTTGTTCTCTTTAGATCTGTACTTGGATGTCAGTTCTGAAAAGTGGCCTTGCAGGATATATTAGGGCTTCTATTATTGTTTCCATCACATCCTAAACTTCCTCCTTTCTTATTCCCATCACTGATGAAATTATTTGTTTAATATCTATCTTCCTTGATCTAGGAGGGAAGGGACCATCAGTGTCTTCTTCAACCTCTATTGGGAACTGACACAGTACTGGATTCATACAGTGCATATTTGTTGAATGAATAGAAGGAGGAGGTGAGGAATAAGGAGGGTTGAGGAAGAGGAAAGAAGGAAGAAGAAAAGATGACAAAAGAAGAATGAAGAAGAACATCGCAAAGAAAAAAAAACTCCTTAAATCCTGCAGCAGATTTGGCCAACGGCTCTATTTCATACTCTTTCACTAGGCATAGCCTAGGGCTTTCAGGAAGGTGCTCCCGTTCCATGCAGGACATTAAGACTGATATGCACCCTGATGAGTGGCTCCGTGCTGGCACCAAACTATTGACCTTCTCTAGTGTGCTCTACCCAATGTACCTTCTCCTGGAATTGCTGCCCAATGAGTCTGGTACTGACTCAAGCATTCCTAGGAGGAATGGGGAGAAGGTTGTTCTCTGGCTAACGTCCATAATATGTCCTTTACAGTGAAATTTTAGGTGGACCATGACTTAGATTGGAATGATTAGGGCTTGTAGTTATAGTCTGGGACAATGGCCCGGAAGGCATTGCAATAGATGAAGAAAAAAACTGATAGGATCTAAATTAAAATGGTGAGAGCTACAGTTATATTGTCAATCATATAGATCTGAATATTAATGTGCAATTTAAAATTTTAATTAACAATCACTAAAAGTAGAGGAGGAAGTCAAACAGGTGTGTTCTAACATATTTCTGCCTCATGATAGGTTCATGAATGAATAAAGTCTTTTAAAAAGTAACTTGAAACTATCAAATTGGGTTAGTAAATATCAAGAGTATTGCTTTAAACCAAGAAAGAAAAATAAAAAGTATCAATTTACTATTTTAATTAGTAGAGTTAAAAGAAAAGGAAAAGAAATTAAAAATCCCTTAAGAATTCAGTTATAGAATCCTCTTAGATAAATGCTATGTTATGTGAATTTGATTTTCCTTTTATAATCCTTACTGTGTCACATAAAGAGTAGCAGATGACATAAGCAGATGGACTTGTGTTATCTGCTACTGCTTAAAATCTTCTTTAACATTTTTTTTGGGCCATATTCATAAACATAGGGTATGGTAGAAGTAACTTGCATCTGCTTAAAATCCTTGGTAACTTCTGTTAAAATTTATTTTAGTAAGTTATAATATGGCAAGGCTTTTTATATTATGGACAATATTCTATCCATTTTAGAAATAAGGTGTAAGATATATTTCAATACTTCTAGATGACTATATATTTGAAAAAATGAAATGTGTTTTTTCTTGAGCTTTCATATTTTTGAGAATTCTAAAGAAAATGATTGTTTTTAGATAGTAGTTTTAATTCATGGAAGAGGAAATGGGCGAAAGAGATGGAAAGACTTTTGTTCTGAATAATTATTTCTATGACTTTACAATTTTCAAAGTATATTTCACTAATAATTTCATTCTTTTTGCTTTGCTATTTTCATAACAAGTATGTTTTTTCAATCAACAAAAAACAAATTATTCTTTATTAAGTTCATTAACCGTATCCAAGAAAAGAATACTAACTGTCACTCTTCTTTGTTTAAGAGTTTCCCTCTTGTAGTTTGAGTAGTCATCGGGAGTCGCCTTGAGCATTGTACCCAGGAAATATGATATAGATTTCAAGAAATCTTAACCAAACCTAATGAAAAAAATAGACCATTACTTACATAGTTACTGTTAAGTTTATTGTAAAAAAAAATCAAACTTAATAAAATTTTTGTCTATTCCAGTTACCTTCTATAGAAAATTATTTATTATAATGGAGCATTTCACAAGTCTATTTAGCTGTAGGAAGGAATATGCTTTCTAAAATATTAGTCATAAATTTCAAGTTCTGATGGAGGACTGCTTCTTATGTGAGAAGAAATATGATGCCTTTTAAAATTATTTTATAAAGCAAAATGTTAAAGCTAGTATCTCAAAGAAGCTCAGGACAGACAGTTATTTGTAGAAAAAGTGTTGGTTAAGTACACAATCATTTCTAAAGAAGCTACTTAGGGGACTATCTGTAGCCGGAATCACTGAGGTAGAACAACTCTCTCGGAAGTCCATTTCCTAAGCTTGTTGGGCTAGGCCACTGAGTTCAGACAGACCTTTTTGAATCCTACTGTCCCATATTGGCCTCTAAGAACCTCTGAGAGGGGAGAAAGGAGATTGAAGCCAAGACTTTATCCCTAAATGTCCCCCTTCTACAGAGCAGCTCTACTTTTACAAATTTAACTTGCTGAGGGTTCATCTAAGATTTTTTTTTTGAAACAATGTTTTTTAGTTCTAAACACAATTACCAACCACCAGACAAAATCATCAAAATGATCATCTCTTACTCAAGGGTGCAACAATGATGAGCTGTATTAAATAGCAATCAAATCAATCTGCCAATAATTTTCTTGTTGGAATTTTACCAGGCATTTACAATATAGTCCCAATATCTTTTCTTGGTTATTTTGGTATAACAAATCTGCACTAGAATTTTTACAGCATACTTGTCTCCTTAATTCTTAGTAGTCATAAAATTTCTCATTGTACAATTCGATACTTCAACAACTTGCTAATAATGCAGAATTTTTTAATCTGTGCATTTTTAATACAGCTCAAATAATTATTCGATGTATAACTGCATTAAAATAATGTCCAATTTTACTCAATTGAGAACCAACAGTAGGGAGGCTTAGCTAGGAGCAGCAGATTCTGAAACTTATACCTGTTTACTATTATTGTATTCAACAGTTGCAGATGCTCAGAATCAGGCCAGAGAGTAAAAGGTGAAGTTGATGAGTCAAATGAAAAATGATAATTTAAAAAATAAGAAATCAGGGTTTACCAATCCAGAACAGAAAAGGAAAGTTGAGAGATGAATAAGTACTGGTGTGTGTATTAATATTTCTGATTCCTGGTGCCTGAGGCTACAAGACCATCAGTGACACTTCTAGACACACTTGCTTATACTCCACACCAATGTGTTTACTTCCACGACTTAATGATGGGGCTGAAGCCCTACTATTCAATAGTGCCAATAGGTTAAAAATGTCACCCAGGGAATACATTAATGTCAACCTCTATTTCTCTTCACGGGAACCCTTTCATTCTGAATTCTTGCAAAGCACCTTCCCTCTCTATGGAGCACACAGTTCTGGAATATACAATGCACAATGGGAAAAGAGAAAAACTTTGATACTCTCTATTTTTTTTAGGCCAAAGGGAAATAAACCTGACTATCTCTCAAGCTTGTCATAGGTGACCTTTTTTGTCTGACAGGAAAATGAAAAACCACTCATTTTTGTATTTGGTTTAATAAGGTACTTGAGGTAGCAATGTTCAATAGCCAAAACTGACTGGTGATTTCCTTTCTAGATGACCCATTAAAATTGGCTGAAGATAATGAATTCATCCATCATTTATGACTAAGTGCACTGTCCCCTGCATGCACTCAGGATAATAGCATTTTAGAATGAAGGGTACTAAAATCATCAGATAAATCTAACATTCCTGTAGAAAGTCATTTCACATGATCATTCAGAAGGCATTGTTATGCACATTCTGACCAGTTTCTAACTGGTTGAAGCCAGGAAGAGAAGAGGACAAAAACCATTTCTTTCAAGTGACATCAGTATTTTTCATCTACTAGATTTCTCACCTTCTTTGAGAGAGAGAGAGAGAGAGAGAGAGAGAGAGAGAGAGAGAGAGAGAGAGAGAAGTCTTTCTCAGTTCTGATTTTATAGAATTTTTCTGCTTTTTATGAAGTTGAACTTTTGTGTTTATTAATCATATTAAGTCACATAAAGGCATAAAATCCACACAGAATAGGACTGAGAAGTGCTGAAGAGTGGACAGTTTTGACACAAACTCCAGGAGCAGCTACCTCAACTACCGTAAGAGTGTGGGTTGTCTTCAGCTTCAATCTGTTCTCTCCTATTTACTGCCTGGAAACTTTGGACGAGGTATTTAGCCATTCTTCAAACTTTGGACAAGGTATTTAGCCTCCATAGCCTCAATTATAAGTAGGGACAATAATATTAGCTACCTAGTGGGGTTGAGATGGAAATGAATGTATTGATATATGTAAAATGTATATCACAATGCCTGGTGCATAATAAGACCTCAGCATAGGTTATTCATGATATCAGTACTAGTATCATTTCTCGCTGTTCTGGCTGGGTAACAGCAAAAAGAGAGAGAGAGAGAAAGAGAGAGAGAGAGAGAGAGAAGAGAGAGAGAGAGAGAGAGAGAGAGAGAGAGAGAGAGAGAGAGAGAGAGAGAGAATGCTTTATTTTGCAGCCTTTCTTGGTTTTCTTTGTTTTTCAACTGTTTGCTTTAGGACATTCTTTAAGCTGGCTTGAACTTTTCTTTTATCAGTCATATGTTATAGCACTTTTGATGAGGATGAGAAACTGTTCTTGTTTAACCCCAAAGACACATATAGTTTAGAAAACCTGAGATCTTCAAAGCATAATGTTGGGTTAGTTTATGGTAAGGGTGGGTGAAGGGCAGGGGCAAGGACTCCAGATTGGTCAGAAACCTCTGGAATGTAAGCGGCCTGATTTGTGTGTGGTTCTTCCATCTTAGGGGGTTATAAAAATATAGGATCTGTCGTGTCACTCGACCAAAACCTTCAGTCTAATTTTTATGTGGGTGACTGTCATGGTAATGAAACATGGCTAAACAGAGAGGATGTTGGTTAAGATACTACAAGCAGTTTACCTATAAAAAAGAAAGTCTGTCTTTCAGAAATGGACTTTCCAAATGATACCTGGTTGCAACTTTAGTTAAAGAATTCCAAGTCAACCAAGCAAACTGGCTTCTATGATGATATCTTGATTCATAAGATATACCATATTCCCCTAATCTGCCTTCTCTCTGTTACCCTGGGAAATTACAGAACTTGAGGTGGGATTCTATTTTCTGATATTCCTGAAGGTAGTGTATTCCTTTGTTTTCTTTTCCATGGTGCTTTTCATTATCACTGACCACAGTATTCATGGTGAACTTGCTGATTAAAAGTTTTCCATAGTTGCAGCCCATTTTTATTAATAAATATTTGCTTAATGTCAACTGACCCTGTGTTTAGATCCTGGGACTACAAATATAAATAAGTCCTGTTCCCTGCCTTCAGGGATCTCATAGTCTAACGGGGAAGGAAGATCCTATGCTGTAAAGACTGTATTCAGTCATCTAAGTGTTAAAAATTGCTCTAGAAACTCAGAGGAGGGTGAAGCTAATTGACCAAATAATCAGTTGCTGCTGACCAATTTTCATAGCATCAGTGTAAATTCATTCATTTAAATGAAACTCATTCAAACAGACAGATGGTCTCAAAAACTAAAATATCCCTAGACGGCTTCCCTGAGTTAACATCTCTTGATAGAACCACTAAAAAGAGGGCTTCTTTATGCTTTAATGTTTTCTGTATTGTAGCACAAAAGGATGTGATCCTAATTCAGCAAGGACTTCTTACTTCCAGGCATTCTTCGTCTCTATGTTTGCATTCCAATTCTATTAATATTTATAGAACAGCCAGCCACAGGGTGCTCAGCACAATCACCAGTTATATAATTTCATTGAGTTTCACTCTTAAAGAAGCAATGTTGAAGCATCCAACAGGGATTAATATTTATTGGTGGAACTATATTTCAGAAGAAATCATTTAAATTCATTACTCACTGTGCCCCTGAGTTATAATAATATCCTACAAAAGACAAAACCAAGAATGAACCCTATAAATGCCATAACTGGGCTTAGGATTCAAGACAATGTGTGCACTATGAAAATTCTGTTTCACAAAGAAGACTATTATTCCTTACCATGGTAAACTGAAATATAAAAGATAAGAGAAAATGTGAGACTGAGTGTATTGACCTGGTGACTAATCATATTCTATCAGTTTTATGGACTACATCTACTTAATTGTAGATATTGGAATGGTTTTTTAAATCCAGTGAAATTTTGGTTGCAAGGTAACACATAAAATTCCAATAGTAAATAAATTTCATTTAATTTATGTATCTATCCATCCTTTCTTCTGGATTTACTTAGACATGTATTTCCTTCTCGTTTTACCATTTATCACCACCCCCCACAGCATCTCTGATATAGCCTCAGTGTTCCTAATAAAAAACATATTCTTACTTGTGTGGATAATATTATTTAACATTATTATTATTGTGGTACAACACATAGAATTAGTTATTCTAACTATTTAAAGTGTATGCAATATACATATACCTTCACTACCCAGTTCCATGAATCTTTAATCATCCCAAAAGGAAACTCCATATTCATTAAGTAGTCACTTCCCATTCCCTCCTTCTCCCAAACCCTGGAAACCACTAATATGCTTTCTGTATCTATGTATTTGCCTCTTATGAATTTTGTGGTTTATTATGATGACTAATAATAACATGGAAGCAAATATTTGGTACCCGATTTGCTTACCTCTTAACTAACTCTGAGAAATATCCTTTTAACCTTTTACCTCTTCAAATTTGGTATGCATGCTCCAACACTTATCAGTACTTATTCTGCCGCAGGATATGGATGCAACCCCACTTTGCCTTTAAGTTCATGTTTTATTTTGGCCGATCAACTTGTTATAAGTGTCATGTGTAGCTATAGATGGATGAATGTGAAGGGGATAAGGATAATATAATGTGAAGTTAATTCAGAGAAAGGGAGCTACTACTTGGGGTTTACTCCCCATAATAATCTTGCAACTTAACAAATGTTTATTGAATGCTTCCTATACACAAGGTGCTATAAGTGGATTAAGATAAAATTTCTTGGGACTATAGATAGATGCATAACGCTCGATCTCTTCAGCAGTCAAGGAATAAGTATTGTGTCTTTTGTCCTTGCCACCAAAAAGGAGACCCCTCACCTTATTGAGTTTTTTTGTGTATTAAGGACAGTATGTGTCTCATCTGGGCATTTTACTTGGCCCTTTATATCAATTACTCTACAAATCAGCCTCCGTTGGTAGAATTTGAATCAATGAGTACCTTGAGAAAATTGACCATAAAGTCAGTCCATGTAGGTATGGTTTTGCTCACTGGAGTGCCTGACAAAGGGTGGCCATCTGAATAATTTATGCAGATAGTCACCGTTAAGAAGCTGTTCCCTGATAAAAATGATTGTAACCAAGCTGCTGATTGGGGCTGCACTGTCATGAGTGACAACATTACTGGATGAGTAAACTAACAGTCAAGATATATGATAAACCTTCCATGATTTATGTCATTCACAAAGTATCTGGTATTTTGAGAATTGGAATGACCTTCTCAAAAGTTAACTCAAAAACATTTTCGAATCTACTTTCATCTCTTTCTGATCTGTATAACTTAGTAAAAGCAGTTTGGTCACTGAATGGCTAATTTCAGAAAGGGATTATTTTCTCTTTGCTATTTCCTGAGTTAGGATCAAGGTGAATAGGGTTGGGCAGGGGAGTTATATAGACCTATTGTAAAAAATTGGGGATTTTTCCCTGACCATTCCTGAGCATGATGATTCTTCTTTTCCTTCATAGTACCCACAGTCTAGTCTGGTTCATATACCTGTTGGCGGGGGCGGGGCGGGCGCAGCCTAGGTTTGGAGACTTAAATTTTGATTCAGTTACCTGGATTCTCTGGTTAGATGTATAAGGTCTAAGAGCATATGGGTAATGAACAAATAGGTGTGTATATTAGTTGATGAGTTTCCCCAAGATGGAACACATAGAACAAAATAAGAAATATGAGGGATCTTTGAAGGGTTTATAAAGTTGTGCTTATCACTTTTGGGTTTGATCTTCTTAGAAAAAGGAGCAGGTACAAGGAAAGGATTATTGGAAATAGGTAGAGTTGTGGAATAGAACATGCTAGGGTTTTTGTTTTTGTTTTGGGGAAGGTGGTAGAAGGAGAACAATGACCTGGGAAATAAACACTGTAGATTCCAGAAGGTACTGAGGAAGGAGGGACATTAATTATTTCAGTCTTTCAGAATGAATATTAAATATTTTCTCATAAAAGAAAATAGTATGATGTTTCTCTCTCAAAGTGTTGTAGATACCTTGAAATTAACTAACTTCTGATCTGCCATTCTTTACCATGTGATTCTGACCATGATTTGATCTCCATTTCTAAAACTATGCTTAAAAGCCTATTGGAAACACCAGGAATGGTCCAGAATCCTGCATCTCCTATGCAAATCATCTGTATATCTTTTTGAACTTCATTCTTGTAGTTATTGTGGTGATATGGAAAGACAGGCAGGTTAGATTGATGATCCTCAGACAATCTCTCCAAAGATATACTGATTCAATTATTTGAATGGAACTACCAATCACCTTTGTGTGTGTGTGTGTGTGTGTGTAGCAAACCACCTTGGAATATGAAGCTATTGTCTCTTTCTGGAGAAAAAGAGAAGTACTCTGACTGCTAATTTAAAAACATATTGGTACCTTAAATTCAGGCTTGCTCTTCTCTAATACAATCCACTCCACAGGCAGGTGTTACCTGATCCTCTTCACACTGTCCTAATTGGGACTAAGGAATCAGCACAAGAAAATTGATGCTCTAATACTTTTTTTGCAACTAATAAACTATGCTTTTTTCGATGACCTAGGTTCTGTTGTCTTCTCCTAGTATCCATGAAACTGGGTTTCCTTGTTAGTTTAAAAATAGTCTATAGTACTTGAGAAGCCTAGCTTGAAATAGGATCTAAGCTGTGATATTGATGCAAAACTGTTCTTGAAATAAAATTTCCAAAAGCTGAAGCCAGATCTACCAGCCAGAATTGCTAATAGAAATATAAATCGTACCAAAATGTTTTGGAAAAATCAGAGAAGTGATCTGGAACTTTGATTTGTTTTGCTTAAGAAATATTAATTTTTGGTGAACAAATAAAACACTTTCCTATTTGATCTATATTGAATGAATAATATAAGCCCATAGTAATCATATTTTTAACCAAAGAGTAAGTATGCTAAACTTTCCCTGATTACAACAATAAAGCAAGAATAGTTGCTCATTTTTACATACTTGTAGAAATCATGTTCCCCCATTTTCAGAAAGGAAGCACCATTATGACAGTGTAAATTGATTGGGGAATCCATACTCACTGCCAGTGCTATGGTTTGGATAAATGTACTACAAAGGTCCATGTGTAAAAGAACTGGGTCCCAGGATGGCACTATTGGAAAGTGGCAGAGCATTTAGGAGGTGGGGTCTTGTAGGAGATCCTTAGGTCATTGGAGGCATGCCTCCAGTGGAGATTGTGGTACCCTGGCTTCCTCCACATTTTTGCTTTTGATTCCTGGAGATGAGATAAACGGTTTTGGTCCATCATGTACTCCCACTGTGTGCTGTATCACACAGGTCCAAAACAACAAAGTCACTTGATCATGGACTGGAACCCCCAAATCTGGGGACCTGAATGAGTCTTATCTTTTTTTAAGTTAATTATCTCAGATATTTTGATTTAGTGACAGCTAACTAACACAACTACTGATAAGCATGGGGACACTGGGTGGTTTCAAAGATGTTTCATAGTACTGTACAAATAGACAATTCCGAGTGAGGGACGACAACAGCTGCTGATGTGTAGTAGGGAGTATGACATCAAACTTAACTCCACACAATGTAGAAATCTAGATAGCTTGAATTTTTTTTTTTGCCAAGATGATGCTAGCTGGGAACTGACATATTTCTAAAAATTAAGCTGGGATGACTTAGGGCTGGGAGGTGGTATGCATTTTGCATTTGGTAGATCCCTGAAAAGGCTGAGAAAGTCAGGGTATGGAAAAAGAAGCAAGGAGCTGGTTGATGCCCTCTTGAAATTTAGTGTCTGTGAGAATAACACAACCCAAGGAGCTGAAAGAGAGAAAAATAAAGACTGCTTCAGGAAATAGGAAATATAACCTAAAGGAGAACTAAGATAATGCCATATGCATGCTTATTTGATTTCATAATTTTTTTTCAGAACTTCCAGCAAGAATAGACTCATTTTTACACACAGAGGACAGATGCTTATTGTTATTATTGGTACCATTATTATAGCATCAATATTTATGATTATGTCACAATAAAATATGTTTTTTGAACCAGGAATTAATGAAATCTTCTTGTTTTATTACTTTTTGGAGTTGCAAGACACATAAATATGTTTTATTTCTCTTTAGTTCTGAAGAATGAATTTGGGTGCTTTCCTTCAGTGGCAATATTACTTTTAGTAATATTCTCTAAAGAGATGAGAGAGGAGATAATTTTGGATGGAGGAATATATGGTTTTATTTATGGGTTCTACAATACACATTTCCTCATGAAAATATAAATGTGTTTAAAATATACTTGTAATTCTGATTTCCTAACTTATAGTAGCCTAGGGTAAGGATTGGAAGATAAATTGTGGGTAATGTTCACTGTGGTATTCCTCAACTCAAATCTTGAATTTTATAGTTATGTTTGTTTTGAATTGCAATCCTTATTTATTATTTATCTGATTTTGGAGGTGGGGAAGAGAATACAGATTATTTAGGAAAGTGATACTGAATCAAACTCAAACTGAGAAATGGTTACAGAGTAGCAGGGATCAGGAAATGTATTATCAGAATGAGGGCCTTCGTGGATCTTAGCTCCTTTTAACTTCTGATTCTCTATGACTCATAACGTACACATACTTTCTGTCTCCAACAATAATGTAGTTCAAGGGTAATGCACCAGGCCCCAGATGGGATATCAAATCCTTTATGTTTTCAAGTAAAATGACTGTGAGTCATTGCAAGAATGACTTCCTTCTTTTTCATAGGGCCCTTCTGTCACAATAATACTGAGACACAAATATGCTTATGCAGCAAAAAGTCAGTTCTAGTCACTGCTCAACTATCAGAGAAAACTGGAAAACTGGCTGATTCATACAAGACCTATGTTAAATACTATGTGTTTGCACACATACACACACACACACACACACACAGATACACACACTCTTTTTTTTTCTAATTTAGATATCTCTGCCATGTGGTGATAAAGATTCTTTGGCCAAATTTTGGTCAAGCTTCTGAAATTTCTCTTAGATCTAGTCATCTAATTTTCCTGTAGTGCACTGAAAATGGCTCAGGTGTCTCATTTTAAGGAAGCAGTTCAGCAAGATTCCCCCACCCTGGATATGTGATCAGATTTTTCAATCTCCATGGCCCCTCAGGTAAGGTCTGATCACCCTGACCTGTCTCCAGCAAGAATCCTGTTAGGCTGGTTTAGCCAGAATCCTTCATATTCATCCTCTGACCCACAACCTGCCCCTGGGCTATTAATTTCCACTTTTTCATGAATTTGGGACTGAGTACAATCCCCACTGCAAGACCACATTGCTGTGACCCATGCACCTATGACAGTTCTGAACACAGTCTTTCTCACCATGCTTTAACGAGTGTCATTGAATACTTTTTGTTTGTTTGTTTCATTTGTTTTTTTTATTGATGCTGTGACATGTTTGATAAAAATCTCACCCTGCTACTAGCATAGCAGTGCCTCAAAAATGGCATGGGTGTCTTGAATGGGGTAAATCAGCATCACAAGGAGGCAACACTGGTAGTCACCAGCCTGGTGGGTCTCAGGAAAGCCTGCATAGGGGTCTTTCTGAATGACAACAGCTCCTCAAATTAGGATTTGACATCAGGGCTCTCTCATTGGGTTTACAGTACTTTCTCTTCAAGAAACTGTAGGAAAGTATATCTTCGGGTAATGCTAGGTGAGAGAAGGAAATAACAATCTCCCATCAGTCACAGCCTAAAAGGGGCAATAGGGGCACAATTCCCATAGCAAAGAAAACATTTTTGTCCTCAGCTCACTTATGGCCTTTTTGCTGGGGTTAATTCATTTACATTCCTTAAGTCGTTATTAGCTAATACCTTAATAAGGGTCTTTGAGAGACAGTTTGTGATAATTAAAAGGGGAAGAGAAAATCTTCCAACACAATCTTTGCTCTACTTTTTTGGGTTTTGCCCATGGGGGGATCACATCCAAATATTGGAAAGAGTCTTGGTTCCTCCGCCTCTAATTATCCATCCATCACTCCTATCTCAGGAGCCCTTGGTGCATCCAACAAAGATGTCTCACAGATGTGGTGCCTCTGACACAGCTTATTTTTCATCGTGCCAAGAACTTCCTGCTTTCCATGAAAGCAGTTCTTTTAATTTGCACCTTGAATATTTCTTTTTCTAAATTCTTGCTCTCAAATGAAGAAATGCTTTGAATGCTTCAGAAAATCTAAGTAGAAAAAAGGACTGAGAGAACAGACAGCAGCCATCTGGTACACTGGCTATCCTTATGCAAACTGAGGAAGCTGTCCTTTTTCTTTTCTTTTTATTAAATGTGCAAAACAGTTTAAAAGGACCCATGTCATATACTTTCTATGAAGTATGTCTACAAAATAATTTGATTGACTTTTCTCACCTTCTAGCATATAAACATTCAAACAAATATCAAAACCATATTACATAATCAGAAGTTTTATTCTTACTCAAATAGCATTATGTTCTAAAACTTTTCAGAAGGGTTTTGATTTTTTTTAAATTGTTTTTAAACAGAGAGAGAGATATAATTTTTAAATATTTATTTTTCAGTTTTCAGCGGACACAACATCTTTGTTGGTATGTGGTGCTGAGGATCGAACCGGGGCCGCATGCATGCCAGGCGAGCGTGCTACAGCTTGAGCCACATCCCCAGCCCCAAGGTTTTGATTGTCTTCAGAACTAAATTAAAATTAGACCAAAAATTACTCACCTTATATAATCATAATTTCTTGCATTTTCCCAATTTTTTTTGGTCAGATTTGGAGCTATAGATATCCTGGCTGTTTACAAAAATTCAGATTGTTATCAACACAATTTGTCATATTTATATTTTTCAAAACATTTTTTTTTTGTTTTCAGAAGAGATCCATGATTTTAGGCTACTGTAGCAGCAATACAAAAATATGACTAAAAGCTCAGATGAAAACAAGTATTATAAAGGGACAACATTTATTTCAGTTTATGACTTATGGCAGGTTAGTTTTTTAAAAGTCACTTTGCTAAATGTCACACCACATATATTTATCTGTTTTCGAAGTCAATGTGATTGATGGAAATTAACTTTGGATGTCAGAACTCCCTTTGTGAGTTTTTTTTTGTGCTTTTGCTTCTTTATTGTTGTGAGGTTGCTTATCACTTCCATTGAGCCATCTCTTATTCTTCTATAAAAATGCCAATGTCAGGAGCTCAGCAGAAAAGCAGTCAGCAGTTAAGATCCTTTTCTGAAAAAAAAAATAAACTCATGCTCCTCCTCCAACTGTTATGTGTCTGTTTTGAAAATATCTTTCTGGGTCATTTTCTTAAATGCATGGTGTACTACGCCCACAGCCACAGTAGTGAGGTGTTTGGAATCTACAGTAAAAAGCTCTTAAAAAACAAAACAAAACAAAAGAGAAGCAGGCTCCTTTAGTGAAACTGATACAAATATTCACTATATAATGAAAGATAGCCAACTGTATAAATAACACCCTGAAGCAAAAAGAATACAATTACATGAAGTCATTCCAAGAAGGCATTTGTAAATGTTTAATGAAATTAAGTTGTTGTTTTAATATTTAAATTCCAACAAGATGATCTCAGTAGTTGAAATTAGTGGGTCCATGTGCCTTGGGTAAACTGCATCACAATGACCTGGGGAATCTTAGAATTGTTATCATTCAAAAATTTTTTATATAGTCCCTAAGAGCTTAATTTAAAACTCTTGAATCAAAATTGCAGAGACTGAGAAATCTTTAATTTAAAAAGTATCCCGTGAGATTTTGACAGTTATGCCTTGCATTTAATATCTCCTGGAATAAAGGAGAGTGTCTTTAGCAATTGACTAAATTGTTAGAATTTCTGAAATAAACTTTGGAGACACATGATTCCTGCTTTAAGGAATTCCATGTAAGGAGTAAGAAATTTGGGTGAGAGTTTGCCAAGAATGAATGCTAAATAGCACTAAAGAGAGATGAACCCCAAATATGGAGAATCTGGATGAACTTGCAGAAGTGTTAATGCTTGAACTGAGTATTATAGGATGCTGAATTAAACAGGTGATGGAAGATATAGGAAAAACACTATGTGTGCAAAGGTAAAGAGGTCTGTAAGTGATCATGTTAGGATCCCTTGAAATGTTCCCGGCCTCCCTTCTTAGAGTTACATTTCCCTCCAGGGGATCTTTGGCAGATGTCCTTTGAGCTGAAAGTAGAAGGGCAAAGGGCATGACCCTTGCCCTCTAGCCTGGTCCTTGTATTCTCTTATGCAGCTGTTGGAGATGCTTATCAGCCTTCAAAAGGCGCCTGCAGGGAATCCCTGCTGGGTGCCTACTGGCACGTAGAAGTCCCCTCTCTTTGGGAAGACTCGCCTAAAGCCAATCTAACCACCACGTGTTCAGTCAGGGACAGTATATAAAACCCTTTTGTATGCACCATTTCATCTGATCTTCACAACAACCCTGGGAGACAGGTATTATTTCTTAACTTTTTTTTTTCTTCTTAGAAGATTAAGTCACTTGCTTAAAAGCATAAACAGCTAATAAGCTATGCAACCAGAAGGAAACCTCTGTTTTTGGCTCCAATTCCTATGATCATTGCTCTACATTTGTGGAGCTTCCCTGCTCCTGAATAAGCTGAAATTGAGATTCACAGTTTATAAGGCTAAAAGCCGGTTATTCACCAGCTATGCCTCCACCTTGAGATTTCAAGTGTCCTTGGAGTGTTGTTTTAGAAGCCTATGGGAATCGGTAAAAGCACAACAAATATTCGTTAGAAAATAAACATATATTTTACACTTTGTGAGTCTCTGACAGATTTGCAAAGATTAATCTCCATTAGAAGTTTGATTCAGAGCTATTTTATCTCTTCTAGATCTCAAAAATCATGTTCTCATTCCTCTAAATAACAGAGAGAAATGCATTAAAATAAGGCTTTAGCAATATGTAGAACAAGATACTAACTTACACTGAAATAAGGGACTTACACTGCTGGAAAGGTGTGAATGTTGACATAGGAGGGAAAGTACAAGATATTAGGCACCAAAGGCATACGACTAGAAGGGGATTCTGGGACAGGCTTAACAAAGTGAAAACGAGGGACTCATTCTTTTACAATTGTCTACACCTGCTATTTGTGCACACACTATTTGTGCACGCTCTTTATGAAGCACTTGGAGTTATTGGGCAGGTTGACAAAACTCTAACTCAGTTTCCTGCCATGTACTGCTGGACCCTATTCCTCTGCAGATTGAAGGATGTATAAATAAGAGATCAGATGAAATTCATTAAAATTTAGATATCAAATTATGTTTTTCAAATCTATGTAGAATTGAGCTCATCCTTTAAGCAAACATGTGGAAGTCCAAAATGTAAAACGAAAGCAGAGCTGGGTCATGGGATAAGGAAGCCAATCTCTATTTCCTCCTATCTTTGGGGGGGAACCTTTAGACCTGTTGGTGAAGGAGTTGAAACCCTGGTATTTAAAGCAAGTAGAATCTTCAAGTTTTATTCTCTATAACACAATAAAGCAAAATGAGACCTAGAATACATTTTGTGTGAGTCTTAGCAGCCTTCACTGAAAAGAAAGTTTGGGGCAATGAGAGATCAGGGTGGCACATCCACAGAGTCCAACAAAAGGGGAAGCAGGAAAACCAGCATGAGTCGAATAAAATTTCCCATTGAACATAATTTCTTTTTAAAAATTATTTTATTTATTATAACAGCAGAATGCATTGCAATTCTAACATATAGAGCACAATTTTTCACATCTCTGGTTGTATACAAAGTATATTCACACCAATTCGTGTCTTCATACATGTACTTTGGATAATAATGATCATCACATTCCACCATCATTAATAACCCCATGCCCCCTCCCTTCCCCTCCAACCCCTCGGCCCTATCTAGAGTTCGTCTGTGAACATAATTTCATGAAAGAATAAATGCTCTGTCATTTTCAGAATTCAAAGAAAGGGATGGATAACTTTAAAAAATACCGAAGGTTGCATTTTATCTCTTTGATTTGTTGGTTAGCTCCACCAGGCATCATAATTTTGAGAGATAGGATGAGACCCTTGATCATCAATCCTTCCTCTTGCACTTGTCCGTGCTTATGTCCTGAGATAAACATAATCTGTTTCTATTATATATTTTCCTGAGAAGAGCTGAATAAATTGAAATATAGAAGCTTTTATTTTAGGGATTTTTTTTTTGGTAGAATTGAGTGACTTTGGAGTTTTTCTTACAAGTTTGGTCAGTTAGAAATGGAGTAAATAAATCATATATATTTTATTTATTTTTAATTTTTATTTATTTATTTTTGTTCTAAGCAGTTATACATCACAGTAGAATGCACATATTTTATATTATATAATAGCTTTTGGGCTTGCCTGCTTTCTGCCAGACTAGAGGACTCCTTCTGTTCTTTGGTCAGTCACAGGATGAGATATTGATGAACCTTTTGTGAAAATTATGTAATTTTAAAGTGCTCTTTCTATCAAGAATGCGAGTGTGTTTTTCACTGAGTAAAGAATCTGCAATATTCTTCTGTCTGTGTGTAATAGCTAGAACTCTTGAGAGAAATTTTAGTCAAGTTGAGCCTGCCATTGCTTTGTATTTCTCACCTGTAAATAGTTTCTAGTTTTACCTTCATAAGGAATGAAATTTCTTTTAAAATTCAATCACATTCTTCCCTTTCATCCTTCACCTAGTCTCAAACTTCGAGGCATCTGAGTCTTCCAAAAACTGAGTCCAATTATACATGTCTTTAAGTATATACCAAATATTTCTGAATCCTAGAGAAATTTAAGGGGATGCTTTTTTTATTCATTCTTTCTAATTATTTCATTAGAAATCAGAAGTCTTCTATTTTCATCCCATACTGACATCAAAGGGTCAAGAAATACAAGAAAATTTAGAGGTATAGGTATGTCTAGTTTTTTAGTTTTATTTTGTATTTTAGGGGAGTAACTTGTTTAGAGAATAAGTAAGGTGTAGAATAGTAAGGTATCTCACAGGAATTCAGAAGCAAACTAATCCTGTGGATCAGACAACTTCTTTATGGGCAATTACACATGGAGAATATACAACATTTTATTTTACTATGTGAGATCAATTTTCTAAGTTTTTATAGACATGGAAGGAAATTAGTTTTACCAAAAATTTTTATTGGGCAGCATCAGTATAGTGCTTTGGCATTAGTGCCCTTTAACTTTCTGAGCCCTTACAATGGAGATATAATTCTTAAGATGGTTATGTGAAGAGGTATTGTGAAAATAAATTTTAAAATGGGCATGGAAGTTAAGAAAATGAACGCAAGCTAAACGTATTTTTTTTCTCCATGAGAGTGAATCAAATAGGGTTGACGGATTGATAATTCCAAGTTCAGGTGCATGTTACTTTAGTACATACATTCCCTGTGCTAATGCTCAGACCACCTGAAATTCCAAAATGTGTGAGATTTTCAAAGTTTTGGTTTCTCAGAAGAAGGTGAAAGAGAGGAAATGACTCAACATCATTGAAGAAAAGGAATAGATCAAACTTGAACTTGAGAGCTCTATTTTCGGTTGAGGAAGTCTCGTTGCTAAACCATAGTTCTGTTCCTTCGTTGTACACACTAAGCAACACTCATTTCCTTTGCAACCTGTTGTTCTTATGACAGAACATGTGTAAATCAACATTTGTGGCCCTTTATAATGCTTCTGTTTTGAATACAGTCACATAGTTATGGATTTCATGCAAGAGTTTTCATTTGAGACTAAATTTCATTCCTGAAGTGTTGTATGTAGGTTCCTCTAAAATTATTTATTGCAATAATTCTGTAATGTGAGGTTTTGTAGGACAATGACTGCCATTGCTTACTATGTTATTATCTTAGTTACTAACCATACTTGCTAAGTAGACTGTGTGAGAGTAATTCTAGAATTATAGCAAAATTGAACAGAAAAAGTAGGAAGAATTCTGAATGCTCTCTGTCCCCACATGTACACAGTCTCTATCACCATCAGCAACCCTCACCAGAGTGTTATATTTGTTACAACTGATGAGACTACATTAATATTTCTTAAGCCCTATCATCTACACTGGGGTTCTCTTGGTGTCGTGCATTCTATGGATTCTGATAAAAGCATAATGACATGTATTCACCATTAAAGTGTCATTTCATATCATCCTAGAAATCCTCTGCACTCCAAATATTCATGCTTCTTTCCCCTTTCCCAGTCCCCGACAACCAATCCTTTTACTCTCTACATAGTTTTGTGTTTTCCAGAATGTCATATCATTAGAATGATAAAGTAGGTTAGCTTTCAAAAAAATCATATTTTAAAATTTTTATTTCATTTATTTATTTTCAGAGCTGGGTATCAAATCCAGGGCTTCATATATGCTAGAAAAGTGCTCTGCTACTGAGATATATCCCCAGTCCAACCATATTTTTTTAAAAAACAGAAAATACTTAGTATCAAATCATAAGATTCATTTATATTCGTAGCTATTTTTTAAGAATAAAACAATTAGTAACAACTGCAAAAAATAAAAAATAAAACAAAACATTTTTTCCCCAAAGCTATGGGGAATTTCATAATTTCAGGAACCATTTTCAAGTCCTAGAAGAGAAAGACTATTATCCTGAGAATAAGCCTATGTAGTTTCCCTGCCTCCAGTTTTTGTATTTCTGGCTAAGATACCTGCTGAGAAAAGAGACCAGTAAAGCTAAAACATTAGAAAAAGTTAGATTTACTTTTTGACTTTCAGATTCCATTTTTCTATTTTCATCTACTTTTCTCTCAAGAAAAAAAAATTGAGTTTGACCAGGGCATATCATCTCAATATATTTCCTCTCTGACTGGAATTTAGAAGGCTTAAGATTTTCAAAACAGCTAACTTTAGGCTGAAATCTTAATTACTTGTTTTAGGTAAGCCTCACTGTTCTTCCAAGCTAAACCCTAAATAGTTTGTGGTTATGTACATGTTGGCCACTGTGAAGTAATGTGGCTGGGACGCATCCTTCTGTTTGTCAGAAATAACTGTTGTGGCCCCTGTTAGGCTGTGGTGATTCTCCCTGACTGCGTGATGGTGTTAAAGTCTTGTAATGCAAAAATTTAAAATCTCATAGTAAGAAATCCATTTTCCTGGGAGATTCTAACCAAGTTTCCATGTTGCAATTTGTAAACATCATTATAGCAAAAACTGCTGAGAAGTTCTAGAGAACTGTGGGAAGAAACAGTTATGTGTGTGAAGTTTGCTAGCTGTCAATTCCCAAGTGTTAAGTATAGAAGCCTAAGGCAAGGCAGTGGGAGTATTTAAAGACAGGAGGGGTACTGAAGGAACAAGAGCATTAATTTTAATACCATTGTTTGGAGTAGAATTCAGTTCCATTGTAATAATAAAAGTGCCTTAAGCTTTGTTCCAAGAGTTATAATGCTAATGCTTTTATTTTTATTAAAAAAATTGTTAGTTTGATCTTCTTTTTATCAATGGAGGCCATTTGATTTTTTAAGAATAATTTTAAGTGTTGGTAAAGATGAGGAAGTCACAAAACCAAGAGACATTATTATGTGAAGAGGAAATGGTTTAGGAAACTTGTCAATCACAGTCATGACTAGGGACCCACTCTTTGGTCACCACTTCCCATCTTTACTAGCCGTTATCTAGAGAAGAGCAGGTGGTAGCACTCAGGCTAGATACCACACTGCAGAAAACTGGTTGGGGGTGGAAGTGAGGCAGAATGATCAAAGATAGACATATCCGTGTATTGTCTTAATTTGAAAACCAACCTTAAAAGATCACTTATATTATAGTGATTCGTTGATCCTAAAATGCAGTTGTCCTTTGCTGGGAAAAGTACGTTATAAAGTTCTCGTGAGAATAAATTATGCTTAACTATGTTATAAAGGAAAACCTTAAATAAATCAAGTTGTGTGATGATAGATGAACTGGTTGAAAATTGTAAAAGGAATAGATAAAACATTAAGCAAACAAAAAATATGAGATTCAAATTTAAATCTGGATTAAAAAAATTAATAAATAAGACTTTGCCAGCACATGACCTAAAGGTTAGGTGGAAGAATAGTCTAATAAATATTCTTTCTCAACAGATTGTGGTTGTTATAAAAAAATCTCAATATGTGGGATATCTTTATAAGAATCATTGTTTATTGCCAATCCTGGCACATGACCTGTTTTTTTTTAAATGCAGCAGGGAAACGTCTTTTAGGGGACTATTGGTTTTGTTCATACAACATTCACTGGAGCAGTGAGCAACTGAGAAGTGAGAATAAAAAGAAATTGCAGGGCTCCTTTAAGCCAGAGTGGGAAGAAATAGAGGGAAGAAATAGAGAAGGCGATGGTGTGGGATGGTGGAGGTGATGTGTGGAATCAAAGTAAGTAAGATTGGATGCCACAGGGCCTTAACTCTGTTCCTGAGATGCCCTTAGAGGGAGAGGCTACAAACTGCATCCTCAGAATCACCCCAATCTCCAGTTCAGGTTTTGCTGCAGTTGATAGGCTTGATTTTGTTGTTGTTGTTGAAGGGATTTGAAGAGGAACCTTTGGTCTACCTTCTTTATAAAGAATCCCTGAGACACAGGGCAGGGAACAGAATTTAACATGACTCAGAAGTCACAGTAGAAGGGATATTAGGAGAATTTCAGAGACCCGTATTGGCCCCAAGCCAAGAATTTTGATATACTACATTTAGGGAAATTTTAGAGAATGAACAATTCATGAAATGATTATTTCAACTAATCTCACTTAAAATTAAAAACTTTAGGAGGTCAAATGACATTGTGGTTCACAATAACTTGTGATTTCATCCCTGATTGTGTGTGAAACTTAAAAGGGGTTTCTTGTTCATGATTTTATAGGTTCTCCTATTTCCTAGTAATTTGTAGGAGTTCTTTAAATATATGGGTACTAATTCTTGGCTAATTATCTATAAACCAAGTATTTTCCCATTATGTGGTTCTTACTTTATACCTTTAATAGTATGTTTTGATTAGCTGAAGTTTGAAATTTTAATATATTGTATCTATCAATATATTTCTTTATAATTTGAGCTTTGGGGATTTTAAGAAATCTTTTCCATTTCTGAAGTCATGAAGATAAACTGTCTTCCAAAACTAACAAGTTTCATTCATTAATCCTTCTAAAATGGTTTCTGTGTATGATAGAAAGTATGAATACAATTTTACTTTAGTTCACATTTTTGCAATAGCAGTAATAACAATGGCTGTCTTCATCATAAAGTTGCTTTATCTAAAAGAGAATACTTTCTACACTTTACCATTATGTATGATGTCTGTTTTAATTTTCTTTTTCAGGGCAAGGTAATGCATTCTCTTGCTATGTTCTTGTTTATCTGCTTGTTTGCATTTCTTATGAATGGTACTGAATTTTGTAAACTCCTCTTTTATATCCATTGAGATAATAAAATATTTTTCTTTTTATTTCCTCTTAGAGTTGTGGATCATGTTAGTAATTTATCTATTATTAATTCAATCTTAGTTTTTTTAAATTATTGCAGCTCCAAGTCACAATGTATTCTTTTTAATATTGCTATATATAATTTATTGAATTTATACTCATGAGATTGGTGAATCGTATTTCCCTGTTTTTTCCCTTGATATCACAGCCTGGGAGCACCATAGAATATACTAAGGAAGATGAAACTTTTATTTTTTAATTATCTAAAAGTTTGTATAGGATTAGAATTTTGTATTATAGAGCCATTAGGACCTAGTGTTCTCTTTGATGAAAGATTTTTAACCATGATTAGTTTTCCATTATAAAGCCATTTGGACTTTAAATTTTTAACTTGATATAGTTTCTTTAATGGTTATGGGACAAATAACCTTTTAAGTGTTTTTTGGCAATTGAATTAAAAAAAATTTTAGTTGTTGATGGACTTTTATTTTATTTACTTATATGTAGTGCTGCGAATTAAACCCAGTGTCTCACACCTGCTAGGCAAGCACTCTACCACTGAGCCACAACTTCAGCCCTGGCAATTGAATTTTTATAGGATTTATCTATTTTGTCAATATTTTCAAAATCTTAGAGCCTCTAATCACTTTTCATCTTTTTAATCTCTGTAGCATTTATAATTATGTTTTTTTAATTTGTTCTAATTAGTTATACATGACAGTAGAATGCACTTTGACACATCATACATTAATGGAGTATAATTTCTCATTCTTCTGGTTGTACCTGATGTAGACTCATACTAGTCTGTAGTCACATATGTACATAGGGTCAATTACATTCTCTTCTATTTTGTGTCTTCTCTTCACCTCTTGAATAATCTGGTCAGTAGCTTTTCTGTATTATTAATCTCTTTAAAGACTCTACTTTTGACTTTGTTGATTCTTTCTATTGTTTGTTTTTGGTTGGTATTGTTATGATTTTATCTTTAATATTCCTTTCCTCTACTTCCTTTGTGCTTAATTTTCTGTTCTTTTATTAAATTTTTGGATTGCACACTAAATTTGTTAATGTTTAACATTCTACTTTTCTAATTCAGGTTTAGTTAAATATATTACACTATAAGAGCCATAGCTTTACCAATTAATTTTTTGACAATGTATGTGCTTCTTTTATTTTTCTTATCTTTTATTTAGACTGAATTTATTTCCCCTTTTCATCATCTTGCTTATTTCTCATTAGCTTATTTATCAGTTTTTTAAAAGATATTCTTGTAGAAGTTATCCTATTTATTTCACCTGTATATTCAACAGAATATCAGATTATGCAAGATATTGACTATATTTCTGAAAAATGTAAAAATCTTAGAATTCTTTAATTCTTATCATATTTTCTTTCCAATTTATATCCCACTGGTGTCTGATATTTTAGACATTACATTTTTTATATTAACATTATTTTATATTATCAACATTGTTTAGATTTAATCAAAATTTTACAATTGTTTATGGTTCCTTCAGAGCTTCCCTCTGGGATAGTTTTAATTCTGCTTAACATATACCCTTGGGATTTCCATTATTAAGGATATTTGGTGATAAACTGTTTTGTTATTATTTCTTTTTTAGTTTTTCAAATCTTATTATTAAAGACATTCAGTTCCACCTCATTTATAACCTCCCTCACCCTTGAAAAGAATAAAAGGAAATAGAAGTTAAAAAGACAGGCAGTGGGGGCATGGAGTAGGAGAAATGAAGATTTATTATGTTAAAGACATAGAATTTTTGTCTGAGAGGATGAAAAAATTGTGGAATTAATGGGGGTGATGGTGGTACAACATTGTGAATATACTAGATGATCCTGAATCATGCACTTTGAGTTTTATGTTACTATATTCTAACACACACACACACACACACACACACACACATACACACACACACACAACACGTAAAGACTGACTCTGGGGATTAGTTGTTTATATTCTTGTTAACAAAATGACCCTAGCTAAGTAAAGTCAACTCTGTTCTGCCTTTGTTTTTTTTATCTGTCAAATGGAGATAGATCATTATCTATCTCTGAAGGCTTTTTATGAGGACTGAGTTAGTTAGTAAATGTAAAATACTTAAAACAGTGCCTGTCCCTATTCATTCTTCTAAAACCTGAGCTATTATTATTGTTCTTTTTTTCCCCCAGATAAATCACTATGCAGTGATAAGAACTGAGAACACAGATCAAGGGAGACTATGTAACTCAGAGTGTCAACTTCCTATGAAACCTGAAAGTCTACACTTCTTTCCCCCAAATCTTGGCTGCACAATGACTTTGTACAATTCAATCTTTATTTTTACTTCCACTTTTCTGCTGTATTCAGGTATATTAGCGTGTAACTTGACAACTACTTTCCAGGTATTCACTTACTTGTTAGTTTTTGTGATTTTATTTAAGCCCATCATTTGTAAATCGAGTTTCAGTCATTTAATAATTTAGTGTTCAAGCTGGTTTATGAAATAAAATCTTCTTTATTCTACCGCTAAGGTAACTGTCAAATCATTTCATGTATATCGTACTTCAGTATCTGTTGGAAAACAAATAAATCTTTGGCTGCCATTCAGTTCTTGTAATAGCCCGAAGATGCTCGTGAATGTGATGAGTTTTGGCTGTTTTATGAAATTGTTTGTAATTCCAAACAAAGGTGTAAATATATCCTGGATTTTGATGCCCAGATTTTTTTTCCATTAAAAAATTTATTTTTCTTTTTTTGTTTTGACAAGTATTGAGTAAAAATGATATTAAAGATATCACTATAGTTTAGGAAGACAATAAGTAAACAATATGAAAGTATCTAGAGTCTTGATCTGAGTATTTTATTGGGTATATAGTATATATTTTGAATATTATTAGGTAACTTTTAAAGATTTGTCTGACATAAAGGGTTTGATGTTATTTTCCCAGTTTAAAAAACATTTTCAACTTCAGTCATTGAATTTTTAACCCTACATTTCAGACAGTTCAAGTATCTTTTAAAGGTATATAGAAATGTTTAAAACACTTATACATATGTAGGCTGGAAATATTTTATAATACAATTTACCCAATTGTTTGGTTGGAAAAAAATGTGTATTTCCATAATCACATTTATAATGTGAAAATGAACTATAGTGGAGACAGAAAGTAATCCAAGTTTTTAAGTCAGAATTCATCAACAAAGAAAAACATTTTAATTACTTATGGTACATTAGAGCTCAGAAGCCCCTGGATATATAGGATCTCTCAGAGGCACAACTTCTTCAAACACCCCCACTTCCTCCTCTTCCTAACTGTTTATCTATTTCATAGGCATTCCTCCAGGACAAAAATGGATTTTAGGAACAACAAAACTTAAAAAAAAAATAGTAAGATGTTCTAAATTGACTCTCCAGCTTTTTGTTTTGTTTTGTTTTTTGGTACCTGATATTGAACTCAGGAGCACTCAACCACTGAGCCACATCCTCAGTCCTTTTTTAATATTCAATTTTGAGACAGGGTTTCACTAATTTGCTTAGGACCTAGTGAAGTTGCTGAGGTTGGCTTTGAACTTTCGAACTTCCTGCCTTAGCCTCCTGAGCCCCTGGAATTTTGAATCAGTGTATTATGGTGGTACAAGCCACCATGCTCCGCCAGCTTTTCTTTTTAAATAAGACAGTACATTCTAATAACTCAGGCTAGCATTTTTTTTTTAGTGGTTGAATTTAAGAAAAACATGAACGCCAATGTTTTAATGTTATAAATGGAGAAAGATCTTGTTGCTACTGATTTTAAAACCAAATAAAATTATTCGATAAAAACTTAATGATGTCTACTGTCTGCTGCTGTCTTTTTTCATGTAATACTTTTAAGAGTTAGTTGAGTAGAGTCTTTGTCTCTGGGAGAGATTTGTACTAATTGTTAATTGTAGTTTTTCCTTATTTGATATAAAGCTACAGGGTTGAAAAGATTACAACACACTCTTGAAATCAACACCTTTAATGATGAAGTATTGAATTATAAATTCCCAAATTACTGAGTCCTAGAGCTGCAAGGGATCTTGTTTTATATTTTTGTTATGTCATTTTAGCCTTTAGAAGGATGGTAGGTAAAGCAATGTAGTCAAAGAAGTTTATATTCTGTCTTTAAAATTGCCCCAAAGAAATGAAGGTAATATATATTTCATATTTTCAATACTAGTCATAGCTATTTGCCTTAGCAAAAGAAGAGAAATCTAGGGTAACAGTTTAATTTTTCCTATCTTTTAAAGGTAATGTCTTATCTTTTGTTATTTAGAAATTTGCTGTCAGTCTGGTTGTTGATGCCCTGTCAATAATCTCTACTTTTGGGCTGGGGATGTGGCTCAAGCGGTAGCGAGCTCGCCTGGCATGCGTGCGGCCCGGGTTCGATCCTCAGCACCACATACCAACAAAGATGTTGTGTCCACCGAGAACTAACTAACTAAATAAATAAATATTAAAAATTCTCTCTCTCTCTCTCCTCTCTCACTCTCTCTTTAAAAAAAAATCTCTACTTTGTCCTAGTTACTTTAAATGTCTCATCTATAACTATTACTCTACAATTTCACTATCTGCCTGCCTCTCTGCTTACCTACCTTCCCACCTATCTACCTACTTAACTAATTATCTATATATCTACCATTAAATATTCATCTGTTTATTGATCTTGGCAGGTTCTTTTGCTTTCTGATTCATGAATCACAGTTTTGTTCTTTTATCAATTCAGGATTGTTCTCAGCTCTTTCAAAGTAATACTTCTATATTCTTTTTATATTTTTATCATCCTTTAGAACTCATTTTTAATGCACTCTATATTGAATTATCTCATTTTGTCTTCTTGGGCTTTTAAATTGTCTTTCATTTTCCTTACATTTTAATCTTTCTGTGACAGATTCTAGGCAATTTCCTCAGATCTGCTCAGTTGTATTAATTGTGACATATTGTGTTTTATCTACAATCCGTCTATTAAGATTTAATTTTCATGATTGTTTTTGCCAATTTTAGAAGTTTTAATTGTTCTTTTTTGAAATATTCTCAACTTTATATTGCCTTGTTACTTTCTTAAGGTTGATTTCTCTTTTAATAATTTAAACTTCCTTGTTTCTAAGTGACTCACCAGATCCTCCTATTATATAAAGTTTGTAGGGTTCTAATCCTTTTGCTCACTGTGATTGCTGAGCATTGCTCATTGAAGAGCATCCCAAAGCAACTGTAAACACATTTTAGCATCCCAACCTCAGTGTGCTTGCACATGTATGTGCAAGAGTAGGGGAGAGTAAATTGAGGCCCTGCTATCTAAGGCACCTTGGTTTTGCTTCTATCAGACATCCAACAAGTCATTCCTGTCCAGAGTTATTTTGTTATTGTTTTTACTTATTTGTTGATTTAGAAATTCCTAAACAAAATGGGTAGAAGAATTTTGAATCAAAAACCCATCTGAGGTGTTTGGTCTATGGCTTAGATTTTTCTAAGTTTTATTGTATTTTTTCCATGAAAACCCATGGTAGAGACAGAGCTTCCTGCCCTTGTGGAGTTTATGAGTGCTTTTTGTTCTAGTATACTTTTCACTAATAAGGAGACATTTTTAGGTCTCAGATTATGTGGGAATTTTAGTTCTAACTAAATGGGCCTCATTTCTTGTCCCTCATGGTATTTAAACTTATGTCCTAAGTATATGAAAACTGTCCCCATTTATCACCCCAAGCAGGGGGAATATTACTCATCAGTATATTCACTTGAAGCTTTAGTTGTCAACACTCTTTGTTTATAACTTCTCTGTATTTCCCTCTTTTGGTCTTTCAACTAGGATTTAAATTAAAAAATATATATATATTTGGTACTGGGGATTGAACTCAGGAGCACTTGACTGCTGAGCCACATCCCCAGCCTATTTTGTATTCTATTTAGAGACAGGGTCTCACTGAGTTGGTTAGTACCTTACTTTTGAATCTTGGGTCCTCCTGCCTCAGCCTCCCAAGCAGCTGGGATTAAAGGCATGTGCCACTGCACCTGGCTGGATTTAGGCAAATTTTATATAACATTTCTAGGAGTTTGTTTCTGGATAATTTTTATTTCATTTTATTCTACCATCTTGTCAGTATATTCATATAGCTATGAATAGCTTCTTCCTCAAAAAGCCAGATGAAGTTTTAAAATGACCTCTTCACAGCCCAAGTGCCATTTTTCTCCTTGTTTTTTTTTTCCTGAAGAAACCTTAGTTGTAGTTATAATTTATTGAATCTTTACTGTGTATTCAGTTTTAGTTGCATATTTTAACTATCACAAAAACTCTGAAATTTTGAGCGGATGCACATTTTCTGAGTGTGAAAATTCAGGTTAAATTACTGACCCAAAGCCTTATGGTAGGAAAATGGCACAATGTCAGGGAAGTTCTATCTGATACAGGAAGCTTTGATTTTTAAACATTTATCTCTGTGGGCTATTGAAATGACCACTTTCAAGAGACACAATTTTGTGTGCATTATCTAATATGCTTATTATAAAAAGTTGCACAGCTTTCTATATGTGGCTTTAGAATTTGGTATATACACCTTTGTTTATTTAAATGATGATTTCTTCCTATTAATGTTTATCTTTAGAATGTATTTATGATTTGAGAGAAATTTCTCCTTGATGAGTTTACTAGTCAGATATGAAAACCAACCAATGTATATTTATCACTAATAATAATTTACTGAGCATTTTATAAATATATATATATTTCTTACATGACAAGGCAATATTAGCAATAATTTAATGAAAAAACTGCCTAAAATATAATATTTGGCCTGTCACTCAAATTCATTGTGGGCTAATCCTATTTCCTTACTATTCATCTTCTCAAACACTGTCTTGTGCTTTTGGAGTAAGAGGTGAAGAAATTGCCCCTAAGCATGCCACTTAAATGCTTGGAACTAGGTGCTTATAGATGCAGAAGGTAAGCATCCAGACTGGAGAGAGGAGACAAACTCAAGTACTGTATATGGTAAGTTTTAGTCATGGGTAGATATCCCAAAAGATGTCTAGGAGACAATTGGATTCTGGAGAAAGGGAGAATAGAACTTTTGGCTCTGTCTTCCCGATTGAAATGAATTCCCTGGATACCAGGAACTGAATATAATGTCTGGCTCAGCAACTGTTCTATGCCTTGCACTTGAATCTTTAGTTATTTGGTTATAATGTGCTTCCATGTATTTTCTGAACATCCAACTCATTTAGGTCTTACCCCCTTTCCCACTTTATGCCTTAGCTATTGTTTTAGTCAGCTTTATTGTTTCTGTGACCAAAGACCTGACAAGAAGAATTAGAGGAGGCAAAGTTTATTTGGGGCCTCACGGTTTCAACAGTCTCAATCCATAGATGGCCAACTCTATTCCCTGGGGCCCATGAAGGAAGAGTGTGGCAGAGGAAAGCAGCTGGGGACATCGCATCAGGATATAGACAGAGACTCCACTCACCAGATACAAAATATATACCCCAAGGACACACCACTAGGGACCCACATCCTTCAGCCAACCCTACCTGCCTTCAGTTACTCAGTTAATCTCTCTCAGGGGACTAATTCACTGTTTTTGGTTAAGGCTTTTATAACCCAGTCATTCAACTTCTAAATCTTCTTGCATTGGGTCAGACATGAGCTTTTGGGGATACCTAATATCTAAACCATCACATATATTACACTGTATTGAAACTTTCTGCCTAGTTTCTGTGCTCTTCACTGGTTTTTAAGCTATTGGAGAGTAGGGACAGCTATCTTGTTTATTATTGTAAATGGTATTTGGTGCTAAATACACTTTCCTGGAATAAATTAGAGTATACTTGCTAATTATATTTCTAATTCAATATGGCATTACAAAAGCACATCAGATAAGGCAGAAAGCCAGACAGTTGTTATGGAGAAATGAGTAGCAAGTAATTAAGGGCATTCTGTATTGACTAGGCCAGAAGGAAAGAACCATGAATGTATAAGTCTTTGTGAAATGCGCTTGTTTGAAATTATTTTTTGCTATTTAGCCTGAGAATGAACTGGAATAAACTCATTTACTTCTGCTCTTATTATGCTTTAGTGTGCTACACACTCCAATTCCTTATTCATTTTTCACAAGGTTAAAAAGGGTATTTGGAATTGTACAGAATGTTCTTCCATTGCTATGGAAGGAATGTGCATTGATAACTCCCATTAGCATTTATCAATGTTTATACATACTTCTCTCAATGTAAACAAAATACTTCAGATTCACATTCCTTACAAGCCTTATATGTCATTAATTGTTTCACTATTTAAATAATACAGAAATGCGCATGCTTTAAAACTATATTAGTTCTTTAAAAATGTCAAGAAAGGCAAAGTTTATGTAGTCTGCCACCTGCTAATGCCTGTAAAATCACTCCTGCTGGAGATACTGAATTGTTTTCCATTATATTAACATTGCATGAATAAAATCCAAGCCTTTTAAATCACAAGTTTCACAAGGTGTTGATTGGCCCCAAGCAGGATAAATTCAGACAAATATTTATGTTGCCAAGAGTTGTGTACATAAATATTCTTCCTTGAAAATGTTTCCAGTGTACTGTTAAACTGCCAAGGTGACATAACTTAACAGGTAAAGCAGTAAGTAGAGAGCCAGGGGTCATGGAATTTGAATTCTTTCTCCATTCCCACTTTAATATATAATCCCAAACCATTTGCACTTTTCCAAAGTCAAATTCCCTCTTTGAGAAATGGAGAAAAATTAACCACATAACCAGGGCAGGGTCCATGGTTATAGAAACTTAGAAAATATAAATTGTTAGGAAGATATAGAAATGCACACCATTGCTGTCTTAGTCCACAGGGGCTTCCATAACAAAATGCCATAAACTATTTAAATAACACAGAAATGTAGATTTAAAACAACAAACACTCATTCTTCACAGTCTGGTGTGTGAGGAGTCTAGGATCAAGGGATTGGCAGGTTTGGTTTCTGGGGAGGGCTTGCTTTCCAATTCATAGATATTGCTTCTGGCTGTGTCCTCGCGTGCTGGGAGAGGCAAGGGGGTCTCTCTCAGCTCTCTTTTATGAGGGTGTCAATTCCAATCAGGAGGCCTTCACTTTCAAGATGCTTAATCACCTCCCAAAAGCCCTACCTCTCAATATCATCACCTTGTGTTCACATGTCAACATCTGAATTTTGAGGGGACACAACTGTGCAGACTAAGGAAAATTTCATTTATAAGGAGATTGGTTTGCCTTTATTGTAAGTCTTCACAATGCACTTGCAAATCAATTTGTAATATTACTTGTTACCATTCCTTGCATACTTCTTGTTATTCAGACACAATCCTCTGTGCTCTACTACCCCATCCACTCCTTGTACAAGACCTTGGAGGCAAGTGTTGTCATTCTCATATTAATGAAATTATAGAGAGCATGTGATGAGCTCAAGATTTCTCAGCTTGAAGATGGCAGAGCCAGGATTCAAACCCATGTGATTCTGAAGCCAGAAGTCTGGATTCTTGTTCTCTATGCCACGCTGTCTCTATGCCTTACAGATTAAGCATCTGAGACTTAGAAAGTTTAATCATTTTGCTAAAGCGCACAAGCCAACATCACGCTGGACTGAAATGAAAGCCCTGATGTGTTTGACAAGGGAGCCCCAGCCATTTCTGTGATTGCTTCTCTAGTGATATTAATGTGCTTGGTATCTTCTGTTCCACCTTTCTCTCTTGAATTACCAGGAAAATTGGAGTCAGTGCCCTGCAAAGTGCTCTGACCTCACTAATCTCAGAACCCCAATCTTGCTAATGAATTCTACTTCAGGGGATCAGAAGGTGGATTATGTATCAAAGGTGGAACCAGTTGCATTTAAATCTTCAGGAACTCACTTACCTTATTGCTTAAATGAGAGATTTGTATGGTAGAGTGTCTGACTTTACATTGAATTTAGTTTAGCTTGAGTGAAGTGAATATTTATATTTCATCATAGAAGCTCTGTTACTTAGTTTTCAGAACTTTGTAGAAATACCATACGCCACAATACTTATAAACTCTATTGAGGTTGCATTAAATTCTTTGATTTTAAGACTTGGTCAAACAAATTGCCCACTCTATTTCATGGCTTATTAAAATAGCAAATATCTTGTTTCCTCTACAAGATAAATTCATTTAAAGGAATTAAATATAGTGGCCAAATGATTTACTTGAATTGTTTATTGCATCTTTGATCATTAGACAGAAAATAAGAGGTGATGGCAAAACTGAGTTAAGGTAGAACCACTTAGAATCATCCACTTGCTTTCTCCAGGTGAAGCTGCCTAAACAGTTGTGTCATCTTGCTCAGAATATTCAGAAGAACATACAGTGTGACAGAATACATAATGTTGTTAAGCACTAAAGCTACAGGTAATTATAGCATGAGACGTATTGATTAGTGATAGGAAGGTGTTTTCAGAGAGTTCAAGGATTTCAGCCTAAATGAATTTATTTTCACTCTGACTCTTGCACACTATTAGCATAGTTCTTTCTTAGAAAAGTTATATAGTATATGATTGTTTCTAAATTCATAAATTTTATTCTAAGCATGATTTCATGTGAATAGAGGAAGAATTGAAATTTCTTTAGGATCTATTTGCATGTTACCAGGGAGATTCCATGCAAACAACAGCTGCAGCTATATCTCAGTTCCTGCCACTCGTGCCACAATACAGGGAGATGATGGCAAAACTTCCAATTGTTCCCATTGCACCTTTAATAGGCAGAAGAAAAACTCTTTAAAGATGTGCATTTTATAATCCCTGTACCCTGTGAATATGTTTTCTTACATGGCAAAAAGACTTCACAGATGTCACTAATGTTATAGACCTTGAGATGGGATGATTATCCTGGATTATCTTTGTGGGTACAATTTAATCACATGAGTCCTCAAAAGTAGAGTACTTTTCCTGGCAATAATCACAGTGATGTGATGTGAGGGCTCAATCCATTATTGCTGCTTTTGAAGATAGATTAAAGGTGCCATGAACCAAGGAATGTTGGTGTTCTCTAAAAGCTGGTAAGGCAAAGGAACAGATTTCCCCCTAGAGCTTATGGAAAGGAATGCTGCCCTTTTGGTTTTAACTTGGTGAAACCTGTGGTGGATTTATGATCTATAGAACTGTGAGATAATAAACTTGTATTGTTTAAATGGCTAAATTTGTGGCAATTTGTTACTGTAGCAACAGAAAACCAATAGAGTGTCACTCTGCATGATCTTTCCTGAATTGCAGCAGTGAGATTCAATAAGATGTAATCATTAAGCAACAACTGCCTTTAAAAAACCTCTATGGTTGTTTCTACTGCACAGATGAGAAAAAGTGAAGCTTGAAAAGTAGCTTACATACATCACATATCTAGTAATTGGCAAAACTGTTACTCAAAACCAGGTCAATCTGGAGTCAAAACCTATAAAAATCCATGTATACATGCCATGCACATATAAAATGTTAGTTTTATTTTTAAGAATGCAAGTATGACAGAAGTTCAAAAGCAATGAAGTTCATGTAAAACAGACTTTGTCATAATATAAATGTCAAAACACCCTAGAACAGCACCTTATATATATTATAGGTACTCAATATAGGGGTAATTAAATGAATGAATGATCATTGTTGAATAAAAATAGTGAGAGTAGGATACATGTGTGTTATCACATTTATTATATTTCACATATAAATAACATTATTGATGTGTATATATACATATATATATGCATCAACATTTCATTGTAAAAATCGAATAGAGATATTACTCTGTGCCATAAAAATCAAGGATTCTAACAGGTTTCTTTCACATTCATAATGTTTGAGTTTATAATTACATATTATGTTTAAGAAGTGATTTTTAGGTCATCTGTGGTTCACTTTTATATTTAACATCAGTAATTAGAGTATATTTAATAAGATAAAGTGATTGAAGTGGAGAAAATCTACATAAATTTAGGCATGAATGTTATTGCTCATTAAAATATTTTTAAAAAGATTACTGAACAATGTAAAGGAAATTAAATGACCTTTGTTTTTTCAGGCAAGGTCTTTCATTTTCTTTTTAGACTTGCCAGTAAAATTAGAAAGATAACAGTGTCTAATTAAACCATGTTCTTTTCATTTGAAAAATGTTCACTAAAATTTAAATACAAAATTATGAGTAATAGTACAATCTTATTTATTAGTTAATCTTTTTATCCATATTATTCCATTTGGAAATAATTAGCTTTTTTTCATGGAAGAATATATATTCTACTGCAACTTCAATTTCATAAGGACATCAATTGCAACTAGAGTACAATTACAACTAGAGAATTAGAACCAACCCAGAGAGTGTTTGTCACAATGCAAACGGGTTGGGCACAACACTGGGACTTGGAAGGACACGAAGTCAGGATGCACTTCCAGATCTTGGCAGCAAGGAGAAATGGCGTAGAACTAAACAAAAACACCAGAACTGGCAAAGCAAGCATTTTGGCAAGGAGCAGCTAGTCACATTTGCTCTTTCTTTTTCATTTCCCCTCCGTCTGAGGAACAGTTGATTTTCTGCATTTCCTTCCATATGAGCATGGCCCTCATTCGTGGCTTCTCTTTTGGGATGTTTCTCCCTGAGTATCTGTGGCCATCTTGAACTCTCTCCCATTTCCTCCTTTGCTTGATTATGACTAACTCAAGCTCATCCACAAAACTCTAAACTTTCCTGCTAACTTTAAATGCATCTAGTGAATTCCTTTTTCAATCTGGTATTCCCTGCAGATATCTACATATATTGAACCCAAACTATCTTTATTAGTCTCTGTAACTCTTGCTTTGCATAAGCCCTAAAATGAAGTAATGTGTGCATTGATTATGCTTTGCCATTTACTTAGAGTTTCTTGGAAGGAAAATACCACTATTTTTAGTTCTTAATCTTAAAATAACTCATTTTGAAATGCGGTAAAATCTTAATGAATATCCAAATTCGTATACATTATTTAAGCTATAATTTCCTACACTAAACAGTCATTAGATTAACATACATCTTTAGATCTCTTCCCAGCTGTACCAAATTAGCTTTTCTGAGTACTTTTGGTTTATGATTTGAGGCAATGCAGAAAGTATTGCTTTTTCTAAGTGGTATTCTAAGGTTACAAACAGCAATTTGACTTTAAAATGCCATTTAGGATGTTTCCTCCTGTTAGTAGTCATGCAATAAAAACGCAATTTTTTCCCCCCAAATTATTGAATATTGAAACATAGCCTGATTTACTCATTTACAGATGAGGAAACAGGGAAATCTGAATGGTTTCAAAACAAGTCTGTAATTGGAGGTGCTCTCTCCATCTTTTCTCTTTTTAATAATGCAACTATGACAGAATTATTTTGAATAGTCATTATCACTAAGGAAAAAAATGCAATAATAGAAATGATGGCAAGTAAAACTTAAAATACTGTTATAAATCTTTATTTTTTTAAAATAAGAAATATTTAAGAGTGTACAAGTCTAGTGGGTGTTTGTAGGTAGCCCTGGCTTTATTTTTCACCGTATTCTTTTTCTGAGTTTTTCATTATCTAGAATACATAACAACATGGAAGAAGTATTTCATCTGTCTGAATAAATGCATTTCCCCTGTATTTTCCCTTCCCAGCCTCTAGATTTGGGCTTCTGTCTTTCTGTTTCTCATATCACTTAGAGATTCTTTTCACATACTCCACTCTGCTAGTTATTAATGCTCCCTCTCTGACACTTCCTTATTTCTCTCCTTTAGAAAGGGGAATCCTGCTGCTGTCATTACTTTTTCTTAAGATTTCCTTCAGATCTCTCCTCTACCCAATTCCCAGTTTGCAGAAAACCTGCTGGTGGCAATATCTCTTTTCCTTTACTTAGTTGTTGTTATTCAAAATACTAGGAAGGCAGTTTGAATAATAATAATGATAGATATATTATGTTTATAAATTACTGTTCATCTGATGATTTAAATGTAATTTATGGGCATGAAATCATTAGTAGGCTCAATTTTTGAGTGAGGTGGTGGGTGGATTGGTTGATTTCAGTGAGTGAAGAAGTGAAGAACAAAAGCAAGACAGGATTTAGAACTGACATTATCTAATAGTATGAATATGTCCAGTGGAATAAGTTTTTAGCAATACGATAAATACCTGTCAAAAATTTAGTTGATTTAACTAACTTTAATAAAATGATATTAAGTGAGATAAAATTATCAGTTTTTAATTTTATTCCAAGAAATTCTACTTTTAGTTTCCCCTGCCCTCCTAATACTTCTAGATTGAGACAGGGAATTTGAGGTAGTAGATCATATTCTTTTTGCTTATCCTTAAGCTGGGTTCAATGTACCCTTTTTGTTTTATTGTATTGTCCTGTACATTTGCATTTTAGTCTTTGATCCCAAGTTGTGCCCTGAGAAACAAAATAAATCTTAGAAACTATCTTTTTCAGGTTTCCTAAAAGCAAAACTGGAGATGGCATTTTTGTGCAAATGGTTTTATTGCAGAAGACATTGCAGATGGGAAGTGAAGGATGGAAGATGGATCAGGGAAGAAAACTAAGCAGATTTCAGGTGGAAACTAACCTCCCAGTGAGGACCTGTGGATCATAAATTACACTAGAGTTGATCCCATTTTGAGGTGAGGATTTGACTTGTTTGCTTACTGTCAATCATCTACTGTGGGCTTCTGCAGGGGCAGAGTGTAATTTTCTAGGTAAGGCAATTCTCAGGAAGAGAGTGATGTTGTGAGAATGGGTGCCTGGTAAAGAAGCTTGGAATGTGTATATTGTTTAGCTTTTAAGGTTTGCAGCATGACAAACAGCTTAGAGGCTGAAAGGCCATGTCTTCTTTTCTGTTTTCTTCAGACTGCCCATTTGGTGGGGCTCAGCTGGACAACCCTTCAGATCTTAGAAGTTTCAGTTTTTCCAAGCTGGGCTTGCTTACACATCTGGGGCCTCAGCGGGGATGATAAGGACAGTTGGAATAGCTATGGTCTCACATTGGTTCATTTCTTATCATGTGTCATGGGGAGCTACAAAGTATGGCCCATGGAGCCAAATCAGTTTGTTGATTGTTTTGGAAATAAATTTTCTTTTCTTTTTTTTTTTTTTTAAGAGAGAGTGAGAGAGGGGGACAGAGAGAGAAAGAGAGAATTTTAACATTTATTTATTTTTTTCTTAGTTCTCGGCGGACACAACATCTTTGTTGGTATGTGGTGCTGAGGATCGAACCCGGGCCGCACACATGCTAGGCGAGCGCGCTACCGCTTGAGCCACATCCCCAGCCCTGGAAATAAATTTTCTTGGAATACATTTGTTTACATTTTTGTCTATATTTGCCTTATCACAAAAAAGGCAGAGTTGAACAGTTCTGCCAGAGACTATAAAGCTCTCAAAGCCTAAAATATTTACCATCTGATTCTTTCCAGAAAATGTCTGCTGACCCTTGATCCATAAAGATGGCTCAGCCTTGCCTGCATGGTTGAAGGATTCCCAAAGAAGGAGCAGAAGCGGCAAGACTTCCTGAGACCTAGGCTTGGGACATACACAAGGTCTCTCTGTTGGTTCAAGGAAATCACAAAGCTGATCAGATACATGAAATGGACAAATAGACTTCACCTCTTGATGGGATAGACTAAAAACATATGTGATTATTTTTAGTTATCTACCGTAACGGGTACATGATGGGTAGATAGGAGTAAGGTAAATGCTATAGTAATACTGTAGGAGCATCAGATTCTTGAAGGGGTATGTGTCAAAAACAGCAGAAACAACTGGGAAGATTAGAATCACTGTACAAAATGGTCCACCCTAATTACTGGGCGAGAACAGGACAACAAAATAACAGATACTTTTCTCAGAACATGGATAATTATTGCTCAACATCATGTACACGTATTTCAGTTCATGGTGAATGATTCAGGGAACAGACCTTTTCCCAGACCCAGAAGATCAAGGAAATTCGCTAACCTTAGCAGAGAGAAAACCCCCTTTCTTGATACTGTCTTATGTCTAAATAGTAGTTTTTCAATTGTAAAATAAAATTTATTGGAATTAATCTCTTAAGATCAATGGAGCTTTCTCTTCCCCCTCCCTCATTTTAATTTGTGTTCAAATTAGTTTTGGAGCTGTATCGAGGAATGCAATACTTATATTTTTTTTTCCTGAATGTGTATTTTTCAATATTCTAACCACAGAGTGAAGAGTCTTAGATGCTAAAAACATTAGCTTGCAAGTTTTTTCCTGCACTCTTCACATTAAGCCTGTGATAAAAAGCCCACTTGAGGGCTGTGTTCAATGCCTAAAGTGAATGTTTTAAATTTAAGGATACAATCAAAATCATTTTTCCCTGGTAACTACTATTGTGCTCATTTGAATAGATTCCAGTACAGTTGTCTTTCCTTTTCCAATATGCTTTGTGTATAAATATAAGTGAGCCGGTTTAGTTCATGTATAACAAGTATCCAGCTAATACAGTAATTTACTTTGCCTATTATTTATCTCTGTGAGGATGAATGTCCGCCTATTTTTCGTCCTTGGTTCATAGCCATTATTATAATAATGTTAGTTCTGCATTTTAAGAATTCCGCATGGAGTGGCTGAAAATTGCTTAGAAGTACTTCATACCAGAAGGTTAAATCTCAAAGAATTTTGGTCTTGCAACTAGCAAGCTAAATTGCTCCTAGCAACATTATATTAATTAATGTCAGGTCAAGCTATTTCCTTTTCTTTTTGTTCAATTCCAAATACCCCAGCAAGTGATTTCGGCTTTGCCAACCACAAAATGATTTGAATAGTAGAAGTTGAATGGACTGAAACCACTTGCCACTCTGAAAATAGCGACTTAGTTATAAATTCGGCAGTATTTTTTTATGGATGTCCAGAATCATTTTAATAATAAATCAACTCCTAAAAAAAAAAAAAACCTCATAAAATTGTGTAAGTACCATCTTTTCTCGTTTTCCCATCCTATGATTATGTAAATATCATAGGATGGAATTAATTGGTATCTCTAGTCCTAAATGATTTTCTGCCTCTAGACAGTTAACCACACTTTTGTCAGAGCAACAAGCAAATCTGAGTTGAGGGCAAAGGAGAAGGGAGATGATAGGTGGGTAAGCTATGGCAAACTCACCTCCCACCTAAGAATCCTCTGTCTTGACCCTGATACTCCACTCTGTACCCTGGCTCAAGTTGTTCTTCCACATGCCACAGGGGATCTGGGTGGATCCATGTCTTAGGCCCATTCATGGTGTGAGAATTTTACTTGCGAAGCTGATTAACTGATGGTTCACTTGTGGTTTTGCTGTACCAACTGAAGCATTTTTATTTTGGGGAAGTTGAATGATCAGACCAGTTTTAGATCATGAATTCTAGGTATAAAATATATGTGGTTATTATAGCAATAGTTATTAAACAATTGCTCAACTATGTTGACAAAAATGAGGATATAATTAACAGAATACTACCATACATTAAAATAGTACTGTTACAGTTTGAGAAGCTCTACTCCAAAAATCCAAAATCTAATATGTTCTAAAATTCAAAATATTTTGGGTGCTAATATGATGCCACAAGAGGAAAATTCTACATCATGAAACTTTGTTTTATATACTAAATTATTAAAAATATTATATAAAATTACATTTAGTCTATGTGTATGAGGTATGTGTGAAACATTGAATTTTGCATTTAGTTTTGTGTTCCGGCCCTAAGATATTTCATTATATATATGCACATATTCCAAGATCCAAAAATCCTGAAATCTAAAACAATTCTGATTCCAAGCATTTTAGGCAAAGGATACTCAACCTGTAGCCAACACTTGAATTTTTGAGAATGTAATAATACATAGAATATTTTAAGTGTAATATTTAACATGTAAAATCTCTGAAGTATTGAGCGCCAAGTTTCTTTAACTTACTAGTATATAGGTTACAATAAATAACCTATCCTTTATTTTATATCTAGCTAGAAAAAAATTGTTAATACATGGTAAACTTGTCTACTTGTACCAGGAAATAATTTTCAATTGAGTACCAAGAAATATCCAAGAGAGTTACATTTGAAAAATTTGTATTTACATTAACACATATATGTGAATGTGAAAATAAATTGTACCTTTTTAAATTTGTTGAATGCCTGGCCCTATTTTCAGCTTTCATTAATTTTTGCATTTTGTCTTGGTGTGTTGCTAAGGTCAAGAGAAGATGGATTTTATCAATATGCTTTTCAAGAAGAAGCTAGAAAGGAAAAAAAATCTGAAAAATATGAAGAGAGACCAGAGACCAGAATAAATACTGGTTCTAAGATTAGGGTTTTAATGTCACTGCTGTGTGATGTTTGTTTTATATAACATGGGAAGTTACAATGAAATTCCTTTTTATGACTAACCACATTGCCCTCACACTGAAGTTGTCTGAAGCTAGACTGTATTGTTAAAGAGACCATATCTCTTTTTAAAATTTATCTGCAAATGATGGATGCAGTTATAGGGTCTTAGCTGATAACAGTTCATGTTGCCATCTCTGTCAGTAATGCTGGAGGACAGTGCTAGGACATAATTCAGTGTGAACTAAATTTGGATTTCTCCATTGGGCATTAGATGGCAGTATTAATCAAGTTATTCCAAGCCGACTTATGTTGCAGTAATTTTTAAAGGTATTTACAATTTTCCCAAGAATATTTCAAGAATTAGTTACTTATCTGGTATTTTCTTCTTCTATAAAGAGAAAGCATATAATCTACTTCAGGTCTGGTTTTGTAATCTTTTGCATCATGTATTAATTCTTGTTTTAGGAAAGCTGCTGTAAGACAACTGGCTTTTATTTCCAATTAGTTAACTCGACTGTTATACCCAAAGTATTTTTCTTTTTACAAATTTTATCTTTTCTTATAGATATAAATTTCTATGTGCCAATGATTACAATTTCAAAGCAAGAGAATGGCTTTATTAAGTTGATTTATAATGATCATATAAATAGGAGTTTACAGTGCCATTTGGAAGGAAGCAGAGCACTAGAATCCCTTATCAGCTCCCTAGCTATGTCCCGAGTTATCAATTGAACTCTTTTGTGCCTAAGATTCTTCATCTATAAAATGGCAATGATACTAATTTTTAATCTTATCATCTTGCTGTCAAAGATTAAGTGAGTTATTATATATAAAGTGCTTAGAACAATGGCTGGCATATAGAAAGCACCTTTATAAATGTGTGCTGTGTATGGGGGAAGGGGTAAAAGGGGATGTCATGGTGTTTGTGATAATAACACTTTTAGAGTATGTTTGTATTTGCAGTGCACAAAATATCAGGGATGACATTCATGAAAAATGAGGTCTCTTGGCTGCTGTCCCTCAGTTGATGTTCTGGGGAGCTAGATAGGCTTCATGACTGACTTGTCACAAAAGAAGGGATTCTTTTCAGCCATGACCAAACTCAGGGGTGGTTCTTCCAACCGGAAATGCCATGGAATCAGGTTCCCTCCATCCCTGCAGCTGAGTAGAGCTCAGGACACAAATCTGGCAGCAGGGAGAGGCATCAGGCTCAGAGCCCTCGGAGAGGAACAGGAAGCTGTGGGAGAAACCATTTTCTGGGACATGAGTAATCTTTGGCAGGCATTCAGAAGAGCACTTTGGAGGAGAGGCTGAAGATCATTTACTATGGCAGACAAAGACTTGGATATTGAAATGTGAACTTTTGAGATATTGCAGATAACATCAGAGAATTCTCAGCCCTGATGTAGGAAGGCATCCGACTCCCATGGATGGTAGAATAAGAACCTGGTAAGGAACTCAGAAGATGGTAAGAAGAACTCAGAGATCAAAAGAGAAGAACTGAAACTCAAAGCCTCAGCATCATTCATGACATGGTGTTCACCAAGCCTCTGTGAGGAGGAAGTATATTTTCTATGATATGCATGATAAAAAAAATAGCCTCCAAATTTAAAAACTAGGTGCATATTAAGCACTTTGTTTGCATAATTTTTAACCCACAATAATGTGAAGGTATTCTTTTCCATTATGTTTCTCAGGAGGAAAATGAAACTAAAAGATTTTAGGTTAACTTGCATGTTAAATAACTGAATTAAGTAATTCAGTGTCAGCACTTAAGTTTACTGATGAGTAAAACTGAACATGAGTCTTTTACCATGTCTGTCTAACCATTCTCCATGAAGTCTTATAGTTTTATAAAACTCTAAATTAAATAACCCATCTGGGTAATTTCATAGATACCTTTAGATGGTGACAAAAACAATAGGACTGAAAGGATTTTTACCTAGTGACTTCAGTAAAGATATGGAGTCCACAGACAGACAATCAATATAAGTAGCCTTCTTAACAGAATGCTGCCTTAATAGAACTTACTCGAGTCTGGTAATAATACCTGTGTACAGGTATGTGTACATATGCATGTATTTATCTCTATTTATATGTTTATATTTACATATGAGTGATTGTATCATGTGTATGGATCTCACCTCCTTCAGGCCTATGTCATCTAACCAAAGTTAGCTATGATATAACTTTCATTGTTTAAAGATTGATATTTTAGAAGTTCTAAGCATACTTCATATCTTATGTTTTTTAAAAAAACATGAACTTTAAATTTGACTTTATCTGCCCTTTTATTCTTATCCATCTGAATTACCTTATGGATCAACATCAGAATCTAGTGTTAATACCTATTAATGTAATTCAGGTTTTTCAAGTAAAGATTCTCAAATTACTCTTTATAATAAAGAGTTAAGCACCTCATTTAAGAGAACTCAAGAAATAAAAAACCTTTAAGTGATAGGAATGAGTCTTATTTTAAGTCTCCTAGAGATCTCCTTTTCTCTTATATTCCATAAAATTTTTCATCATCAGCTTTCAAGGAAGCTGCCAGTGATGTGTATTTTCTGTGCTTGTATCTGACACTAAAGAAAAAAAAAATGTGACTCATCTGCCACAGTAGTTGGATATAATGTCTGAAGGCACTGTTTACAAGGCCCATTAGTGTTTACAGCTCTGCCTCTTTCCTTCATGGTCTGCAAAGCATTTTAGTTCAGACTGAGTTATTCTTTCATAGGAACCAATTTTCTATAGTGTGGATACCTCTTCAATGTGGAAAACTCCAGTGGGAGTTCTGGTGTCTTCCCTGTGAAGGCCAGATAATACGTTAGTGTCACCATGCAGCAGAGCCTAGCACACTGCGATTTGTTTGTGGTACCAGAGGGACTGCACATTCCAAACTCCAAAATCAAAATGGTATCAGAGATGACAATGTCCAGTTTCCACCAAACAACTCAGAAGCTTGGTTTATTGTTTCTTTCAGGTAACTCTGTTTTTATGTAACAATTTTTGAGTGTCATTGCCAATTCAGATCCTTTCTATTTGTAAACACTTCATGAAGGAATATGGAGACAGATCTTGGGCTAACCACATTACCTATATATAATATAATTCATCTGTATATTCATATTTAGAAAGACTAAGTTCAAGAGATGTATTGTATAGCATGGTGAACTATAGTCAATAATTACTTAGTGTATTCTAGAAGAATGCTAAGGGAGAGAAAATTAATGTTCTCACTACAAAAATAGTAAACAAACACACACACACACACACACACATACATTAAAAATAAAAGATCCAGCCCTTTTACAGTGGAGTACAGGAGACTCTGCCTGACCTTTTCTCCAGAGTAAGATATTATCTTTCTTGTCCTAGATTGAAAAAACAACAAAACCTGGCCAACCATACACATGGTGCATTTGTTAAATAGCTGGATTTAACCATTTCACAATGCATATATTCTTTGAAACATTATGTTTTGAATGATAATTACATATTTTATATATCAGTTTAAGAACTGAACACATTTGAAAAACATTCATCCATGAAATGCATAATGATCCTTAGTATATCCAAGGTGTGGAGTGAGATCAGGACTGGAGTAAGGGTGCCTGCAGCAGAGGCCTCAGCAGGATCCCCACAGTGAGTAGTTGAGGTGCCTCTCTTGACTTACTCTGGTCCCATATTCCTAGTGTCTTTCAGAAGCGGTCTGAGATTTGATCCTCATTGCAAGCTGGTAAGTTAGCCTGATGCAGTTTCATGGATGCCGGGAAGAGACAAAGGATTCCTGGGTCATCAACTAAGAACATGTCAAGTAGCCTGAGTTTCATGTCCCAGTTGGTTCCATTTGCCACCCAAGTGTGATTTGTGATAGTGGACACCCCAGGCAGGTGCTGGGTACTAAGTGGGTTTGCAACACAGTTCAGGTATCTCAAGCTTAAAAAAAAATTCCAATCTCTTTATATAATGAAGTACAATCAAACCCACCTGACTTTTGTCCAGAGTAAGATATTATCTTTATTTTACTGGACAGTAAAAGCAAGAACAAAGCCCAACCAACCAAACAAACAAAAACCCTTCCCTCTGCTCTGGAAGGAGACACCATCTCTATCGTTCAAGGCATTCACTTGAAATTCTAGAACAAAAGCTGGGAGAGACTTTGCATGTAAATTGTGCACAGTCATAAGAGACCCCAGAGAACTGTCTCTTAACACAAGATTTTATTAGATTAAGTAAAGCAGTGCAATTAAAACACTTGGTCCAGACTAGGGAACATAGGAGGAGCTCAATGCATGTCAGTTTATTCCTTTCTCTTCATTCTGAAGCACGGAAACTCTTATATCATTGTCCCATAGCTGGAAGGTTAATTGAAGGCAAGAACCATGTTTTGTTGCTCCTACTATGGAAAAATATTTTCAGATGGTTTCTGGCTATTTTATGCCTGCAGATGAATCAATCCAATAAAAAAAAAAAGGTAGGATCTTTACAGAAATAAAGGTTAAATGAGGACATAACTATAGAACCCTGATCTGATTAGATTAGTGTCATTATAAGAAAAGACAGAATCTTCTCTCCCCAACCCTTGTGTGGATGTAGTGAAGAGGAGGCCCACTGCAGGCCAGGAAGAGAGGCCTCACCAGAAACTGACCATGCTGGCTTTCTCATTGGCAGCTGGAACTGACTAGTATACAAGGTCTCACTGAAGATTAGGCTGGTGTTGTTACATCATTTCTTAATGACAGGCAAGGTACCTGAGTGTCAGGAAGGGGCCTTGAAACATAATAGTAATTCCAGTGTGAATGAGTTTGAGGAAACAAACTTTTTTTTCCCCCCTGAGTAAAAGACTACCCTAACCCAAAATGATCGCCTTTCCCCAAATTATAATATGACGTTCTTGGCATAGCAGTTGAGTTTAATAAAACACATAATACTGTGCTGAGATGCAATAATTTTACATTAATTCTGGATTAAAGGAATCACATATTTTTAAGCAGATTGAATGCTAAATGGAGAGCAACTTGTGAACATATCTGTTACTTAGGATGTTTTCTTTTAATAGAATTCATTTTAGCCTCACCACAGCCAAGTAGTATTAGTAATGGCTGTCATCCAAAGCCTAGAAATAGCATCATTCAATTGAAATGGGTGCTATAATTCTAGTTTTTCAAATTGAAACCTATATGTACACATTTAGTTGGCTAAACTTATGGAGAATGTTGAGCTGGAAGGTGACCCATATAAGGCGAAGAAATAACACTAACATTAACCAGCATTAGGTTTTTCCATCTCAATATTTACTTTGAGTGGCTAAAGATTTACCCCAGTTCATGAAGGACACCCTGTTGTGTCAAAGGTAGGCATTATTTATTTTAGGAGTACATACTTTTCACTATTTTGCATGCTGCAGGGCCTTTAACATTTTTCTTTGTCCCTTTAACTGAAAGTTGTTACAGTTCCCCTAAATACCTAACCTTGCTCATCTGCAGTGTTGGTACTACTGTCTTAAAAGACTCTTTACATATAACTAGTTTTAAAACATTTATTGAATATGTACACATTTAAGTAGAGCATGTGCACCCATTGTTCTACTTCAGGCCACACTACTACAGAGATAAGTACAGTCTCTATTTTGTGTCCCCAAGGACTTGAAAGGTTCCTGGGGAAAGCCAAGACCACCCACCAACAGCCTTGGTAAGGACAGAGCTGCTGGTGTGGGCTGAATACAGAACCAGCCTGCTTCGGATTCTACCTGGAACAATGCTGAGACTCACATATATCAAATTCAAGACCTATCATCCTTACTTGTTTGCTTGATGCTAATAATAATATATATCTACGAAAAAGAGAGCAATCTTTGAACAATAGTGATTTTAGCTCGTTTCTTAAGCATGCCTGGTTTCACATGATTGAGAATAAAATATATTTCCTTCTCTCTACTCTTGATATTCCCTGTCTTTCCCTACATTCCAAGCCCTTACTTCATAAAACTTCCCAGTACCCCCATGCTGCCAGTGTCTGGTGGGATAACATATGTATGACACAACAGTGTGGAATGGTGTCTTTTTCTGAAAGAGGCCAGAGAGTAACTATTTTAGATTTTGAGGGCTGCATAGGACTGTTGCCCAGCCTTTTTGTTTGTTTATAGTGCTTTAAAAACAAACTATGTTTAACTCAGAGTGATATAGATCAGACAACCCCCCGTGGATCTCAGATATTAGCGTGCCTGAGAATGATCTGGAGGGCTTGTTGAAAAACAAACTCTTGGGCTTTATCCCAGATTCCCCCATTCAGTCTCTCTGGGGTGTGACCTGAGAATTTGCATTTCTAACAAACTCTTAGCTTATAATGATATTGCTGGTCCTGGAACTGTATTTTTTTTTTTTTAAGAGAGAGAGTGGGGGGAGAGAGAGAGAGAGAGAGAGAGAGAGAGAATTTTTAATATTTTATTATTTTTTAGTTCTCGGTGGACACAACATCTTTGTTTGTATGTGGTGCTGAGGATCGAACCGGGGCCACAAGCATGCCAGGCGAGCGCGATACTGCTTGAGCCACATCCCCAGCCCAAGGAACTGTATGTTTTTAACTGCTCTACAGCAGCAGTTCTCCATCATTACAGTATCTTAGAATTTCCAAAGGAGTTAAAAAAAAAAGGTAATGCAAAACCCCAAAATTATATCCAGACTTCATCTTAGAGCAAAAGAATAGTCTTTATTTAAAAAAAAAAATGGTTGATATATATTTAAGCCCATCCCCAGTGCTTTGAGTGTACACCACAGTACCCTTTCCCCATAAACCCAACCAACCCTCATTCCAATGATACCTGATAAACTGAGATATGCTTTTAACCTGTGGGTTTACATTGTGACTTCTATTATCCCAGAGTCTGTCCTTATCCCTTTCAACACAAAGATGATCCTGCCTGCAAGACCTCAAGTTCATAAAGGGTTATCTGGAGAAATAGTGCAATTAATGCAAAATGAAGATTCTGTGATTATGACAAGGTACCCACATCTAAAGAAAACCAAAATATTAGTATAAAATACACTGAGCAAAAATATGAGGTCTATTTTTTTTTATTTGTTTGGAAAGGACTTATCTTCTGAAGGATTGGGGCAAGGGAGAAACTTGGTAGGAAGGAACAAGGGAGAGACAAGTCCAGATGCAGCGCAGAGAGAGGAAAGCAGGTGTGGGCCAAACCAAGATGGAGCCAATATATTCCAGTCACCCAGGAAGCCTTGAGCAAAATGAGACAGGATGGAGACCCATTTCTCTTGGGTGGAGAAAGACATAGTACATTAAAGAGACTTTTTGCCCAGGGTTAACCACTCTGTAGGCTTTCAGGTGTGCGTGTGTGTGGGGGCGAATGGAAGTTCATAGAAATAATTTCCGAAGATTCTTTTCAGCAGCATTTGCTTTTTTATTTTCAAGCCACCCTGAAAGGTGCTTTCAGGAATGCTCAAGGTCAGGAGTGCAGCAGGGCCACTGCTCCCTCCCCTGTTTCTAGAGCAGAGGGGGAACTAGGCGGGCAAGAATTACAAGCGGAGAAAGGGTGGGGAGAGACGAGGAGGAGGGCCCCCGGAGGCCAAGAGGTTCCCGGATCCCAGCGCCCGGGGGTTCCTTCCCGGCTCTGGGCGCAGCGCCCTCAGGTCCCCTGGGGACCACAAATCAGCTGAGCTGGACGGAATCCCGCCACAGGAGGACACTAGCGCGGGGCTTGCTGTCTCCCAGCGAAAGGCGGGGTGTACCTGACCCTAGGTCTCCTTCTGAACGCTGATCGCGGTTCCCGGAGCGAGCGGGGTTCCCGTCTCCCGCGATGCGCGCGGCCAGGGGCTGGACACTGCGCGCACCGCGGACGTGCAGGGACCTCGGGGCCAGCGGCCGGGCAGCGCGCGGTCCTTCTCCCCGTGGAAAAGGCAGAAGACGAACGTTTTGGCTTCTTCTGTTGTGCCTTTTCCTTCCTTCTGGGTAGCTTTTTTGTCAAAGACTTCTTGGGCTGGGAATGAGGCACACCTGGGGTTTATCTGGAGGGGTGTGTGTGTGTGTGTGTGTGTGTGTGTGTGTGTGTGTGTGTGTGTGTGTGTGTGTGTATGGGGCCGCTGAGTGTTGGAGTCTGGCATGGGTTTGGTTTGGCCCTGGTCACGTGCTCCAGGCTGCACGGTGGGGAATGAAATGAGAGCCTTTAAATTCAGCAAAAATTGACTGGTCATCTCCTGGGAAAGAGTCAGAGGGAGTTGGGGCACGGGGTAGAGCTGACTTCAGAACACAAGGAAATCCCAGTTGCCGTGGTGTTCCTTGTGCCTGGACTCATTCTCTAACTGGGGCAGCAGATCTCTTCGGAAAATGGGCAGTAAACTGGATACTTAGGCTTAAGATAGCCAGTTTATGATCTGTGTTGATCCACTTGACATGGCGGTGTCCATGGCCAGGGTCAGAACTTAGGGCCACAATAATACTTGAGAAGCTTTTGAAAGGGATGTGTGAAAAGCCATCCCACAAGGAGGCTTCATTTCTTCTTCTAGATTTTTCTAGTCCATAAATTAATCTTTCCTAATGATGTTTATCACATCGAATAGATTTTACTTCCATTTCATCTTGGTAAGCAGTGTTCCTGGTCACAGGAAGGGCTCACACAGTATGTTGGAATGACTGACCTAATGCAGTGGCTCTCAAACTTGAGCCTGTCACAGTCGCCTGAAGGTACTGCTAAAATAGTGTCGGGCCCCCCTCTTGAGTTTCTGATTCAGAAGGTTTGAGGTGGAGCTGGAGAATCTGTATTTCTAACAAGTGAATCTGAAACTTCCCATCTGGGGACCACATTTTGAGAACCTCTCTTCTAGGGATTGATTCTTCTTCATTCTTGCTGCACATTAGCATCAGAATGTGCAGCAAATTTAATCAGAACAAACCAAAACCAATAACAGCGATAAAAATAACAAAAGATGTATGCCCTAGCTTTGCTGCCAGATATTCTTATAAAATTGGTATGGCATGAGACTGGCCAATGATTTATTTTAAATTCGGTTTTGGTGTCATCCTCAGGTGCTGTTCATTTGCTGCCAGGGCTGAGAACTATGCCGCGGTGCCAGCATAAATCAGCATTATAGGACCACCTGTTTAGTTTAAGGATCCAGTTAATAGACTAGCTCACTGGATTCAAAAGAAGATGGACAATAGGTTTATTTGCTACCTCATTACTAGGAATGGTTGATTTAGTAGTTTGGCTGATTTCCTTATTTTGGGAAGTGGAAATGGGACACAAGCCGTCTCATTTAGGAAGATAATCTGGAAAAAAAAAAAGAAGGCCCAGTCTTGATGGCAGATGATCCAAAAAGTGGATAAAGCAGGGAGGACATTGAAACAAAGATGGGCTACTTACCAAGCTTGTTCTTCTGTGAGCCTGAAATTCATTCCACACGCATCCCCAGCCCCTTCAACCTTTTCTTAATTAGTCAACAGATTTTTCTTATAGAGTTCTAATTCAGCTGTAGCCAACCAAAGTTCTTATTTGACAATGGGTGATATTTTTCTAACATCTGTGTGCTCGATCATTTTTAATGATATAAGCCCCAGAAAGAACCTTCTAGAATCCTAAGTATAGACAGCAAAAGTGATAGTAGGTGTGAATAAAGGCCCATCTCATGAAACTGTAGAAGTTTAAAACAGAGGGAAGAGATTTTGTAGGTTTATAGAAGAGACCCTGCTGGCATGGGTGGTCCAGGTGGCAGGGCTTCATAAACCTTAATTTGCATTTACTCCTTGAGTTTGCAGTTCTCCTGCTAATGGAATTGCCTTGTTACCAGTCTTATAGTTGAGGTCTCACTGTTTGCTTTTGTTTTGAGTTCAAGTTTTATATACCTTTGGAACTAAACATGTTATGCTCTGTTTTAGTCAGCTTTGTGTCATTGTGAACAAAACATCCAACCTAGAGGAGGGAAAGTTTTTTGGGAACTTCACAGTTTAAGAGGTCTCAGTTCACAGACCACTTACTCCATAGGTCTGGGCCAGAAGTGAGACAGAAAATTATGGCTGATGGGTGTGGCAGAGGGAAGCAGCTCAGGACATGGGGACCAGGTGGTAGAGAGCTCTGCTCACCAGGGACAAAATGCAAACATCAAAGACACATTGCTAGTGACCTACCTCCTCCGGCCGTATCTACTTGTCTTTTGTTACCACCCAGTTAATTGATGTAAGTGGATCAATTCACTGATTAAATTACACGTCTCAAAATCTGAGCATTTTGCCTCTGAACATTCTTGCATTGTCTCACACATCAGCCTTTGGGGGATACCTTATATTTAGATTGTAATGTGCTCACACTTTTAAATCACTATTCTATGACTGATTATTCAAATTCATTTTCCATATTAATTACTTGTAAGAATTTTATGTGTTTTAAGGACATTGATATCTTTTGTATATTTTTCATTTTTGTCATTTTCTTTGAATCAAAAAATTTGATAATGAAAATTTAACATTTTACACAAATCTATTATTTTTTGTTTTGAAGGATCTGCTTTGTCATTCTCAGAAATTGTTGCCGCAGTCTGGCTGGGCACAAAATCACGAGCCACTCAAGCAGGAACAAACTTTATTTTTTGAAACTGCCGCCAATGCCCCGTAGGCTCCCGGGAATATCACCGATCGATGCACGCCGCGTTCTCCCAGATCCCAAGAGGAAGTTCCTCCCCCGGAATTCCCTCCTACCGCACTTCCCCAACCAATGGGAACTCTACAGGAGTCCCATAGAAAGCCGAGGTGGACAGCAGGAGTCCAATATGAATGCAAATCTTAACATAATCACATCATCTCAATGATTTGCTGGCGTCACCTTTCAACCCAAAATGCCATGCATCGTATTACTTGGCTGTGGCTCTTAGCAATTGTTTTCCTATCTCTTAATTAAATAAACTCTATGAAGTTTATTTTTTCATATATGGCACATGTATGAGACTGGCCATTGATTTATTGCAGGGGAGAGTGGTCTAGACATATATGTTGCTCTGAGAGGTGAAGTAGAAGTTGATTTTTGCTTCTTTTTCAAGGAGAGCTAGTTGTCCCAGCACTATTTTTGTTAACAGCTTGTATTGGGTGTGTGGGAGACTCCCCCTTCTCCGGAGAAAATCATGGAATCCCTTACCCCTCCCCCTTCTCTCCAAAGGGCGCCAAGCTGAAGAGCACCAAATTCAAAGGTTTTCTTGATCAATCCCCATGGGACTCAGTGTTCGCTCGCTGTTCCTGAGTCAGCACCTGCCACATCACCTACGAAACCTTTCTTAAGCCCAAGCTTGTGAGCTTACTCTCACTGCCTTCTTCCTCTCTGCTCTCTTTCTCTCCTCTCTTCTAATCTCTTTCTCTCTGCTCTCTTCCTCTGCTCTCTGCTCTTTTTCTCTATGCCCTCCTCCTCTCCTCTCTCTGCTCTCTGCCTCTCTTTTTCTCTGAGATGCCCCCTTTAACCCCAAAATATATCTGTATTAGTTCATCTTCCATTGCTATAATATAATACCCCCAAACTTGATACTTTATAAAGAAAAGGGGTTTTATTTAGCTCACAGTTTGGGAGGCTAAAAGTACAAGATTGGGTAGCATGGTTGATTTAGCCTCTGGTGAGCCCCCTTGGTTGCATCACATCTTAACAGATGGTACCATGGCAGGAGCATGCACACATGAGATAGGAAGCCAGAGAGTGGGGAATGGGACAAATAAAATAAAACCCCTTTTGTCTTTTCATGACAACCTGCTCTTTTTGTGAGAACCATTTTGGGGTTCCAAAGAACTATATTTACCCCTTCTGAAGGCAGCTCTCCAATGACCTGATTATCTGCACTAAATGTTACCTCTTAAATGTGTACCACCTCCGTCGTTACCACACTGAAGGCCAGGCTTCCAGCACATGAAACTCTGGGGAACAAATCACATTCAATCCATAGCCATATGTAAATGTAAATTTATATGTATGTGTTTATGCATGCAAGTGTATGTGTGTGTGTACATGTGTGTGTATGTGTTTGTGTGCATAATACTTTTATATTTATGATCTGTCCTATCTGTATGTTCTCATCTGAGTGAATTCACCTGTATCTTCTCTGACCAGTACATCCCCTTTAAAAAGTGATCACAGTCTTTTAAAGAGTCTTTTATTATTTCAAAAGGAAGAATCTCTTTATTATTATTTTTTTAAATCCTGTCTTTTCTAGCGCATTTATTCTTCCAAAAAATTCCTTTGTCATATGCTTCCTCCTCTTAAAAATTATATTGGTGAAAGTTTTGAATTGGAGATGTTTAAGGATATCATTCAGATGGAACAACTTCAACAATAAAACATCACTGGGAAAGCACAGCTCATGTAAACTTTTTAAAAAATCAGGTACAAATAGCATTTGCTTTATTTTAGTTCAAGGTGGCAAGAAATTGAATATTCAAAGCCACTTTTTGATTAATAAGTTACTTCAAAATGAATTAACTAACTGACGAGTGTGGCTATATTGGATATGTGAGGCATATTATTTGGGATCAAGTTACAAGGAGACAGAGGCTTAAAGAATATAGAAGTTGGTTTCTTTCTTAAGAGATGTATGCAGGTCAGTATTCTGGATCCTTCTGGGCGATTAAGAAACAGAATTGCTGCCCTGTGTGGGTTGCACAAGAAGGAAGAGGAGAGAGCCTAGAACAGGTCTGTTCATGGTTTTAAAGCACAGCCTTATTTCCCAATGACAGTTGTTTCACTTTCATCCATAACTTCTTCTGTATTCCTTTGCCAGACACATAGTGATATGATCACTCTTAGTTCTCAGGAAGGCTAGGAAATGCAGGTCTGACTGATAGGGGACTTGGCTAGCTGAATTGTCTATACTGTGGAAGCGAGATGATACTTTGTTAATCTGTTTGTAGTCACAGTTCAGAGACTGTCAGTCAAACTGCCATCACTACAAAAGGCATGTGGGTATAGTTGAGTCTCACGATGGTCGTCAGTGTTGAAAAGAGCAAAAGCAAGTTCCTCCCTTTGCCAACCCATAGCTGACTTTGATGCCCTCTTCTCACAGGAACAATTGCGATAGTGTAGGAAGCTCAGGATTACTAGTCAAAATTGGCCAGCATTCAAATGAATAGGGATGACTCCTGTTTCTCGAAAAACTGTAAAACCAGAGTAATGCAGTCATTGCTGTTATAGGATTGGGCATGAGGAATTCACGGGTCCAGCATTTCCAAGCTCCTTTTCTTGATTATATCCCCATGTCTGCTCTCCCTGCTGATGATGTGTACCTCAGGAAAGGACAATATAGACTTGGAATAAAAAGACAATATAGCCATATTCTGAAGTCTCAGCTAACTCCTGTCTAGGCTGAAACACCTGTGTGCCAATAGGCAGTGTTTGAGTGAAGACTAACACATTTGCTTTTGTTAAGGAACAGTTGGTTGAGATGGTTGCTTTTGTGTTTGATAAAGTGGTAATGCGAAAGCAAAGTCACATGCTCTGGAGCTAAGCAAGCAGGTCATAAACCAAGATTTAGACCTGATCAGGTGGCAGCCACGCCAATATTGAACATAGATTTAAACTTCATTTTTATTCATCAGAAGTACTGCATTTACTGTTATTTTTACAAGCAAAGATTTATAGCAGTTTAGGTATATACTGTTTTCATGCAGCTCTAGTGAAATTATGCTTGCCGCCAGGAGAAATTTTTCCCAGTATTCTAAAATTAAAGCCATTCTGTGGCAGTTTTCACCTCCCACCCCCCAGGGTCACTTTTTTTTTTTAATATCATGGAATGAAGCTGATTGCAATTTAGTACAGATTCATTCTAATTAACTGAGGTATCATAGATTCCTTAAAAAGTGAGAACTTTGGTCTGATAATAGGAAAATAACATTTGATCTCTGTACTATGTTTTTTTTTTCTTTCTTTCTTTCTTTCTTTTTTTTTTTTTTTTTTTTTTTTTTTTGGTAATAGTGAAGCACACCAAGCTATTTGGATTTCCTTTGTTGAAAGATCTTGTTTTCTTTACCAATTACCTCATGTCTCTGATGGAAAAAAAAAAACCCAAAAAAAACAAAAGCAAAACAAAAAACTATCCCGTTTAACCATATGGGTTCCTGGATGCAGATGAAAAACTTCCCAATATTCCTTGCTTCCTGGGAATAAAAAGCCAAGCCTGTGCGAAGTTCCATGATGGGACTGGAGAAAATGTCCCAGAAGGGGATAGTCAGGGGATCAGATATCAGAGATAACAACTGAAAACTAGGCAGACCACTGACTCTGTTTTTGCCTTTGAGAGTATTTGTTACCACGTTCAAAAACTATTTTTCTTGAAGCTGGGCCGAACCACTTCAAGGTAAGCAAATTACATATTAGTGTATGAATATGTCTGTGTGTACCACGAATCTACTTTCTTTTAACACCACTATGATTTATCTTTCCCCTCTGCTAAAAGTTAGGTTTCTCTTAAGTTATCCAATTTCTGTCCTTCAGGGGTACAAAATGGTGTCTTAGACTATCCCTGGTCCTTTTCCTAAAACTCCCCATTAGACTCAGTTCTGTTGAGTAGGCTTTTCAACTGTTCCCAGTGCACATCCTGCTTATTTCTCTTCCTACCAGAGAATCCATACACAGTAGGTTTACTTACTGGATGAACAAATGGATTCCTGACTTAGGGGACTTGCCTTGGCTGATCCCCAAGGGGGTTCAGCCATGGTCTTTTCTGTATTTGGTTTCAGGTCCTCAGGTCCCTATTTCTAGTTCTCTTTTCTCATGACAACTGTCTAACTCTTTCCTTAAGGCCTTTCATCCTGGAGGTATTTATTTTATATTTTGGTACTTAATTTTATGATTACTTTAGCACTTTATTGCATAGTTTATTATATTCTTTAATTCTCTGTGTCACAGAGAGTTTTAGTTACACCAAATTCTAAATGTTGGTACTCTGTCATATCTTTTCTTTACGTCCTCTGAGGAATTTAGCATTCAGTATCAAGCCTATAATAAGCTCTTAAAATAAATACTTCCCCAATTGGGAGGATTGATATTGTTGAATCATTTTTAAATATGATTAGTTTGTGTCTTTGATGCAATCCAGTTTGGTACTTGCTTCTGTACTAGTCCCATTAAACTAATGAATCACATGCTTGCCCACAGAAACAGTAGTCTACTGGAGGATTAGTTTGAGGTGGTATGTGACTCAATAGAAAAAAAAAAAAAAGAGGTAATTCGTTCACCTTCTTTCCCAATCATCAGGGAAACCATCATAAACAGCTGAAACTGCCCTTACTCCCTCCCTACCCATGCTGAGCAAGGTTCTGTTGTTAAACAGTTACCCTGCTTTTAATGACTGCTTTGCCATTTATGAACTGTGTGACCTTGCACAAGTTATAGAACCTCTCTGAGCCTCAATTTCCTCATTTTAAAATGAGGGTGATCATGTACCCTTTCACAGACACTTCTGGGATTAGCAGTAATGTCTACAGTAGTCATCACTTATCAAGATTACCATGTGCCTGGCAGTACACTGTGTACATAAATTCTCTCCCTTAATTGTTACAACGCTTTTGGCACAGCCTTCTAGATGCTTAGTAACAGTGGCTATTATATTTCATACCTTGGCTTACATGTACACTGAGTCAGACTAGAGATTTCCAAAGACTCATTTTTCATTTCCCAGAATTGGCAGAAAAGCTTACTAAAGTCAGGCTACCACCAGGGGCTGGCGGCCAAAGGCCAGTGTTATGGTTACTCTGAGCAGAGGTTAAAGTTCTGGGTTTTGCGATGGGTTCGTGAAATGGTCTGGCAACAGGGAAGGTTGCTCTTACCTGGTTTAGGAGACAAGCAGCACTCTCCTTTGAGTGGCTTATGAGCTGATTGACAGTACAGATTGGTAGAAATGGTTGACTTCATTAAGTACAAAAGAAGCTCACCTTGTATAAATCTAGATGACATTTGAAGGATGGAAAGGGGTAAAATTTGGATGTTGTGAACAGTTCTTGTTTCCTTTGAGCTGAACTAACTCTGAGCTATAAAACTGGGGCTTAACTTTCAACAGGAAGGAGTTAGATTAGACTCTGGTAAGAATTTCTTAATTGTAAACTTTTGAGCCAGTAGGCACATGAGCAGCCCTACCAAGAATGTATTCAGGGCTTTTCTATTTTGTGTACAGATCTTAAGGTGCATTTAGGAAGTAGAAAAATGACCCAGATGACGATGACCTCACACAATAACTTTACTGGACCTGGACAGTGATTCTGCACAATCTCCTTTTTTTTTTTCTAAAATTTTATATAATTATGTTTAAATTATATTTCTTTCTCCTGTTAATCCAGCCAAGTGGTAGACTTCTGGGGTTGGGGCTTGGAGATTGGTGTTTTTGAAAATAACTTCAAGTGATTTCATCTTGCAGCCAGGTCTGAAACCACCACTTTGGATAAAACACAATCCAGAGACTGGGAACTGGTCTCCGATCCTGTGATGATTTGACTGTGAGGTTGTCCCATTTACTGTCACACTGTGGTTGCCTCTTCCATGATGATCCACGTTGTCAGGGCTGAGGTGCAAGAGGATTTTATCCCCATTGGTCTTGCCATAATTTTATTAAGTTCCTGAATGTAGTCATCTGAATCTTCAGTTTTTACACAGCTGCTGTTACATCTTCTATTTAGTTCTACTTGCATCCTCTCACGGGGGAAAATTGTAGAACCTTTTCTCATATGGTATCCACCAGAAGCTTCTGTGACTCAGTTAAGCACAGTCATTGAGATTTTGAAGACATTTTTTTATGTTCCAAATTCTTTAGCATCCTCATTATACAGAAGATGTCCATGAGGCCCAGAGAGGTGAAGTAACTTGTCTAAGGTCATAAATCTTGTAAGTGGGAAAGCCTGATTCAAAGCCCCAAAAGTCGGAGTCCATCTGTCGTCCTGCTGAGGTCATGGTAGTAGGATCCAAACACTAGATGGCTAGAGATTGGCAGCCAACTGTCTGGTCAGATAAAAACTGGGCTCTAGTCCTAGAAGGGGGTTGCTGGGATTCTTTTTTAAAACCCAGTATGGAACTTAAGAGTAGAGACAAAAGGAGAACTTCTTCTACTCACAAGGTAACAGCCTCAGTCGGTTGTGGCTCAAGGTAAATGGGATTGACCGGACAAACTGAGTAAAGCAGTCAAGATCATTGATGCAGAAACCTTACATCAGGACACTCCTCAACTCTGGGAGCAAGAGAAATAGCAGATTAAGAATCTGTTCAAACTACCCGCCTGCAATGCCCGTGTTGGCACCACAGTGGGAGGGGAAGGAGCTGCTGGCGTTTTATCAACACTTGCTCATGTTCCAGGCAACATAGTAAGCAAGTAGGAGGCGCCGATCATTCCTTCCTTAGAGTAGCTCTGTGGGGTAAAGAGCATTGTCATTACCGTTTTTGCTGTCACCAACATGAAACTGTAAAAGATTTACCCAAGTCCAAAGATGGTAAATGTTATAACTGAGATAACTGAGATTTTAAAGATGCCCTCCCCACATAATGTGTTATGACCCCCTCTCCCCTAATACCCCATGTTTCTGTTTTGTGATGAAAAGATCAATTAGGAAAACTTAATTCTAGATGTTTCTGTTTGTCAGTCTAAGTTAAACTGATAATGTTATGAAATATTCAGTATCTGGGGCAGCCATTGACGTGTCTTATTTTGTGTATGGGGGGCTACAGGAGGAGCTTCTGTCTTCGAGAAGTCCAGCTCCCTTCCCCATTGCAATTCTGTAAGCTGTGGTGAGAGGCTTGGCTACTTCATTCTAGAAGTGGTCTTGTGACTCAGGCTCAGTCAACTACATGTCCTTGCCTGGGACTTTGATCTTAAGGGAAAATGTGACTGGGGAGGAATTTTCCAGAATGGTGATGAGGATGTCTTGAGGGCCCACTGAGTGTGGTGTTAATAAGAGAATATCCTAATCAGGCTGCTTAGTGGGGAACTTTAGCCATCTCCTGTCCCTTGGGTGTCGGCACCTATTTCTCAAACTCATTCTCCAGTGCCCTCCTCCCCCAAATCAGTGATACCCTTTAATAGTTTCCTTCCTTCCTTCCTTCCTTCCTTCCTTCCTTCCTTCCTTCCTTCCTTCCTTCCTTCCTTCCTTCCTTCCATTCCTTCCTTCCTTCCTTCCTTCCTTCCTTCCTTCCTTCCTTCCTTCCTTCCTTCCTTCCTTCCTTCCTTCCTTCCTTCTTGGTTTCTTTTCCTTTCTTTGTTCTTCAGTTTGAGTTGGCTCCTGTTGCCGAAAGCGCATACTGATTGCTACCCAGCAAGACAACTTACAAATAGATTAATTATGTACACAAAATACACAGACTCCTGATACCTATAAGTAGCTTTCTTCAGTGTTGTTTGACTCCCTTAAAATCATGTCATATTATAGAAAAGGTTTTTTTTTTCCTTCTCTTTTAATTCACTTCCATTTACTTTACTCTCCATCTTTCTTTTTCATCTACTTTTCTGATTTATTCTCCAGACTTCTTTCCAGCCAGGTGGGCCCCATATGGAGTCTTTAATACTTCCGTCAGCTCTCTCTCTGGGTGTTCCGCACCTCAGCTTTCCTAATCATAACCATGATTGCCTTGTGCTTTTACAAGACATTTGCTTATTTAATTTATTTAGCATACTGTTCAATTAATGACTTAGTCACAGTCTGCTTAATGTTTCTGTACCTCTCCAACTTGGAAATAGAATAAAAGAAGTGTTGCCTTTTTCACATCTCGGAACTGGTTCATATTGAAACAGAAAATGAGGATTTTAATTCTTTCATCACTGTTGTTATCTCTTCTGACTCTGAGTTAGGCTGTTATAAATCTCCCGCAAAAGCACTTCTGAAGCTTGAGGGGTTTTCAGGGACTCTCTGGTTAATATGACCCTGACATAACGAACTACATTAGCTGTTGTTGAATGAAATAAAGTAACACCGAGGGGGAAAATGCTAGTTAAAACTACAAATAGCATAGATGCTTTTGCCCCTAAGGAAGTGGCATAATTTTTCTCTGGAGTCTTTTGTTTAAAAAAATGTTTAATGGTCTGACCTTGGGAACTGATGCTTCTAGGAATTGGAAGGAGACAGCACAACAGAAGGTTGGTAAATTGGGTTCAAATGAAATAAAAAAGAAATTGGATGGTGGGGAGCTGCCCAGAAGGGAGAGGGTCAGTCAGATAAGGCAGGAGTTTACCCAAGTAAAAGGGACATTTCGGAAACATTCTCTAGAGATGGTGATGGTTCAGGGATTTTTTGAGGCCAGAATGTCTAATGTTAAATTTTAAGAGGTTTGTTTAAATATTCCAGAAAAGAAAGTTATACCTGCCTTTAGTGGGTATGAATGGGTGGGCACGATTGCCAGCTGGGGAAGTAGAGGTCTCCGAGGGGAAGGAAAGAAGTGCAGAGTGAAAATGGCTCAGTACTGAATGTGAAGCATAGAATACAGCAGAAGGAGAACCTGAGGAGGGTGAGGGTAGACTAGAGGCAGTCGAGTTGTCATTGTTGTTACATAGCCAAAATTTGGGGGGAAGAAATTGGCTAATTGGGAAATCATAAAAGGAAATACTATAACAAGAACATCAAGGAAAGGATCAGTTGGATGAATAAAAGCAGAATAAAGGTCATCCTTTCATTTTTTTTTCTCCTTGTCTTTTGCAATGCCTAAATGGGACAGGGCCTGCTGTTCCAGGAAACATAGGTCTTAAGTGTGTAACCACGTGGTATTGGCTGTGTTGAGCACCTTCTAAAATGAGATGACCAGATACAAGATATTTTCCTCCAAGAGCATTAGTCAAAAGCAGAAAACGGAAAAGAGTATTTAAATATCTAATAGAAATATACACTTAGAATGTAAATTTCTTAGTGGGAGTGTTTGTGGAATAAGATGATTTTCTTACAAATGATGGGCAAAGACCATTATTTGTTATTTTCCATTCCTGTTCATGATTTCAAACACATGAAATCTGACCATAGCCATAAACAGTTAGTATCAGTCTTCTATGACGTAGAGCAATGTTCAAATTTAAAAGATGGGACTAAAGTCCAGGGGAATGAACAATTCCTCAACTAGATTTCTAATAATCTAGACTAGAGAGATATAAGGGTGGGGAAGGATGAAGTACTGATTAGGGAAGAAAAATGAATGAAGAAAAGGGTTGAAAATATTCTTTCCAACTTTTATCTTGGTTGGGATAGATTATAACCTTTAGGAGGTACTGGAAATAAAATTTCTTCTTGAGAAGTAAAAATGGCTATTTTATTCTAGGCTAACCCATCACATTATGCAGCAGCTGCTCAATAATCATGAAATTTTAGCTACACTAATGGTGTATAATCACCATACACAGAAAGCTCACAGGTACCTTACAGTAGTGTTGAAATAAATGTTTTGGTTTAATGTTCCTATATTTGAATACTGTAAATTTTTAAAGAAATTCATGATACTTAAAGTATTTATTCAGTTCAGAGTTAAAACTTAGAAAACAAATTTTATCATACTTCAGAGGACATTATATAGGTTCCATAGGACAGTGGCAGACACCCAAGCCCGAATCTCCCTACACCTTCCCTGAAAAACCACACACATCAAAAACACTAGTGAATGGATCACCTATAGGCCACTTTTAGAGCATAACTAGGACATGGTGACTTTACCTACTTAAGTTATGTGTAAGCAGGGAAGGAAATACACACATAGAATCTAGAAGAGTCAGTTCCATAGCCCACAGAGAATGGGGATTTGGTTGGAAACTGAGTAGAAAACTATCAGAGGCCTGGCATAGATGAAGTCTTCCCCAGAAGTAGAGTGTTAGTTGATGATCTTTCTAAAAGAAAGTATTTAGATATTTTCAAAAACAACATTATTTTTTCCTAATACAGATCGCTACATTGGCTGGGGACTTGGTGAAAGAGAAAAACAACCTTTAGGCAGAAAGTCATTAATTTGTGTGAACGGAAATCTGTTCATCATATTCAGTGTGTCATTTTGCTTCCTGATCCTCATTTAAAAGTAAAATGTAAGAGAGAAAGAAAAAAAGAGAGCAAAACATGAATCATTAGTTTAAACATTAAGTGCAATCTCATACAGTGAAAAGACAGAAACACAATTGAATAGAACCAGCAGAAGAAACCAGATAAGAATCCTTGTGTAATCAAACAAAACTAAACAATATGGACAGTCACTGTGACTCCAGGAATGGACAGGGAAAATGGTTTTTATGAAACAGTAGTGGGTGAAGAGAGCTCCCAAAGCTCAGGTGCTCGGTTGAGTACCCTTGAAGAGAGGGACAGTCCAGGGGCAGGCCACCATAAGGTGCAAGAACAGAAGAATATCATTCTGGTTGATGTAAATATAAGTCCTGCCACCTGTGGATGAATCATGCCAATTTTCAGATAAAACAGTTTCCTTTGTAGCAGGATCTGTTAACACAAATACTTCTCTTCCAGGTCTCAGTTTCTGGACTTGACCAGAAACCTTTGTTGTACCTCTGCCCTGGACCCTGCCCTACTGAGTTCAATAGTTCTTGTCCTCTGGGTCTCAGCTGTGACTTCTCTAAGGAAAACCTTCCAGAGCTTAAACCCACTTCCTACTTCCAATCCTCCCTACTCCACCTGACTCCATGGCTCAGCATCCCATATTGATCAGGGGTCTTTCCCGTTTCTAGTGTCCATTGAACTTACTTTCCCCTTTACCCTTCTATGGCATTGTTTCCTGTTTACTTATCTTCTGCTGGACTGGAAGTTTGACTTATTCGCCTTTAAGAACTCGGTGTCTATCATGGTGTTTGGCACATCCCAAAGACTCACCAAACACTGGCAATGAAAAGACCTTCTGTATTCTCCAGAAAAGAAAAAAATTGAGCACAGATGATTGAAACTTCTAGAGGTCTATATGAAAATATGCTTACAGTAGTGGTCACTTTTTCCTATGTCCTGTGCACATGAATGAATAGAGTAACTCTCTAACCTATTTTCCAATAGTGCTATCCTCCTTGTATTTTTCTGCAAATATAGGCAATATAGTTCATCTGTATGGTAAAATAGCATATTCATAATGTTGTTCAGCTCCTACCTTTCTCAAGTTTTCAAACATTTCCTCACTGTCAAATGAAATTCCATGCCCAAGAAGCAGTTCTTCCCCATTTTCTCCCTCTTCCTAGCCCTTGCCAACCACCAATGTGCTTTCTGCCTCCATGAATTTAACTATTCTTGGTATTTCATATAAATGGAATTATATGATATGCGACCATATGTGTCTGACTTCTTAACATAATGTTCTAAGTTACATGAAGGTTGTAGCATGCATCAGTACTTCATTCATTTTTATGGCTAAATAATATTCCACTGCATGAATCTGCCAGGTTTGTTTATCCATCCATTTATTGATGGACACTGAAGTTGTTTCTATTCACTGATTATTGTGAATATTGCTTTTATGAACATGTGTGTATACGTTTTGGTTTAAGTACCTGTTTTCATGTCTTTTGCAAATATAAGTGGGAGTGAAATTTCTAGGTCGCATGACTATTCAAAGCTAAATTCCTTGTGAAAGTTCCAAAATATTTTTCACAGCAATGGAACAACCAGCGATGTAGAAGGTTGCCAGCTTATCTACATACTTGCCTACATTTCCAATTCATTTTTTATTATTACAGCCATTTTTAGGGATATGAGGTGGTATGTCACTGTGGTTTATTTCCTCAATGACTAATAACCTTAAGAATCTTTTTTGTGTACCTTGGAGTGATATCTACTTATATCCTTTGCACACTTAAGAATTTCATTGTTTATCTTTTTTGTTGTTGAGCTTAAATATTCTGGATATCAAACTCTTATCAGATATATTATTCACAAAGATTTTCTCCCATTTTGTAGACTGTCCTTTCATTTTCTTGATAATGCTCTTTGCTGTGAAAAAGTTTAAAATTTTATTAAAGTCCAATTTATCTATTTTTAATTTTGCTCATTTTTTTTGTCATCTAAGAATCCATTGCTAAATCTAGAGTTATGAAGATTTACTGCCATGATTTCTTCCACGAGTTTTATGGTTTTTAGCTCTTGTATTTAAGTCACTGATCTATTGTGAGCTAAGTTTTCTACATGGTGTGTGGCTGAAGTTTTCCTCTTTTTTTTTTTTTTTTTTTTTTGGTCTTTCATCATCCAGGCAAACACAAATAAATGCCCCTGAAATGAATTCCTGTCTCTGCGGCTTTGTTGTTTCTTCTGCCTACAATGATTTTCCTTATCTTCATCCCACCTAGCCTTGAATTTCCCATCATTCAATGTGAGGCACAAATACTAACTCTACCTTGTAAATCTCTCTTAAATTCCTGTGGCCTCTCTCCACTTTCATCTCACCAAAATCAGCAGAAATAATTTGAACTCTGAATTCCCAAGACCTCTTTTCCAGCACTAATTCATATACCATTCAACTTATTTATCCAATCAGTTATCCTCACATCCAAAGATTAAAAAAAAAAAAAAAGGTTGGGCACCTACTCTGCTAAGTACTATAAGCTTTTTAAGTTCTGTCATATGTGAGATATATATATATATATATATATATTAGTTGTAGTTGCATATAATACCTTTAATTAATTAATTAATTAATTAATTAACTAATTTTTATGTGGTGCTGAGGATTGAACCTAGGGCCTTGCATGTGCTAGGCAAATGCTCTCCTGCTGAGCTACAACCCCAGCCTGTATGTAATATATTTTTGAAGTTGCCTTCTTCTCTCGCTGGTGAGAAGGTTTTAAAAGAGGCACATCATGTCATTGATCTCCCCATCCCCGACAGCAACTGAGAGAACTAATAAATATACCAATGCCAGCATTATTCAAGCATACTACCACTTTCCATATAGACAACTGGCTCTAAATTCTTGACCTTCCTGTATCTTGTACCAGCTTGAAGTCCTGATCTCAGCTGAGGCCAGGCAAGTTTGTAAGAGTACACTTCTCCCAAATCTATCAAATTTACTGCACTATTTCTCCTTTGGACCACTACTCATCCTTTGTATGTTAATGGGATTTTGAGTTTTTTCCCCGGGGGTGGAGGGTATTGTTGCAGCAAGGTAATCATCAACTATTTTCTGGGAGCAAAATCCCCCCAATACAGTACTACTTCTCCTTCCTTGCTTATAGATCTGTATGAACCATGGTGCTAAATACATTTTAAGTTTTAGTAAAGCCATTTAACAAAATGCCAGTGGGAGGAGTGGTTCACGCACCCTGAAGTATTTCTGAAATGTCTTATGCAAATACTAGAGGGAGCTCTGACAGAAGGGTACACATCTGGGGTTTGTCTGGAGGTGTGTGTGTGCCCGGGGGGTGGGGTGGGGTGGGAGGAGGGAATGAGTTATCTTTCTTTTCCTTCTTCCTTTGTAAACAATTTTTCATATTTTTGTTTCTTTAGTCATCTTTCAGTGATGAAGGTGGCTGTGGTGAATTCAGGATTGATCATTTCTAACACAACATCCGACATTTTAATCATATCGCATGTTGCAGGAAGACACATTGTTGGATCTTTTCTAGGCCTTTGGAAAAAGGCCTAGAGGTTTTTGAATTGATACATTTCAATTACCTTATTTCTCCAAGTTACATAAAATATTCCTCTGATAGGAATTTTCTGAATTTCAATTCTATTGAATCCACAGTAGAGGTAAAATTTTCTTAAAAAATCTATTCTTTGAAAAAGGAGAAGATAGAAGAGGCCAGGAATCACTGAATAAAGTCTGTTGGTCTGCTGAAAAAGAAGGTACAAGAGCCGTGACGTATTTCAATAGTTTATTCAATTTAATCTTAAAGTATAATTCTGATAGCAGCATTTCTAATTAGGTGGCTATTTTCAGTTTCTCCCACTTCCCAGCACAAGTTCCCAAAAATACCTGCTGATTTTAAGCAGTGCATTAGATGGCACTATTCACATAGTTTACAGCGGCATTGGCTTCAGTCATTTTTATTGCACAGACCCAAACATACACCTTCATTTTGAATTTCACACTGCTTCAGCTCAATTTCTAAAGCTGCGATTTTCCTGGCTTCCTTTTATGCCTTTGGTGAAACTAGGGTGAAAACCCCCCACATGTTTAAGAATGTGAGCGCTTGGGGATATCCCTTGACAGACACACAGCATGTTAGATGTCTTCTGAGCCTTGATAGCTTACTGAAGCAATAAGGAAATATGGCAAATTATGGCTGTTGCTTATTCATGGCTACTTAAGATTCACAGAAATATGCCTTGCTCTTATTTGCTTATACAAACCACCTAAGGTCACCTAAAAGTAATGGGATGTCTTTATTATTATTAAAAAAAAAAGATTAGGTTTAAATCACATTCTTCACTAAAATTTTTTCCTAATTTAAAACTCTTATTAGAGATCTCTATATTTTTTGTTATTACTTTCTCTATTGCCTTTTTATTGAATTTGACCCTTTGGCATTTAAAAAGAAAACCTCTATTCTATCCCTCCTTATGCTTCTATTTATTTTTAGCCTCAAATCCAATAAGGATCATTTGCCAGGTCCAAGGCTGACTTAACTTCCTCAGAGCAGCGTCCATGTGGCACATGGACCAGATGCCAAATAATTTAATATGTCTTCGATGCCATCAGGAAAATATCTCAAAAGTCTAAATCAAGATGCCTTCTACATTAGGGCATAACTTTCTTTTAGAAATTTAGCTTGAAAAAGGAACCAAATCATCAAGTCATGATTTTCCTCCAAATAGCTGGAGATTCTACCATCTTCAATTTCCACCACCCAGCAAAGTCTGTTTTCCAGTTTTCCTGAGACCCTGGGACCTCTTGACCTGGGAAGGTACCACGCCATATGTTAAATCCACTTGGACTAAATTTAGAAGCATCTTTTCCCCTACCTCAAGTGAGATCAAGCATGGGATAGACAGGGAGGGCTTCCCGAAGTAAAGGCTGCAAGGTCAGAGAAAGAAAGGGGGCTTTGTAATTCCTGAGACTTAACCCTTCTTATACTTTCCAGAAACACCAGAGATTTTAGGTCTACCTGATTATAGCACACATTCTTTAGAATACCATCTTCCAGTGGGATAAACTTTCAAAGTATGTTTGTTAAACAAATTCCAGCTAATTGCCATATAATAATATGTATCTCATTACAGTTACACAATTTTCGGATATAGACGCCTGAGATTCTATTATCCTATTTCATAGATGAGGAAACTGAGAATTAGAGAAGTTCAGGTTCACAGATCTAAGACTAACACCCACATCTTCTGACTCCTAGCTGAGCATGCTTTTCATCAAACTCTGAAAGCTTGTCAAGTTTCAACACTTTATTGCCCCCACTCAATGATGGGGATTATGTGTGTCCGACTTAAAAGTTGGCTTAAATTTGTCTTGACTTGTTTGCAGAGCAAAGCTACAGTTCATTCTCTTCTCTGGTCAGGAAATAATTATGGTGCTAGCTAGAAAGGGCCCACGTTCTGCTTTGGCTGGTTTGTCCCATAACTCCCAGGTTGATCTCAATACTATTAGGAGCTACCTTTGTTTGGGTAAGGATTTTGGAAGGGAGGGTTAGTGTTTTAGAGAATTCATGTCTTAAAGGAAAACTTAAGCAGAGAAATGCCCTTTAAGCGGGAGTTTCCATCCAAAACCAAACAAAAGTTTAGGGAGTTGTGATAGACTACATTTGCTTTTTAATACCCACCATATGTCTGATTTTATTCAGGGACTAGAGGAGTGGGCAAGTGTGTACTTTCACAGATTATATAAATAACAGCCCTGCAATCACTGATTTCTTCTAGGTGATAACATTTTGGATTGTACTAAATCGAGTGCCAGGGAAAAACTTAAAAACCGTCACTAATTACTGATAGAGACAGTCCACTGATAGGTCTTTGGCTAGTGCCTGCAATACTTTGTGCTGTGAATTTAGTTTAGGGTGTGGATTGTTTTACAGCTAGAGATAAAGGTGGTCCGTTTCAGGGGTTTCAATAGTAATATTCCCATTTCCTGTTGTTAATTTCTCCTCTCCCTTGTTTTTTTGTTTGTTTGTTTGTTTTGTTCTGGTTTTTTTTTTTTTTTTTAGGTTTCACACGATGAAGTACAAATCTAAAACTGAGCTTAAAAAAAAAAAAAAAAAAGGGTCCAGCCATATTCTCTCCTTCTTCTGGGTCCGTTGTCTTCTTGGATGGCGAATGTCAACTTTCCCATTCCCTTTTCCCTCTATCTCTGGGTGGTGGAAGTGCAAGGAGATACTGGGGCTCTGGTGCCCAGAGGGAAGGAAGGCGTTAACCTTTGTGGAGCGGTCCCTGTGTCCAGGCACTGGGCTAACCTGTTACATATGTGGGGGTATAATATTTCAAAGTGCTAATTGTCTGGTATAACTGCCAATTCTCCCCAGCGTGGCAGCTAAATGGAAAAGCAACATGGCCGTGGGGACGATTTACAGTGGGGAACAAAGTTCTTTCGCTTTTAAGTTCAAAGGGCACCATCTGGGTATGAGACTGGAAAAAGTCTTGAAAAGGAATGCAGTCAGGGAGAACAGGTTTTTCTTCCTCATTTGAGACTAAAAGAGATAAAGGAGCCTAGAGCTTGCAGCCAAGTCATCCTAAAGTCACCCAGTTCTGAAAACACTGACTGGGTGTTCCTTTTCACTTTCTTTCCTTCCTTGATATGTGTTTGTGGCTGGGGCTTCTGAGGCTTTCCAGAATCTATAGTTTTGCAGAGGATAGCAGATTGAGCTCCCTTCTTTGGTATTAGTTGCAATAAAGACGAGTACATTGATACAATAGACTTTTACTGAAGACCTGATTAAGCATAGTGGGCTAAGTGTTTGAGATGTTGCCACACTTCTTGAGGGCTCAGGAGGTTTACAGGCTGAACTCTGCTGCCAACAACATCATCTCCTAGGAGGGTGCCAATGAGTATTGTCTAGCCTTTGGGGCAAATCTTTGTAAGTTCCCTATTTTTTTTTTTTTTAAACTACACTCTTCTTATCCACCCCTGGGTCCTTGTAACTGACCATCTGGCTTTTTCTCTCTCCAGTTCCATTCTCTTCTTTGCATCTTTTGTCCTGTTTCCTCCGGCACCTGCAGCACACTGTCCTGTGTTCATTCTCTGGCACTACGCAGAAAAGAAAAGATTATTTATTTTCTTTAGTAAATTGTCATTTTGGAAGGAGACGCCTGACTTCTAGGAGGGAAGGAGTTAGCATGCGGCTAGGAGAAATCTTCCCCATTTCCTCCTTCCCCAGAAAACAAACCAAACCCCTTTTCAGTTATTTTCTGGGCTTCTATTTTTAAACCATCTCTGAAGCAGCCATTTTCCTACCACAGTGACCACCAGCTGCTGGGATTGTGGAGCGGAGATAAGAGATTTTTAACTCTCTGTTGCACATGCTATGTTGGCTGCTCTAGCACCGTGGCCACCTTGAGCACGCTGGGCTAGAGATTTGGGTCTTAGGTTCACACATAACCCACTACGAAGATGTCACTTTAGACAAATCATTTGTCTCTGTCTCAGTTCTTCGGCTGCAAGATGGATTTCTACTGCTACCAATAGGATAGAATGAGATGAAAGATATGCAAACATTTTCAAGATAAAGGTGTTTTTAAAATGCAGAGAAGTGGTATTATTCTGTGGAGATAAGGTGATAAAAAATACCCACTATTTAAAATATGTGTACTAGTTAGACTGGATGTCTTTTAAGATTGTACTTTAAAGTTAATCTATTTGGAGGACAAGTACTATTTGAACTGTTTTGGACATCTTTGTGTTTCATGAATCATTTAAAGCAAACAATTTTTATAAAGTTGAGCAGATTTTCTTGGCTATAAGTCATTTTCTTCCATTTTAAGTTAACAGGCTAATTAAAAGGCATCATGTGTGGAAAGCAAGTACAAAGGACAATGGCTGTGGGATTCTTTCTGTGATAAATTGTGGTTTACTTCTAACCTTTGGAAAAAAGTTATCACTTTTTATATTTGCTGGTGACAATCAAATGGAAGAAAACAGTTTTAAAGAATAAAAATCTAAGATATTTCATGGCTATGCAGATCTATTTTCATTTTCACAGATGGAAATTCTGCAGAGTTGGTTATAACATATTTATTTTATTCAGAACAATCCCACTTGGATCTTCCCTTCTATAAAAAAATTGTAATTTAAATGAAAAAGTATGCATTCATGTCACATTGTTGTCCTCTGTGGCCTACATTTTGATCTTGGTAGGTGGTGTATGTAATATTTTCTATCTTGTTAAAAACCATAATCAAATTGTAAGTTTGTTTCTTTATGTGTTGTGATGTGGTAGAAAAATAGGAGAAGACTTAGTCAGGGATTAAGGCTGATGTAGTCCAGGTAGTTGCAATATGAGAAAGAAAAGGGGAAGTAGGTGACTGCAGAAAAAACATCTTTTCTATCTGCAGGAGAATGATGGAAAGTGGAAGAAAACTGAATTTGCCTCAGAAATGTAAAGCCCTCTCAGGATTCCATTAACTACATTCCTGGGATGAGATTCACAATTATCATTTTTCTCATTTCACCCCTGCACCCCCCAAATATTTGCCCAATTTTGACAGAATTTTAAAGTTGCATGCACAATGACGTCAATATTTTAACTTGGAATTGTGAATCTGCTGAAAGACAAGGCACTTCCTCTCCTGCAGTTTGTTCCACATATGGGTGTTTTCAGTAAACATTTCTATTTCCTGCACAGAGTCACAAATCATTTTGAGATCAGGGAAAACTCCTCCTCCTATGGTTAATTGTATCTAGGGGCAGGACTTACTGCCATACCATGCGGATTTTGAGTGCTTACTAAATGCTTTTAGTGAAATATTAAGAAATGATATGAATCTCGTTTACATGGAATTTGCTTACAAAAGGTCTAGACACATCTTCACAATAAGTAGAATAATGTCTATCATAGAGCCAATTAGGCAAAAGGCACACAGATAATTGAAGAAAACTGTAGTGAAAATTTCCCCCCAAATAAATATGATTTTAAAAAGAAAATCTTGCTCTTGGAAAAACTAGAAGAAATTATTCCCATGTGGAAATAATGGTAGGTTTTCCCATTTGCCTCTAGCTCCTATTTCTGAGGGCATTCCCTGCTTTGGTCTGTTTTCTAAGAATACAGCTTCTGTGAACTTTCATGTATAGGTTCTGTGTGACCATACATATGTTTTTATTTCTTTGGGATAAAAGCCCAAGAGTACCCTTGCTGGGTGGAGTGGTAAGTACATATTTAGTTTTGCTCGTTGGTTCCATTTTAACCTCATCCACAGCTTTATAAATATTCTCTTCACAGCACTTTGAATTGGCCATATCTTTCCCCTTAGAACTGATGATACACTGCGGGTTGAAATGCTGGAAATCAAAGAAATCTCTAACATCTATAGAAAATGTTTAGCCCTGTGCTCTTTGCATATAAATATATATGCCTCCATTTTACAAAAACCAAATAAACTCATATCTGTAAATATAAGATGGACAAAGAATAAAATTGCCCACCACATATCAGATGAAATACAAAACAGCATTATTTTATGAAATATATCAGCAAAAGCTTAATTAGGCTCCAGTTATATCTCTTAGATATTTTCTTCAGTAGATCTTATGGTTTCTACATAATAAAAAACAAAATGGAAATATCAAAAAGTTATAAAACTCAAAAAAGCACTAAAAAAGAGAATCACCTACAAATAGCTGAACATGTTGCATCAGGAGTTGTCTTTCACTGTCTGGCACAACTGTGTAAATTGGTGTGAAGTGCAGAGAAAATATCCCGTGTCTCTGGTATGATTGTAAATTTGAGAATACTCTGAGCTTCTCCCTAAATCCAAGTGCCATGTTTGTAGTACATGTATCTTCATGTATTTATTAAGAGAAATATACATACTGAGATGTGTATTTGGTGTATGATATGATGGATTTTTAAAAATGTAAATACTCATGTAAATGACACCTCAATCAAGATACAGAATATTTCTCTCAATCCCCCAAAGCTCCATTGGTGACATTTTGGGCAATTTTATCTTCTGTAGATGACCATTATTCTCAGCTCTAACTCCAGATGTTTAATATCTACTTCATATAAATGAGTCATATCTCATGTAAAGTTTTATATATGGTATCCTTTATTCCACATGAAATATTCCTACCCCGTATTAGTAGTTTATTAGTAGTGTTACTTTGTATGAGTGTCTTCCTATTGATGTAAAATTGAGCTATTTCCAGTCTGTATATAATGAATAGCACTAATATAAATCAGTTATATGTACACATGTTCTTATTTTTCTTGGGACAAAAGCAATCAAGTGAAATTGCCAGGTCATGGGATGCATATTTAACTTTATAAGAAACTATCAAAAAGTTTTCCAAAGCCATTGAACTAACGATTTATTCTAGGAGTTTGTTTATATGTAATATAATCACCAATATATTTGACATTAAATCTGTCATCTTATTCTTTTGTGTTCTATTACTCTGCCACTTTTTCATGTGGGATTTTTTTGTATCCCTTGAATTCTACGAATTTTTTTTAATTTCCTTTTCCTTCCTTAACTTTTTAGTTACACATTAAATAATCACATTAGAAATCATAACGTGTGTCTGTGACCTGTAAGAGTATAATGTCAATTGTATGTTTATCACTTCTCAGACCATATAAGGATCTTAGGCCACTTTACCACTACTTATTGTCATGTTTGGTTTTGCATTACATTTGTCATGCATTTCAATTCTATAAATTATTATTATTTTATTTTATGTTAATCTTCATAAGGTGAAATGATAATAGCTTTCAGTCAATATCTATTTACATTTATCCACACATTTAAGATTTCATTGTGTTTTATTCTTTGTGGCATTTCTGTGCTCACATTTGTTATAATTTTCCTTTTGCTTAAAACTTATTTTTAATATTTTTTGGATTTAAGTGTATTGGCAGCAATTTGCTGCAGTTTTATTTTGTCCTGAGATGTCTTTATCTTTATTTTAGCAGACTGCTGTCACTTGATATCGATTTCTAAGTTAGCAGGTTTTTTGCTGTGGTTTTAACCTGAGAGATATCATTTCATTGTTCTGGTTCATTTATTTATTGCAGCGCTGAGGTTCAAACCCAGGGCCTCCAGTGTGTGAGGCAAGTCTCTACCCTCCTACATCTCCAGCCCTTGTCTTTATTTATTTCTATTGAAAAATTCACTACAGGGATTATTTTGCTCCTTGAAAGGAAAAGTTTATGATTTTTCTTTAGCTGCTTTGATGGTTATCTGTTCTTTTGTTTTCAGCAGAACTTAATAGCATACAGAGGTGGGATTTTCTTTGAATTTATCCTGCTTGGGGTTCATATTGCCTTTTGAGTCTGTTGCTTGTGTCTTCTGTGTGTTTGAAGATTGCCTTGCTATTATTAAATATTTCAAATATTGCTTCTTTCTGTCTTGCTGTTTTCTCCCCTGTGGGACTCTCCTCGCACATTTATTAGACTATGGTAGCTCCTCCCACCTTCTCTTAGTCTCTTTTCTCTATCTTCAAGTTTTGTTTTCTCTAAACTTTAAGCTGAGCATTTCCCCTTCCCGCTTTGGACCTGTTTGTTAGATCCTTATCTTTTCCTCTGTGGGTTACTATGCCTATCTATTGCATTCTTCATTTCAGCTTATTATATTTTTTAGTCCTACAGATTTTATTTGATTCCCTCTTAGAACAGACTCCAGCTTTTAAATGATATTTTGCATTTTGCCCAATCTTTTCTTGAGCTACTGTACAGTCTGTGCATCATGAATCCATCCATTATCTCTAACACCTCTGTATCTGCTTCTGTCATCTATTTTGTCTCCAGGTCTGGTCTCAGGTTAGTTCTCCTCCATGCTTGCCTACATTTTAGGAAAGTGGCCCCTTAGGGCCTAAATATCAGTTTTATGAGTTTGCAGAAACTTCTCCCCAGTCCAATGTCCACATAAATCTTAAACTTCTCAACCTACATTTCTATGCTGTTTATGAAGGGCAGAGAGCAGAAGGAGAAAACGTGGCATCAAATGTGAAGCTCGTCTTGATGAATTTTCCTACTATTTGGAATCCTGGCTCCTTTAAGTCTGGGTTGCCCTCATAGCTCTCCAAAACTTTTAAGTGGATTCTTAGTGTTCTGTCAAGGTTTTCTAGTTGTTCTTGGTTGGAAACATGGTCTATGCTAGTCTGTCATGGTTGAAAGTATGCATCTTATGTTTTCATAGCAAAGCTAAATGATTTAATAGCCACATAATCTCTGGGGTTGTGCCTCAGTCCAGAGGCCCATGAAATTTTTAGCTTCAAGGCAGAATCAAGTTGTGTCAAGGAAAATTAGGCCAGCTGTTCTTCCAAGTCAGCCAGCAGCAAATCTGAGAATAAATCAGGAAAGAATGTCCCTGGCCTCAGACACACCTGTAGAAAGAGCAGACAGTTGATAAAGCGCATTCTCAGGAGCATTCCTGGTCCATTCATGAATATTTCAAACTACCTGAATTCGCACAATTATTTGTCTGATTTTTATATTAAAACAATTTTAATAGAAACAATTATAATGGAAATATTATAGAGCATGATGCAATCCCCTCTCACCCACAGACAGAAGTGGAAATTGATAGACGTAATTATCTCATCAACTTGGGCAATGTCTGTGGAATTAGTTGAAATATTTTAATTAAATCTCCTGCTCCCCCTCAAAGCACATATATGTGTATAAGCAAACCCACATACACAGAAAATCCTCCAAAATTTTTATGTGTCAATTTAAATTTAGGATGCATGAAGAGAAACGTCACTAACTTCTGATTCAATTTTAATTAAGCTAAAATAGTGAGAGAATCCCTTTTTACTTCCTAAGCTTTCAGAGTTTTTTGTTAGTAAAAATAGAATTAGTATAACTAAAAGACTAAATGCACAATTAATAAATAATTGATTAATTAGTATGATCAATCAGAGTAACAGAATTAGAAAATAAGCTTATAAAGACAAATATGGCTCACTCATTTCCTTTCATTTATAAACAATTACATCTCTTTCTGTCTTAAATTCGGGCATTTTAACTTTTTACCTTTTTCATTTTCGAATATTCTTAACCCATTTTGTCCCATCATCCAAAATGTGAAATACCTATAAAAACTTGAGTTGAGCAACAAATATACTACTTAGGGTAACTTTGAAATATTTTGTCTTTAGAAGTCTGTTGTTTTGAGAAAATAGGTGAATGATTGGGCCATTTGAAAAATATATTTCATACATAAGAATATATGAAAATATATAAATGATATCTGAGCTCTAGATCATGATTTCCATCTTATTTTAATGCCTTTGCATCAATTTCACCGAAATATTTGCAGAGTTGAAAACTTGGGACTTAATGGGTTAAGATTAACCTCAAATTCCTTAGGAAAAGAAAACAAACAGCAACAAACAAAATGTAAACTATTAGGAACATTTTAACCATTGAATATGCTTAGAGAAGAAGCATTTCCTAACAGTTCTGTGTGTCTGTTGTTGACATAGTGATGGTCTATGATGCATTTCTTCATGGGCAATTTAATTTTTTCTTTAAAAAAACCCAAATATTTTCATTATGGTAGGGGAGTTTTCCATTTAAACAATCCTATTATAAGTGCATAAGGAAAAAGAATTCCTTTAGTAAAATCAACTCCTGTTTTCCATTTGTGGTTTCCCTATTTGAAATATCCTTTATTGAATTTTAAGAAGTGAAACATATATATTTTAGAGTAGGCATAAATTAGTCATTCTGACACCCTAGTCAAGAAAATTGAATTGTATTTGAGGGAACATGACAGGTTTTGAGAACACAATTAAAGCCTTTGATATCAGCAAATGCATATTTATCTAAATTAATGTTTGGTACCTAAAATCCTTTAAGGGTGGTTGTCAAGAGAGCTCCTGTGTAGGAGGGACACCTGTCTTGATCTGGTTCTGAGAGGCAGTCTTTGACATTTAATATGCTCTTAAATGTTGTGATAATAAGGACTTGTGTTTTAATCAGAAGGTTACATGTAGTCTTACATGTTCTTATGTTCCCATTCTCTCTACGCACTCTCCTTTGGTAGTTGTCTAAAAGCCAGCACCCTGCAGGTTATTTTGCTCAGAAATGTTTGAACCAGACTGCCAAAAACCTTTCCCCACAGCTTTTAAAAAAACATTTCTCAGATGTATAGGAATTTTTATTTGTCGAAAATCTGCATGAATCTAAAATTAAACACAACAACAGCAATTCATGTTGAAAAGAATTTATAAAGAAGGAAACCATGGCAACCAAATCACTTATTTTTAACTGCACCAACCCTTATCTCTACCTTCACCCCAAAACTGAGCACACTAAAGCCATAGTCTTACCCATGCTTCCTTACTCCCATTGTAATTCTGAAAGTCGAAAATAGCAACAGGAATTGCCATATTGATGCTACTAAGTACTGTGCAAGCCATGCCTCTCTTCCTATTTACTTGCTCACATTATCCTGCAAACAGCCTTTGAGGAAATTTTGTGGTTGTCAAGAGGAAGCTCAGCTATGGCGTACTGCTGGGTCAATGCCACTGCTAGTGCCAGCAGCAAATCTCTAGTGGTTAGATTAGGGTCTGATGTAATTACCCAAAGACTCCATATCTTATCATAAGTGAGCTGACTGCACAGGGCAAGAGCAGATGTCACTGCAGTGCATTCCAATATAAGATTCCCTTGGTGCCCAAGGATCCTATCAGTGCCTGGCACCTGAACAGCCCTGTGTTTACTGTACTATAGCCTGTTAAGACCCGGTGTCCCATCAGAGTGTCAGGCAGGTGGACACTTAGCAATGTATATGCTTTCCTTAATCAAAGATTTACAAACTTCAGGCAGAGACTGTTTTTATTAGAATGTCTTTCAAAGTACTCTTCAGAAATTTTCACGATTGGATGATGCCAGAAAACATAAGCCTATTTTTCCTGTTAAGACTTTAAATAAGAGTTCACTCTCAAGATTTGTATATGTATTTGAAAATCTTGTCGCCTGTTTTAATAACTATCAACCAATAGGAGATGGTATTTGAAATATGTCTTTGGTAATGCCTCTGTTTGGATTTCTGTATGCTCAGTTGCATGAAGAAAACTAAGGGTGTCCAAAGACAAGGGTCCATTACTCATTGATTCAGTTGAACTAGTCATCCCAGAAGGGACCTAAAAGAAACACAGACTTTATGATTGAAGATCAAAGACCTGCGTGATAGAAACAGGCACGAGAATATGTTGAAGGCGTGAAGGGCAATAACTCAATAATCCAATTGAATTAGATAGAAAATTGATCTTAGATTTTCTGTAATAAATGGAAAATGTGTTGGTTTAAAGGACAATGGCCTCTTGTCCATGAATCATGCTCAGGGTTAAATAAGAGACCAAGGAAAGACTGCATCTTATCACAGGAGGAGGAGAGCAGAGGCCTTGGCTCTTGGGGGTTTCCTTTTAGCCTCTTCTTTATTTGTTTCTGAGGCTCATTTTTCAGAATTTACCCCCATTAGATAGGTCTGTTTGTTTGACTTCATCTCACCCAAGGCTTCCTGGCTTTCAGGTCTATTTGCTCAAATACTTTGCCAAATTCTCAGATAGGTGCTTAAGAAAAGAACAAATACTTACCACTGATAAAAAGTGTCACATTTCCTCTGAAGCAAGTATAGGAAGCAAAACAAAAGTATTGATTAGTATCACTTCTTTGAAATCAGAGGAAGTCAGAATATATTGTTTTTCAGCTTTAGTACAGAGAAACAAAAAACAATCTTACTTGGAATTATGAAAAGAAAAGTGGGAATATCATACAGTTTATTTTTTTCCACAGCTGCTGTTAGTTTATTTTCTATGATTGCATCTTTGTTTCCAATATCTCCTATTTTTGGTAGCAGCTCCGAGGATTTATTCAGCAAATATTTATTTTGCCCCTGTGAGGCATGAGTCACTGGCGTGAAAAATGATAACTGTAGAAGTCCAACTGCAGATGCGTGGAAACATGAGGGAATCCAGGTGTGAATATGGTTTGGAACAACCATCTCTCGCCATCCTAGAGAGACACAGAAAAGAAACTGCTTATTCAGCAAGCAAAAATGTTAGGAGTGCAGAAGTAATGAGAAAGGACAGGTTCTTTTTTTCCTCTACTTTTTGAGGAATATTGTGAAATGGCTATCTTTGGAAAAAGCCAAGTTTTGACACTATAATTCAGTAAAGTAGTAAGAAAAACAAGTTTCTCATTTCTGAGCCTCTGGCCAGCTTTTTCATAGTCAAACTTTATTAATTTGGATGAGTTTTTCATTAAAAAATTATTTAAAAGTCAATAAAGCCCAGGCTAAGAATGTTTACGATATGGATAATAAAGTTAGAAATTTATTAAATATATTAATTAGGTACTCAAGCAGCAAGGAAATTTTGAAATATTTATCAAACTGTTCTTCACTTTATGAGGTTCACTCATTCTCAAGAGTATTTAAGTTATGTGTGTGTGTGTGTGTGTGTGTGTGTGTGTGTGTGTGTGTGCGCGTGCTATAAACTGAACTCAGGACCTGGCATGTACTCTACCACTGAGTTAGACCCCACCCCCTTAAATTGTTTGTCATTGAAAGCAAACACTACTGAAAAAATCCTAAAGTTGGCACAAGATTTAAAGCTTTGCACCTTGATAGTTGTTGTATAGTCAGTTTCTTCCTAAATGGATGTTTTAACGTGTCTGATGCACTGTAGCATGATAATAAACATGTGAGACAGTTGAGGCAAAGGGAAAAAGCAGCATAGAAAGCAACTGAGATGAACTCAACCAGAGGCACAGGGATGCAGAAGGTGTGAATGTCACAATGCACTGCTCCTTGCAGGGAGACAGCCTCAGAGCTTTCTGGCCACCACACGGGGGAAACGTTTCACAGTGTCCATGAGATAAATCCAGAGCAGTAGTTCAGATAAAAGCACAATTATTCCCGCAACTTGCACTAGGGAAAAATTTCTCCCTCATAAAAAAGCCAGTGAGTCATCTGGTAAAGCTCCTGCATAGGGTCCTTTTGGGGGTGGGGGCAGGGTATTTCATCAAGGAGCTGCCTCAGAGCATGCCTCTGGGGACTGAAGTCCATTCTGTCCTCAGTAAAGGAAGTCACTTAACCTCTTAGCCACTGAGATGCTTCCCCTGGAAACCCAGGGCTGGCTGACCTCTTGGGCTCCATCCAGTGGTAAAGTTCTGTTTCTTGGATTCTGATCATTACAGTAGGTTTTTTAAAAAAAATTGTTTGCTAACATTTTTCAGCTTAGAAAGGCAGAATATTCTTGAAATAAGACTGTGTAGGTGTGTTTGGGTGTATGTATTCAAACTTCTTACTCATTGATCTACAGTACCAGACGGAGTCCGGGAGGGAAAGAGAATCCACACCATTGATATAACAGGGAATATTTAATAGAAATAATTATTAACTAACAGCAGGGAGGAGCCACTATGAGATAAAAGGGTTCTGTAGGACAGTACCCAAGGAAGGGAGACACTTGGAAAGGGGCATCCTTGGCAATGCTGAGATTTAGATTTCAGCAGAGAAGTTGCTGCTAAACCTTCTGGCTAACAGGGAAGTTCACTGGTGCCCCAGGATAAATCTGGCCCAATACCTCCATTGCCTGAGGCTGGAGAGAGGAAGTGGCATGCAGAAATATTTCTACTGGGGTCCCAGCAAAGCTTTCTGGAGAGCATGCATCCCTGAACTGTTCACAACAGCCACACTCCAGGTTCAAGAAGGATAAAACGCCCAACTCAGGAGAAGTCTTTTCCTCTGGCGCTGTTCCTCCTTTGATCCCTTCTACTGACAAAGCTTAACATGGTACCAGTTGGCACATTCTTCAGGGTTCCAACTCCAGTCTTACAAAAGAAGACATGGTAGGGCGAATTTGGAGCTCACAGGCAATAACTGGAATAGATAACCTACCTACCTTTCCCTAAATCTTTAGATTACAAAGTGTTAGACATTTTATGTGTCAATAGGTGATGTGATGCTTTTCTCTGGTATTCAAGAGGCTTGGATAAGAAATAATAGCAATGGTCCAGGGCATCAGTAATTTTTCCCACAGTCCATCAACAGTTGACAGAATTTGCCAACTCTTCTGCATTGACTTTCTAATATTCATGGCATGGAAGTTGTGATTTAGACATCAAAACCCTTCTCAGGAAATCAGCATTCCTCTAAGCAAGGAGACTATATTTTGGCTAAATGTTAATCCATTTTTTTTCAGTCAGTCAATAAATATTAGATGAATACTTACTATAAGCTAGGTACTGGGGGCACAGAATATTATAAGATTAATAGACCCAAGGACTTTATAGTGATAGTGCTTTGAAGAAGACGAGAAAGTACTATAAAAGCAAATAATACGGAGACTTCACCTACTCAAATAGGGGAGGTTGGGAAGAATTCCTGATTGCAAAAATGAAATGAAAGGAGAAGATAGTTGACTAACAACAGGGTGTGGTGGGGAAATCAAGGGGCTTTGGGAAGATCATGTGACCTATGGAGGGACAGAGGGTACATTCAAGGAACTTAAGGAAGGCAAGAAGGGACCACGGAGGAAGGTGGATTCCTCAGCCGACTTTCTCTTCACCATAAGCTATCCCTGGGCCTCTAGCTTGTTGCCTCCACTGCAGATTTGGACTCACCAGCCTCCCTGATTGCATAAGCCAATCTTTTATACTAAATTCCTTCCTCCCTCTATATATGAACATCCAATGGTTCAGTTTCTCTGGGGAACCCTAATACAGATTTTTTTAAAAAATATATTATTTTTTTTGTAATTGTAGTTGGATACAATACCTTCATTTGTTTATTTATTTATTTTTATGTGGTGCTGAGGATGGAACTCAGGGGCTTGCACACTCGAAGCGAGTGCTCTACCCAGCCCACACCCCCATACAGATTTTTATAGGTACAAAAACACATTAAATCCTTCCTGAGGATTTAATCTATGCTTTGGAAGTTTTCCCCCGGGTCAATTTCTCCTTCCTGGGCACGTTTGGCAATGACTCTAGACATTTTAGGTTGCCATCACTGGGGATGATGTCACTGGCATAGGCAAAGTCTCTTCAGATGCAAAAAGACAGTCCTGAAACTGAGTATTACCCCATAGTTGAGAACCTCTAGTACATGGGAATGGACAGCCATAGAGATATGTCAAGCAGGACTGGGGTTGGGTGGGGTAAAGGGAAGGGCAGGCAGTGAGAGTAATTTTATTTCTAAACTATCTTGCTCTGGAGGAAGCCCCAGAGTAGATGCATTGAGAACAAAGGGATCTGAAAATGACTGTAAATGTTAGTTGTAAAACCAAGTAAAATGTGTTTGCTATCTTTCACAATATTAATCTTTCAAATCATAGCTATTAAAACTGTGAACTCCATCCCTCAGGTGAAGGAGAAAGTCAAGGACATCATTGAAATGATTTAACATTGGGGAAAAAAATCAAAACATGGATAATGTTCATTGTTCAGTTGTCTCATTCAAATGATATATTACAGATTTCCATGGAATTAAGGGATTGATATTTTCTAGCATTTCAACTTCCAGATCTAAAAATACTTTCAGGTATTTTATGCAACAAATTCCCCCAAATTTTCATATGGCTAGATATTAGTAAAGCCTACCTCTATATGATGTCATGAATATTCCATCAAAAAAGTAATGAGAGGTAAATTCTGAGAGTTCTAATTTGAAGCCTCAGGACACTTTAGCTCATCTGAGGGAGAGAACTTTGACTACTGTGGAAAGATTTTGATATTGTGGTGGTGGATATGAAAATTAAGAAAAAGTACATCCAGATGAGCCAGGAACTCTCTTGTGCTCTTCTTATCAATAGTTTTTCAGCCTAAGGCAATGCACCTACCTTTAACTCAAGAAGGGTAAAGTTTTAACTGTTGAACATTTTTCAAAATCTCATTCTTTCTGTTTATCATAGAAATTATAAATTATAGATATACTTCTATAATCAGATTTGTATAATATTTTAAAAATATATTTAAAAAATAGCTCTTTAGAACAAATAAAAAACACTGAAAAATCTCTGTTGCAAAGGATTTAACTAGACTTGAGAGTCTGGCAAGCTCTTAATTCTCTTTCTAAATTCTGATTGAACAAGGTATGTTGGCTCCCCTAGAACTAACTTCATCAATGTGCCAATTTTCTCTACATTTTCAAATTATCAAATACTTTTTTAAACCTCAGAGAAAGAAAAATCATCAGGAATCAAAAAAAAAAAAAAAGTTGGGTTGTCGATGAATGTTAAAATGGCAATGGAAATAGCTAAGATAAAATTGTCCCCCAAACAAGCATTAAAAATACTTCTATCTTGATGCAAAAAGAATGACTCTCCACGCTGGCTCAGAAATAGAAGTATTTCTTAACTAAATCCTGGAGTATAACAATTCCAAAGACTCTATTCATTCTCATGCTGTTGAAAAAATATATATCATTTTTTGCTATGTCATACCTTCTGGACACTTCTATTTAATCTATATTTTTCAACTTCATTTTTCCACTTAGTATTTGCTTCAACTAAGCCAGCAAACAAGTCAACTTGAGTATTAGAAAGGAAAACTTGTGAAAACTCAAAGTCATTTGTTACTGATCAGCAGTGTGTATAAAGACGGATCTTCCTAGTTGATATCATAATGAGATTTGGAGCTTGGAACTGTGTGTATTAAGCATCCTAGCAGTGAATCCAGAGGGCTTCTACGTGCAGCTATACAATTATGAATTTGCTGGCTTCCTCATCTGTACTTGAGTTGGCTCTAACAGGACATTTTAATGCCCACTGTTTATATATATTCCCCTTTAACTCACAATTCTGATAAGAGGAATTGCATTTCTTAGAGATGGAAGCAATCTAGACAGTGGATACCAGGAGAAGCTTATGAACATGCAACTATGAAATGTCTGCAATTTTTAATGATTAGAGTGTAAAGTATTGGAAGTCAATTTATAAAGGACTGACTGTCCCTTCTCTTGTTATGACACATTTTAGATCAATGGAAGCAAAGTTTTAAAAGAAGGAACATGTGGCCAAGTGTTCACGATGCATGCTTTGAAATCAGTATGTTCTACTACAGGAAACTTTAAATGTTAGAATATTTTCCTTCATGTTTATTTATTTACTTTTTATTCTTATCTTCCCTAGGCCTGAGTGTTGGCCTACAAACTATTCAAACATTTATGTGACTTCTGCTTATGTGTTCCAGAGGAGAAAAAAAAAACCTTTCACTGTAGGTAGTAAAAATCAAGCAAAACAGATAGGGTCATGATTTGCCAAAGGTCAAAGGTCATAACCCATGAATGACTCAAGAGGCCCTGAGGTCAAAGGTGCAACTGGAATCCCATAACCTTCACTCCACTTTTGCATCACAAAAGACAACAGTACTTTTCAAACTTCTGGGAAGAAGTCTATATACATGTTCACATTTTCCCTTGAAAAATTATTTCAAAATGATTCTGCCCATGATTATTTTTCCTCTTGAAATCAAGCGGTATGAAATAGGCTCGTATATAAATTGAATGTCTCCTTAGTCTTTTATTGGTATTCTATATCTGTAATCTAGAGGAGAAAGAAGTAACAGAGATTAATATGTTTTATAAATGGAAAATAAGCACAATTTTTAGAAGATTAAAACCCAGACCAAGAAGTATATTTATCTTCTTTGTTATTTCCTTTTTTAGTCTCCTGTGTATTTACTGACCTTTCCTAAAAATTTTTTTTTCTTGAAAAACTAATGAAGTAATAGTGGTCTCTTTGTTTTCCATTTGGAAATTATGTTTAGGCAAAATTTTTAATACAAATCCAAAATAAGTTTTTGCGATAGGAACCATTCTACTACTATCTTAATATCTTTCACTAATTTAAAACAACTAATACTTCAATGATGCCGGGACCACTATCTAGGTCAGAATGTCTGCGCAGATCTTAGGATGTATTAGTAGCTGCAGATAGATCTACAGCATGTGAACTGGAGGGAAGATACAGGGCCTTCTTTTCAACTCCATTGGTTTCTAACCTCTCATGAGCACTTAATTCCTCCCAAAGAAGGAAAGAGCCACAGTGTAGAATCCTGTGGCCCATGAAGGGTAATTGGAAAACATCTTTTGAAAGATTTACAAGGCTGCCAAGGATTTTGCCAGCTTTAAACCTGATTGATTCAGTGTGAAAAGATCTGAACAATTCTGACCTAAAAGTTTAAAGACAGACCTTTCCTGTGAAAGTATAATTTAGAGCCTGTAATAAAATCGTATTGGAAAACACCACATTGAAGAATACAGCCATAAATTGCAAAACTTAGCATTATGTTAAAGGATCTTTTTTCCCCACTTAAATCCTCTGAGAGAACACTAATTGTCCACCAGATACTTTAATAATGAAGTGTTTTGGGTTTTGCGTTTTTTTTTCCCCCTACATAGAAGAAGTTCCTAAAGAAAGACAAAATGAGTCAACTACTTTGCCTTCCTAATTTGGCTTCTTGGTTAAAAATAATAATGGAATTTATACAACTTTTATCTTAATAGGTAAAACAAAGGAAAGTGAAACCTTGTTTATCTTTAACAAACAAAAAGTAGACAAAATAGACTTGTTCCATATTTTAATTTTTTGAAGTGTTAGTTTTTATCATATATTAATTTCCATCTTGACAAAAATATATACACTCATAATTAGTGTGACATTTTGTGGATAGGCTTGACTACTTTCAATGAGTCAGATAAATTAATGATTAAGCATCTTCCAGCTAATTACTCCAGGCCATTAATTATTTATCCAATCCATAAGTCTATCATCTATATTAACCTCTTTTTTTTTCCCTACTGTCTATTTTAGAAGCAGCAATTTGGATTAAACTATAACAGAAATTTTAAGAACACAAAATTAAGTAGAATGCATTTTTTTTTCTTTATCTCGTACTAGGAAAGTTGAAACTTTGGTACTTAGACAAAAGTCTACTTACCTTTAAACAATGCTTCCTTTGTGGGATAGTTTCAACTAACTTTGTGTTTTCCTCCTCGAATTTCAGTTGGAAGTATTCAGGGAAAAATGCCATGTGCCTTGCTTGCCTGTGACTTGGGCGATATTCCATTTGCCTTTTGAGCCTTGGAATCATATGAACTTAAGCTTAGATGTTTACAAAAGGAATCTTGATCGATTGGTGTTTTAGTCGCTACATACATATTTACAAGTGACCAGGAATGATCTTTTTTTTTGTTTTAAATGTAGATTTGTGACTCTAATTTTACAACAAATTGAAAGCATCATTCTTCCTACTGTCAAATAAATAGATAAGTAAAAAATTAAAAAAATAAACAATAGTGGGGCAGTGATAGGAAGAGAAAAATAGAAAAGAAGTTTCTTTAAGAAATACGTAAGGGAGGGAGTCCTCTGTGGCATAAACTAGTGAAAAGGGCATTCAGAAGGGAAGGAGGGGCCAGACGGCTTGGTTCTCACATTTCTTTCCTGAAGAATTAGGTAATAAGTTGGCTCAGGCTTTCTTCCCCTTCCACATTCCAACTGGAGTTTCATGTCAAGGAGGTAATTTAACAGTCATCTGCAAATCCTCCCTCTCTTGCGAACTAGAAGACTCCTCGTGATTGAAGCCATTAAGGGTTGAATGAATTCCACTGTATCAACTTCCAGCAGGCCTTTAGGGTTTTCTGCAGGATGGCTCATTATGTTGGCCTAGAACAGTTCTCTAAGTGGGCATGGCCCCCAAAGGTCTTCAGAACTTTGCAGTCAGTTAAGCTGAAAACTGTTTACTGCTCGAAAAATTACCCCAGGGTAAATGAAGAGTCAGGTTAGCAATTGGCAATCGAAACCATTTTTTTTGATATGTTCCCATCACATCCCAAGATTACAGGAGTCATCCTACAGTAAGATTGGAAGAGGGAAGGTTTTAGGGAGTTCTGAATTTGAGTTCTGGTGCCACCTAGTGGGAAGGCAGGGGAAGGGAAGATGAAGAGCAAACTGGCTTGGGTCCTCCTTCAGTGAAGACTTTTATCTGATTAATTTTCTTCAAATGTTTTCATTAAAACAAAAGAAAAAAAAAAACAAACAGCCACAACAAAATCATCAAAATTTTTATCACTTTCCTGAGGAGAGACTTTCAAGGATTTCCTATTAGTTGAAGAATTAAGACCAAAGACCTATTTTGCCCATACCTTGGCCTCCTTTGAGTCCAGCCTGACTGTGCAGGGTTTCTTGAAACTGCTCTTCTCCATGATTTTTTTTTTCGTAACAGCTGGTCTGGTCTGCTTCTCAGAAATGTTCATCACCCTTGATCATGTTATCTTCTTATCCAGATAAGATTAGACTGTTCTCTCATTTTACAACGTCCTGTTTGGAAGCACATGGAGGTTAGCTTTGATGTCTCCAGTGTTTGTGTCTCTCATAAAATTCCCTTTTGAGAAATCCTCCACCTCTTCCTACATCTCTGGGGCAGTGCGTTCGATCTCATCTGAGTTATATTATCAGCAATCACTGGGAGAAAGTGCTTTCACCTCCAGTTGGAGAGCAAGGTGAGTGCTAGACGTAGGTGGGGGTTCAAAGTCCAAATCTGTAGTTTTTCTAACTGCGCAGCCTTGAGCACATAGTTTTTCTGGCTCATTCTTCATCTGTAAAATAAGGATAAATATAGTGCTTCCTATCATGTCATGGTCGTAAATCACCTTATACATATGAAAGTACTTACAACAGTGTGAAACATGTAGTTAATGCCTTATAAATATTTGCTGCACTTATAGTTTGGGGAGGTCATTTCAACAGGGTGCTGGTTACAGGAATGGGAACCGATGAAAAAGTTTATTGAACAAGACGTTTCAACACGAGTACTAGAAACACTCAACCTATAGAATACTCCACTAGTTAAGGTTCTATGGGAATCTAAGCTTGTGAAATGCCTCATGCTACACGTAGTTACGCACTGTATAGAGGTGTGTAATCTATGTACATATATATATGTTAATTAGCATAAAAGAGGCTATTAAATCTTGATATATAACAACCTATCTAACTTTGCGTAACTTGGCATAACCTAAAACCATGTGACCCAAGAATCCTTTTTAATATTACACCCTAACATCTCCTTATACATTTGTGTTTTGGCAGAGGGATCCTTCACTCAAAGCCTTTAAGGACAAAGTCAATAATGTGAACCAGGGACGTAAGTCAGGTACAACAGAGTGGGGGGCAGAGTGAACTGTGGAGAACAAGAGGACATGGACCTCAGAAATACATTTCAATTTGGCTTCTGAAGAAACACTGCCAGAGAAGACACACCTGACTACTGCATGGGCCTGTAGAGTGGGAAAAGGGAACCAGCTATGAACTAGGAACTCAATATGTGATCTGGGAAGATTCGTTTTTTAGAGATAAAAGAGAGAAACCGGATGAAGAGATCATGAAGGAAAGAGCTGCATCCTCAAAGCAGAAAGAGGCAAAGCTTCTGTGTCTAGAAGTCTGCCGCGGTTGTGGCTGGTTAAAATCAAGGGGTCAGCAGGGCTGCCTTGCTTCTGAAGCAGGCTCTGGGAAAGAACGCACTTCCTACTGTTTCCTGGTATCTAGGGGCTTCCTGAGTCCTTGGCCTGTGGGGCCTGTCTCTACCTCAAGGTGTGTGTAGCCCTTCTCTATGGCATCACCCTGACCTCCTCCAAACTCCCTCTTCCACTTTTTACGAGACTTTGATTACATTGAACCCACCTGGATCTTCCAGAATGTTCACTTTGTTTTAAGGTCAGTGAGTTAGAAACATTAATTCCACAGGCAACCTGAATGCTCCTGCCATGGGATAGTCTCAGATTGAGGAGACTAGAATAGGGGTTCCTTGATGGGGAGCTACTCCTCCTAAGACAGAGGGGAGGCAGGAAGGATACTGAAGACATCATATGTCGGTGACAGCTGGAAGTGGAGCTTCTTCATCCTCCCCTCCCCTGACCTACTGTGTGCGTCCTCCTCTTACCTTATGATAAAGGGAAAGGAAATTGGGAAAGGAGAAGGAAACTGAAATTCATTTGGCAAGAAATTATGCGGGCAAGGATGTGACTCTAAATAAGGGGGGAATACCTTCGGGTAGGTAGGGAATTGTTCAGGCATCTGCTCTATGAAGCCCATGCTAATCAGAATAAAGATGGTCCTCCAGGAGAAAGGATCAGAAGAGGCTGTATTAGAAAGATAAACTTGAAAAAAAATATATATATATAGCCTTCTTACAACTGAGGCTGATGATTCCCAAAAGATGCTCCTTGTCCAGTCCTCTGGAAGATGGCATGCATCGGCAAGTGGAGTAGCCACATAACTCTTGGCTAGGTTTGGCTTTATGGGACACAGTGACAGGGGCAGGTGGGAGATGGCCTGTGTTCTGGGGTATCTTGAAAAATCTTCTCCCCCTCTGTCATGCTTAGAAACTCGCTTCTTCTATGGTCCTCTACAGATTCCTAGGTGTTTCTCAAATTGTTCTGTACAGAATTCTAGAATACCCCATAGCACAAGTTAGCTCGGTTTCTTACATAATCTTCTTCTTGGCAGTGACTCCCTGAAAGCAAAGGACATTTAATTGTATTTTCAATCTCAGCAGAGCATCTGCATTCATATCATTAGATTTACCACCTCATGGAATATATGAATGATTTACATGATATAAAAATAAGCTTTAAACAGTGCTGGGTAAAAATTTAAGTGTATATCAGAATATATATGTGGAAGCCTGGTATTCAAAGTGTGGTTCTCAGCCTCATTTGGGAGCTTGTGAGAAATGCAGACATGGGCACCTCCCCTAGACTTGATGGTATTGGAATCTTCCTTTTGGCTTTATCCCCAAGAGACTTGGGTGCCCATGAAAGTTTGAGAAATTTCAAGAGAGGGTTTGACTCAGTATCTGGCACATAACATCATGAAGAGTGGATCACATTAATAAGGGTTAGATGGTTTACGATTCATTTGCAGAAAAAAATAACACACAGGAGTTGCCTAGATACAGCAAAAGTGTGAAAGTTTTAAACAAGTGACTGAAGTGTGCGAAATGGTGAACCAGCACACAAAGGTGACTCTGACTGTGTTGAAGGAGTCAGGTATTTAATTTCCTATGTATACCCTTTGACACTACATTGTTACACTCACCTAATAAGTACCTGTTTTTTTCTTCCTTTCCACCTTTCTGATTTTTTTTTTTTCAGTGTCAATCAACAGATATTTACTGAGCCCTTGGCTATGCCCCATTCTGGGTATTGATAATCAAGCTGAAGTGTCTGATCTCACAGATAAAATTGTGTCCCAATACAGTGATCCCTGAAATTCCTTTAGGCACTTAAAGTAACTCTTTTATTGCTGGCACCTTAACTAAGAACAGGCCTCTCTTTCTTCTGGGTTGATCTGATCATAGAGAGAAATGAACACACACATATTTATTGTAACACTTAAATTATAGATGGAAGTCCATCAAATCACATAATAAAATTCTAGTTTGCATGTAAAACAAAACCAGTTTACCAATGTGGGCAATCCAAAATTCCCCTCATTCCATGGGCCTGAGGCAGTCTGGACTCTGCGGGAAGTTCATTCTGACTTTATGTGCCCAATCATCATCTGCAATAACAGCAAGAACTTAGGAAGCACTCAAAGGACCCCTTGCTCTGAATCATTGCTAGCTTCTGCTTTGGGACTGAAACTCAGGGCAATATAGCTTTAATCTAAAAATCCTGGACACTAATTCAATCATATTGTCCTTAATGTAACACTCACTCAACCAGGAACTTCAGTAGCAAAATATTTGATGTATCATTCTCAGATTTTCAGAATAAGTCCACTTCATGATTCATATCCTGATTCTATGCTGTCTATTTGTGAGTGGATTGTTTTTGATATAACATTAGGGAGAGTGTTAGACTGTGGTATGCTGGTTTGACCTTTCTAAATGAATAAATCAAGTAATTTCATAAGTGGTTTGGAGTGTAGGTTTAAGATCAAGAAGCAAGGAGCATTTGTAGCCTAGAATATTATTCACCTCTATTAAATCTTGATCATTTAAAAAATTGAAGGAAATTGGAAGTCAATCCTTTATTTACTGGAGAACCGATTCAACAGTCTAATGCACATCGAGTAACAATTATTGATAATTGAAATAGCTTTTTTATCTAAGACACTTGAATGGTCCCTAACTTCTATTTTATTGGAGAAATATTTGAGGTACAGTTCATTTGAGTCCAGACCATTCAAGGAATAAGTTCAACCCTTAAATTCTTTGATTCACTCCTTGTCATTAACTTATGTTTAAAAACAAATTTATATTTTGTATGAAGCATGAGTCTATCATTACCAGGGGAGAAAAATCTGGTAAATAAAAATAAAAAAATGGAAATGGAAACCAATTCATTTATACTAATGTGAATAAAAGATAGTTAAAATGTTTGTGGAGAAATATTCTTGAGTAAGGAAAATTATAGGGAAAAAATCTTCTGAGTAAGAAATCATGGCATATCCTCTGGTTTTTAATCTTTATATTTACATTTTTTTTACATTTATCTTAAAACTTAAATCAGTATTTTCTACAGAAATCATGTCTATGAACATATATTCATCCCCCCATCTCTCTTTTCCTTTCTCTGTGTCCACACACACATTCCATTTTTTTCATTCATAAAACACGTACAAATCATTACCCCAGCCCTTTTTACCCCCCTTTATAAAGCTTTCAGTTCTATGTTTGGAAAGAAGTGTGATAAACAGAATGAGCCTGCAACCAAAGAGCCCTTTGGTTCTCACCTTTGCCCACTGTTGCCTGGTTGTCTTATGAAGACTCTAGCAGACCCTGACAGACTGGGTTATTGTAGCATGAAACACAATAAGGATTGTCAAAGGTGCCCACCTTGTAGAGGAAGTGTAGGAGGTGGTCCTCCTCCAAGCCTGTTCCTAAGATGCTGGTGAAAGTCCAAGTCCAAGTGTGAGGTGCTGGTTAATTCCCAGCCCCACTTAGGCTCACTTGAACGCTCTGTATCAGTCAGAGATTGCACCTCTTCACAGATAGCTATGCTTCCAATGTGGAGGGTGATGGAAAGTAGGGAAACCGAAGATCTAGTTAAAACCAGTTCCCAGAAGTTACTGAAGTCATAGAGCAGGAGGTGTTTGGTGACATCATTACACCATAAAGTTAGTACAATCATTAGAAGAATTTAAAGGTATGTATGGTTATGGCATGTATGGTTATAAAGGCTGTATATAGTTAAGGCATGTATGGTTATAAAGATTATGACCATAGATGCAATGATTTTTACATGGCAACAGGACAGTGTAGATTGCTTAGATTTCTTTCTTTTGTGTTTTTCAAAAAATAATCTATATTTTTGGCATTATAAGATTATTTTTAAAAATCTGAAACAAGACACAAAGGTTTTTGGATAATTTTTCAGCAGTCCTAATTTGTCTATGCTTTGCATGTATTTTTTGTATAGTTAAAAAAATTATTTTAAAATTCTTTTAGATAGCTTTTTTTGAAATGGCTTCTTTTAATTGGTTTTTTGATATGATTGTTGCCACTATGTAAAGCCACAGTTAGAGAAAGATTTAGAAGGACAGAGTTAGAATGGTACTTACCAGGGGCTGTAGAAGGGAGAGGTTAGCAAAAAGCACATAAAATATTATTATTTTTTTTAAAGAGAGTGAGAGAGAGAGAGAGGAAGAGAGAGAGAATTTTTTAATATTTATTTTTTAGTTATCGGCGGACACAACATCTTTGTTTGTATGTGGTGCTGAGGATTGAACCCGGGCCGCACGCATGCCAGGCAAGCGCGCTACCGCTTGAGCCACATCCCCAGCCCATAAAATATTATTGAGTAGAAATAAATTCGAGGGATCTATTTCACAATCCATGACTATAGCTAATAGTAATATGTCATGTTCTTGAATATCCTGAAGAGAGTAGATTTTAGTTGTTCACAAAAAATAAATATGTGAGGGAATGTATATATGTTATTTACCTCAATTTAGCTCTTCCATAATGTATATATATTTTATAACCTGTCATATACAATAATATACACATTTTTATTTGTCAATTAAAAAAGAAAGATTTGACACTTTGAAATATGAAATAGTTTTGGCATATGAAAAGTCATTTATAATCACATCTCAGGCATTAGCTGCTACCATTATTAACAGGGACAGTTATAGCTAAAAGTTCCTTACACAGTTATGAGGGAAATTTCACTAAATATAGTCAGTATTAATGAAAAGTGTTGACAAGAAGAGTTGAAAATAAAACCTCAAGACAACTTTTTGATTGAAAATTCTATTTGTGTTTGCGAATGTCATTTTTGAAGAGCATCACTTTATTGTAACAATAAGTAAATGAGAAGACAGACCAAAGAAAATATTATTTAACCCAATATAGCAGGAATCTTTTAGTGGGTACATACAGAATCCATAAGAAAGCATCTTGGTCACCCATTGGCCTATTCAGGTGACCTGCCTAAAATCAGTGGTTACAACAGTCTTCTTATAATTTTATCCAAATTACATAAAATTGTTTGTTCTTGAAACATAATCTGGATTTCCTTCAATTTAAGAAGGTAATATTTGTATATTTAGTATAGAAGAATATTTGAATTTCTTGCTGAAAACATGCCCCCCTCTTAGGGTCATGTAGGTATTTTACTGCTAATGTTTAACTAGAATATTTTCATTAAATCACAACACTTACAGGACATAAACCTTTGGGCACATGTTGAAGACTATAGACTTTTGGATGTCACTAAAGTAGATGGTTTTCCAGTGTAGCACAAGTCTAGAAAGGTTAGGCTCTATTTTACATGAGTTCTTACATAATGCCAAATAAACTCCAAATTTATATTTCTTGAGTCATATCCAAAGTACAAGATTTTTCTCTTATAACAACCCTTATTAAAATAGGAGTATTAGATCATTTATAAAAATTTTTGAGGTGCAAAACTGCATATCTGTAGTTTGCAAAAATGCACATTTAAATAGAAAATTTTCTGAATGTTCAGCTCTTAGCCACAGCACATTAAGTAGCACAATTAATTTTATATTTAATTTTATCTGAAAGACACAGAGAGTAGGTCATTCATTTCAGGGTCTTTTCATTTTGTTTATATAATCTGAATGTAATTATTCCACAGGACTAGGCCACTTCCAACATGCTGACATGACTAAAGTGAACATAAATCTTAAGTTTTAGAAAGCAAAATTTCTCTGTTGATATTTTATGTATTTTTGACATTGCTATAAGGCATATTTCATAAGTAAACTATGTGCAGAATAATGATTAAATGAATGAATTAAGAGCCAGACTGCCAGAGAATGAACCAACTCTTCCACTGTGCAATGAATTATTTATCTAATGTGTTCCAGAAATTTTCATGTGTAAAGTGGAGGGTGCTAAGATAATGTTTCTATATATAGAGGTATCACCAGTATTAAATTGAATTCATATATGCAAGCCACGTAGAATAATATCTGACACATAATCAATAATCAGTAAATGTGTATCATTATTATTAAAAATATGTAAGAACTTTCCCTTTCTTATGCCCCACTTAGAGTAGCAGTTTTTTCACAAATTTCTTTCCTATGTGTCTCTCAAAACTCTAGCTTATGTTACCAGATCATTGGTTTTCTTATTTTCTCCTAAATTCAGCTCTTTTCTTTTTTTATATAAACCAATTTAGATTTTATAGGCAAAATTCTCTACCCATTATTCTAGTCAGCCCAATAAATGTCTGGAGTCTGTGCAAGTCTAGAACAGGTAAATAAAGTGTCTTTCCCAAAACAAAAAGTGACTGGCTTAGGAATATCAGGCTGTGCTGCTATTTCTTACATTTTATAACATGTATATTTTGGTATATTCTTAGAATTTTCTCAGTTGTATTTGTATGAGGTGTGTGTGTGTGGGGGGGGGTGTACACACACGTACGCTCCTGAATTCATTTAGTTTTTCTTCCAATGCTTGAAAATATATGCTGACAGTTATTCTTAACAATTAATGGAATGTAATTTAATAGGTTGTGTCTGGACTGGAAGGCAGAGTGTTTTATTGATTTCTCATTGAGCCTGCAAAGTGCTCTTCTTTCTTCTGGAGTCCAGTGGAGTAACACATTTAGAAATAACCTTTTTGAAACATTTTGAAAGTTCACTTTCCTAAAATTATCTTCAATATGTAAGAACCTGATAAAACTGTACTGTGGTATATATTTTAGCAACATATTATGCTCTATATGTAATGATGAGCTGGGAATGATTTACAGCTGTGTCTCCTCCCTCCCTGCCAAATAAGCCACAACTTGCTTTGTTGTATTTGTGGATTTCCATGGCATAAAGACTTGCAACCTTACCAATTTTAAGGTGGGGGAGACTTGCTTAGCAGGATAGCATTACAGAGCATTTCTATCACAAAGACACAATAAATATAATGAACCTCAAGAAGACAGGTAATAATAGTAAAATGCATTAAACAGTTAGGGAGTTATGACTTTTGAGTATTTGCTATCTTTTGCTTTTATAGTAATTCCTTGCAAGTTTACATTTAATTAGAATTTTGATAATGGTTGCATTTAATAACTGGCTTTCAAACTTTCTAGAGATTTAAGAAAGTAATGAGTGTGAATTGGCAGGTTTTGGCCAGTCTCTCCTGGATATCTAATATTTCTTATAACATGGGTTAAAAATAGTGATGTTTAAACTCACCTGTAATAATCCCTCCCTCCCTTCACCCTTCTCTTTCTTTCTTTGGTTCTGAAAGATTTTTAGGACATATCAAAAAACTGAAATAGTTTGCCATCATTTTGGAAAAATTAAATTATGCAGTTACGCTCTACAGTGTTGATATGGGGACAGAGAGAAGAAGGTTATATTTCCATAGGATTCTAAACTGTTTCATTTTGTGCTGTGGTATATGCACACACACACACACACACACACACACACACACACACGTTTATGAATGTAGATGCAGAAGATCTGATTTTGTGTCTATGAAGAACATGTTGAATGCTACTTAAAAATTAGATGAAGATGAGTAACTTAAAAAAAGGCAAGACTCTCTGACAAGAAAGTGAAACACTATGATAAGGAATAGCAGCTGATAGCTTCCTGTGATCTGGTTACCTTACTGGTGTCTTTAATGTTCTTGGACCAGTTTAAAGAAATAAAACTAGAAATTTTAGATAATGAATTTATGGAGAATACTAATCTGGGGCTTTATAATAAAAGACAATATCAATATATAATGAAAAGCAAAGAAATGTGTATACATATGTTAACATATCATTTAATTATTTTGGATAATTATTTGAGTCTTTTTTCTTTTATTTTGCCACTAACTGAAGAACAACTGTCCCAAACACAGTGGATAGTAGGTCTTCAACTGTATGTACACTTACCATTTCCAAAATTTACACTTACTAACTTACTAAGTGAAATGCAGAGTAAGAACATAGTAAGGCAAACCAGATAATTAATAAATTTTTTTGAGGGGGGGAGGGTACCAAGGATTGAACTCAGGGACACTCAACTACTGAGCCACATCCTCATTCCTATTTTGTATTTTATTTAGAGACAGGGTCTCACTGAGTTGCAAGGTGCCTTGTCATTGCTGAGGCTGGCTTTGAATGTGAGATCCTCCTGCCTCAGCTTCCTAAACTGCTGGAATTACAGGGGTGCACCTCCGTGCCCTGCTACATAATTAAGTCTGACTGAATTCAAGAGAAAAATATGAAAGTAGTCAGGTAATCTATCTTGATGAAATGATGATACAAATTATTTATTTTAAAATCAAATTGCTAAGTATAAACAAATCTTGTTCACATTTTGTTATGTAATCCTGGCATATTAGATACATTTAAGAAAAAAAAATCCAAACTCTTTTTTATCCTAAAAATCATTGTCTTGAAAGTGATTTTGTATATACTTTTAAGCATCTACAACTGTGTGTTCACACAAAATAATTATTCAGAATTTTCTCTTTAAAAAACCATAAAATAAATCTAAAAAATTGTTTTAATTGTAGATGGACACAATACCTTCATTTTATTTATGTACTTATTTTATTTTTTTTAAAGAGAGAGTGAGAGAGAATTTTAATATTTATTTATTTTTTTAGTTTCTGCGGACACATCTTTGTTTTTTGTATGTGGTGCTGAGGATTGAACCTGGGCCGCACATATACCAGGCGAGCGTGCCACATCCCCAGCCCAATTATGTACTTATTTTTATGTGGTGCTGAGGATCGAACCCAGTGCCTCACACATGCCAGATGAGTATGCTATCACTGAGCCATGACACAAGCCCCCATAAAATAAATTTTTAGGTTTAGTTGTTAGGTGTATAAATCTTACTTTGTATGGCTCTATTTTAGGAAAACATTGAAATACCCTGAAAACATATTTAATGATGTGCTTTTTAAAACATAAAAACTAGTAAATATTTCAAATAAAATTCACAAATTTATTATATTTAAATATACTTTTTATTAGAAATACAATTTTCAGACTAACTTTCAAGTACTCAAGTAATAGGTAACAATTAAATCTAATGAAATGTTATTTGTAAGTTTCATTAAATGTTCCAATACTTTTCATTAGTGTTTCACTTTTATACTTAAAACTACTATTTGAAATCAATTATTTACTGATACATATTAGATTAGAATCATAAGATTATCTGTTACTTTGTAGAATTCTTTCTCTTGAACATAATGAATCACAGAAACCAACTGCCCATATTTATACCAAAAATATTAACACCAGTGATTTGATTCTCTTAGGCTTTTCTGCACTTAATTTTACATTTCCCTTGAATTAAAAGAATATTATTGTTAAGTAATTGTATTATCCCAAGGAATCTGGGGGATACCTTTTCAGTTGGTTATGATAGTACAATTACCAGAGACATGTGGCAGAATACTCACAGAAATATTTTTTATAACATTGGTGGAATACTCTCAGACATATTTAACATCAATCACATTGAAAAGCATATCCTGGCCTGGGGTTGTGGCTCAGTGGTAGAGCACTTGCCTTGCACATGTGAAGCACTGGGTTTGATACTTAGCACCACATAAAATAAATAAATTGAATAAAGGTATTGTGTCCATGTATAATTTAAAAAAAAAAGAAAAGAAAGCATATCCTTATCAGCCTCAGAATTCTAGTCATGGAAATTTAAAACTTTAACACAAGATCCCGTATTATTTGATTAGACTCTGTATTTCTTTTGCTCTTGGATTTAAATGGCCCTCTTTGCAAATGATAAACACTCTCAAAATTTGGGGGGATTCTGTATCACTCTGTATATTATTTTTATCTCTTCAAGGTCATATTATTTTTCTTTCTCCAAGGTCTTTTGCAAGGGCAATAGTAGGGTATGATTTCATTTTGAATGTCTCTTACAGAACTATTTGATTAAATCTTCACAGATCTTTGTACTGTCAGAAAGGGATCTGAGGCTCTCTGTTAGTTTAAACAAGATATAAATGGCAGTTCCATGATTTTACTGAAAAAGGAATAGAGTAGCTGCATGCGCAAGGGAATGCATGGATGCTATTTGTCCAATATACTTTTTCTTATTACATAAATATTCTATCAAATTGTCTTCACTATAAATCTAAAAATTATGTTATTAGGTAGGAATATGGCATCTTGCAATACTTTTAAACTTGTCTATTTGCAGATTGGATGACAGCTTCTCTTAAACTCTCATCCTCCCCAGATCATGTTAAAAATTCAGTGTCATTGATTTCTCTTGAAAATATGTGGAACATAAACACAATGGGCCCATAGATCAGACTTTGCAGAAAGCTACAGGAAAAGTGTAAAATGCCTGCCAAGTGGACTCTAACATGGGCAGAGGGGAGTTTGCCATGTGCAGGGGAGAGACAAGCCAGGGAACAGTAGGCATGTAAAGGAATATTCTTTCAATCCTATCTCATATCTTTTTGTATTTTGGTAGAAAATTATTTGAAAATAATGTTCTTTGCTTTTGAATGCTTACATGTGGCTAGAATATTCACTACACAGATCATGAGTCAATCCTGACAGTTCAAAATATATTGATAAATCTTCAAAATGTTCGGAAGAGGTGACACTTGGTGAGAGCTGGGCAACTTTTCAGTGTGAGGCAGGTAGGAAGTAGAACCACTGTAAATCTGTTTAAAAAAGTTATCTCAGAAACTTTACAGCCCACTGAAGTTTTTAAAAATATATATCTACTTCTCTTTGTGTCTATTCTTTCCTGGATATAGTTTTCCCTACTTATTGCTCAAAATTTTTTGAGATTTTTTTTTTCAAATAAAATGTGCTTATCTCATGGGGAAATATACATACTTAGAAATGATGTATATACACATAAATTGAAGTAAACAATCTGAGAATTTTAAGCTCAAATGTTTTTGATTTTTGCTTTTAGCAAAAAATACTAATGAACGTGTTTCCTTAGTATTTGTGTTTGTGTTATCATGGTTCCGGTTATTCCCTTGGTAAATAGTTTTGCTTGAAATAAACTTTAAATGTGCTCAAGTCAGTAACAATTAGCTTTGAGGGACATGCAACATTTTTATAATCAGTATTTTCACTGTATCATTGTTTTTGTTGTTAACATCTGTGTTAACAATATCCTCTCATCTGATGGATAGGGCACAGCTGTAGGTATTAGCTTAGAAAAGAGGACATTGATCTAAACTAGATTTTTTTCCCCCTTGTACAAAAAGGGAAAATGCTGTAGGCACGTAAGACCATTACTCATACTTGATGGCTTGAAAGTTAACACCGTGCAGGATCTCATTGATGGGCCTAAACAGATTCAGGACTTAAGACAAAGACAAAAACAAAAGATAAATGCATGAAGGTGTGCTTGCACATACATGTGTATGTTTGTGTGTGTGTGTATGTGTGTGTGTGTGTGTCCTTGTATAAATTGTTACGTTTGAAGTTTAAAACAGCTAGAAGTCTTACGTCAAAATCTCTTAGACATTTCTTTAAAAACCTAACAGTTTTCCAGCAATGAACAAGCCCCTTATCTCTTTTTTACTTTTCTCCCATTCATTCCACATTTCCCTAAGCTAGTACAACTACCTCTAAACTGAAACTGTTTCTTTAACAGTTTGGTCAGTAGACACAGATTTATTTACTTATGATTTAATACCAATCGCATGCTTCCATTTTAATGATCTCCTGGCTTATGTATATAATGATGTATGTGAACTTTCTAGGGGTTACATGTTTTTTGAGAAAATTTGATAATTGGGAGAGATGTGCTTTATCAAAGTGAAGAACTGAGGAAACTATAAATACAATTATGGCAATTAGGTATAGAAAAAGAAACAGAGGAGAATACTTTTTAATCCCAATTCAGAATTCAAGCAAGAGAATACTTTTATGAGTCACTTATAAAAGTATCTGGACAATTACTTTTATACTTTAACTCATTCAGATGCTATGGGCTTTGGTTTATTTGATAGTTCTGATATGTACATGTGAATTATGACTAAATCAAATAAGTACATAGAAATACATGAGAAGTGACTTTTTTGATAGAAAGCTTTGAATTCTACAGTTTCCGTCTTTTTTTTTTTTAATTCAACTTTCCTTTCTAATTATCACTAAAACCAGCGGTCTGCTGTGTTTTGAATTCATGCCATGAATGCCCAACTGTGTGGTTCTAGTCAAGTGTGAAATTAATAATGGAGCCGGGTTTGTTGTGGCCTCTGACTTGCTTCCCACAATTTGAGAAGGTGTCAGAATTATGGCTTCTATTAACATTCCTTTGTGAGGGATATGTACACCAATCGGATCTGCTCCCAGCCTGAATCTGTAGAAGTAATAATTTTTGTTGTATTTCGTTTTGAAATAGAGAAGATATTCAGTCTCACTTTGTTGGATTATTTCAAACTACCCATTGTTTTAATGTGTCCAGCTTGACACATTGTTCTGGCTATGATTGTGGCCAAAGTAGGAAAAAAAAAAAACTCTTAAGAAGTAAAATAAAGCCATTGAAAGATGCCTCATGTGATGAACAATCATATTCTCAGTTTCTGGAGAATATATATATTTTTCCATTTCCTAGGGAGCATAAGTTAACTCCATATTTACCAACACTTATTTCCTACAAAACACTTCCCTGTGGATTTAACCCTGAAGATAAGCCTGTGACAATGACAGTGAATAGATTAGAGAAAATTATGAATTTCATTTTTTTTGTTAAAAAATCTCTTTTTGTTGTACATTCTATTTGCATCTCTTATGTATGTATACAACCTTTTAATTTTTATGTCATATAAGAGAAGTCTAAAATCTTAGGTCTAATACAAGTGAGAAAACTTAATACATTTACAGCAGGAATGACAAACATTATTCTTTAACAAATTATTAGTTTTGTTCAACTGATTTGTTTTACTCTTTTAAAATAAAATCTTCTCATCTCTAATATCCTTTGAAGTAGAGAATATATCTCAAAAAGACTTAATGACTTGACTACAATTTTAGCAGATTTTTATTGCTGTTGTTAGTGTTTTAGCTTATGTTTCCCTATTGAGAGCTCTTTTTGCAGGTTTTACTAAGAAATCAGTTCAATGCAGAACTCTTCCTCCACAGAAAGAGAAGCATTTTGATTGAAGATCTTTTTCAGTCTTGAAAGGGTTGGTTAAATTTTATCCCAGCCAATGGCTTTATTGTCTGTGTTGACTTGAAGTGTTTCAAATAATAGAGCTTCTACTATACTTTCAAATCTGGTACTTTCTAGTATGGGTTGCCTTTGTGCTTCCTAAGAAAAAAGAGTGTTGAAGGCAATTTTAAAAGTAATCTCAAATTGTTTTCCTGAGAGAGAAAAATAGATAAATATAGAACAAACTTTATGTCATATTATTTTTATGTTATGAGAGGTCACTTTCCAGTTTAAGAAAAAATAATTAATTTTGTCAGGTAGACACTTGACAATTCATTTTTATCTTTATTTAGAATTGAATTGAGTCTGTTGATTCAGACTCCATGTTTTTTGCTTATTTGTTTTGGTACTGGGGATTGAACTCAGGGACACTTAACTACCAAGCCACATCCTCAGCCCTTTTTTGTATTTTATTTAGAGAGGGGGTCTCACTAAATTTTCAGGACCTTACTAAATTGCTGAGGCTGGCTTTGAAGACAGGATCCTCCTGCCTCAGCCTCCCTGACCAGTGGGATTATAGGCATGTGCCCCCAAGCCTGGCAGAGAACCATGTGTTTTTAATCAGTGAAAATGACATAATACTTAAAAGGCATTTCAGCTAATTCAGTATTCTCTGCTTCCAAAGTGTGTATTTCATGGAAAATGTTAATGTTATCCACAAAGGTATAAAATCCTTTCTCCCTCCGCAGCCTGGCTAATCTTTCCTGAACATGCTCATCTGAAACTCTACTACTGAAGCTTTATTATCAACTTTCATGTTTTCAATGCCATAATAGTTTTCCAAATGTTTGTTGAAAAGAAAATTCCTCAGAGAGAAGGCAATATTTGAAGAGCTATCTGCCATTTTTAACTATGTCAGAATAGCTTTGGGTCCATTGCTGAGATTTGTTGGTGATCAAAGGAGAAACATGCTAAGGGGAAAGATAGAGTATGTGACCTGGGGCTCTAAAGACCAACATTTCATTAATAATTTTAGGCAATGGTGACCAGGAATCCTAAGACTTTCGTAGGAATGTCATGTAGCATGAATACATGCACAGAGAAAAGTTTTTCTCTTGACCGTGTTTCATATTGGGCTTCAGATTTAGAGTAAGATGGCACGATCTTTCTTAATCAAAAGTTTTGTTGGCGTTACTAAGACAGAAATTTCAATGTATTAGTAGCTAGTATTATTTTCTAGCAACATGTGTTCCTTGCCGATTAGCAATAAATCTTTTGTTTCCACTGGAAGACCCTGTGATGATCTTACCTGTAGTTAATGTAGTTGGCGGCATCTTCGGAAGTTTTGCTTAGGATAGAAATCGGACATCCAGGCAATGACCATGACTTTTCTGATTTCTGGTAGAATTTGTGTTCTACCTCGATTTTCTCTTTCTGGATGATCTCATATATTTTTATTCCTTTAAATAGTATACTATGCATATGATTTCCAAATTAATATCTCAGCAAGACATCTCCTATGATCTCCATATTCATACATACAGACATACTCACTTCGACATCTAATAGTCATCTCTACAAGAGCATATCTAAAATTGGGATATTGTTTTATTGGTGCTTCCAGTCAAATTTGGTTGTCCTTCCTTTTGGTTGGGTTCCCCATCTCAGTCAATGCATTAGCATCACCCATTTTCTCATTCCAGGATCCTAAATTGGACCTAACCCCTTATGTGTCTTACACCCATTTCCACAGTTCAGTTCTTCAGCAAATACAACACAAGGACCTCTGCTCCTCACTGTCTTTGCTGACATTGCCCAAACAGAGGCTGCCACATCTCACATCAGGGATGCTACTGTAGCCTCTCATTGGTCTTCTCACTTCCACTCCCATTTCTCTAAAATCTAATAATCTTCTCATGGCAACCAGAGGGGGTGTTATTATTTTTTCCTTATAAGTTATGTTAGATCATGACCTCTGGAGGAGATGTGAAATTCTCTCATTGTACTTGGAACAGAATCTTCACCTTAGCTTCCAAGGATCTGCATTAGCTAACCACTACCTCTTTCTCCAACTTCAACTTCTGCCAAACCCACTCTCCCTCAATCCTTTCATTTCCTGTTCTTTGGGTATCCTAAGCTTTCTCTCACCTCAGGAGCTTGGCAAACGTTCACTCTACTTGGAATGTATTTCTTGTCACTTTTTGAATGGATGTTCTTTTCCCCTCAACTTTTAGATCTCAGAATAAAGGTGATCTACTCAAGAAGTCCTGGCTGACCACCCCATGTCTGGTCCACCGGTACTGTCCACCCAAGAAGAATGCTCATTTCCTTCCCTGTGCTTTCCACTAGGCAACAAACTGCAGGAGGTCAGAAAGATGTTTGTCTTATTCTTTGTTGTCACCCAGTGATCCTCATGCTAACTGGCTCTTGATTGATATTGTTTAGTGAAAAAAAAATCTAGTTCTTGATTCTCTAATTGCTGAAAAGCCTGTGCATTTGGCTCTTTTTATTTTCTAGGTTTTCTTCTGTTTCTCATTTATTATTCCTCCTACACTCTGAATACTTTCCTTTTATGATCTCTATGAATCTTCTTGGTCTTCTGTTCACCAGCTTTGATTCCATGGATGTTTGTAGGCTCATTTAGAAGCTTATCTGTTAGTCTTTTAAATGAAGGCAATTTATTGGACACTGCAGCTCATAGAATTATGAGAAATACAAAAAGCGTATCCTTATGCCATTGGCACATTTTGGAATAAGTATGGGCCAGAGAATAAGGAAAAACGGAAAGTAAACAAACAACTAATATTTCACAATGAGGTAAGGAACACAGGAAATCTAAAGAGCTCTGCGTATTTCAAAATGCTTTTTCCATGTTCCTCCTTGAGGATGTACCACATAGTCTAAATCCTGAATTCTCTGGCTTCCTAACTTCATGCCTCCTCCTTTTTCAATTGGTACTTACTTTGATGAAAAACAAAGGATCTAGAGAGACTTGGTCTATCATTTCAATCGTAGTGGTAATGGAAAAGTACAATGTTTGCAGTATGTTACTATGCCATGACCAGATTCACCATCTTAAAATTCTGATGTTGCCCAGAATATAATATATCCTTGACAATCATTCACATCCACAGCAACAATACAATTTTCAATTAAATTATTCATTGTCATATAAGTAAGATTTGCAGAGGTTTTAGAATCTACAAGTGAAGTGTTACTGTTCCTGAAAGAATAGGATAGATAGTATGTTTTAAAAAATATTCAAGCAAAACCACCTCCTTCATAGTGAACATGAGGCTTTTTGATTTTTCTTTCTTTTAAAAGAGAATAGTTCAATGTTAACAAAATTTATCACTAAGCACTGGCCTTTGATTATTCAAATATGAATCTGATTAGGGAACCATCCAAGGATGCCTACTAAACATCTTGGATCCAAATTCAAAGAGCCAGTGGTAATTAAAGACGAGAAGAATCTCAATTGCATAGCAACCTCACTCCTGCAAAACAAAAGCACACACACCAAAACAAAGCAGAACTAACACAGAGAGTAACTCTTAAGTATTCACATTCTGCAGTATCAAATTATCTTTAATAAATAAAAGATGCCTGATTTACTTAAATCTACTCAAGCAGAAGTAAACACTCTTCTGATCACTAACAAAAGTGGCTAATACGTCGTGTCTGGTCAAGGTGAAGAATGTTTATTTAGTCATCCATCAGACATATTAACATACAGAAAAGTTCTCAAAGTTGCATAAAAAATGGTGTTTGAGGTCTTGAAGCAATTTATCAGCATATTTGTAGTTCGATTTTTAATTCACATTTGGTAGAATTAGCATCCAACTGCCAGTGTGAATATAACTCACAGAAGAAGGTGTTGATAAGACTGGCAGAAAAGAGAAATTTTATAATTTACTAAAACAAAACTCTAGAAGCAGAAATTTTACTGAATAATCCCTGTGCCACCAAGGGAAAAAATAATACTTTTCAGGAAGTTGTATATAAAAAACTGAAATCTACTTTCCTTTACAGGCTCTTGGAAAAAATAAGAAATACCACTGGCAGCCATAAATAGTCACTTCCCTATTTTGATGGCTTCTTTCTTTTTGTTGCATGTTCTGGCTGTATAAGAAGATATTAGATATCCTTTAGTTTGTAACAAATAAAAAATTTGAGAATAATTAGGAAACAATCTCCCTTTCATTTCATTTTTTTCCTCCTAAAAATCAGCAGGAGTCAGAGATTGAACTAAATATCATCCAATTCTTATGTAGGGGGAGGACTTATAAAATTTTACAGAATTACTTGAAATATACTTCATTCCTTTGCATTTAATATAATAACATTTCGATAAAGTTAAACTCCCAGAATTTAAGGGTTTTGGGTACTAGTGAAGATCCAGGAAAATACAGTACTTTCAAAATGTGACAATTTTGAATTTAGTACAATAAAATGAAATTTTATTATTGTATCTGAAAGTGATTATAGAGATATTTTATACACTTAATGAAGAAAATGAAGAGACCTCACAAGTAATAAAGGCAATTTGGTGAAATTCTGAAGGCATAAAATTATGGTAAATGTTTTTAGTTCTGGCATTTGTTATGTAAAATAGGTGTCAGTATTATCATTACTTCACTTTCCAGGGGACGGTATGAGCTCCTTGTGATAGAATTTAGATTAGTGGAGTGCTCATGGAACAAGGATTCTCTGTTACCCTATAACTGATCTCTGCAACAGCTGGGCTTTTACCATCCTCAGCTGTTCCAGTGACAACAATCATCCTTTTAACAGCTTGACACCTGTCTCTTATTATATTTGAGAGCAATAGTTAATTTCTTTAAATTTCCCATCCCTTTTAGTGCCTTCACATTGCTTTATACCTCCGATGCACATTTACATGGTCTATTATATTAATTCTCTCATTTAATCTTGAGGACCTAAAAATTATTAGGAAGTTAATTGTGCAGGGATCAGAGGTTTTTCTCACTTACAGCCTAACTCTGCTAAATGACACAGTTTGTTCCAGCTTCTTGCTGACACTGCAAGGGATTGTCTAGAATGAAGAGTTCAATTACTTTCGCAGCACTAATCATATATCATTATGTAGAGGCATGAATCCTTAATTCCCAAGCCAGCGCCCGAAGGAGCATGGCAGCAATAAAGGACACACATTTCAAATTCCTCCATTCACTGCAGCATGCAGGTAATAACCAAATACGATAATTATGTCTACTTGGCTGTGTTCTTTATTAATTTGAATATTCGATGCTCTTAATGAATCATGTTCCGTTAATTTTTATTCACCCACAAAAATGGATTTTTTTTTTGTCAGAATTGATTTCAGATGCATTGTTCATGGCCAAATATATCTTTCCATTTTCGGAGAACTTTCCTCCCACCATTTACTTTCATACTCTGTATTCGTAACGTTTCAAGGTACAAATAAAAGTCAGCAAATAACACTGAATCGAGCATCCCAGGTGAACCATGCTCCTCCCCACCTGGCCTTAGACACACAGGTTAATGTGTAGCCAAGACTGCTCTCTTTTTCAGCTTTCCCAAGGTCAACAAAAACATGAAACCAGAGAGAAGAATATTGTGTTCCACAGGCAGGAAAATGGCCTCAGAAATCTCTGAGTAGGGTGTAACCTCATTACGGCAAATGGAAAAGTAACTGGCCAATCACGAGGTAGAGAAAGAAGAAATTAAAGCCTGTGTTTAATAGCAAAAGACCTCTTGCACCTCTGGCATAAAAAGCTGTCAACATTTCCCTCTCCTATTCCTCCCTCCCCAGCCAGTCTGTTTGCCTGGGCATGGAACTCCCTGGCTCCCTCCCTCTGCTGCCCGCCACAGTTTTGTTCCACAATCTGCCCAGCTGTGGCTGGAGGACGCTGACAAATGTCCCCACTTTAATTGGATGAATAGTTTCCAAATCTGGGCGAGAGTTATAATCAGATTGCCTTCTGGAACAGAGAGATGCACAGCTCTGTTCTTATTGTTAAATATTTCATTTTATTTTCTTGCCGAATCTGCTCACTTGCTTGCTAAAGCAGATACCTACTTATTTTTTCCTGCTGCTTTGTAGGCTATATACTTCCTCTCAACTGTGAGAGCATTAAAGATGTTCTAAGTTGCATCAGTTTATTAACAAACAAGCAAAAACCCTCCAAACGGAATTTCCTAATGCAATCACTTTAATCAAGTAATAGTAAGGTTGGCAAGTACTAAGTTTCAAAGTATTTCACTGTTTTGATTTGCTGAATTTTACTCAAAATTGCAAAGGGAAAAATTTCCCCAGCTCTATACCTACCTACCTCCTCTGTCCTCTCCTCTCTGTCTTTCCCTCCCCTCATTCCTTCCTCCCTCCCTCCCTTCCTTCCTCCCTCCCTTTCTTCATGTTTCTTGTCTTGTACTCTTTTGCAGTTCATACCATACCTGGATTTTAGTAGATAGATATTCAGCTATGTTTTTTTTTCTGTAACTGTTTTCTAAATCACTTGTAAATAGAGCTTCAATTATCATTTCATTTGTTTTTGAAAATTTATTCTTCAAATATTGAATTTGTGACTTAGGAGTTCTTCCTGTGTTCAGTCTCCTAGCATAACACTAAAACTAAAAATTTGCTTTTCCTTGTATACTTGAAACTGGCACTTTTTGTGTAGATAATTGTCTCTGTAGATATTCTTTGGGGGGGCTAACTGGCAATAGTTTGCCACTATTTATTATGTAATCCAATTTGACTTCTGCCAGACACAGTTGACAAGAGGTTGATTTCAAGAGTTGTAGTCCTTCCCATTTGTAGACCTCAAATCAAATAAGAAAAAACTACAATAAACAATTAGTACAAGATCTCTCCCAGAGACAGAGACTCTACTCAACTTATCCTTAAAAGTATTACAGGAAGAAGACCAGCAGAAGACAGTAGACATCATTAAGTTTTTCATTGCATAATTTTATTTGGTTTGAAAAACTGTAGCAACAAGATCTTTCTCCATTTATAACATTAAAACATTGGAATTCATGTTGGCCAGGCATGGTGGCACATACCTATAACTGAGCGGCTTAGGAGGCTGAGTGGGGCAGGATGATTGAGAGTTCGAAGAGCAATTGATGGAGGCCCTAAGCAACTTAGTGAGACCCTATCTCCAAAAAAATATAAAAAAGGGCTGGGGTATGGCTTAGTGCTTTAATACTCCTGGGCTCAATCCCTGCTACCCAAAACAAAAAAACAAAAAACAAAAGCAAAACAACAACAACAACAACAACAATAACAAAAAACCCTATTGTGCTCTTTGTAAATATTTTGTAACACAGCATTTCCTACAGGTTTGGATTATCAGAATCCAAATGAGACCCGAGGATCGAGAAGGATCAGAACCAGGTTATAAGTAATATCTCACCCAATAGGGATAAATGCAATGACCAAGGGAATAGCTCAAGATCTGGGGAGTTGGTTATGGTAAATGGTCATTATGAAATAATTTACCTATGTATATTTTGAATAAACTGAAGTCTTCCTTTGAATTAACCATGGGTGCCTTTTAAAATCCCATAGACAACTTTTACAAGGTACCAATAATTAATTGCAACCAGACTAAGTGAGTGGAAAGCTCTGAGATGGGGATTAGGCACCTGTATTTTCAAAAGCATCTGTTTAGTCTACAGCCCAGTGGTGCCAGGCCAAAGAAAGTGCCCGGGGACAGCAAGGGAGACATATGGTTTATTGAGGATAGCTTACAAGAAGAGATCAGTGACGGCTCCAAGAATAGTTTAGTGGCAACAGGCTGACAGCTAGCACCACCATCCCTCACAATGCTTTGCCAAGCCTCGCCAGCTCTCCCTCACGGTGTTTTGTCTAGCCGTGGCTGGCTGGACAAGTGACAAGCATCCTTCCCGTAGTGCCCTCAGTTTGTGTCTGTCTCCATGCGGGGGTGGGGGTGGAGGTGGAGCTATAAGAAGACTCAGCAGCAGCAGTGACATCATCAGCATTAACTAGCTTGGTTTGCTTGTATGACCAGCATCAGGGAGCAGCTGTCTCCGCACACTTTCTACAGGTCACACCAACTTGCCTTAGTTCCCAGTGTGCACAAGAGAAAGCCACTGTCCTTCCAGATACCATGAATCTGGACTTTGCAGCCCAGGCTTGGTCTTGTTGTTCTCTTAACTTCACTAGGTTTTGAGAACCTAGAAATGTGGCATTCAGGGACCTAGTTCCTTACTGTCCCCACTTTCTTCAGTGATAATGCAGCTAGATGAGTGAAAGCTGAGAATCCCTGTGGTGTAGTCTCTTCATCAATGAAACAATGACAGCTTTGAACAAGTCATCAGCTCCTGATTCCCCCACCTACTCCCCATTTCCCCACCTACTCCTCACCTCCTCTCTGCTGTTTTTATTTGCTTTCCCCTTGCCTATACACGAACATATTAAATTTTGAGTTGGACTCACAATCCTGCCAAACCAACATTTGTTCCCATATAAGCCAGGGCCTGGCAAATTTCAGGACATGTTTCCACTACCAAAGATTTTTCAAATTACCTTTCTTAAGCGTCTCACCCCATTTTAAAATTGTCATCCTGAAATTTATCTTGAAATGTCTACAGTGTTATGTATTTTTTTAAAAATCAGGTTACTGAGATCTGTGGTTTGACTGTTGACATAGTACTTTCATTTTGTTCTCCAAAAGCCACCCCCTTCAAAACCCAGAAATCCCTTTATTCCAATATAATAAGATTTTGTAGTAAACCTCACGTTCAACTTTATAATTTTATAGGCTACTTATTAATGGTTATTTATGTATCTGGTACGATTTCCATTTCATGTAGAAAAATAGGATCAAGTATTAAATATATTTTAAAAAGTTAGATTTTTGTACCTTTGAAAACTTTCACAAAGACAGAGTCACAAACCAGAACGTATTCTCTTAGTTCACATATCCTGATTTGTTACAAAATGCTCACATGCAATTTATTTGCTCATAATTTTATTCCCAAATCCTTGGGAGTACTTATCTTTTTGTTTTTCCTTGTGTGACAGTCTCCCATCCCTTTGGTAGGTTTTATTGGATTTCTCTTTTTCCATCCATTGTAATTTATAAATGGCCAGTGTCTGGCCCGTGTACTATATATTGATTAGCTCTTGCTGTATAACAAATTGCCCAGAAATTCTGTGGCTTTAAAAAAAAAATACCTTTCTGACTGTTCTTGAGTCTCCTGAAGGTTAACTGAAGTTCAGCTGGACTCAACTCGGTGGCTTTGCTTGGCATTCCACATGGGTCTATAGAATGCCCAGGGTGGCTGTTTCAGACTGTGGACCAGGGTGGTCACCTTTTGTGTATTTCTCCTGGGAGCAGAAGGCCACCTGGGTTGTGCTTTCTGTTGAGGATGGCAGAGGTACAAGAGAGCAAATGGAAACACAGGGCATGAAAATCTTGGCTCAGAAATTGCCCCCTTCTATTCATGTGCCATTGGACAAAGCAGGTTACAGGATTAAGCACGAGTTCAGGGAGGGAGAAGTACACTTTGCATTCCCTTGAGGTCCTGCATTGGTGTGGATGCAGGAGCCTGTTGGAATTCTGACCAATGAGGCAGTCTGTTACATGAAACAGACAGTCATTTTAGGCACTCATAGCCAGTATTAACTGACCTCTTAAATCACTCTTTTCCACGGAGTGGATCAACCCCAAATGTCTATGGCTCCTATAGTGTTCCTCTATAAAGCAGTGCCAAGTTGCTTCACTAAGGGAACAGACCCTGTTTTCCCTTCATTATCTTATTTCCACTTTCTTCATGCTTAATTATTTCTTTCTCCTTCACATTATTTCAAGTTAAAGGTTAATACAACTTGGGCTGTTGGTTTAAAGTCACACACACACACACACACACACACACACACACACACACACACGCACATTTCTTTTGGCCAATGGATCTTTTGTATCTTAGAACAAAATTGCAAGAGAGGCATAACTCTTACCTCTTTATCCTCTTGAGATTACATAAGGTTATTATTTATGTTTCTGATGAAATATGAGCAGAAGTAACCTAAGCATCTTCTAGGAAAAAAAGCTTTAATTGTGAGATTCTTCAACACATTCATCATGGCCCTGTGGCCTCCACTGATATGGAGGGTCCCTGAGAAACCATCACACAGAAGACAGATCCCCTGTACCACAGCCCCAAACCACAGCCAAGTTACTTGAGCAAGGAATAAAACATTCTTTAACTCACTGAGATTTGGGAATTTTCTGTTATCCTCAATCTTAACCTATTATGAATAAACTGTATTTTCCAAAACTTGTTTATTGAGAATAAACTAGAACTTGAGAAAAAAATATATAAATAAATACAATTCAACATCCTGAGAACAGCACCACCTTACAGAGCCACAAAAGGAAGATCTAGGTAGGAAAATGTGATTTTCAAAAGTCCTTCAGTCTTTTTTTTTTTTTTTTACTAGCTATTTGCAATTCAAATTGTTGGCCTTTAGAAGAGTTCCCACGCTGGTCACTATATCTGGACAAGTAGGAGAAAATGACAGTAAGTGTGAAAAGAAGTGGTTCAAAATGCCAGGAAGAGGGGACGCCCTTAGCAAACTCTCCTTCTGTGCTGTCACTCCCACCTGTCTGAGCCGAGGTTTGAATATGGAAGTATTGATTGGGAAGGTGTCTTCATAGGAGTTTATCTATTCTGCCTTTGTTTTACATCGGACTAACCTTGGGCTGAAATTTAAGATGCTGCTCTTACAGCTCTCTGCATTGATTTATTCCTTGCCTGCCCTGCAAAATTGATTTTTGTCCCTTATTTTGGTATCTTGGAAAATACAAAGTTGAGACAGATTGAAATTGTGGGTAGAGATCCTTGGGCTTTGAGCAGTGAGGTGTCCTAATTCATAAAGTATCGGGAAATTTCTTAAGTTAGGACCAGTCAGCAACATTTCTTGATTTGTATGGGAAGTGTTATCTCCCTGAGAAAGTACTTGAATGCTGTGTATGTTTAGGATTCAGACCTATACAGAGGACTGATGGACTGACAGACCTGTACCTGCAGACAGGTGCCAAGGGTAGCACAACGCCACAGCATTCCTGATGGCAAATGATGATGAATGGGAGAGGAGTGTGGAAGGTTGCCCCAGGGTGAGCAGGTGGGATGGATGTCCGTGGAAGCAGAAGTTCTAGTTATAGAACAAGGATGTGCTTTGATTTTCCAAATGCATGCCTATGGGCTTTGGAAAGAGAAGAGCTGACATGTAAGTAACTATCTTTGGGGGAATGCTTTGAAATATTTAGAGTGATATCTTGAGGATAAACTAGAAGTCTATATTTTTTATTTTATTTTTTTATGCAAACATTTTAGTAAAATATATATGCATACAGAAAATGGGGCTTATAAGTGTAGAACTCAAAAGAATTCCCAAGAAATGTACACATTTGTGGCACTACGATCCAGGTCAAGGATAGAGCATTATCTGCATGCCAGAAACCTCTCTTTTCCCCTTCTTATCTATATACTCTGAAGTATATTGTTCATGTAGCTTAGTTTTGCCTGATTTTGAGATTTATATGCATGGAAACATATAGTATGCACTTTTTTTGTATCTAACTTCTTTTACTCAACATTTAATATATGCAATTCATTCCTGCATGTCGTCATAATTTATTAATTTCCTGTTGCCTTCTAGTATCCCACAGCATAAACACAGCACAATGTATTTATCCATTTTAATAAGGACGGATCTCTTTTTTCCTAGGAAGGGCTATTAGAAATATTGCTGGTGAAAGCATTGCATTTTGATGAACCTTTGTAAAAATTTCTGTTTGTTGTACAATTAAGAGTGAAATTGTAGGGCCATAAAATATGCATATGTACAGCTTATGACACCCATTTCCCTCAATAGGGGGTGAGAGTTCTACTTGTTCTATGTCACTGGTAATACTTGATCCTTTATTTTTTCTTTGTTTGATCTATCCCAGTGTTTTCAGGATATCATCCCATTGCAATTTTAATTTGAATTTCTCTCGGAATGAATAATGTTGAGTACTTTTTTTCCATATTTATTGGACCTTTGGATATTATCATTTATGATTCTTTTGTTCAAAACTTTCTTTGGCTACTTTCCGTTGTTTTGTTTGACTTTTCCTTATTGATGAGTTTCTGAAATTTTTTTCTGTTGTTACAGCATACTCTGAATTATTTCAGTCTTTTAGAATTTGTTGTCTTTCATGATGGCCCAGGTTAGGGTCCATTTGGGTGGCTACTTCTTACGGTTTGGATGTGGTTTGTCCCCCAGGGTTCATGCGCTGGAAGCTTAGTTCCATTATGGTGGCCTGGCAGTACTGAGGTGTTGGAACCTTTTAGAGATGGGGCTTAGTGGAAGGTAATTAGGTAATTTAAGGTGCTGCCCTTGGAAGGCATTAAGGTAGTGTTCAGGAGAACCTTGTTATTTTCCAGGCAAGTGGACTGTGGTAAAAAGAGTGAGCCTGGTATATGATTGACCCTGGTTTCTTTTCTTACTATGTGAGTTTTTCCCCATGCATTGCTGCCATTGAGAAGTGATCCACCAAGAAGTCCTCACTAGAGCCCAAACAGAGGGACCTGCCCAATTTGGGATTTTTGGCTTCCAAAATTGTGAGTTCAATAAACCTATTTACTTTATAATGTACTGAGCCTCAGTTATTTTATTATAGCAACAGAAAATGGACTAATAAAATAGTCTATAGGTATTTGCAAAGTATGTTAATTCTGTTATTTTTAGCACAATAATTTACATGTTTTTTAGGTAGATTTTGTTAATTGTCATATATTTAATAACTTTGCCAATTTTTTGTCTGCTAGATGTCTAGGATAAAATGTCTGCAGATGTCTGCAGATGTCTAGGATAAAAAGAATGTTTGTCAGTGTTTAAAATTCAAGTGTAATTATTTTCCTCTTTGACTTTTTACTTTGATAAAATTTTCTTTATATTTTTTGAAATTATATTTTTGGATTCATAGAGACTTAGATTGTGGTATGTTTCTGCTAATTTATTCCTTTCGTCTTTCAAAATATTCCTTCTTACAGCATGGTATTTACTATTATTTTATACTACTAATATTTACTGTATTTATCTGCTTCTAAATACCTTTCTGAGTTCTTTTTTACTATTTTGTTACTACTTGCTTCTTTCCAATTTTTTTTCCCCATTAGGTCATTTTCTTTTTTCATAAAAACCTGTTTTTTTTAAATACTTCATTCAGTGAAGAATTTCCCCTTGTCTATTATTTTCAATAGTTTAATACAATATGCCTATCATTGACTTTCTGTGTAAATATCTTTTTCAAAATTATAGTGCTCCCTGAAGATGCTTATCAATTTGTCTTATTGATTTTTGTCAGTTAACCATCCATTGTTTCTTCAGATATTTATTCCATCTCTTTCTTCCTTTTATATAAAATCCAATTTCAAATATTTTAGACCTTTCCACTATGCCCTTCATAATTCTTATTCTATTTTATTTTACAATCTATTTTTCCCCTTAACTTCAGTGATTATATTTTCTTTTGACTTGTTTTCCAGTTTATTGATACTGTCTTTTATTGTGTCCAATCTCCTGGTATACCAAACCAAAGATTTCTTAAGTTTAGATATATTTTCTAGCTCTAAAATTAACAATTTGATTGTTTATTTTCAATTATCTCAATATTCTCTCCAACTCTCTCACTCCCTCTCTTCTTGTATTTTCACCAAAATATTAATCATTATTATTTCAAGAAACTTATCTGCTAACTCCAATAAATGGATCACCTTCTGAAGTTCTATCCCATGGTAATCAGTTGATTGGTACATAGTGGTTTTGAGTTAATGCCATATATTGTTAATAATAAAACAACAGATACACCAGATGAAGTTCTCTTCTGAGCAGCATGACAGTTGCCTGTATTGGGCAGACAGAGAATGAGACATGACATCTCAATGTTCCATTTCTAAGCTGTGTTGCTTTTAGAATAATTCCATGTATTTTTGGTTTGTTCCTTATCTTTGACCCTAGACATTCAAAGTTTTCAATTGAAAATGTATTTTGTTCAATAGAATCCTTATCCTTGGAGAGTGTTATTCTTTGCAATGAGAGTTGATGAGGAAACTTCTGTGACATTACTTTTTAGTTTTCTTTTGGGGGCTTCTTCAAAATTTAGCAAATATCTTAAAGGGGAAATTCTCAAGCCTTCATTTTGTTATGCCAAACCTGTTACACTACTAACATCTCTGTTTTCCTATACCTCAGTCCTTTGCCAAGAATAAAAATATCTTCTCAAATCCTTCCTTTCCACAACTACAAAAAGAAAGAAAATATATCTGTGAACCACCAACACACTGCTCTTTCAAAGATTTTCAGCTGAAAATACTGCATTCACTGGGATAACTTCATCTTGAAAGATGCTGAGAAATAGTCTGCTTTCTGCTTCTCTTCCTCTTTCTTCTTCTTCTTACTGTTTTGATGACTTCTAAAAAGCAGACTAGTTTTTTAGAGTGGTTTTAAGCTCACAGACAAATTGAGTGGAAAGTCCAGATTTCTTGTGGTTTGGGTGTGGAATGTCCCAAAACCTCATCTGTTTAAAGCATCGTCCCCAAGGCAGTAAGGTTCAGATGTGGGGTTTTTGGTAATGATTGGATCATAAACATTGTGACCTCATCATGGACTGTTAAGTGATGATTATAGGCAGGTAAGATATTGTTGTAGGAAGTAGTTCAGTGGGGACATGTCCTTGGAGACTTTATCTTGTTGGCTCCTCTCTCTCTCTCTCTCTCTCTCTCTCTCTCTCTCTCTCTCTCTCTCTCTCTCTCTCTCTCCCTGCTGTCAGACTGCCCTCATCTGAGCAGCTTTCCTCCTCCATGCCCTTCTACCATGATGCTCTGCTTCACATCAGGCCCACACAGTGGAGTCAGGCAACCATAAACCGCTAAAACTGACAGCCCAAAGCAAACGTTTTTTTCTTCTAAGTTATTTTTCTCAAAGCAACAAAAAGACTGACACAGAGATATTTCCCACATTCTATCTTCTCTCCCACATGTGTAGCCTCTCACACTGTCAACATCCTCCATTATAGTGGCATGTTTATCACACTTGATGAACCTACATTGATACCTCGTTACCACCCCAAATCCATATTTTAACATTAGGGTTCACTGTGAGTTTTTTACGTTCTTTGGGTTTGGAAAAACGTACAATGAAAAGCATCTGCCATTATAGCATCATACAGAATATTTTCACGCCCCTAAGAATCCTTTTTGCTCTACCTACTCATTCCTCCCTTTCATGAACACCTAACAACCACAGATCTTTTATTGTGTCTAGAGTTTTATCTTTCCTAAGAAAGTCATGTAGTTGGAATCTTTCTACACTGATTTCTCTAATTTAGTAATATGCATTTAACTTTGTTTTATGTATTTTCATGTCTTGCTAGCTCATTCTTCTAGGTTCTGAGTAATATTCCATTATCTGGATGTTCCACAGGTTATCTATCCATTCATCTTGGTTGCTTCCACATGTTGACAATTATAAATGAAGCTGCTATAAATATGTGTGCAGGTTTTGTGTGGATATAAGTTTCCATCTCCTTCTAGTAAATGCCAAGGAGTATAATTCCTGGGTCATAAGAAAAGAATGTGTTTAGTTTTTTAAACTACCAAACTACTGAACTTTCTTCTAAAGTGGCTGTACCAATATGCATCCCCAGCAGCAAAGAGGGAAGGTTGTGTTGCTCTATTTCCTCTTCTGCACGTGATCCTGTGTTCTGGACTTTGACCATTGTTAATAGGTGTGTGGTGGTATCCCATTGTGGTTTTAATTTATAATTCACTGAGGGCATATGACACAGAGGATCTTTTCACATGCTCATTTGCCGTCTTTAAATCTTCTTTGATGTGCTTTCCTTTTCAGAGGTTCATAGCTTAGCTCTTTTTTTTTTTTTTTTGCTTCTTTCCCATTACGGTCTAAATCATATTTCCCACAAAGACCACTGAGACCTCTCAACTTTTCAATCTCTCTGTCTCTCTCTTTTTATAGCTCCTTATAACCACTGAACCTTCCACTGGTTTTATTCTTCCCATAGTGGCTTTCTGCCTAGGCTAAAGCAGATTCTTCTTTTCCTGGTGCTATAAATTGACAAATGTTCCAAGGAAAATAATAGCTGTGGATTATTAGCTCACTTCTCCATGGTCTTCCCATATCTGATTTATTAGTTGGTATTTTTTTTGTTGCTTCTGTAGCAATCTGAGCCTTTAAATAAACAACTTTTATACTTGCCTTTACTATTTGTTCTTCGTGGAGCCATTGGTATGGCAGGAGGTACACAATTGTCTTTCAATTTAGTCTTTCTAAATTTTATTTCCATGTGAACACTGGGTTTTCACATCATGGAGATTAGTGTAAATATGCCACATTTTGAGCCAGGTGGTGGTGAATTACTATGTACAAAATTCTGTTCAGAAACAAAAATAACACCAAGAAATCCTTTATGTGATCCTGATAATGTTTAAATATTTTAATAAATTTTTTTTTCTTAATTTTGGGGGGGAGGGAATTCTGTAGTGCCTTACCTAGCTTTGTACCTCTATTGCTATGTATACTGATGCCATCCATGTTTGTATTACTTTGAGCACATCTATATCTTAGTAACTTGTAATTAGTTTATAAAGATTCTAAATGTAAGAAAGAAAAAAAAATGGACTTTTGGTGATTTTTCCTAATGTTGTTTGGAAACTTTCTTTTTTAGGCTTTTGAACTTACTCAATTTCCACCAATGGCAATCTGTTGTCAAGCTTCGATACTTAGTCTTTATTATCCTCCGTTTTCTGCCCAGTAACAAAGTTTATTAGTTAAGCTAATAGCCCTGATTTGCGGTTCATTAATTGAAACTTCAGATTCACTGGTTTTAATAAAAAGCCCATGTTCACATCTTAAATCACTTTCAGATGTAGTTAATTTTTTTTTCAGGTCATGTTTTGTTGTTTTTGTTGTTGTTGCTTCCTTTTCTATCTTTGTAGGGAAATAATTAACAGAGTTTGATTCATTAATACCAATGAAATGGTTGAGTGTATATCATTACTAAGTGAAAAAAGATAAAATTCTAATATTCTTTTCTGGACATATAACTTGAAGATGCTTTTCTGATAGCCAGGATTAAAAAAATTTAAAAAGATCTCAGTTTTTGAGATTCAATAGTAAAAATGTTAGGAGGATTCAATTGGGTAATTTTTTTAAAAAACTTGATACTCCAAACATCCTATTAATGATTCATATCTTGTTATAAAAGGCTTTGTTTCAACAGCAACATATGATTGAGAACTCTTTATTTTATTCTTTTCTAACCATAGTTTAAATAATATTTCCAAATAAGCATGAAAAATACATGAATGTACCAAAAATATTTTAATGTTTATATGTGTTAATGGAATAGTGTTTATATTTTTATTTGTAATTAAACTACTCCATTAAAATCCCTAATAGTAGAAAATATCACTTTCAATTGCTGGGTATTTTGTTACCTTTTTGGAAAAAAAAGTGGTCTTTATTATGTGCTCTGTTTTCAAAGTTGAGTGAAAGTTTACTTGATAGTTATAGTGCTTGAAATCTTGTGTAGTGAATTAGGTTCTATAAAGCTCCCATGTATTTATTGGAGTTTAACAAAATTGCATGATTCTCTACTACTTGGGTGCCAGCAGGAAGCAACCCCTGGGAGAAGGATTCACAGCTGGGAGCAATTAAGACTGATTAGTTTGTGGCTGAGAAAATCAAAATGGAAAGAAACCGCTCTTGGAGTGGGGGAGGGGAATTAGGGACTGCATTCCCCAGCATTTATTTCTCAGTGAGTGAAATTCTTAAAGGAACCTGGGGATGAGGAAAATGTGCATTGCAAATTTGGAAGTTTTCTCAGCTTAGTAAATATCTGCATAACCACTGTGTGTTGGCTTCATTGGATATTTGCAAGAAAGGGAAGTTCAAGTAAATTGACCAACTTTTCTTTTTACACATTTTTCAGCTTTCTCATACATCCCCAGTTTTCCTTAATATTTCCATTTGACCTTATGGATAGAATACAGATGGTTTCATAATTTCTTTCTATTCATTTTACAGAGATTGGAGTAGCTGTGATTTCTGAGAAATTGGCAAAGCCCATTAATATTAGTTCCTTTGAAAAAAAATTGCACATTATAGTGTATAAGATTGGTCTGAATTATCCTTTAGAAATTGTAAAATAGTCCAGTTAGAATTTTTAATAAGAGATATGCAGACACTTTATACATCATTCCTGAAACTGCTATCCTGGATAAAGAATTGGTTTCCAAAGAGCCAGATAAAGATGTGCTTAATAAAGCAAAAGAAATGAAATAAGCTGACAATAGAATGCATAGTTCTCACTAGTTTATTTTGCTTTATAGTTGAATTATAGATACTCATTGGAAACACATAATATTTCTTTTGAATAGGCTAAAATGGATAACTAACAAATTATAAATATAAATTTATACCATTTGGGTTTTTTTTCAATATTTTGAAGCAATCTATGAGAGTTTTATTTATTCTCATTTCTATTTGTCTGTTGCTGCTGACTTTTTTGCTCTATGTGAGTGCCCTGGTTAGTGTGTTGAACTTTTCTTTGTAGCAAAAATTTTATGACTTAACATTAAGAGGTAGTAGGCAATAATGATTCTATTTTTCTTTCTTGGAAGACATAATGGATTGTTCTTTCTTTTAACTATTTTTACTTTTAGCTGTAGTTGGACACAATACCTTTCTTTTTATTTATTTATTTATGTGTGGTGCTGAGGATCGAACCCAGGGCCTCACATGCACTAGGTGAGTGCTCTACCATTGAGCCACAACCCCAGCCCATGAATTGTTCTTACATGTAGTAATCTATCTAACATCATAGTCTTCTGCATCTAGACTGCCACTATAACTTTTCTCTCACTCTTTTTCCTGACTCTCTTCCTTTCTTCTCTTCTGAAAGTAAATGAGAGGGAAAGAAAAAGAAATGAAGATAGACCTGAATGGTTCAGCTATGCTTTAGTGAGCTGCAGAGGGGCTCGCATTCAAGAGGGAGAATGGCCACAGGCTTCAACAAGGGTCTGAGTTTTATAGGGTTTTTCAGGGCCAGGTCATTGGAAGAGTTGGTCAGTTACTTTTGGTGGACTTACTTTTGACCGGCAGGGGGATTTGGGCAGATAAGGAAGATTGTGACAGGTCAGATTCCTGAGCTCATTTTTCCTTGAGGGTTTTGTAAGTTTCCATTCCTTTATTCCAGACTCCAAAAGAGGTACAATGAGTTGGGGGAAATATCATCATATCTGGCTACTTCCTTCTGAGAAGGGGCATCACTGGGCAATCTTCTAGAGTCTGAAGGAGGAACATAGCTTTCACATGTTCTTGGTAGCCCTGGAGATGACAGAGATATGTTCTGTTAGAAACCTCTGAAAAAATTAATGAAACATGGAAGAAGGGAGAGAAAGAAGATAATCAGGAGAATGGGAATCTTTATAGGCCAAATCCAGGTTGGGGATCCTTCCTGGCTGGCTGAGCAAACCAATTGGGGGGGGGGGTGACGAGGAACTTGTGTAGATTGATACAGCAGGAGTAGGAACCGTGTATTGTAGGACAGGAGGGGTGTATATACATTCCACACAGCTTATCTTAATTAACATAAACTAGATACAGCAGTCAACCAATAAGGAATCTCCACACTTAATCACTTGCTGGCGTTACTTCTCAAACCACTCCCCCTGGCAAAATGCCAGACGCCATCTTGACTTGTTTACAGACTCTAACACCTTCCCACCATCTAGGGAAGAGAGAGATGGTTGCTAGATTAGCAGCTTGTTTCTTTAGCTTTCTTATTCCTTATTATTTCTGACTTATTAACATAGAAGCAACATTCTTCCCTGAAGAAGAGGCAGAGGCCACCTTGTTCTGCAATAAGAAGATCTAGACCTTGACAATTTTGCATGATGACAGACACCAGGGAATCCAATTGATTTTGTAAAGTCTGTTCCAAATTGGTGACCTGTTGGATATCTTCAACAACCTGTTCTAACAACTTTTTATACTAGTGAATAGAAGTTCTTCATCACACTGCTCCTGTGCCAATCCCAGTGGATATCTCTAGCCTTGTGAATAAGAAAATAAACTGGCCCTCTTTTGTCTGGTGTGCACCATTATAGGGATAGGCAAACTTTGGTTGTTGGGTAAAACATCAATTCAAGGAGTAAGGAAGACCAAGGTACAGAGACCAATCTAATTTTTGGTAGCCAGGGGTAAATATGAGCTTCACAAAAGAAAAATTCCTCAGAATTTGTGGGGGGCAACAGGGGTGTGACTGACACAAGTGTACACCTTAAATTCTATTAAAAGAACTATTATATTTTCTTTTAAATGCCTATGTGTGGCTTTCTTTGGTTATAACTGTTTTTTTTTTCCCTAGGTATTTAAGACCAAGCTGGTCAAATTGACCTTGTTTCTATCTATTTTTAAGAGTCAGCTGAGTTCCCTCAGGGGATCACTCTTGGGAACTTGAGAGAAGCCTCCTTCTCCTCGTGCCATCTGCCAAGATGGGTCAGTGTCTCATTGACCACATGGCTTCCCTTAGAAGCATCAGGGACATCTACCTCTCCAATGACCCTGCTCTTTTCTGGAGGCTTCCTGTTCTCCAGAGTCTCATTGGTCCCCCAATGGAGAGATGATATGGCCCAGAGTTGCAAAGTCCTTAGAGAAGTCCTGTCATTCTTTGGTCTAACCTGGATTCAGTGGGCAAGAGCCAAATACTGGCTTAGTTTTTCTTTCTTGGTCCTTTTATTTCCTTAAGTTTAGTCTCTAAGCATTGTTGTAAACATCCAGCAAGCCAGGTTCACCAGTCTTAAAATAAGAGTATTGAGCTCTTTAGCTTTAATATTCATAAGACATTATTTTACCCCACCTATTTACTTGGGGTCAATATTAGTACTGGAAGTCAGCTTTACATCTTGTCTGTCTTTTAGATGATGGATTATTAATTCAGGTTGTTATATTAGAAGTTATACTTCTGTAAGGCACTAACAGATACTAGTTATAAGGTTTATAAGGAAAATACACAATGAAATTAAGAGGAGTAAAAATGTATTAAGTTTATACTTTAAAGACTTATATACTTGGAAGATATGGCAAAGAAGATAGTAACAGTCCCATGATTACACTGATGTTTTTATACTAACCAAGTTTAGCTTTCAAAGAAAAGTTCAGAACCTGTAATTTAGTGTAATACTCTAAAATTACAGCCAAAGCTGTACAAATCCTAATTACTTTAAGACTAATGTCTCTAAAGAATAAAACTTAACAGACACAAGAAATTATCTTGATAGATAAGAGCAGATTAATGTTTTAAGAAATCCTTGTTCCTTCAACCCATAGAATATTACACTTTGGTTTATATCAGTACATTAATATTTGACCTCAGAGAAAAATCTTGAACAACTTTAACTGATTGTGCTACTTATATATGACCAACTTAGTTATACAGACACTTTTTGAAATTTCCCCTCCACAAATCTTCTATAACATACTTAGAAATTCTATATAACTTTTTACTTTATCACACAAAAGACTTTCACATCCAGAAAGATTTATTTTTCCTTCTAATTTCATACTAAAACATATTTTCATACCTAGGACCTTTTTATATCTCTCTCCTAGCTGTTAATTCCTTTTTAAATTCACATTCTGAAACAACCATGAAATTTCTGAGTTTTTCCAATTACTCCCCTTAATAAGATGAAATACTTTGTTATTTACAGTACTTTAATTGAAACAGGGCTGAAAATTTTTGGACCCTTTGAACACAGAATTATACCTGTTAGAACTTTAACTCTTAGTAACTTGCTTTAGTGAAGATCCAGAAAAAAAAAAAAAAGCAAACTTAAACTCTTTTTTAATTTACCAATTTATACAACATATTTATTGTTCAAATATATTATCTTATGTAATATAGGAAGTCAAGAGTATTTGATTTTATATTTTGCAGTTGATGTATTAGCACTAGAACTTTGTAAATTAATCTGATGTCTTCTCTAACACATTATGATTAATCCCAAAGATGTTAATGTTAAATGTAATCTACTCATTTTTAACTTTAAAATCCAAGCTATCAGACAAATGTGATTAACAGCACCAGCTATCTCTGTTGAAGAAAAATCCTAGAAACAATTCATATTACATTCTAGACATTTTGTAGAAACCAACACTCTGTTAATTGTCTGATCACCTGGAAAAACTTGTGAGATAGTAATTTTAAAGTCATCTTTACTCTCATCTGTTTACCTAATTTAAATTGAACTTTTTAAAGTCACATGAACTGAAAGGTATTTGAACCCATTTCTTTTTTAAATTTTAATTTATGAGCACTCACTTATCTATATGCCAATTTTGATCATGGTACATGGCCACAAGCACATATGTAGGCACAATAATATAGGACACAGGTGTACACACATACATAAAACAGACAGGAATCAGGAATTACAGCTGTTGTAGGTAGATATCCACAGGTAGGAGACAGTGCTACAGATGTTTATTAATGCCTCAGTTATGGGACTGGGGATGTGGCTCAAGCAGTAGCACACTCGCCTGGCATGTGTGCAGCCCAGGTTCGATCCTCAGCACCACATACAAATAAAGATGTTGTGTCCGATGAAAACTAAAAAATAAATATTAAAAATTCTCTCTCTCTCTCTCTCTCTCTTTCTCTCTCTCTCTCTCTTTCTCTCTCTCTCTAAAAAGCCTCTGTTATATTTTAGCTATTGGAAACTAAAATAGAGTTTATCAGACTTTCACTTTATGACTAAATACAGAACTTGTGCAGTCGGAAATGCTAGGAGTTAAATCTAACAGCCATGGTGGACACTGAGATGTTTGAGAGTTAATCTTTGAAAATTTGGCCTCTGAACAAAGATAGAGTATAAAAAACTCTATAGTTGGATAAAAAATGATTGATCAGAAAAATATTTTAATTTATGCATGCAGGATCAATTGTGAATTCACCATAAAACTGAGAGTTCAAAAATGTAGAATTTTTAAAAACAGGCAATCTAAAAAAGTGGCATGGCTGTAACCAGTAAAGAAACATGCAGAACATCTTTATCAGATCAGAGTGCATTTTTGGGTCAGATTAGAGTCAGTTCAGATATTGAAAGAAAGAGAGAACCTTGAATTCCTTAGGTAAAGATACTCAAGGTAAAGAAGACTTGTATACATGAGATCATTTCATCTTTCCTCCTTCTGCTGTAGTATTTAAGGAGGAACTCATTAAGAAATCAGGGTGGTACAGTGCAAGAGCAGATAAGATACCCAGCCATTTAGGCTTAAATTTAAAAGTGACACTTTTTTTTTTCCTCCATTGGTCTCAACTGGTTCTCTGAAAGCCTTGTAAATCTTGCAAGCTCTGCAGGCTCTTTTAGCCTTGGAGAAATAGAGGTCTGGCAGAATCTATAAAGTAAGGGAAGCTGCTGTTTTGAGCTTGAGAGGCAAAACCTCAGACATAGGGCATTTTAACCACTTTTTTTCTTTTGTAAAATCAGTCTCTTAAGGTGTGGTCCTATAGTTTGTTTCCTCATGAGACCCTTTTTCATTTCCCTTGGTAATCAGGCCAGGTTGGATGCAAAAAGTTATTAGGCATTAGGCATCTCCTTTATGTCAACTGTAATTATGTCACCCCCTGCAATTACTTTTGAGGAGATCATCCCCTCTGGAAGAGAGAGAGAGAGAGAGAGAGAGAGAGAGAGAGAGAGAGAGAGAGAGAGACTCTTTGGCTAGGGGACATCTCCCTGACCCTGTAGCCTCTATGGATCAGCAGTTTCTGCCTTTCCTTCCATGACCTCTGGCTGGGGCCTCACTCAGAGTGAAGGATACTAAATTCTTGACACTACTTTAATTTCAGGAAGGATATTTGCTAGCAAGTTGTGCCCTTAAAATGTCTTGCATGTTCTCTTTGTCCTTTTGGGTCCTGATATTCACAGGACCATGAGTTCATATTATGTTCCTCAATTTGAAGAGGGAGTCAAGCCTGTTAGTGCTCTGATATTTCCACTAAAGAAAATAAATAATTTGGATTCCTGAACTAGGACAGATAAGGGGCAGTGTTGCTCTAATTAAGTGAGACAGATTTTCTGGTCTTTTTTTTCTGCCAGTTGAGGGAAGTACAGAGGAAAATGTGTCTTATGAGAGTCTAGGGAAGGTAGTCTAATTTTAAAGCGAGGAGAGCTTTATTTTGAGAATCTCTCATCATGGGTCCCTGATTAAGAGGCATATAGTATGGACAGAATTGGGGTAGAAGCATTTCTGAAAAGGAAGAAATGCTTGGCTCATGCTTTGCAGATTAACAGGTCACCTCTTTCCAAAGACCTCAGATCAGACCAAGATTTCACCTCAGGATCTTAGATTCATTGAGTGAGGGTGCCCTCTATCATAAGTCCAAGTCAATCAGAAATAGAGACAGGTAGTAGTCAATATTTAATACCCCTTAGGGCTGTCAGGGTCAGATTTGGGACATGAGACCTTCATGCAGCACTGGGGAGTGGCCCCAGCCATCTGCCTGCAGTTGTCTCAAGCCTTCCTCCATCCCATGCATCAAATTTCTCCAACAAAAAAGAAACTGACTGACATTCCTAACACCTGTGTGAAGGGGGATCCAACACACCTCTTGACTTTTGATGAAGAGCAGGGTGACATCATACTTTTGTTTCTCCACTGTCATGGCAACGCTAGGTCACCTTGGCCCAAGTCAATCAGCTCTAATTGGATTCCTAACCATATATTCTTACAGATTTTATGGCTAGGAAGAGCTATCCTCATCTCCAAGAGTTTCAGGTTCTGGTCACAAAAGTCTCCTCCTTCAGGAAAACTCTTAACATTATTTTGGGCCTGCATTTCTCCTGCAGTGAACAGATAGTTTGCTGTCCATAGAGGCCAGGCAGGGCTGCAGGTAAATTGCTTCTTGGAAAAGAAAGCATGCTGGGGTCAGCACAGTGGGCCCATTTGTTAGAATTATACACAACACTTAGCTTTTATAATGTCACAGATCTCCTTATGAGATAATGTTAAGATGTCTAATGCCATTTGATTTTTGCAAAATACCTTTCTTTGGGCATTACCTCTGTGTTTAGTAGAGATCCTATTATCTGTGTCAGTTGGGGTTTCTTGGAAAAGTTAGTTAAGACTTTTATGTGCCACATTACATCTTTTAGACCAATACGAGGGATAAGTAATGGGGCTAGATAATCACACTAGCAAGCACAGAAACACAGATCAAGCCTGACCATGTAGGAAGTAAAGAAGATTTGTAGGTCTCAAATTGATTCAGAAAAGACCTTGTGATGCTGATAGTCTCTTTGATAGTTACCACGCACTCTTGTCTATGAAACTTTGCTTTATAGCCTCCAGCTTTACTTACTTTTGGTGGGTGTTCGTCTGCTATTTCAAGGGCAGTAAATGAGGAAGAGGACTGTGGGTCAGGGCCTAATCTAGGGGGCTTATGGAGTGGGTAGTCAGTGAGAATTAGTTGTAGAGTAGAGAAAGGTTGGCATACGAGGTCCTTGAGTGAAGGTAAAAGAAAGCTTGGATTTAAAGAATCTCGGCCCATATGCCATTTTTTGGGAGGAAATTGTCAACGTCTTGGAGGATTTTGGGGTCAAAGTTCCCAAATTCTGAAGTTGGGCCTTGACTTATGTTGTCTAATTTAGATTGTGGCCATATCTGAGTACTCAGCCTAATAAGACATTTGCTTTTAATGAGATTACCTAATGAGGAGTCCCGTGGGATGGACTAGTTAGCCCTCATGTTGGATAGATTTAACTGAGGTGATATTAGAGACAAAGCATCCATTGATGTCTCCCGTCACTGGACAGAATTCTACTGGAGAATGAGAGGGTGTCCCTTCCTGCAATCACAATGGTGGAGGACCCCCAGGATCCAGAATAAGCCAAATGTGAGGGTCTCAGGCAGTGTGCCTCTTCAAGAGACTGGAAGGGATCTCAACTCTCTGAAGAATGAGAAGGCTACTGTTGCATGTGGGAACAAAATGGCAGAAAGCAGCTTCTGATCTAGAAGAAAAGGAAGGAATTGGAGATGGCAGGGTTAGAGAGAGGATCCCTCCAACACCAATAAAGGACCTGATACAGGTTCTTGCTCCATCCACATGGAAGTAAGGCAGCAAAAATCAAGCCCAAGATTAGGGTCCATTTCAGGTCACATACCAGTGTCCATTGTGTTCTAGTGGACTCAGAGAGTTTGAAGGGCCTCAATATATAAAAGATAAAAGAAGAAATGAAGTGAAAAGGTGGAGAAGAGAAAAGACAGTAGAGGTTTGTTAGAACAGAGAGAGGTAGAGAGTTCAGAATCCTATCTCAGGTTTTAGCACCAAATGAAAGAGAAAGAAAAAGAAATGGAGATATATTCAATGGAGCAGCAATGCTTTCTTAAGCAGTGGAGGAGCACATTTTCAAGAGGGAAAATGGCAATGGTTACCACAAAGATCTGAGTTTTATAATGTTTAGCTTTAGAAGGCTTACTTTTGGTGGACAGACAAGGGAGATTGTGACAGATCAGATTCCTGAGCTCCCCTTTTCCTCAAGGGTTTTGTAAGTCTTCATTTCCACTGCTAGAGATGCCAAAAATATCACATATGAAGAACAAAGTTAATTATTGAAATATATTTTCAATATATCACTTTGAAGTACTGATGGTTCAAAAGAATATAAGCAACATAAGGGAGGGAAAAAATTAACTTTAGAAGATGTGGATAGGTAGTATAAGAAGTTACTAAACCAAAATTTGTTATAACATTTTATCTTTAGACACAACAGTAGTATTTCTGTGCAATCTCAGTGTTCATAAGTCATTTTATTATTTTCAACCACGTTACAGAATGATCATGCTAATTCAGGGTGTCACATGAGAGTACAACCTTATCATTACACATATAGAAAAGTTTTATCAGAGATATGTTAAAAATAAAGTACTTCATTTCTAGTTTGTGCAAACTATTGACTAAATTATAGGAAGTCTTTCTTCAAAATTCAGCAATTACTGGCCAGAGATTCTAAGAAAGGGAACAAAATGGAGTGACAGGTGTGGTGTGGGGGCTCTAATCCAGGAAACAAGGTTCAGGGCTCAGCAGGTAGAAGATGCAAGTAGATAGTAAACATGCTTTATTCAGTGACGACTATAGCCCTCAGCCTCCAAATTCTGCCTCAGCCTCCAGCCAGTTCCATTTTGCCCACCTTTCACTCCCATTAACCCCTGAATCTTTTCCATAGGACTTCTTTATATGCAGGCCAACCAAAGAAGGTGCACAGCCAACAGGTTACATAAGGGAGTACATGCTCACAAGTTAATGTTTATGACCTTGAGTATAAATGCTGATGAGTGTTTCTGGCCTTGACTAACTATAACATAGCTGATTCCCAGACCTGGCTACACACCAAAAACATAACATAACTTGCTAAAAGCCTTGGCAAGAGAGCCTAACTATAGCCATTTTGGGCCTGTCCCAATAACTGGTTATTGCCAAATTGGCTTTCTCTTGTCTAAACCAGTAGTTCTTAACTTTTTATCTCTTAAGTTTCATGAATTCTATAAATCAGTCCAGGTGTTAACATTATAGACACAAAATCTCATGATTATCCAAGTTAAAAATGCATGCATATGGATGCATTGCTTAATATAATTCACAATAATACTAGAGACATAATTTACTCTATTAATATTGGGGATGTATGTTTTTGACATTAGAGATTTATCACTAATAGTAGTATATCTCTTGTAGATAGGGTGAATCATATCACTGTCATCTCTGTCAACAGAATTGCCACCTAGGCTGATCGAATAGTCAAAAATAGCTGACACACTAGGGCTGGTGTGGTGTGGAATCCTACAAAGAAGAACCACAGAAAGCAGGGGTATATAGAAAGCCTAGTGAATAAGTGAAGCAAAAGCCTAAGTTTCCAAGTTTATCCTGTTTTACTCTTTGCAGGTCGTATCATCAAAATGTTTTCACTTGCAATTGAATGTGAGATTTAATTCAAGAAGAAATCCTAGCAATATTTTAGAAATAATTCTTATCACAAATATTCTTCAAACTGGGACACATGTAGTCCTGGGTGTATAAAATAATGTACTAAAGGATAATAGAATTGCTATGATTTGGATATGGTCTGGACCCCAAAGTTTCATGTGCTGGAAGTTAGGTCCTAAGTGTGGTGAATTTTGGAGGTGATGGAATATCTCTAAGAAGTGGGCCTAGTGAAAGGTAATTAGGTCATCGAAGGGGTCATTAGGGGTGTTATCCTTGGAAGGAAAAAAAAAAGATTTAGTTCTCAAAGTGTAGGTTGTTATAAACTGAGACCACCCTGTGCACTTGGTGCCTTTTTGTATACAATTTCCTTTCATTCATTCTCCATGTTGTGATCCAGCCAAGGGGCCCTCACAAATGGCCTGAACAGATGAGACCTCATCAACTTAGACCAAAATTGTGAGCTATATAAATCCTTTTTTTTTTTTAAATAAATGAGCATCTAGCTTCAGGAATTTTGTTATAGCAATATAAAATGTACTAATATAAGATCCTGGATGTTTTAAGGGGCATTTCTTAGATTCTGCACCTTCTTGTGACTATTTCCTAAAATTAATCTATGACTACATTTCCAACAATGTGTCTTCCATTTTATGAAAGCAAGTCATTCCTCATCTCAAGTTTCGTGGAGGTTTAGACCCTTGGGGTACCTCTATGGAGGTAGCAGAGAAGGAATGACTGTGACTATAGCACAGCATACCTTTGGAGATTTTCATCTTTCTTTTCATAAAACTCTTAAGTATACAAAATGACATTTGAAAGCAGACCATTTTGGTTTGCATGGGATCTTCTGCACTCAGGTATCTGGTATATTTTTGCTGCGGGATCAATGGCTGCAAATATTTAGGCATTTTTCCATCCTCAATTGCCCTATTGTTAAAAATGTACTACTTTTGAAGGATATTGATGCACTCTATATAAGTATTAGTGAAAAATTCTGAGTGATAAAAATCTTCCTCTCATGTATGTAATAAGCAATTATTTCCCCTTATTCTCAATATTCATCTTGTGAGATATTTTAAAAAGTGATTTCAAAAAGCAAAATAGATTATTCACTTTGACTTTTTGACCCTAATTTTTTCAAGGGCTACTAAGTTTTAGATACTCTGGCTTGAAGCCCAAGGTTAGAACTTTATTGTGATTTCCTCCAGGTTAAAAATAATCATATTGTGAAATATTTATTCCAGTTATAGCTTCATCTTATTTCATCTTATTAAATATTTATCATTCTCTACCACCTATTGACAAAGCCAAAAATCATATTCTAGCTCATGAATGGGTTTGTATTAACAGTATATACCTTTCTCTTTCACTGAGTACTTTAGAAAAGTTTGACTGTGATGAGTAAAGTTGATTGGATAACTTCTTATTTTGATACTTGATTCTTATTTAATTATTCTACAAAATTGAATCTAGGACAAAAAGGTACGTATCTTTAATTTAATAATGCATCCACCATGCGGCCAGTGCAATGGTTTCATTAATGAGGTTCTTGGCATAAAAGTTAGCTAGCAGAGATCGAAATAAAACACACAGACCCAGTTACCTTTTTTCTATTGCCAGGTCTGAGACGGCTCCCCTCTCTGGTTCCCACCTCTAACCGCCCAGCAGGGCAGCAAGGATTACTCAGGGCTAGCAGGAGACAGAGAGAGGGAGCACGCCAGGGAGTAGCCTTTTATTGGGGAACAAGAAATTCAGGGGAGAATTCCATCCAATGAAGGTTGAGGGGGGCCGCACTCCAAGGTCAAGGTCAGTGATTGGGCCCCCGGGGTCAGTGGTCAGTCACACCCTCACGTGGACGACGGGTTCTCTCATCAGGAGAGGGCCGGGAAAGTTCCAACACAGCCAGAATGCCTCAGACTCAAACCGAGAGTCGCCCCGTCACGTGTGAGAATGGCTCCCCACCAATGCACAAACAATATTCACAAACAAGAGTGTTTTGTTCAATATTAATTAGTACCTTATATGTGCCAGGCCTCATACTTTTGCCTTGGATAAAATATGCTAACTGAGACACCATATCTAACCCCATTAGTTCAAAGTCTAATGGGAGAAACTGATAATTACAAAGTAGGAAATGATGTTAGAGTACCATGTATGAGAAAGCTAGATTCAGTATGTTCACCTGAATCAGAATGGTTTCTAAAGGAGTTAGGAGTTAGAGCATGTGAGAAGATTTGTACTTGAGTATTTTAATGCTCTTTATCCTACCTATATTCTGAATCTCTAAGAGTTAAAAGTTTATGGGACAGGCCCCTTAACTGGGGAATAGATAAGCCAATTTTGGCATATTTCCCCAATGAGATACTGCTCAGCAGTAAAAAGGAACCGACTTAATAATATATACAACAATATGCATGAATCTCAAATGTACTCTGCTAGGTGAAAGAAGTCAGATATAAAAGTATGTCTGCATTTATGATATTCTGGAAAGGTCACAATTATGAGGACCTGAAATAGATCAAAGGGCTTGATCAAAGGGGCTTGGCATCAGAGAGGTTGACTTCAAAAGTCATGGCTGAATTTGTAGGTGATAGAATTATTCTATATCTCGGTGGCGGCCAAATTTTATAATGGTTCACAGAAAAAGGGTAAACTATTTTTTTTTCCTTTTTTAAAATGAAGGTAAATTATACCTTCATTTTAAAAAAGGAAAGAGTTATTCCCATAGATTTAGTACTTCAGAGGTGCAGAAAACCCTGTGCACATACACATGCCCACCTATAATACTGCTATGGTGACTCATTCTTTGCTCCCCTGTGGAAAGGTAGCTAGCAGGGCTTCTCAATGCAGACACCCATAAATTTTAGGCAGGATAATTCTTCATTGTCTGGGACTGGAGTGTGCTTTGGAGGATTTGTGTCAACTCTGGTGAATACCAACTAAATTGCAGGCACATCCCCATTCATATTCCAAAGTCTCTGAAAGAGTACATCCAAATCTCAGCTGAAAATTACATTAGAGTGACATCCTGGACTCTCTGCAAATGAAGAGGAGTGGGCTCCCTGATTCATCAGAGAAGAAGAAAAACACAGGAGTGTTGGACCACTCTTTTCTTTTTTGGAGGGGGAAGACTGCTCGTCTGTTGAGAAAACCCATTCTGATCTGTGCTCTTGGAGAGTAGTGGAGTTAACTTTCTATTGCACCCCGTCTTGGGGCTGTGGAGTAGAAATTATGGTCACACCAGTGTCAGCAAGCCATCTCAGCACATGTGCCCTGTGTCCTCCAAGCTAATTTTACCAGTAGAATTGCTGGCACATTAGCCTCCATCACTCTGACTCCTACGTCTGTGTTATCTGATCTTTGGAGGGAAGGAAAGCAATGCTGCTTATAGATCCTCTACCTCAAATTTGCATAACAGTAACCAATAGAAATATCAGATGAGTTACTACATATCTTCTAAACTTCATTCCCTGTCATAATATACACCCTGAGCAAGTTAACCCAGACCCCAGAACTCAAAGTAATACTATTGCACTGGAACTTTCTGAAATTAGTTCAGTAGGTATGTACAAAACCCAGCGCCATTTGCTTCTTACAGCACACCAGCAGTTTCTGCGTTCTTCTTTCACCTTTGAATGTAGCAGGTCAAGGTGACATAGCAGCAGTCTCTGCCCTGGTAACCTCGTGTCAGCCTCTCTAATTGTATCACTGACAGATCCGGACTCACTCGTGCACTGCAATTTGTACTCTGTATATGGTATAAATGAAACCTTCAGTGTTAGGTGGAGACAAGCTTTTTCTTTGAAGCATGGGACCACTTTTTTTTTCCCCCCTAAGGAAGAAAGCCTTTATTTTGTGGGATAATGGAAGTGTCATAACACAGAACATTATCAGATCTTTTTGTCAGTGACTTCAAAAGCTAGATACACTACCCCATACATCCTGAGGTTGAAAATTCTTGTTTTAAAATAGTATTGATGGTATTATGATATGACAGAGGTGTCCTAGCCTCTGGGAAAAAAAAATAGGCAATTCATTCCTCTCACCTTATCACAAAGCCCTTCTAGCACTTTCTTGTTGGCATGTTTGTTCTTTGATATAGTACCACAGACTGTTTCTACAACTAGTTGGCTTACCTAAAATAAATAAATAAATAAACCTGTGAAGCTAAAGTATCGGTAGTATGTTCACTCCTCACTTTGTTCAAAGTGGCTGACTATTTTCAATATGCAACATCAATGCATTTTGCTTCTTAATGATTACCCATAAAGAGACCTTCAAAGGGTTAGCCAAGGTAGTATTGAGTGGGCTTCAGGCACTTGAACAGATATGGTAGGAGGGATATGGACTGCTCAGAGCCCTTCAGGTAATACTCATAAATAATTCCTCTTTGTAACCACTGGCTTCTGAACAGAGTTTCTGAATTTCCTACTGTCTTCGAAATTACATATTCATTAAATATGAGACTATTTTAAGTTATATGATCGGATTGGGGCTACTATGTATTGTTTTAGTTTGGAGGGGAATTTAATTCAATAGACATTAACTGAGTACCTACTGTGCACTGGGAATAATAAAATAGTAAAAACATATAGTGAAACTCTGTGCTAAGTATTCTTCTATATATTTATGTACATTGATTTATTTAAATCCTCACAGTAATGCTATAACATGATAATTGTTGTTAATATTTCAATTCTACATATAAGAAAAATGAGGCTCAGAGGGAATATATAACCTGCTTTAGGTTATCCAGCTGGTGAGTGTTGGTTTGGGATGGCTCAAGTCTGCTGATAGGGTTAATGCTAGAAGGGAAGAGTTTCATTTAAAAGATAGTTTTGTATTTGCATATAACTAAAACAAAAAGCATGTAAACTATTTTCTCTTTTTCAGAATGGCTTTAATTATGAGACAATGTCTCTCTAAGTAGTATTACTTTATTCATATTTATGTTTTTCCCCAAGTTAATTACTCCTTATATGAAGATCTCTTCTGACAAATAATATTAGTTTTCTATGTAGGTAGAGAGACGGATATTAGAAAAAATAGAATGTGTAGGTTTATCACAGCATAGTATAACATTTTTGAAAAATATTTTTTGTGTTCTGTCGGTGTAGACAAAATATAATTATTTTTTGATTAATACATTCTAAATTGAGAAATTGTTCAGAAATCAAAGTGGGGACAATCATCTATTCTTCTCTGTAAACAAAAAGGAGAGTCTATGGAAGACATTAATTGTTTCAATGTTTTGTTGTTTTTGTTGACTTTAATACATGTACTATGTTTTGTTATAAGATTTTTTTTTAGCTTTATTTTATTCATTTATTTTATGTGGTGCTGAGGTTTGAAGCCAGAGCCTCACACATGAGAGGCAAGCGCTCTACCACTGAGCTACAACCCAGTCCTAAGACATATTGTTATGGTAAATTCTCCAAAAATGTTTGGTTTGTTGGTGACGCAGGCTTCATTCTTGAGGGCTGGAGGAACAGAAGGAAGATCCATATATCCCACTTCTCATTTTAGTATCAAGCTTATAATGGATAAACTAAATATTCTAATGACTTTACAAATAATTCACTTCATTCGACTTTGGTAATTAAATTAACAAAGTCATCATTTAGCTTTCTGATATAATGGCCACAATTATCTGCAAAAAAAGATGATGAAAGAATAAATTTGCATCTGTTTTAGAATGTTTAGAATATTTAAGTAATTTAAAAAGTGGAATAAATAACTTCAATTGTGCAAACTCACTTAAGTAAAACTTGGGGTACCTGGGTGTGGGGTATGGTTCTTACACTAATCAGCTGAATGGTTTGTATAAATCACATAAACTCTTGGACCTTGGTGAAAGGTTGAAATTGGAAGAAGATGAGCTAGGTCTTTTTGGTCTCTTATCCAGTCACTATTCTGATTTTACAGAGAGGTGAGGGATGAAAAGGGTCTGAATTACCCCCACCCTAGAGTTGGCCAAGGGGTTACCAGGAGATCTCTCCAACTGTAACTACCTTGTTGAGTACCTACTGCTTTTGCAATTTTGTGGGAAGCCAGAAGGATGTTAGCTCCTTGCACTTTGTAGTGCCATACTTACATGTAATAAACAATGCGATCTCATCTGAGCCTAGGTTTTCATACCTCAGAACTGGAAAGATGTCAGAGAAAGTGAATGAACTCTTTGCAGAGCATTGCTTTTTAGAAAATTGTGACAAGGCTAAAAATAAATTTTATCAAACAATTGATCATAAAATATTTATCTGATATGGATTTCTTTTAGATGTGTATTTGCTTATAATAGTTATAAAATACTTTTTATTTTTATATCATTTTATATTTTTAAAAAATTATTTTCTAATACTTGATGTGTGGTTTCTTTCTTAGATCGGGTTGCTCTGAACCAGGTTCTGAGATGAGGACTTGGTTAAAAGTGATTTGTTAGAAAATATATCCAGGAAAATCTTTGCTGAATGGGAACATGAAACAGGGAAGAAAAAGAGAGGGGATGACAGGAAAAAATTCAAGGGAGATTGCTGTAAAGTTAAATCCCATTGAGGACATCTGTGGCTCAATCCAGCAGGGAATGTTTGGAGACAGGTTGTGTCACACCTTAGATTTGTCTGCATAAAATATAAGGGAGATAAAATACCTATATATTGACCCCATTAGTCATTGATTAACTACTGTTAGGATGTTTGGTCAGGATGGGAGTATGTAATGTGTCAGGCACTTTTGTCTTTTCCTGTTTATAGATAAAGGGATTCTGGCAGATGGAGGTAAACATCCAACAAAGAGAGTAGGTGCTGGTTCAGAGAAACCAAAAAAAAAAAAAAAGCATGTTCATCGATAGGCAGAATTAGTATTGTCAAAATGGCCATGTTACTAAAGCATTATATAGATTCAATGCAGTTATCATCAAAATAATAATGACATTCTACACAGAACTAGAAAAATTCATTTGGAAAAAAACAAAAGGTCCAGAATAGCCAAAGTAATCTTGAGGAAGAAGAGTGATACTGTAGGCATCACAATACCTAACCTCTAATTATACTACTTTTGTATAATAGTAAAACTATACAGCATTGTAACAAAACCAGCATGGTATTGGCATAAAAATAAATATGAAGACCAATAGAATAGAATAGAATAGAAGAAACAGAGCCAAATCCACATGCTTACAGTCATTTGGGTTGTTCTGAACCAGATTCTAAGATGAGGACTTGGATAAAAGTGATTTATTAGAAAATATATCCAAGAAATACTTAGCTGAATACCAAAAAATATGTTGGAGAAAAGATAGCCTTTTAAACAAATGTCACTAGGAAAATCAGATATTCATACATAGAAGAATTAAACTAGATCATTATCTCTCACTCTGCACCAAAGTAAAATCAGAAAGGATGAAAGACCTAGGAATTAGACCAGGAGTTTTGCAACTGGTAGAAGAAAACATATTGATGTAAGCACAAATTTCCTTACCAAGACCTCTAAAGCCAAAGAAATAAAATCAAGGATCAATAAGTGGAAAGACATTAAATTAAAAAGTTTATGCAAGTAAAGAAATGATTAAGAACATGAAGTGAGAGCCTGTAGAATGGCAGAAGATCTTTGCCAGCATCTCCTCTGACAGGGGATTAATATTCAGAATATGTAAAGAACTTAAAAATCTCAACAACAATAAAACAAATAACCTGATTAATGAATTAGTAAAATAACTAAATAGACATTTCTCAAAAGAAGAAATATATATGGCCAACAAATATATGAAAAAAATGTGCAGGAATCAGGATATCAGATAAGATGAAGGCTGTATTTCCAGTTGCTTTGTGGCTTGGGATTCAAAGGAAACACATCAAGTCATGTTTGGAGCTAAACCAATCAGAATTTCCATTTATTAACAAACAAAGCCAGGAGGGCTTGAAATAATGTGTTCAAAGTCCTGAAAGAGAATAACTGTCAACCAAGATGGCTATACCCAGTTATGCTATCTTTAAAAAATTGAATAAGAAATAAAACCCTTCCAAGATAAGCAGAGAAAAATAATTCATGACTACTAAGGTAGAACTGCAGAAAATACTTAGAAATGCTTTACACAGAAGAAACAAAAAATGAGTCCCTGAGCTTGAAAATGAACAAATATCATTGAAGAGTATCTAACAATTGATAACAGAATCAAATTAAACATTAGAAATTATTTAAAATGGCAGGAATAAACACCTCTCCATAATAACATTGAATGAAAATGGTCTCAACTCTTCAAATAAAAGACATAGACTGGCAGAATAGATTTAAAAAACAAGACCCAAATATATGCTGTTTGCAAGAGACTCACCATACAGGCAAAGACAGCCATAGGCTAACACTGAAAGGATATACTATGTAAATGGAGCCCCCAAACAAGGAGGAGTAGCTTACTCTCATATCTGACAAAGCAGACTTCAAGCCAAAATTAATCAGAAAATGAAATCACTTCATCCTGGTAAAGAAAAAATTCAACAAAAGATAAAAAGATTGTAATATTTATGCCCCAAACATCGATGCACCAACTTACACTAAAGAAACACTACTCAAATTAAAACATCTGATAGAGACCAGTACAATAATACTAGGTGATTTCAACACATATTTCTTTCAATAGGTCATCCATACATAAACTCTGTAATGAGTCTTTGCATCTGAAAAGTATTGTAAGTCAAATGGACTTAACAGACATCTATAGAATATTTCATCCCAAACAGCTGAATATACTTTCTTTTCAGTGACTCATGGAAACTTCTCTAAAATGGACCATATTTTAGGCCACAAATCAATTCTTAGCAAATACAAAAAAAGATATAATTTCTCACATCTTCTCAGATCATAATAGAATGAAATTAGAAATCAGCACTGAAAAATCCTACCAAATTATATAATATAAACATGGAAACTGAACAATGCACTCTTGAGTGATGACTGGGTGAAGGAAGAAATCAGGAGAGAAATTAAAAAAAAATTCTAAGAATCAAGCAAAAATAGTAATGCATCATATCAGAATTTCTGGGACACTTTGAAGGGAGTTCTAAAGGGAAAGTTTATAGATAAAAGTGCCTACATAAGAAAATCAGAAAAATCACAAATAAGCAACCTAATGATGCATTTCAAAGTCCTTGAAAAAGAAGAAAAAACAAGCCCAAAATCAGTAGAAGAAAGGAATTAATTAAGATCAGAGCTACAATCAATGACATTGAAAATTAAAATAAATAAAAAGAATCAATGAAATGAAGAGTTGGTTTTTTAAAAAACTAAACAAGATTGATATGGCCTTAACCCATGTAACCAAAAGAAAATGAAAGATCCAAATTAGCAAAAGTAGAGATGAAAAATGAGAAATCACCACAGACATTACAGAAATTCAGAGGAAAACTCCATATATGACCTGCTGAAATTGAATCAAGAAGACATAGAAAACTTATACAGACCAATAACTGAAAAGAGGTAGAAGTGGTGTTAAAAAGCCTTTCATCAAAGAAAAGCACAGCAGATAGATTCTCCCATTCTGAATTCTACCAGACATTTAAAAATACACTAATACCAATGTTCCTCAAATTATTCCCTGAAATATAAATGGATGGAACTCTTCACAATATAGTGATAGCTGCATATCCATGTTTATAGCAGCAAAATTCAAAATAGCCAAACTATGAAGCCAGCCTAGATGTCCATCAGTGGATGAATGAATAAAGAAAATGTGGTATATATATGAAATGGAGTTTTATTCAGTCATAAAGAAAAGTTAAATTAGTCATTTGAGGTAAAATGGATAGAATTTAAAATATTTTGTTAATTTAAATAAACCAAACTCAGATTTGTTTTTTTCTGCTATGTGGAATCTAGATAGGAAAAAGGAAAGGAACGTTGGGAGATGGGCTTATGAAAATTGATGGGAGGTCAGTGGAATGGAGGAAAGGGACTTTGGGGAGAGAAGAGGGAGGGAAAAGGGAAGGAAATTGAAGTCCGTGCATGTGTGATTGTGTCAAAATGAACCCAACTATTATGAATGACTATAAAACACTAATACAAGCATTAAAAAAGAAAAAGAAATGAGTAGAGAGATGTATGAGTTACAGACAGAATACTGACCAGATCTGCTGCAGGCCATTTGCAACTGCATCCCATGATCAACTGTAGAGCTGATGGAATAGTATTTAATAAGAGTTTCTTAGAAAAAAAAACAGGGTACAGATCCACCTAATCTGATAGAGGTAAATGTTTGTATTAGTTAGGGCCCTGCAGGAAACAGATGGCACACCACATTGGTTAATCTGTGAAATTTAGTAAACATGAGGGCAAAGTCGACTCTTGGTGATCTGTGGGCACTAGTGGTGGTGTGCACTCCCGTTCTGTAGGTTGAAGGAGTAAGGAGTAGGAGCAGGCCTCTGGAGAGAAGTGGATCCTTCCCCAGCAGAAGGGACAGGCTGACCTCAGAATGAACACTCTGTTCTCTCCCTCCACCTTCCTCATCCTTCCTCCCAGGGCTCTGATGAGTTGAACAAGAGGCTGGAGGACCCAGGAGGCTCCCACTTAACTTCCTAATAGAAACTTCACAGCACAGAGCAGGGTCAAGGAAAGGACAGAGGCATATGGGGGCCAATGAAAGTTTGACACAGGGTAAAAGATGGATTGTTAAATTAACTTAGAGCAAGTTAAATTGCCCAAGACCACACTGCAAGCCATTTCCAACTTCCTCCTCGGGAAGAGAATCTAAAACATTTCTTCACAATCTTCAATCAAATAACCTATTTGTCAAACTTCAACTTCTATTTAAATCTCTTACCAGACTGTATGACTTTTCTGGAAATACTAAAAAATAACCTAATCCTTAGTAGATCCATTTCATGTTGATCTCCCAATTGAGTTTCTGTGACTCTTCTCTCAGAATAAAATTATTTTCTCCAGTCACATACATGCCTTTCTTTTTTATTTCTCAAAATGAAATGATTTATCTTTGTCCGTCATATAATATATGCTTACTATAAATAATGCAAAATTTTTTAAATACCAATTTTGTTAATAAAATTACCTTTAGTCCACCAGCCAGAAAATCATAATTATTGCATTGTTAAATATCCTTCTAGCATTTTTCATATACACACATAAAAACAAAGTCTTATTTTAAAAATGGGAGAAATTGTAAAATGATAGTTATTTGTTCTTTTAACAATTTACTGAATTTCTTTCATATTTAGGTAGGTAGAACTGCATAATACTTTAACCACTGTCAATTATTTAAATCCAAAGACTGTCAAGTTTTCAAGCAATTCATAATATTTGATGAATTCCACAGTACTGAGCATGCAGATGATTTCCAAGTTTTTTGGCATTCTTTGCTAATATAAATAATGTGTTTATGATATGATTACCCATACACAGTTTTTATTTATCCTTGATCTTCTTGGGCTAATTTTTTAGGTTTAAATGTCTTGATGAAAGTATTTTACTAATGGAAATTCTTTGATTTCTTAAAACCCTGAACTTCTTTTTTTGAATGCCATTTCTAAGTGATATCTTCAGTTTGGCCCAAATTTTATTTTGTCTACTTGACTATTAATGACTTTAAGGAATATTTCCCCTGAATAATTATGGTCTATTTTGGTTGAAATTAGTAGAAACCATTTGATACTAGTATAAGTAAAAATGGAGCATATATTATGATACTACAGAGGTGATTCATGTATCCCAGAACTAGATGTATGGTGGAGCCACAAGAGCAACCCAGGCTATAAAATAGAGTGCTAAAAGTAATCAGGAAAATATTTTCTATGCACATGCTCTTTTTCTTTCTTTATATAAGCCTGATGAAAGCCAATCTTCATCAGTTTCTCAGTCTTTATATAAATTACTATTTGTTCCATTGCAATATAATGTTGATTATTTCCTTGTTCAATTCCAAACTTCCATAGAAAAGAGACTAATTGATTGGACCTGTATAGGGCCAGAAACTGACTCATGATATCTCCCAATCCATAGCTAGTGAAGGGAATCCAGTAATATTGCACAGACACAGTCACTATAAATCTCACCAACATAACCATGTGGATTATGGGAGTGTGGCAGATAGTTTTAACTCAGGTAAATGGATGAAAAGCCAGGCCAAAAGTCAACACTTGTTGTGGAGACATCAATAGCCAGCTTTCAATAACAGATGGAGTCAGGAGTAGTGGCACAGGCCTGAGACTGCAGCTGTTCAGGAGACTGAGGCAGGAGGATTGTAGGTTTGAAGCCAGCCTTAGAAACTTAGTGAAGCTCTAAGTTACTTAGAGAGACCCTATCTCAAAATAAAAAAAATTAAAAAGACTGGGAATGTGGCTCAGTGGTTAAAAATCTTTAGGTTAAATCACTGGTATCAAATAAACAAACACAAAAACAATTGATGGAACAATTAATCTATATATCAACAAAGAAAGAAAATACTGATTAAAAAAGATCTACAATTTCATTGTTTTACATTAACTGAAAGATACTAAACATAATTTTGTTTAAAACATTAAAATAAAATCTCCGTGTTTGTTCTTTTACTGAATATAATAAGAGTGTATGATATTACCCTTTTAAGCAGCTTTATGATCCCCTCCTCTTGTCCTTTCATTAAGGATTTAAACATCTTTCACAAGAGCTCTTTATACATATACATATGATTCTCATAGTTTTAATCTTTTTGAATTAACTCTGACCTAAAATATTGAGGGAACAAAGGTGGATAGCAGAACATTTTTTACTTATCACAAAAGGGATTTTTGTGGGTAAGGGTGCACTATTAGAAATTCAACTCAAATTAGTTTAAATCTCCCTCAGGAGAGAGGGCTAATTATTGGATTATAGAAAGTTACAGATAACTGATGCTATAACTTGATCTATAGATATTGTCAGGAATCTCCACATCTCAATTCAATTTAATCTATATTGGTTTCATTCTCAAGCAGGTTGTCTCCAAGTGGTGGCAAAGAAGTCCACAGCATTTCTAGGTTTATTATCACCAGTTTAGCAACAACAGGTAGAGAGAAACTGTTTCCCATTGATCAATATCCTGGTCTTGCTCCCTGATCTGACTTAGGGCTCACCATCTCCCTGGAGCACTATTGACAATCTGTCCTCAAGGCATGTGTGGTTATAGTTTACCAAAACATGTCATCAGAGAGTGTTCCACAGAGACTTTTCCAGAGGCTGAACACAGAGAAACAACAAAAGAAGAAATGAAAAGGATTACAAAGAATAGAACACAATATAAACAACAAAAAAGAAAGTCCCTTTCATCATAATGAAGGGTAATATCCAAAATGAACATGTGGTAGTGTGTGACGAATAGCGGCAACACTTACGCAGCTACACTTTATAGAACTTTAAGGTAGAAGAGCCAGAAACAGTGTTGTTAGGAGTCTTTAGTTGATGCTGTCTTTCCATCACAGATAAATAAGTCTGAAAAAATATAAGTAAAATTACGAATAACAAGAATGTAGGCAATGGAAATAATATTGGTATTCTTGAAACCTTAATGCAAATTGCCCATGTATTAGGTTCCAAAGAAAATGTTGCTAAATTCACCAAGATTTAATAATTTTAAATTCACCTCCCCATCATCTGATCACAGTATGCTTTATACTAAAAGTAATAATAATAAATGTAAAATAATAAAATATGGTCAACAAGAGTTTTTTTTTTTTAAATGCAACCATGCCATGGGATAATTGAACAACTCTTTTAAACAAATCATAAGAAATCTAAATGTATACAATCTGAAAAATACAATTAATAAAGAAGCTATATATAAAGACTTATATACAGCTAAATCCGTACCCACAGGAAAAACAAATCTATTGTTGAAAATACTTACAATAATAAACAAAAAGGAATCCATGCCTATGAAATTCATCATTTAGCACAAGAAATTAAAAAAAAATAAGTAAAAGGACATTAGAAGGAATATATTAAGATAAAACATAATAAAATAGGAAACAAAAATGTAGAACTCTTCCACAATTTCAAGAGTATATTAGAGAATTACAGGAAGCCTTGCTTTCAAAGCAAGACACTATTATATACTCTTAAGTTAATTTTCTATGGAGTTACTGTTTAATGCATGAGGATGGCAATTTTCTTTTAAAGATACTATCTTTATTCCTGAGGGGGAAACAGCAAGTGAGACCTAATAATTGAAACCAACATAATTCTCTGTCTCTATACTAAATAGTACTGGGACCAAGCAATAATAATTTACTTGCATACTCCTGGAATATTCCCTCCTGGAAGATAAGATTGCAAAAGAGCTGCACAGCTAACTTATCAAAACTAACAGTTTGCCCCACAGGACTCCCCTCAAGATCATCTCACTGATAGGTTTGAACAATCCAAATAAACTACCCGTTCTTAGCACCTCTGTGCCTTGATGTCACTCAGCAAGGGTCCCAGGACCCTATAAATATCTCTTTCTTGTTTCCCTTTTTGAGATACTGCTAAGAATCTTGAGTTGAATAAATAGTTTAGCTTCATTAACAAGATTTTTGTTTTCTTGGTGCTACTTTGTGGCATACAGGGCAGGCTTAGCTAAGGAGGCCATGTTAACTTATGTTCTTTGCATGTCCCTTTAATTTGGTGAAGATTAAGAAGTTGAGGCTGTGAGAAATTTGATAATTTATTGAAAGTCATGATCTATAAACTAGAGTGGAGGACTCAGGCCTGACACATGCCCGAGCTCTCCTTCCCCTATTACTGCGGGCTGTTTGCCTGCCTATCTGCCTGACATCTGCCATCTCCATTTCTGCATTTTGCTGGGAGAATCCCAGCTAGTTCCTTTAGCCTTCACTTTTCCTTCAAAGGATCTCAGTGACATCACATGAGAAAAATTCTGGAATTGCTATTTTTATTACATCAATTGCTAGAGAAGTTGGATCCTACTTTTCATCTTTGCCAGAATGATCATCAAAGGATCTGTCTGATTGAATTTGAGAAATAAAAGTAATGATAGCTCCTCATATATTACTTCATATATTGTTTTGTCTATTTATATGTGCCTGCTTGAACCTGAACAAGATTTAAGACATTTAATTCAAGTCTGTGAAGGCTATAAAGTGCATCAATTGGTTTTACATACATTGTCTTTTTCTGAGTTGGATTTGATTTGATTCAAGTCTGAAATTATTCTCATGCTATTATTCACATAATAAACCTTGCTACTTTCTTGTGTTTTATTTTCCATTTTTAGATCATAAAAATTTTTATCGTCTTCCTATTGGCCAAAATTTAGTTCTGCAATTTGACTTAGAACTGTGCATATAAAAATAAAACATATTTGTTAGTTGTATATATTTCTAAATAATTGGTGTTCCTTGGAGAAGTGCTGTATGTGAATATGTGCTATCATTTGATTGCTTGACTCATGAAAAATACCAATACATCCTTTTGATCTATTTTATAAATTGGCTTATATGTAGGTTTATATTTAGGTTATATGTAAGGTTTATATATTGATTCATAATTTTACTGGTTAAGTTTGGGATGCATGATAAAATTATCTTTCACTAGTCTACTTGGGATGCAAGATTAGTGATTATCTTTTCTATATGAACAAGTACCAAAAGCTGTAAGTTAAAATGGAGATTCAATTGAAGTCAGAGTAGCACTGATTTAAGAGCAGAGATAACTCTTTAGTCTTCAATAGCCAAGAGCCAGTAAAAAACTGTTAGGCCTAAGGTTTTTTTTTTTTTTTTTTGTCTCCTTTTGCTGTCTTTTTTGGCCCAAGATAAATTTCAATTACATAAACCCTATTTCCTGTTGCTAATCACCTACTTCAGTCAGTATTCTTTAAATAGTCATTAAAGCTGGGATGAGATCTCTGTCATTTCTGAAACTAAGAGAGAATTTGGAGCAGCCCATTAACAGAACAGGAAATTCCCTAATATCCTCAGGATATGTATAGAAACCCATCACAATTAAATACAAGAGGAACCAAGATCTCCAGAGGATATTTATTAAATAAACTTGCCTAAATTCATTTGACAAATACATTATCTTTCCAAAAAAGCCTAATTACCAAGATCCATTTATCTAATTAAGTGACCCTCAAATACCCCTTTTTTTTCCTTTTGAAACTCCTCAATGATAATGAATCACTAACAATGAAGCCAGCTTGTTAAAATGGGTACCCAAACAATCAACTCATTTGTGTTTCCTATGTTAGATAAAGACATTCAAAGAAAACACAAGACACAATTCCATCCTTTAAGATTGAATGAAATAAGTTTTCCTAAACAATTTTCAAGGAAAATCAAAATATTATTTACTTCATTGTTACTTGTGGCAGAAACAATAAATGAATAAAAAATAAACATTAAACACTATGAATCATATTTGTAAAAGAAGGGAATTTCAACTTTTTCCTCCAATGTAGTAAAAAATAATAGCAAACTATTATTCTAGAAATTCAAACAATAACTCTCTCATAAAAGGGAGAAAGTACACATTAAAATTTCTTTCTGTAAAATGAAGACTTGCTCTGTATTGGAATTCAACACAATGGAGCCTCATTAGTTATCAAACTACTCAAAATATCTTTTGATGTGAAGGTTCTTTTACTTTAACATCTCATTATTATCCTTTCCTGTTTAAACCCACCATTCTCTCTATGCAAGCTTACCTAAATGCATAATTCTCTTCCAAACATTCTTCTTTCTTTCTCTGCATTATATGCCCATGGCTTTCTTCCTGTGATGAGAATATATTCCTTTACTTTTCTTGGCCTGTGTAAGTGATAAGAGACAATTATAGAAAATAGAAAGAACAAAGATATTGACAGATAGAAGATATGGATTTGAATCCAGCCTCTACTTCTTATTGAAGTTCTATTTTGTCATTTGTAAACATTGGCAGTTGATTAATCTGAAGATTAAATAATGCAACTGGAGTTTAAAAGAAAATTCTGAACATGGAAAGGTCTGCATTAATCCTACCTTCCCTGTAGGATTGTTTTCTTAGCAATTGCAGCCATAGTGATCTCTTCTTTGAACATCTTACACCAAGCCTGCAAACCATGTAGTCTTTTACACAAATCTTGTATAATTAACTTAAAGTACATGAAAACCATTTACTGAACACTTGGTAAGAGTCATCCTCAATGTTAGATGCTGGTTGCTATGGTTCAAATATGGTTTGAACTTGTCCCCATGAGAACTTATCCATTGGGAGCTGGATCCTCAGTGTAGTGATGTTGAGAGGTGGTGAACCATCAAGCAGCTGAACCTAGTGGGAAGTGAACATTGGCCTCTCCCTTCTTTTTAGCTTACTGTCTCCCTGTGTGCTCTCTCCCTCCTGTACAGGTTCCTGTCATGTGATGCCATCTTCCATGAAATCCTCACCAGGTACAGGTGGCTGCTAGTGCATTGTCCTAGATTGTCCACAACCATGAGGCAAATAAACCTTTTTTCTCTACAAATTACCCAACCTTCAGTATTTCATTATACCAGTGGAAAATGGACTAACACACTGGTGGAGACAAAAAAAAAAAAATCCACAATGATTTCATCTTCTATGTTGAGTGAGGAGTCTAGTAATTAGCACTTTGCAGAGATGAAGGAAAAAATTAACTATTAACATCTGCCTCTTAGCCTCAGTTGAAACAGTTAGAAAGGGTGACTCTGAGGAAATAGCTTCAGTAGGATGCCCTCCTCCTGAATTGATCCCTTCAGATGTTGAAGGAAACCACAATTGAACTGAGAGAAAGGGATTGGAACAGTAAAGTGACTAATAAGTAAAAATTTCCATGCTTGAAGCTTCTAGAAATATTACTAATAGATGCCAACACAAGAAATTTACTATCAACTAAGAAACCACAGACCTGACCTAGAAAATCCAATAACAATTGCAACTCAGAAACCTAAACCACCATAGCAGGTAAAAGGCTGCAAAAGTATAGCCCCTAAGAATAACACTTTTCTTTCTCTTTGCCATTATGATGTAATGTCAGAGAATAAGGACAAAGAAGTAGCTTCTGGAAATAAAATTAAGGGTCTAGTTTTACTTCCAGCAGGGCCTGCCAGCTGGATTTACCCAGCCAAGAAGTAAGCCCTGTCAGGGCAGGACAGAAGTCTTTCTGAATTGATTATTCCTAAAAACTAGAATCTATCCAGACAACATTGTCTGGTGTGGAATTCATAAGCATGTGTGTATAAATGGTGATGGGACCAGGTAACTCTCCTCTTGTTTCAATTACTTGGTCAAGAGAAGCAGCACGTGAAAAATACGGAGAGGGTGTGTTCCAGAGAGCCAAGGCTTTGATTTGCCTACAGTAGCTGTCTGGGATCTTGTTTTTGTTTTCCTGTGGGTACGTTGTAAATATATTTTCAATATATAAAGAAAGGTAAACGACAGATAATTTGGTGGTCAAAGGGACAGGTTGTGGGAAAAAAAATGCTAGTAGTTCCTGATTTGCATTTTCCCCGTGTTGATTTGATTATTTGTTCATTTATTTATTTTTATTAATGTTATATTTTTATAATAAAATCTAAAGTTTATATTTCCCAGAATTCTTTGCAGCTCATGAAAAGTGTATATGGTCACGGTTATGCCCTAAAAGAAGGGAAACCAGTCACCTATTCTGGGTTTTATCTTCTTGGTTAGAATATATACATGGTGGTGGTGAATTTTCTTAGGGGGAAAGTCTAAAGTTTCATGAAGCCTAAGAAGCAACCTGGGTGTTTCATAATCTTGCCGCTGATGTATACTGTCAGTGATTTACTGCTGGATTGCTGATGGGAGGGAGAGAGGGGGAGGGAGAGACTCTGTCTAAACATTTAAAATTCTTGACATATTTGGTATATAGAACCAGGAACTGGAGAAATTGGGTTGGTTCAACAGGAGATGATGTTGTCTCTCCCCTTCAGGGGATGTTTGGCAAAATCTGGAGTCACTTTTGGTTATTACAACTGGCCTGGGTCTTCGGTCAGGAAGACTCCAGGGAGACTGCTAATATCCTACAATGCCCAGGAAATCTCTCCAAGATGAAAAGATATTCACCAGAAATATCATCAATGCCAAGCAAGATTGAGGAACCCAGACTTGAGTTAAGTGTTAATAAAATTGAAAAGAAGATTAAAGTTTGAAATAAATGATCCATTTGCTTAGAGAATACAACAGGGGCAGAAAAACAAACTGGAAAATTAGGCAGGTCCAAATTAATAAGGTTCCTATAAGCCATGTGAAAAAGTTTAGATTTGTACTCAAGGCAGTTAGAAATCATTGAATGATTGAAACAGGATACAAATGATAAGATTTGCATTTTAATGAACTACATTTGACTGTAGTATGCAGAGTCGACTGGAATGAGTCCGGCTGTAGGCCATTTTAGTTGCCTGAATTGAGAGACCATAGCCCTAAGATAATTTAATAGAAAAATAATAGAATAGAATAAAAAAAAGAATATAATGGAACATTCTGGAAATTTGTGAGGTGGAAACAAAGTGTTTGACAATTTTGACATTAGTGGTGAAAAGATAGAGAGTTCAGGGCTCATCTCATTTCTGGCTTGTTCTGGAGGCATGATGTGGAGAAAAGAACCATTTGTTTGCTTTGTGTATTGTCTTCAGCATAAAGAAGACAGCAGTCATGAGGCAAGGTACCTAATATTGACATCATTACCAGAGTTCTCTATAAATATTTGGAATTGAGAAAGAATTTTCCAGATAATGGGAAAAGTTAATGGAAATCATCTCTGAAAAATAAAAAAACAATAATAAGGAACTAGGGCCCAGTAAAACTTAAGAAATTTTTTTATTATAAAATACTTCTGTCATGTTGAAGGATGGTCTCATACTGGAGTATTGAACTAGTTATGTGTTCTTCCTCTTCCCCACAAATTGTGGTATAAAGGTGTATTAAGAATTATAATGCAAAAAATTAAAAAAAAATAGAAGTAAAAAGCACTTCAGCATTCAAGACCGTTTGCATCTTTGAGTTGCCTTGGTTAAACATATCTCAGCAACAGGAGGAGACTTTCTTAATGTCTTCAAATACCATTAAAAATACTAGAATCAAAGACGTATTTGAAAATTATACTTACAAAATTGTTATTATATAATAATTAATTTTATATAAACATAATTGTGCACTGAAGGACATTTCTATCATCAATGGACTGCATATATGAAGGTGGTCCCATTAAGATATGAGCAAGTGATATCTCAGCCACTTCAGTTTCTGTGAATAGTCCCTATGGTGTTCATGTTATGAAAAAGTCACCCAATGATGCATTTCTCAGGATACTTCTGAGTTATTAAGCAACACATGACTCTGTGTGTGTGTGTGTGTGTGTGTGTGTGTGTGTGTAGGTGTGTATAATATTTGACTTTAGAATTTTGGCAAATAAGTCCTAATTCCAGGATACATATTAAGAATTTATAAATGCTAAATGCACACTAAAGAGGCTCTCCTTTGAGAATAGAAATTAATGCAAAAAGTCTATAATAAACTTTCAGGCCTTAGTGGGATCTCTCAGAACAAATAGTCATTAATTCTTAAGACTATTAATTCATTATTTCTAACACTGAAAGCAAATCTAGATAAGGGAAGATTAAAAACTCTGGAGTTTTTTTTTTTAATCATATTAACTGTAAAGTTTAAGCTTATTCAAAAATGATTGAAATGATTTGGGGCTACATGTAAGAGAAATAATTTGGATGCCTGAACAGTCAAACCATGATTTGTTCTAAAGTGAATTAGAAATCACACCACAAATTAATTCACAAGCACAGCATACCCCATAATGTAACCATCTTTTCCCACCCTTTGGTTGACATGTTCTAGTAATAGTTTTCTAAAAATCAGATAAAAACAAAACCAGAAAGACCACCCCACACACAAATTCTAGAAGTTAATTGTTAAAAATACACTGTGTATATTTTAATATTTCAGACAATTAAAAGAATTTTGCTTTGGCTGATATTTATATGTAAATTCTCACAGAGTACCTCTAGAAATATGAAAACTATGGAAGCTACATCTGTGAGTTCTTTATGAACACTTAATATATGCTATTGAGTTTGCTTGAATGCATTTTTTAGTATCAATTTATTCTTTAATACAGCTTCTTATTCAAAATGTTCCAAAGCACATTGTAAGTCAGAGAAGTTCATTTTTGTAGAAGTGAAAATACAAAAACTTCTTTACTCCCTCTGCTGGAGAGATGGGTGTTAATTTAAAGAGACAATGTGATTTGGAGCTCTGCAAAGCCATGTGCATGTTTTATTTCTTTAACTCAAGAAGTGGCTCAGCAAACAAATGTCATGGCATCTAGAGAGGCAGAAACGAGGCACATTTTAAATTTACTTCTTACATTCTATTTCAAAGGATGAAAATAAAATGATGCACTTTTGAAAAATGTTAACTTGAAAATGAAGATTTGCATGTTTGCTTCTAAAGCTTACTTTAGTGTTTATTGCATGGTTTCATTCCCTGGAATTATCCGTCTATTTATAAAGATGGAATGAGTATTTTCTCTTCCTTTATAGTTGATGTGGGCTCTTGAATATTACATTTTTTTGGTAACATCTATTCCCAAGCCAATAAAACATGAACAGATCTTGCATGACTTTCAGCATTTAGAAGTTTATTTATTTCTACTTTTCCCTTTCCTGGTTCCTAAAATAATGTTTGCCTACATGTTCTGGTACACTTATAGTGAACATGTGCTAGCTAGTCAGACTGTACATTAGCCTGTAGATATAATGATAATATTCAATGTTAATCTTCTCATCTATTTTGTGCTAGGAATTCTGTTAAACTCTTCATGTGAATTATCCTATTTAGTAACCTCACAACCATATGAGTGTTCATATTTAAGACAGCTCCAATTTTTACAGATGAGGAAACTGAGGTATAATAAATAAGTAAATTGCCTATGTTCAAACACCTAACATTTGGCCAAGCCAGGATGTTAAACCTGGGTGTGAAACTGCAGGTGGGAGCCTGAACATTTAACCATTGTCCTCATGTTTGAATGATGTCTGTAGTTAAGTGTCACATGCAAATTGTATGGCTGTTTTTAAACCAATAAAAACTTATTTAGGTTGCTACAAATCTGCTATTTCTTCTCGTCAGGCATCATATTAATGCCAGTTACCCGGAAAATGTAAGTTTGTAGGAGACTCATTATTCTAGAAGAATGATGCAATGACGGCGGTACGGTGAGGCTTTCTGGGGGAAATACATGGCTTATTGCACTTCTTGGTTAAGAAGCTTGCCTCTATTGATTCTCTGGGTCAAAAGGTCAAATTGTGCTCTGGTTTTCTCATAGTTAAGAAAGATGTGACCCTTGTGGGTAAGTCATAATAATAAATTGTAAGAAGATCTGCATGATGCGCTGTGCCTTACAACGTAGAAAAATATGCCCTATAAATACTGAGTAAAAACCTATCAGCCCAAAAGCTGACTTGATGTGTAGCTACACTCTTGTGCATCACATATGGTAATGGAATAGAAAATTACCTGGAAAAAGATCTTTTACACTTTTAGGAGATTCAATTCAATGCCCTTAAGCTGAAGAATTTTGAATTAGAGTGTTAACACCTTATTTAATGGTTTGAATACTGACTTCTCACCAATTTAAAGGAAATATAATAATGCATCTGCTTCTTTCTGATGATAGAGTATAACTATAATACAGGACCATTGAATCTATTTCTCCTTGACTGAGTCAATGTTTTCTAAATATTTTAGCAGATGATTGCTGATTAATTGGTCTGACCAATTACATATCTGATTATGAACGACTCATAGGTCTGCTACATTGAGTGAAAACAGTGTTATGAAAATTTAGATTGTGAATATGCAACTCACAGGTGAAGATACAGGAATTATGATATTTAAATCCATTAATTAGTTAATCAGAAATAAACTATGCTTAACAAATTAGTTAAGTGTGAACAGTTAACCTAAAAATTATAAACTAAATCTTACCCTCCATAGCCACATACTTAATTCCTTAATTCCTCAATGAGAAATTAGTAATTCTATTTCTAGTATGTTATATAGAAATAGTTCTATTTCTAGTATAACACAGTGTGATGACATTGCACAGAAAAATCTCTTCAGGAGAAATAGTATCAGTGACATTAAGAATCATTTAAATGGCCCAGTGGGCATCAGACATATCTGCCATGTTGTCTCGGGAAGCTAGAGCTAAAAACAAAGAGAAAAATTGTTCTGCCATATTATGACTGAGAGAATGTGCTAATAGGCAGATGAGGCATTTTTTGTGACCAAAAAACCTGACAAGAACAATGTAGAGGAGGAAAAGTTAATTTTGATTCAGGGTTTCAGAGGTGTCAGTCTATTGATGGCCAATTCCATTGCTTTGGGTCTGAGGTGGGTCAGAATATCATGGTGGAAGGGTATGGTGGAGGAAAGCAGCTCAGGACATGGCAATAGGAAGAAGAGAGAGCATTGCTAAAAAGGGACAACAGATAAACCCCAAAGGTACACCCCTAGTGACCAACTTTCTTCAGACCACTTCCCACCTGCCTGGAATTACTGCCCAGTTAATTCACAACCCATAGATTAATCCATTGTTATGTTACAACTCTCACAATCCACCCATCCCACCTCTGAATGATTCTTGCATTGCACATGAGCTTTTGGAGGACATCTAACATCCAAAGCATAGCAATAATAGAGATTGCTGTCTGAGGCAAGATAATTCTGCATTGCTTTTAATATGGCTTTATTTTACAATGAGTATGACCTGACAAAATACAAGTACATTTGTATAAGCTACATTGTACATGAGCAGCAAATTAAGGGTCAAGGAGGATGTGACTTTTGAAGAACAATCATCACTTTTTTTGGTGAAAATAAACTGTAAATACTATTTTGGAAAAGAAAACCTTTAATATAGTGAATATCATAATTGAAAAAGTCTGAAGTCAGAGATGTCAGATAAATTCAGCGAGGCTGTATTTATGAGGGAAGAATAAAATGTAGGCTGATTAAATTATGCTACAACCACATAATGGGATTCTATGCAGCTGTAAAAAGCATCTTTTAGATATATTTAAAGATACTATAGATAAGTCAAAGTTGAATTCTAAAATATGTTTTAATAAACCACAGGAAGGTTAGGAAAAAGAAGACAGAAACAAAGAGAAAAACAAAACAATAAAAAAGATAAAATGGCAGATAAACCCTAATTTATCAATTGTTTCCATAACTGAATAATTTGAAAGAATTAATTAAAAAATAGAGTTTTACAGAGTGGGCAAAGAACATAGCAAATTAATGGAAGTGATAGCAAATACCTGTAATCATTGTAATGGCTTAGGAAACTGAGGCAGTTTCCCAAGTTCAAAGCCAATCTTAGCAACTTGGTGAGACTCAAAAGCAATTTAGCGAGGCCCTGTCTCATTAAAAAAAGGAATGTCACTTAGAGGTAAAGCATCCCTGGGTTCAATCTCCAGTAACAAAACCAAATAAACACTCAAAAAAACCAAACTATATTCTGTCTGTCCACAAGAAATTCACTGATGTAGGTAGATTGAAATAAAACATATATGCATAATGATATATGTAGATTGAAATAAAACAATGGAAAAATATACACCATACAAATATTAATTAAAAGAAGGCAAATGTGGCTCTATTAATATCATGTAAATCACATTCAGAGCAAGAAAATTACTAAAGATAGAAAGGGGTACACATAATAACAAAGGGTCAATCCACCTGGAAGACATAGCAATAATAAACATGTATTCCCCAACAGAGTGCAGATCCTAAAACCTCCTGTTTGATAGTAATATTTTTGTAAAGATAAATGTATTAGCTATGTGGGATACTTTGGTGTTCTTACTTTATTATATTTATAATATCAATTTTACATTTTTCTTGGCCTTTCAAGATTTCTAACATAGTAGTTGCAACTTATCTGCAAAGGATATATTTCAAGACCCCCTATAGATTCCTGAAACCCTTGATAGCACTATATATACTGCTTTTCCTTATATATACATAAAGTGTAATTTATAAATTCGGCAGAGTAAGTGATTAACAACAATAATAAAATAGAATATTTATAACAATTGGAACGTGTTTTCTGTACATGTCTTCCACACACAAATTTAGTGCCTTCTCATTTTAACTAAGTACTTACCATGCACTATGGCTATAACTTTTGCAGTCCGAGGTGTGACAGCAAAACTAGAACAAATTTCTTTTTTTCCTCTTCACAAATTTATGGAAAGAAGTTTTGTTCTTACCATAGAACCTAGCAACCTCAGCATATGACTTTCTTTTTTTCTTCTGCCGCTGCATTGTTTGTGACTTGAAAGAGTAATCAGTTATTCTAAAGGATGTGTGAATTGGTAGACTTGGTGGATTTAGGCTGTCTCAGGTGACCAGGCTGGCAGATTGACTATCTTTATTTCCACCCAAACATCTTTGGGTTGTCTGGGTTGGTTCTACCCTGTGTCTCTCATCCTCCTGGACCAGCTGGCTACTAGGAATATAATCTTCACATGAGAGTTTGACAGAGGCCCAAGGAGAACAAGAGAACATGTGTGAAGTATCTTCTCTTTGCTGTTTAAACTGGCATACTCTTTTTTTTTTGCCCAATTGATATTAGTCAAAGTAAGTTACATATAGCCAAGCCCCAAATTTGAGAGGCAAGAGAATATGCTCCACTTTTAAAGAAATTACAAACTCCCTTACAGAAAGTGTAGGTGTAGGGAAGAGTAAAAAATTGGGCCATTGGTGAAATTTAGTAAGCTAGTTATCCATACTATCAATCCCTCTGCTTAAACAAGCATGTGCACACACGTGTGCCCCCACACATACGCACATGCAGCCAACATGTCTTCTCACTGATGGGTTTCGGTTGATCTGTGTTTAATGGTATATGTTACTCCATAGGACTTTGATATACAATTTATTTGTTAGTCAATATAATGAAGAATAAATAGTCTACTATTTTTCTCTGCCCCACACTTCAAAGAGACATGCCCAAGAGGAAAAGGATGGGTAGCCGTATGTTCCAGCCATCCAGTGACAAAAGAAACTCTATAGTCTCTGCCTGGACTTTCCCTTGTCTACCTTGTAAGAGAGTGTGTATAACCCTTCCCCATTTTACTCTCTATTTTGGGTCTCTTAAAAAATTATAACCAGTTTAGGCTAGAAGAATTTGGATAATGTAAAAGTGGTCTAGTCCCCAAATACTCAATCCACGCTTCTTTTAACTCTTAGTTTCTAAGGTGGGAGAGTAGATATTTGAGGACCTTTCCCTCTACTTAAGAAGAAGAGATCATTTTAGCTGTTTTGTATATTAACTCCTCATGTAATATTTCATGACATAAAAAAATTCGAGCACCCTTCATAATATTAATATTACCCCCTTGATTAATAGATGAGGAAATTGATACTCTGGATGAGAAAAAGCTTATTTCTAAGTACAACTAGCTCATACTTGGCTTTTCAGGATTCAATATTGCATTTGTTTTTTATGCTGCATAACAATCACCATGGTCTGTGGCTTAACCCAATACACTTTCATTATCTCAAAGTGTGGGGCAGAAGGCCAAGAATGACTTAGATGGACCCTCTGCAAGGTTGCAGTGAAGCTGTCATCCAAGGCTGGATTTTCATCTGGAGGCTCAACAGGGGAAGGATCTGCTTCCAAGCTTACTCAGGTTTAGGCAGAATCCAGTTCCTTGGAGCAGTAGGATTTATGTCTGTTGGCTTCTTGAGAGACAGAGACAGAGATAGAGAGAGACCTAGCAAGAAAGGTGCCCTACTCCTAGATAATTGTGTACATTCTAGCCCATGTTTCATTGGTTAGAAACAAGTCACAGTTCTGTCCACTCTGAGAGAAGAGGATTGCACAAAGGCATGAACACCAGAAGGTCAGACCATGGAGAGCATCTTAAAATCTGTCCGTCACAAGTACAGTATTGTCAGAATATTAGTGGGTGAGAAGTACGTTCATTGTAGGTGGATTAAGTGTGACCTTTGAAACATTAGACCCCTACACTTCATTCCTTTGAGTCTGGACTGGACTTAGTGACTCATTTTTTAACAAATAGAAAGTGGTAGAAGTGACAAGAGTGTGACCTTTGAGGCAGAAGGCATTGTGACCTTCTTCTTACTCTGGGAAAAACCAGCTGCCATGCCATGAGGACATAAAGAAATCCTGTGGAGCAGTCCATGTGGCAAGAAACTGAGAGATCCTGACAAAACAGCAAGGGGTTTCTGCCTAGGGCTACGTGAGTGTTAGCCGTCTGTTAGCGGTCACGTGGGTCAGCCATTTTGGAAAGGGATGCTTTAACTCCAGTCAACCCTCTCCAGACCTGCAGCTCTGCCCAATGTCACCTTGTCAGGAAACTGGAGCCAAAACCACTCAAGTAAGCCACTCCTAAGTTCTTAACCTACCCAAACAGTAAGATCCACAATTTTTACCATTTTAAGTAACTTTAAAGTAAGTTGTTGGATTAATTTTTTAGCCAGCAGAATGAAATTACTTATGGACAAAGAACTGTTTGTTCTCTGGTTTCACATCCATCAAGGAACTTCCCAACTAAAGGTTACAGGGAAATGCATTTCTGAGAGATCACATTTTATATTTTTGAAAATATCCTTAAAATTTTTTTGGTTCTATTTTTTCCCCCTGAATTGACACTAACCCATATAGAAATGTCCATTTTTGTTAGCATCTAAGAGTTCTTTGTAGGAAAACCAAAATGTCTACATCATGTCCCAAAGCTTTGATTGGAGAGACAGTTTTCCCTGCAAAAGGCTGTGCTTTAGTTAACATTCAAATCTCAGAGCTGACTTCAACCTTTCCCACCATGTTCTAAAGAGTGCATTCTGCAGCACATGCTCTTAGGTCAGCACATTTTCTACAGAGAAATGCTCCAAAGATAGAGCAAGAGAGATGAGAACTTTTTTTTTTTTAACCCCTTGGACTGTTCCAGGTGAGTGACACCTCAGTGCTGATGCAAATGAATTTGCTCAAAGGCTTCTTCTGAGAGAAACAGTCAAGAGATAAAATCTTCCTAGGGAACCAGCAACCAAACAAACTTCAAAGAAATCAGGTTGTGACAGAGAGCCAACGGATTGTCCTTCTTTCTAGCTGTGAGAACAAGAGCAAAACATCAGAAAAGTTCATCAAACTGGAGTGCTCTCCTTAAGGGGATCAAAATAATTCAGTCCAAATGGGGGGGAAAAAAAAACTAAAAAGGAAAATTCTGTGTGCCTATCAAAATAACTGTCTTTATAATTGAGTGCTCGAACAAAATGGCAATTATTCTTAACTTCTTTACCACTTTTATCTTGTTTTCTTTGTTATTGTCCATGCATTCTACTTTTATAGTTAAGGGATGATTAACTAATGATAGGATATATTCACTTTTCCACTTCCAAAATTATCCTGGAAAAGTCTTTCTCCAAATTCGTCTATTTCACAAATTGCCTTATTCCTTTTCCTTTGGCTTGGTATTTCCATGGTCAAATTGAAGTCAACTAATGTCTCTGCCACTGTGGAAGAAGCAAAATGCCTATTAGTTTAATTTAATCCATACTAAATTGTGATATTTGTGCCTTAAAGGAGTAAATTTAACAAGGCCTGGGTTTAATTTATCAAGTATACTGAAGTAGGTAAATAACAGCACAAAGCCAGATGCATGGGTTGGAAGTATAATGAGATTGGTAGGTAAGCCCTCCATAAAATGACTTGAGGCATAGGAGAATCCAAACATAGCAATTACAGTTAGCTAGAAGAAGCAGTTCTAGAGAGTGTGAAGCAATTAGTCAGATTTACAATCTCCAAGTAGAAAAGGGAAAATTACTGAAGTTAAACTAAGAAGCATCCTAAATCATCATTACACTGTATCGATCTCAGTTGAAAGTGACAGGCTAGAAATGCTTGGTTTATCTTTACCATTAAATATTTCCATAGTGTTTGACCAGAACCAAGAATATATAGCCCCGCATTTGAACTGTAGTAAATTAGAAATGCATAGGGTTTTGCAATGTGTGCATGTTTTTGGAAGAAGTTTCAGAACATTTAGGAGGGTTGATGTTGATCTATATGCTAGTTGTATTTTCTTAGCATTCCTGTCAATACACCAAAGCAGAGGGTGGGCATAGACATTTAACAAGGATGAAGTGTATATGGCAGTGGTTTTAAGTGAGGAAAGAAATCACTCTTTTGGCTGTTTGGCTTTGTATCAAAACATGTCATTGTCCATTTACATATTAAATAGTCCTGAATACTTCTGACCAAGTTAATTTTCAAAACAGATTTAGTGTCCCTAAATTACTGTAAAAAGATATTTAAAAAAATATTCATCCTTATGTGAAATATCTACTATGTAGTCAGTTGAAAAACTGAGAATTTTTAAATCTAATTCATGTAAATACAGTTTAAAATGTCAAACTGATCGTATTGCAGTCATCTGACCACTTCAATTAGAATTTTGGATGGGGAAGAGGAACATAAAATCACTCTTGTTGGCCACAGGGATATATCTGTGAATTTGTGTTAGCACTACTTGGAAAGTTCAGTGCTCATCATCTCCTTGTTTTGGTTAAAGGTTAGATATAGTTATTCTCCATAAAGAGAAGCCAATTATTATTTCTATCTATTATCTATTAAACATATGTCTTGAAGAGAAAAGGAAGAAAGAAAAGAGAAATTCAAATAGTATCAGTAGGCAGATGATGTGCTCTGTATGTGTGTGTGTGTGCACACATGTGCTCTCTTCTTCCTTAAGGTCTTGTAGTTAACAGGATCAATTGCAGGAATTATTACCCACCCCCAAACACACACACACACACACACACACACACACACACACACACACACACGAGTCATCTCTCAGAGTCTGTGGAGGATTGGTTTCACTATACTCCCCAGGGACATTAATGACCTCTTTACTCCTGGCAAGGAAGCCAGTGGTGACCATTTCAGTGGTGAAATCAAATTTTCCTAATCTTGTGTCCTAATAACCAAAGTCAGTACTTGACAAAGTGGCCAAATTTGTCTCAGTTTGTTCCTTCAAGGCTCATTTTGTACCCTACTCTTTTGTCATAAATCTTCTCCTTCATTTTGCTTTACTCTTACTTTCTTTGCAAGGTAAAGGTAAATGTGTCTATACAAGGAAATATTCATTTCTTCTGTTTTTTTTTTTTTTTTTTTTTTTTTTTTTTTTTTTTACAAAGTGTAGTTTTTGTAGATATTTTGGCCATAAAGGCCAAACATGGTACTGGTTTCTCTTGTGGAATAGGAATAGATGCACACATTCTCTAATAGTAAAGTTTCATACTGAATTTGCTGAAATCAAATACTTTTTTACCTTTCTGTTTAGCTCTTTAAAAATTGTAGTGTTTTCATATTTTATATTCTTAATAACTCTGTAAGGTAGACAGGCTGGAGGACTTTATTGTAGGTAAAGAAACTGCAAATCCAAGGCAACTTGAGGATGGGCGGGAAACCCACTCTTTGGATGCCTGTTTCCACTTGTTTTGGGTACCACTATGCCTCTCTAGTACTTATCTGAACATAAACTGACTGAGTTTGTCAGAGAATTTGTAGATATTTAATTCTGACATCAAAGCAGAGAAATAGTTGATTTTGTTCCAATAATTGTAGTGAACTGTGAGAATGGTGATCTTGTAATTACAGTGTCAAGCAATGCAAGATTACTGGATTTAAAGCACCAGGATTTTGTAATTAGAGTCTACTTGAGACCAAAATAAAGAATCCAATAAAACTGAGATGTTCTGTATTCTATTGATAAAATAAAATATTCCCAAGTATCTATTCAACAACCAAAGAAAATTTTCTCTCAAATAGAAAGCATGTGAATCCAAGTCACTTCTTCTCAAACTTCCATTATGTAGACATCAGGAGACAAAAAAGAAAGAAATTATCAATTCATTGAACAATTAATCACATGTGTTTTTTCCTTTACCTGATAAGGAATTTCAATCTGGTTGAATCTGCAAGGTCTATATTATTGCCCCATTTTACAGATAAGAAAATCAAGTCTCAAACTGGCCAATTGCCAATAGCATATATCTCAGATTTGAATGGAATGTGCTTGAGTAAACTTCTATTCTTTTTCTACTCTCTCAGAACTCCTTAAAGCCAAATGTCTCCATTTCCTACAGTTTCAAATATACTTATATTTGTTCAAGTCTTATACTAAATAGATATTAATTTTTTTTAGTAAATTAGCCAATATGTAATTAATAGCCAATAATATTGTCTGTCTGAATAACCAGAAAAATTTTAAAAAAGACAAAATGTAGAATCAAAATGCTCATTAAATGATTGGTAATATAAGACTTATGTAAGTAAGTACAAATAATTAAGCCATAGACTTAATTTCAGTTTGATTTTGGAGCTCACACATGCCTATGATATAGTACAGTATTCTTAGATTATAAAAAATCCTTCTGCATAAAAGGGGAATCTCAAAGATTAGATATTTGCCAGCATAAAAATGTTGAAGGCATTGCCTTATATAACTACATGCAAAATAGGCAGATTTAGTATGCAAAAGTCTTGTGTTTTCTACTTGCAAATTTAAATTTTAATTACCTTGTCACATGATTTCAAAAAGACTCCTTAGTCCTATAATTTTAAAAACCACATAGATTTATTTTCCCAGAAACCAAGTGTGTATGATTAATTGCATGCAACGCCCCTAAGAGATCCTTTGCTTCATCCTATAAAGTTTCTGTTTTAAAAAAAAGTATAATAAGTCATTAAGGATTCATTCTCAATATTTTTTTGAATTTCAAATATTGTTTGGTAAATTTTAGTTCTGACAGTAGTGAAATGATTTAATTTGAAATGGGTTCCTGGTTATGCTGAAGAACTGTAATAAATCAGTTAAATGAAAAAAAAAAATGAGTGTATGTCACTGTATTAGCTCCAGGCCATTCAAAAGCAGCTAAGACTTTGTTCTACCTCAGAAAGGAATGTTTAATTCATTACAACAGGTAGGGGAAAAAAAGCATATTTATGCTTTTTCTTGGTATTTTGCTTGAAGATTAATCTTTTCTTCACCACTGGATCTGTACAAAAACAAATTTATTTGAAAGGAATTAACTGTCACGCAGTGTGTGAGTCTCAGTTTTCTTAAAGAGAATAGGAAATGGCTGGGCCTAAACAATATTTCAGTTTGAGGGTAATGTGCTTTCTGGTTTCTACCCTGTCAGATTCTCACCCTGGTCTCCAGGGAGGCAAGGCGAGATTGCCTGCTTGACATATTTTGCCTAAAGCAAGTCCTGAAACTAGGATTCATATTATTCATTCGACTGAGTGCTGATTTCCATAGGCTTGCCAAGGGTTAGATACCATCCATTTTCTTAAAAAACCTTAACATCGCTCTTTTCCAAATGAAGTTGTATTTTGTACAAAATAACAAAGGAAAAAGGGGAAATAGGGAATGTTTAACTCTGAGGTTGACTTTTTTTTTTCCCAGTAAGCAATAGAGAAGTAGATTTTTAAATATATTTGAAAATATTATTTATTTATTACTCAGAAATACCCCTTTTATGCCTGCAGATAAAAAGCAAAATAATCAAGCATTGACACAATCACATTAAAAATCATGAGATCTTATCTTTTTTTTTTTTTTTCCAAATCTGCATTGGTCTGATAAAGTAAATACAATGTGACTTATTCTGTCTATTCCTGGATATCAATTTCCACTGATAAAAAATATTCTATGATTGCAGGCTAGTCTTTGAGGAGTGCATTACCCATGAGCTTAGTTAATAAACATCAGGGAAGATACACAGCCTTCAGAGACTAATAATAGATATTTTGCTATGTAGAATAATTGTTTAAAAATAAGGAACGTCCAAAATTATGTTCAAAACATAAAAAGGTATTCGAACATAAAGTTTTAGTTGTTCTTCAGGTCCAAGAATAAAATGTAGAGAAGTTCTATGAGGTCATAGAAAATTCTCACTCTAGAATTAAGTGAAAGGGAAAATAAGTACCCCAAAACGTATGATTTATCTGTAGTATGAATGGGATGTGTTATTTATTCTCCAATACCTAATCATTACCTTTGAATTTTGTTTTCCATTTGGTATCCAGTTTAAAAATTTCTAATATTGCACAATAATATATTTCCTCCATCGTATCATTACTTTAATTAACATAATATTTTTACTTATTTATGTATGAGAACAGAGAAGTAGGGATCATAGTTATAATACTGTATAGCACAATGGGGCGACCATAATCTACAACAATTATATATTTTAAAAAAACTAGAGAGGGAGAGTTTGAGGACTCCTAATCACTATCTTAGAAATTATTCTTTTTAAAAAATATTTATTTTTTAGCTGTAGTTGGACACAATACCTTTATTTTGTTTATTTGTTTTTATATGGTGCTGAGGATCAAACCCAGGGCCTCTCACATGCTAGGCAAGCGCTCTACCACTGAGCCACAACCCCAGCCCAATCTTGGATACTATTCTTTAATGACTGCTACAAATATGTTTGGTCTTCACTTTGACAAAGGCAAAACAATTTCTCAAATGATTCCTCAAACTAATTCCTGGCATGAATTCTCATGTCAGTTAATATCATTACCAATGGCCCAGGCTGGATGTATTTGAAGAACCTGTATGCCACTTCTTGTGTTTTACCCTCTGTATCCCACAAAATGCCAACTTATTCTTACTTTCCCTTAAAAGCCTTATCAATCCACATCCTTTTCCCCCAATTCCATTTCCATTATCTGTAAGAAACATGAACGGTTAATTTAGAGTTTTGTGATAGGGAAAATAAATTTCCTCTATTTTACAGAATTTAAATATCTCATCACTACGTTCCTCAAACACCCAAATATCAACTCACCCAGGGTTCAAGGCTTAAGCCATTTCTGTTGTGGAGCAAAACTAAAGTTATTTGCTGAATTGATTCTAATGAACCACAAGAGCCAATTGAAGAACCGACAAAAAGGATTTTTGTATGGAAGTTAAAAGGTGGAGATGAGAAAGAAGGAAGAACATTGAGAAGGAAGGCATACTTTGGTCCAAAACGGACATCAGAAGGTCAGGGAGAAAAGTTACGTGTTTTTCAAGAAAAGTGAAAACTTCAATATCTACCACATAATGTATTTGGAAAAGGACACTGTGAGGAGATTCACCAAAGTACCTAATCACACAGCTTGACCTCCTGCACTCTGCTTTCCTGTGTTTCAATGAAGAATTTTTGCTAAAATGTTTACTTGGAGGGGGTTCTCTCATTATCTGTCCCTTACTGGATGAACAACCAGTAGGAAGGATGCTATTCTATACCAAAGTACTTTGCCCAGTCTTCATCTCATGACACCCCAAAACAGCTGCAAGATTTAATACATTAGAATGCTGGGTTAACTGCTTAGCCTCTACACCCCATATGTACTTGGGAGTTACTGAATTTGATCAACTAGAGAAATCCAGAGTTCAGTGGGGTTTATAATGTTATCAACTATGACTTGTTAAGTCTAAGGGGTGCTTTCAATTGGCTTTGATTTATCTTCTCCCACAACCCCCATATTGCTCAAAGTTATATAAAAAGGCCATATATTGAACATAGGTCAAAGATTTTATGTAACTTGTGAATTAATGAGGTAGTCAGTTAGATTTACAAGTAGTCCAGAAGAACAGAGGAGGGTATATGGCCCATGAAGAGATTTACCTTTGGGGAATGCCTTACACCTGGGGTAAGGGAGAGTAATAAAATGTTTTTTCATTAGATGGAAATGATTTTATGCTTATAGACAAGAATCATCTACACTGCTATTGGTTATTTACAACTTAGAGAAAATACTTCAAATGGTCACGAAATGTACAAAACCCTTCAATACAGAACCTGAAAAAGTGTTCTCTAGACCAGAGATTTGTAGACATTTTGGGTAAAGTACTCAATAAAAATATTTTAGGTTTTGTGGTCTTCATAGAGTATCTATTACATATTCATCTTGTTTGCTTTATGATCTTTTTATAAAGATCATTCATAGCTCAAAGGCTATACAAAAACTGGCTGCCAGCTAGATTTGGCCCCTAGGTCATTGTAGGCCTAAATCCCAACTCTCAGCATGTGTATTTTGCCACTGAATTCGTCCAATAATATTTTTGGTTCATTTCAAATATTTTATAACTTTATCCAAATTTATATGAAAACATTGTTCATTTGATGCAAAATAATTATTTCAGTATACTAATTTGATTAAAGCTTTCTACTTCTCTAAGAACTCCAAGGAATCTTTTCAAAATTAATTAAATCTAGTCTTCTCAGATCTGGCATTCAGGTCTCTTCTCACCTTTTTTAACTATTGTGGATTTAGTCCCTGATATTTCTCAATATACTAACCACCCTTAAATATGCCCCACTTGCTAAATTCTGTACATTTTTTCATGTTTTAACAGTACTCAGAATTCTCTCCCCACTTTGGAATCCTAAACTTCTTTACAAGGCCTATATTAAAAGCTTTATGTCCCATGAACTCTTTCCTAGTCTTTCTCCAGAGAAGATATTCTTCTTTCAGCATTTTCCACATTGAGCTTATTATCTATATCTATTGTGCTCATGTGCATATTTTCACACTCTTCATTCATCACTATACTGAACTGCTTCCTTATTTACCTAATTGATGCAAAGATAGTTGGTTGGCACTTTGGTTGCACTGCATCATTTGTTTCTTTTTTCTCTTTTTAATCCACTGGGATATGATTCAGGGTTGTTATACTGAGGGCCTTATTTTTCAAAGCTATTGATCAGAGGTTTCCTGGGTTCCTTGCCACCCACAGGGCACAAAGATCATTCGCAAAAAGGAGGTTTGCTTTGCAGAGTTGGCAAGAAAGAAGGAGGGTGGGGAAGTGATAGACATGCACACATAGACAGAATGTGAGAGGGGATGGTGCGTAGAGCCAGTAAGACAGAAATCAAGTCTTCTATAACCAAATATCAGAAATGACATGCCATCCTTTTTGAGGTGCCAATGTTCCTTGACTTACCATGGGGTGCACCCTGATAAACCCACTCAGATGAAATTATAGTAAGTCAACAATGCATTTAGTGCCCTCATATATCAGACATAATAGCTTATCCTAACCTACCTTAAATGTGCTCAGAATACTTACATTAGCCTACAGTTGGACAAAACAAAGCCTGTTTTATAACAGAGTGTTGAATATCTTGTGCAATTTATTAGACAATGTAGTGAAAATGAAAAACACAGAGGTTGGATGGTTGTGTTTTCTCACCATTGTAAATGAGAAAAATTGTTCATCAAGCCATTGTAAATCAGGGACTGTCAGATTCTATTGTGTTTTTTTTTTAAAGAAAGAAATTGTTCTTGACAATTATTAATTCATAGGAAGAGAGAGCCCTGGATTAGAGTTTTGCAGTAGTAATGAAGGGAGATTGGGCTCAACTCTAAAATATAAGAAGAAAAAGAGGAAATTATAGCTGCAGCAGAGTAGAGGTGAAAGTGGTGGGGGACTGGCAGATGGAAAATTACTAAGAGGAAACACCAGTGGGGGCCAGGATTTGGGCAAAACCAGGTTTGTTGCTGAAGGTAGGTGAGGGTGATTAGATGTAATGATGAGGAATTAGGATCTGATCATGTTTCAGTAGTGCAGAGAGCAGAGAGAGGAGAGAAAGAAGAGGAAGAGGGCAGAGAGGAAAAGAGGAGGAGGGCAGAGAGTGTGAGCTTGCAAGCTTCCCCTTCAGAAGGGTTGAGTAGGCGATGCAGCGGGTGCTGATTGGCAGGGTGGCCCAGGAACAGCGAGCAGACACTGTGTCCTGCGGAGATGGGTCAAGAAAACTTTTGAATTTGGTGCTCTTTGGCATGGCGCCCTTAAGAGAGGAGGGGGGAGGGGTAAGGGATTCCGGGAGAGTATCCCATGCACGCAACATTCAGAATGAAGGATTCTGGCTAAAACACCTTGGTAGGAGTCCTCCTAAAACTGAGGAAGGCAAAGGACTAGTTGTGAAGACTTCAATTAAAGGGTCCTCAGTTGAGGAGGGGCTGTTGGTCAGATTCCAGCTGCAGCCCCCAGTTGAAGGAGATTATACCAGGTGTGGATCCTGGGAGGGAGGGTCACTGGAGGCCACTGTGGAGTCTGCCAGCTACCAATTCTGGATACTTCACTGTCTTCACCTTTCAGATGAGGTAATATTGTTGCTTCTACTAACTCAAAGAACTGGAAGATTAAATGCTATTATAAATTCATATGGAACACTTTTCTTGTGGAAATAAAATAGAAATTACCCAGTTGATCATGTTTATAGAAAAAGTCAGAACAAATCTTCAACCAAACTTAATGTTTACTGAAAATCCTTTATAATATCTCTCCATATTGATTGATATTATATAACTATCCATTTTTCTATATGTTATCTAGGTGTCCAGCTGGTGGAAATCCAGATTTTTCCTTTTGTTTCTCTATGGTATCACACATTTTTAACAAGTAACCTAGAATTTTAAACGTACCTTTGGGAAAAAAAATAGTAATCTTACCACAAAAGAAAGGCTCTCAGGCATTACTGAAGGTCTCTTGGAAGATTTCAGCTGCAGCCCACAGTTAAAGGAGATTATACAAGGTGTGATACTGGGAGGTAGGGTCACTGGAGGCCACTTATCCTAGAAATCTTTGAAGAGTCAATTTAGTCTCTTTTTAGACGCAGTAGAACCCAGAGAAACCGTCTTTAAACTGGTTAATATGCTTCAACCACCATCGCTTTAATTGCTGCACAAGTGATAGCAACTGCAATATGTCATTCCTCCAGTAGATGGCAGAAGCACACTACACAGCAAATTGGAATGCGTGAAAACTTGTATGTTCAAGGCATGAACAAATTGATCTCAACCTGTTTTAAAAATATGTCTTTGTTGTATTTGGGGCACTGTAAATGTAAATGGAATTGTAGAATTCCATCACAGACACTTCTGACTCGCACAAGTTTTGCTGATAGTCTTTAGAATAGAAACTAGTTCATAAACTGGATTGATATTATAAAGGATTAATCTTTTAGTTATTTCAATAAGTTTTTTTTTTTTGGTTTTGTACTGTCTTAATAAAGCAAACTGGATGTACTATGTAGATCATTCTAATTAAGAGAAAGGCATTATGGCATTTGGTAATTATAAACCATGAAGATCAGTTATTAAGGTAGTAGCGTTCTACAGAGTTAAAGAGACATGGAAAGACAAACGTTTACATTCAGTAGCTGTGTTTCAGTTATGTGACATTGGTATTACAAAGAATGTACATATTATTACACATATTTTAACAGCTTACATTTTAATGATTCTATTGCTATTGTTTTGTGTTTGTATTCTTGCTAATTTGACAATACAGTAATTTGAACTAAGGGACATTATCCAGTGATGATCAACTCACTGAGAAACAAGGAAGGTGAAATTTATATTCATGCAAAACCAACATAATTTAGGCAAAATTGAGGTAACTTTTATTGTGTTGATGCTCTATGGAAAAGGTTTCTACAACCAAATTCAGCAAAATAAATCTTAATTTTCTTAATGTTTTCATTACAGAAAATGATTTGTATTCCTGCTTAAAAAGAAAAGTGAGAACACATCCCCATCAAACTTCCAGTCATTTTGGCCACAGCAGAACATTATACCCAGTCTTCCTTGGGAGGCAACTGGTATTTGGAAGGGGTCTATCCAGGTCGAAGAGCCATGTGTAGCAAGAGTAGTGTTAGAAGGTTTTCAGGTGATGCTTCGTGGTGGGTAGATGGACAGAATTTTAGCCCGTGATAGCATAAGTTGTCAAATCTGTGAGCTGAGCAGTAGCATAAAAGGAAATGAATACTGAATTTTGTAGCTGGGAAATCAGAACGAGACTGCATGAGCTGTGAGATTGATTTGGGCAGTTCAGGAATCAGTTTTTGACTAGTCTACAAGCCTGTGTGCTTTTCCTGTATGGAGGACTTTCTGTTTAAGGGCACGAGCTTAGAGGAGCACATTCCATGGATGCCTTTAGGGAGTGTCAATCTACAAAGTCCTTTCTGACTGTTTCCTGAGTTTTGCTGATAGCTCAGACCCAATTAGATTGTAAATGGGATTTGGATTACCTCTTGCTTAATACATTATTTTACATGTGCTTACAGTAAAGCTTTGCTGGCATATTTCTATCCGCTGTAGAAATCTTTCATGACAAGTCCATTTGACTGGACATTTTATTATCTCAAAGTGCTTGGTTTTGAACCATGGCTTTAGAGAATTTATTATACCTTCTCTTTGATATTCGTTAAAACTTGAATCTATTTTGGCACATATCCTTGAAGTACCTTATTATTGCTCTTTCTTTGTGCAGAAGAATGTTGATTTCCTTTCAGAGATTTTTTTATTTAATCTTTGTTTACCCAATTTTCAATGCCATAGAAATTTTTAAATAGCAATGGAAATAGCTTTCCTTAAGGATTTATTGATAATATCAATGAGGTCTACATACCCTTACATTTCTTTTCTACATACATGTTTTCCTTCATTTTAAGTGCTGTGTTAAATTATTTTTGAAATTTCACGATTGTTTATAACAAATAAGCATACAATATAGATATCTTGAGAATTATTAGAATCTTGAAAAACTTAGCAAAAGGAAAAATCAGATTTGAAGAATTTAAGGCTTTGCAAAGAAAATGGGGTTAGAGAACTTAACCTATGTGGTTTTTATATCTGATGTTATTGGAAGTGTATTAATTTTTATTTACCTTATTTGGTATGGAAGAAGGTACAACAGTCTCTATCCTCTTCAGTTACAAAGAAATATTTGCAATTAGTGGAAAACATATGACAGTACTAAGTCTTAACCTCAATCTAATTTTTATTTTGTTACTTATAATAGGATTCTGATGTTGGTTCCTACTTTTCATGTCATTTTGTCCCCTTTTTCATTTCTTTAATGACACCATTGCTTAGATATTTGATTTTCCAAAAGCTGTGGGTGACTTTTTACGTATTTTTTTTAACTTGCTAAGGTATTTTTTATTTTTTCTCCAATTTCCATGGTTTTATGATTTTAGCTGTGCTTCATGTCAAAATATATGCTGCTAATCCATCTTACTTAAGCCATAGCTTCCTCCCATCTCATAAATACGAATGCCACCAAAATGCATTCCCAATGAATAGCGTTATCATCTCTTAATTTGTTTCTAAAGGATTTTTTTGAAAAGTCACTAATAATTTCTGCTTTGTCTCTCAATATCACATTCCTTTCTTTAAATATTTCTAACAATTTTATTCAATAATTTAAAGCATATTTACTAAATATCTAATTTGAACATAGAAGTGAACAATTCTGTTAAAAACCACATCCCCATCAAATTTCCAAGGTATAGGGGAAGGTAGACAGACATTGAAGACTTTGTTGAAAGAACTATAAGGAAGACATTGTTGTCTACAACAGCAGAACCTAGGTGCAGAGAAGGATAAGATGAGGCATTTCTTCCAGGCAAGCAGAACAAATTAATTTTAAACCTAGTGACTTTAGACAATAGCTATTGTGCTCACAAACTCAGTAGATCAAAGATTCAAAGAGGACACAGAGGATGACTGACCTCTGGCCCTTGATGTCTGGGAACTCAGTAGAGGACTCCAAGTGTGGAAGTTGGCATCATTGGGAGGTCATTCACTCACTGTCTGGTGCTTGATGCTGGCTGTTGACTAGGATCTTAGCTAGGATTGCTGGCTAGAGCTCCACATAAGGGCTCTGCAACTGACTTTAAGCATTGTAATTGGGTCCCAAAGGTGAGTGTCCCAAGATAGTCAGAAAGAAAAAAGCTGCATCTCTTTTATGACGCAGCCCTAGAAGTCATGTGGCATTACTTCTGCCATTCGCTACTGTTTGGAGCAGTCCTAAGCCAGCTAGATCCAAGTGGAAGGAAAATCAACTCCACTGCTCAATTGCTAAAGGGCAAGGTTCTAAATGTTTAGAGCCCCATACATTTTCCTGTGCTGTAGCCATCTTTGGAAAAATAGAGCCTGACTTAGCAACTTCAAAAAATTGATATTTAAGTTGAGGCTAGTTAAAGGGAAATAAATATGAAAATATATTGTTCTCAGAGAAAGCTGTGAAAGTAAAGATCCTAGAATGAAACACAAAAAATGACTTAGCTGAAAATGTGAAGGCTAGTTTGGTTGAGACATAGAGGGTGAAAAGTGAGAGAGAGGTAGATGAAAACTGGAGAGTCCAGTTATGGTAGGCCTTGTAAATAGTTCAGACTTCAAGCAGGACCTTAAAGGGTGTGATAAAGGTCTACAAACTTCATCTAAGAGCAATAGGAGGCCAAAGACGACAGGTTATATTTGATAGTAACATGATCAGATTTGTGAGTATAGATGCCAAGATGCTGGATCTCAGCACAGCCACATAGGAAGTAAAATAGTGAATTGTTCCAGGGAGAAGATAAGAGTAGCTTGGAAATGGGTGGTGGTGGTGGAGATCAAGTCAAGTAGATGGATTTGAGATATTATTAGTTAATATATACAAGATTGGGTCAGTTGTTTGGCTGAATGATCAAGCACCTAGTTAAATCTGAGCACGTAGTCTAAGTATATTGCTTTGAAATCATATGGCAATATTTGAGTAGCAGGAATAGCACTTGGGGGAAGAAGATCACGAGTTAAGATTTAGAGATATAGATCTTAAAGTGCTTTGAAAACTGTCTTGAGATGTCCAATGCTAAGTGGTTTATATGGGTCTGGCACTTGGGAGGGATGAAGTAAGTATTCATTGGGAATCATTAACATATAGGTAATAGCTACAGTCATGAAAAGGATCAAAAGAGGTTATCAGTAAAAATGGAAGTAGGTTCACAAGTTAGGTTACTTAAAAATTAAAGAAATTTTATCAGGCAGAAAAAGAAAAGTGGCTTGGGAAAAAGAATCAGACTTTTCTTATGTTTTAAAGTCCTTCAGAGAAGGGGCTATTTCTTTGCAGGATCAATTTGAAATATAATTAGAAATAGGAGTAGAAATTGGGAAATGGTTTGACATTAAGGATCTTATTGCGGGTACCCTTTTCCTAAAGAACGCAGAAAGATTCATAGACCCAAAACTGGAAAATATTAAATCAATAGTGATATATATGTTTATAATCAAAATGAAAAACATTGTTTTACATAGGTTTAGCCTAGTTTTTGTTTGGTTTTAGAATCGGGGTTATATTGGCCTCATAGAATAAGTTTGGAAGTGCTCCCTCTTTTTCTATTTCATGAAATAGAAGTATTGGTGTTAGTTCTTTTTAAAAATTCTTGTAGAACTCATCTGTGTATCCATCGGGTCCTGGGCTTTTCTTGGTTGGTAGGCTTCTGACGGCGTCCTCTGTTTCCTTGCTTGAAATTGATCTGTTTAAATTGTGTATAACATCCTGATTTAGTTTGGGCATATCATATGCCTCTAGAAACTTGTTGATGCCTTTGATATTTTCTATTTTATTGGAGTGCAAATTTTCAAAATAATCTTTAATTATCTTCTGTAGCGTCTGTCATAGTATTTCCTTCTTCATCATGGATGTTAGTAATTTGAGTTTTCTCTCTCCTTTTCTTCATTAGTATAGCTAATGGTTTATCAATTTTATTCATTTTTTCAAATAACCAACTTTTTATTCTGTCAAATTTTTTCAGTTGTTTTTTTTTTGTTTCAACTTCATTGATTTCAGCTCTGCTTTTAATTATTTCCTATCTTCTAGTGCTTTTGGGGTTGATTTGTTCTTTTTCTAAGGCTTTTAGATGCAATGTTAGGTAATTTATTTGTTGACTTTTTCTTCTTTGAGGGAATGAAATCCATGCAATGAACTTTCCTGTTAGAACTAACTGCCTTCATAGTGTCTCATAGATTTTGATACACTGTATCTGTGTTCTTATTTACCTCTAAGAATTTTTAATCTCTTCCTAATATCTTTTGCAACCCATTGTTCATTCAATAGCATACTATTTAGTCTCCAAGTGTTGGAGTAGCTTTTATTTTTTATTTTATCATTGATTTCTAATTTTATTCCATATGGTCTGAGAGAATGCAGGGTAGTATCTCTACTTTTTTGTATTTACTACGTTTTACTTTGTGTCATAATATATGGCATATTTTAGAGAAGAATCCATGTGCTGCTTTTGCTCATTGAAGGATGATATATTCTATATATCAGTTAAGTCTAACTTATTGATTGTATTATTGAGTTCCATAGTTTCTTTGTTTAGCTTTTGCTGGGAAGATCTATTCAGTTGTGAAAGAGGTGTGTTAAAGTCACCCAGAATTATTGTATTGTGTCTCTTAAATTGATTTTGTATTGTATTGTGTCTCTTAAATTATTGTATTGTGTCTCTTAAGTTGATTGATGAACATAGATACTCCATTGTTTGGAGCATATATATTTATAACTGTTATGTCTTGTTGATATTTGATTCTCTTAAGCAGTATGAAATGTCCATCTTTATCCCTGTGATTAACTTTGGCTTGAAGTCTACATTATTTGACATGAGGATAGAAACCCCTGCTTATTTATGCAGACCATGTGAAAGGTCTATTTTATCCCAATCTTTTACCTTTAGTCTGTGGATGTGTTTTCCTGTGAGGCAGCATATTGTTGGGTCTTTTTTTTTTTTTAATCCCATCTATAGACTATGTCTTTTGATTGTTGAGTTTAGTCCATTAACATTGAGGGTATTAATCAGACATAATTTGTGTTTCTGGTCATTTTTGTTTATTTTTGGTATTTAGCTTGACTTGGTTTCTCCTTTGGTTGACTTTTCCTTTATTATAGTTCTTCCCTTTGCAGATTTTCATTGTTGGTTTTCATTTCCTCCTCATGGAATGTTTTGCCAAGAATGTTCTATAGTGCAGGCTTTCTTGTTGTAAATTCTTTTAGCTTTTGTTTATCATGGAAGGTTTTTATTTCATCATCAAATCTGAAGCTTAATTTTGCTGGATATAAGATTATTTGTTGGCATTCATTATCTTTTAGAGCTTGGTATATGCTGTTGTAGGATCTCCTGGCTTTGAGGGTCTGGGTTGAAAAATCTGCTGAGATCCAAATTGGTCTTTCCTTATAGGTAATCTGATTTTTCTCTCTTGTAGCCTTTAAAATTCTATCCTTATTCTGTATGCTAGGCATTTTCATTATAATGTGTCTTGGTATAAATCTGTTTTAATTTTGTACATTTAGTGTCCTATAGGCCTCTTGTATTTGGTATTCCAATTCATTCTTCATGCTTGGGAAATTTTCTAATATTGTTTCATTGAAGAGATTGTGCATTCCTTTGGTTTGAATTGCTGAACTTTCCTCTATCCCAATAAATCTTAAATTTGGTCTTTTGATGGTATTGCATAATTCTTGGATATTCTGTTCATGGTTTCTTACCATCTTCACTGTGAGTCAACTTTATTTTCAAGATTGTATATTTTGTCTTCTTTGTCTGAGGTCCTGTCTTACAAGTGACCTAGTCCATTGGTGATGCTTCCTATTGAGTTTTTTATTTGGCTTATTTTTTCTTTCATTTCGAGGATTTCTGTTTTTGTTTTTGTTTTTTTTTTCCAGAATCTCTCTTTTTTGAACCTGTATCTCTTGCAACCTGAATTTGCTGTCTTATCTCTTTGTTGGTGTGGTTGATTTTTGCCTGTATCTCCTCACTTAGGTCATTCTTTAATTCCAAAATCATTTTAGTTATGTATATTCTGAACTCCTTCTCTGACATTTCACCTACTACGCTATCTATGGATTCTATTGTTGTAGTATCTTGGCTTGTTTCAGGTACTTTCCTCCCTTGTTTTTTCATGATGTCTGTGTGTCTTCCTCTCTTGCACTGTGGATCCAAGGTATTATAGCTTCTGCCATATTGCCTTATAGTGGTAACCCTACAGGTTACCAATACATCTTTTAGGGAGAGCTCAATATTACAGCACTCAGTGTACCCAATATGCAGCCAAATATCAGCTTCTATTTTTATATTTACAGTTTTGTCCCCATAATTGGAAATGATGAGTTCAGTTATCTTCTACCCTATAGTCAACAGGAACCTCTAAAACTGTGAGCCAAACAAATCTTTCTCTTCATATGTTGATTATCTTAGATATTTGTTATAGTGATGAAAAGCTGACTAACTCATACCCAAAGAAATTGCCAATAAAATTATTTTTCTATTGATATGTATTATCTCTGACTCTTGACCTATTACTTCCAAGTAGTTGTTCATCTTGAAAAGAATGGTCATCATTATGAATAATGATCCTGTTAGTGGGATACTTTTAAATCACTGGAACACAAGAACATTGTATTTTCTCAGCAAAGTGTGACTGAATGTGTTGGCAATGTGCATTATTTAATGTCAATAAGTTTAATGGTTTCCAGTCTGCATGGAATTTATTACTGAAATATGTGTTTACAAATTATAGTACTATATAATCATAAATGGATTGTTGATTTTCTAGAGTTAATTAATTAATTCATTTAAAATATATATTGAATATCCACTACCCGCTAAGTATAGTTCTAAGTTCTGTGGTTAATGAGTACAGAATCTACCCTGAAGGAGCCCACATTGAAAGAAAGTAGAGAAATCTAAAAAATGGCTCACTGCAATTCATGGTCTTATGAGAGTTCTAAGAGCTGTTACCTAAATCAGCAGCTTTCCCTGATGTTCCTGATCTAAAAGGTAGTTGAGTCCTGCATAAGAGAATCTTATTGCTCTTTCTTCTATTTCTTATTGCATTTTCCTTTTAATATTGTAAATATTTTAGAAAGGAGTAACATGGTTTCATAATAAGAATAGGTTAATATTTTACTTTTCTCTATAATAGCTGGGCTCTAGAGAATGGGGTGGGGACTGACCTATATGCTGAAAGCATTAAAATACTGGTTTCCCCATAAGCTTATTTTTTCCTGTGAGGCACTACACTGTGTCAAGTACCGTGTTTGATACCTGATTTTGAATCATTGTCAGTGGGTTTCATGATCACTAATGAGTATCTGAATGACCAGGTGAGGACTCCTTAAAGCAGAGTACTGAGTTCCATCCCAGAGTTTCTTTTCTTGCATTGCTGGGAATCACACATGCAAGGCAAAGGCTCTGCCATGGATCTATACCTCCAGTCCTCTGCAGTTTCTGATTCAGTAGATCTGGGGTGGGACATAAGAATTTTTAACTTTTACTCATTTCCCACGTAATGCTATGGTTCCCAGAATCATACTTTGAGAACCACTATTTTAGATGTAGTCCATGTCCTCGATAAATTTACAGACAGGTGGGGGAGACTGGTAAGTAAGCAGGCCATAACAATACTCTGTAGTAAGGTCAAAGGGGAGTGAAGATTTGAGTCAAGATTGCTTGGAATAATCAACAACTAGATTTATGTCAAGTGGTGGCTTAGTGGTGTGCAGATAGACTAAGTGAAGCAAACATTTGATACAATTATGAAGGTCCTCTGTCCCCAAAGCCCAACAGCATACACCTTTTACAGAGAGGAAGAAATGACAATGTTTTCTTGATTGCTTGTCTGTGCTGATTGGTTTCATCTGCTGAATGCTTCCCTTCACAATTCACCTCACCTTTGTAGATTTAACCTCACATCATTTGGGAACAACTTTTCTCTCCAGTGTCATCAGATAAATGGAAGCTGTGTTTGTGTTTCCTGACAGTTATATGAAAGTGCTTTTACAACTTTGGGTTTCATCTTTCTTCCTTTTATGTATAGTTGCAAATATAATGAATTATGTCAAAGCCTAAATAAAAGTCCTTTCTTTTTTTTTTTTTTGGCAAGACTTATCTTCTGACCCAATTTAAAAAATATCAACTGAGAGATTATTTTATTCAATAAAAGAGAGAGAAAAAAACCCCTTAAACTTTTGAAGATAGATTTTGTTAGTACAAAGAAAGTATGTGAATACTCTGTAATCATTTTACTTGAATCATCAGAGGGTAAATAAAAAGTATTTCTTTCAAATTTCACTTTAGAGGGAGACTGAAGAGCAGTTTCAAAAAATTCAGGTGTTGTCCTCAGATGTCAGACATTTAGAATTGTCCCAAGTAGAGAATAGATGTCCAAAAGCATACTTTAGCAAATAATGAATGTTCTTGCCTCACATCTCTAACTTCTGAATGGCCTTGATATAATTCTCTTATAGTTTCAACTTCTTTTCTTCAGGCCCTCCTGTCTATTTGCACATTTTGTACACTGTCATGGGGACAAATGAAGTTTCTTGCCAGCTAACATCTCAGAACTACTTCTGAGGTCTATTCCTGTCTTCTTATTTTTCTCCCGTACACCCAGCTTTATGTCATTTAATCTTCCCTAATACTTTGCTATTTTCTCTGGAATGCTGTGGAATAGAACATAGGTTCCCTAACCCTAATTTCATTTTTAAAAAGCACCAATAATCCTCATTATTTAAAAAAACATTTATTTTTAATAATTATGAGAAGAAAAACATGGATCAACAAAATTAAAATGTGATGAGGATGATACAGAGTTGCAAGGTGTATTTAGACCCTCTTTGGTTTTGTAATGTGATCCAGATTTGTCCTTTAAACTCCTCTTTCCTGACTCTGACCCTTTTGATTCTGATTCCCTAAGCTTCGAATATTCTAGAATCTTTAAAAGGCATTTCTCTCATAGGATGTAATGCCAAAACTTCTCACCTCATTACCTCCTTATTGAGTTGCTCTTCCTCTTGGTCCCTTTTCCTTCTGTTAACGACAACCTGACATTCCTTTATTCTACAGTGGGCACCTGACTTTTTACTGTTCACATGCATCAGTGTCACCATGGACCAAAGTGAATCATTTTCTACTAAAACTAATTAAATGTCATAAAGATCTGCATATACCTTTCATTTTGTTACCAAATCTCACCAAATATTTTCAGTGGCTTATTTGGATCTCCCCAGGTTACAGTAAATGAATTAATCAGGCGAGTCCTACTGTATGCTACAGAGAGTTTCCTAGCCCTTTCTGCTTTCTCTCTCCCAGCTTCTCAAAGCAATAGGCAAATTTAGACATTTCTCTATTACGTCCTGGTACAAATATCTATTATAGCCAGGAATCATTGTTTTTAAGGAACTGAAACCTGCTTAATTTTCCTTAAACCAACAGTGAGGTTCAATATAAAGTTCTGGATAAATATAGTCAGGTCATAGGGGAATTGTCTTTGAAAACAAGGTTTCTCATCTTAAACCATGTCCATTCTTTCAGTGTCCTGGGAAAAATGGTCTCTTTTCAGTCTTTATTCATGAGCGAGGTCTAATCCACTCTCCATGATTTTAACTTGGTTTTTCTCGTTCACTTGGTCCCTCACAGCTCATTGACTTCTCAGCTCAGCTTCTTTTTGAATAAGCAGAAGAGATGGGTAGGGATTTCTGACCCATATTTATTTCATAAGAATTTTGTCAGAACCACGTTTGCTAAAAGGTTAGGTTAGCTTACGCTGCTTTTAGAAACAAATAAAATTGAAATTGTGCATATAAGCATTTTCTCAAAGCCAATCATTTTTACAATTATCTGAAAAGTAGACCTTTGTTGCAACAGGTAAGAAATACACATCTTTAATATGCAGCAAAAAAATGCGTTGACAATTGCAATCTCCCTTGTTATATCTACAGTGCATTCAGATGCTCACTTTAAGAAGAAATTTGCATGCTAATACGAAATGACAGAAACCTAAGTTAGTGCAAGATATCTGTCAACCAAAATAATGATCAATGACTATCAAAAACCTCAGAGAAGGGAGAAAATAAACTTTGTAGCAGATGCTTTCCAAGTAAGCTTGAACTACAGCTTTATCTGATTTGTAAAAATGTTCTTCACAATCTGCAAATGCCATATTCTGAACACATTTGTTAGTGCTATCTCTTAAATTACTTACCTCCCCCCCCCCAAAAAAAAAAAGAAACTTGAGGATGTTGTAGGGAAAGTCGTTCAGAAAACACACCAAGTCCCAGTTTTATCCAAATTGAAGAGTCTTTATGTAGTCAGCTTGCTTGCGACTGCCCACCACAGGACCCATAACCCATATTATCTCTGCAAGGAACAGTCCCAATCCTGAGCATTTTAGGATATTTAAAGGTGAAAAGTATATCTGGGTTGACAGAGCTGTAAGCAAGCAGATATAGAAAACTGGATTGGGCAGTTATGGAGACAATGCAATGGGTACATTGGTATTTTCCACAGGAATTTCCAGATTGGCATAGAATCAAGCAAGCAGAGGGGAAGTAGGTCAAAATGATCCTAGTTGAGTACAAGTTAGAGAATGGTTACTAATGTCTAGACAATCAATGTCTGACAAGGTATATTGCTCAAGATAAAAGGAAAGCAAGGAGAACAATTTTACACTGTGTAGGAATTGCTATTTTGTGTTGTGAAGTATGTTATGCTAGGTAACTATTAATGGGTACAGCATCGAGGTTTTCCCATTGGAGAAGCATTTCATACATGATGTGAAGTCTTAGGGTAAAATGGAGTCTGTCTGGTCATTGCCCATATAGCCTGGCCCATAACAAGTAGAGAATAAAACAGAGGAAAGCAAGAACAATATTAAAATACATGGTGGGGCATGAAACATTAATTTTCTTAACTTTTTATAAGGTACAAATTCAATGGACAATGTTGAGCACCTCATTAAAAAAGACTGACTCCAGGCAGAAGCTTGTTTTTGAAGGGAGTCAGGGTGACATGAACCTCTCCTGATACAATCTTCCCTAGACTTCCCATTCTTTATCCATTCTTCAGAATGTGGAGCAATCTGCTATTGAAATTTGTGAATGGTCCTCAGTTGAATTAACATAATTTCTAATTATTTGTTATCTGACTGTTTGTGTTTTGAATTTTTTTCTTTAAATTTTGGAGTTTAAAGTTTTCCCTTTGGAAAGGAATTGTGAACAAGTCAAAAATAACAGTGTTGGGGATGGAGAATAAGGCAAAGAGGGCTTAAATCATATAACTGGTCCTAAAAATCTGATTGGATTTATTAGGATCATCCAGTGATTGGACAAATATTGTTGGCTCCCAGTTTCCTGAGGAGCATGGACAGAGAAGTTCTGGTCCTACTGATGTTTCCAGAAGCAAAAGCAAGAGCTAATTGCAAGGTGGAAGATGAAAAGTGGCACCAGATCAAGTGGAAGGGCCACCTGTCCTTTCTGAAATGTATTTATTCTGTGAAAAACATATTTTTTGATCTTTGTATCAAAACCAGATTGTTTGATATTATGATATGACTAGTATGCATCCGAACAAGTTATGGTAAAATACAAGCTGCAATACAATCACTAAGGCATTTTCTATGTTGCAGCTTTGTGTTAAAAACAAACTACTTCGTGTACATTTATTCAATGTTACTTTTTTGCAACTGTCACCAGCTTTAGATTCTCCCTCAAGCTGTTACTTTTCCCTATGTCATGATGAGTGTATCCTTTTAGCTCCTCGCTCCTTCGTACTGGATCAAGAGTCTCTGCTGTGACTTTCAGGTATCAGAGCCAACGCCACTCAAAATTTAATCCATTATGAAAAACCACTGGTGAAAATATTTTTAAACCACTGGTGAAAATATTTTGAAAATTGAAAAAAATTGCCTGTAGTATATGTAATGAAAGATTTTTTAAAAGGTCACATGTGAAATTAAATATTTAATGGAGGGACTTTAATGTCTACTCTGAAGTTTAGGCTTAACTATGATATCAGGATCAGAAAGTGTGGAACAAAGGTGATAGAAAGGGTAGTTTCAATTCAAAGGTGCTGTTTTCAGATTTTCTGTCCATTTCAACTTCTGCAGTTATGTCTTTTGCAGGAAAAAACTCAAGTTAGCACCTCAGTATATTCACCTGGAAAGAGTTTGAGAACAAGCTTCTTCCTCCATCTGGATAGAGCTGAGTAGAAGACAGCATGCAGCAAGAAGTACAAGATCTGCTGTAGAAGAGGAGCAAGGAAACTTGGTGGCACCTCATGGGATAAGCTTGGAAACAGAATTAAATCATTGGTGAGTTAGTTACCTCAAGGGCCAGTTATCTGGTTCTGAGGTGGAGATTGGTACAAAGTTACCTTTGCAAACTCTGACTAGCTTAGCAGTTTCATGAATGCAGGTTTCCCACTTAATGTCTGGAGGAAGGACACCAGCCAATATTTTCTGTAGCAGACCACACAGTCTCTATGGCAATATGTAAGTCAGTATGTTCCAATTAAACTTTCCTTTCAAAAGCAAATAGCACAGAGTTTGTCTCATAGGCCTTAGATTGCAAATCTCCTTCCTAATACATTTTTGTTCAGAATCCGGGATACAATAAAGTTTTATCATCATTGTCAGGTTTTGAGCTTCTCCCCTAAAGTCAATCAATGCATCCATTAATCTTGGGATCTTGGGACATGGATGCAGAACTAAACTTTTGCATTGTCCTTTCACAAGGGATTATAATAGTTGATGAATCAGTCCACAAAATAAATACAGGTATCCCATATGGGAGTAGTATTTGTTGATGAAATTGTTTTTTTTTTTTAAATATTCCTCAGATTTTAGGGTCTGCCCCTTCTTGAGATAAATTCTAAATGCTCTCTATATACCCTAAATAGAGGTTTTTCATGGCCACATATTGGTTGCTTATATTTATTTTTCATCCTCAATTATTTGGATTGAACTCATATTCTCTGTTCAAATTCAGGAATCAATTGAACATTGAATTTCTCCTTTGCGGTAAATATTGTGCTCTTGTCCATGCTGAGAAAAAAAAAAGATACTTTTCCCGTTTTCTGTTGTGCCTTATTACCCAGCAGAGTTAACAAAAGTGGTGTTCCATTTGACTGACTCCCCAATAACTAAAGCTCTTTATTTTAACCATCAAGTATTTTGTTTATTAACACCATTTTGAATTAAAGTTTGAAAAAAATTATACATGTCCTTATTTTAAACAGTATGCTAACCAGAACCACATACTTTAGTCCCTCAGGTTTCTGAAATCCCTCACTGCTCACTGTTAATATTGAACTGTGTGGTATCACACATATCAAGATTCAAGATTAATCATGAATGCAGAAATGAATTTACAAATACATGCAAAACTTTATTTTTATTTCTTTATGGGAAGGTGGGAATAAGGGGCAAGAGGGAAACCAAGTCTTTTTGCTGTATAAAAGCTATTTGAATTACTTGAGTTATCTATAATTCACAGAGCTATAAATAGTTTGCAGACAATGAAAGGCACAATGACATATATTTAGATGATCTGGAGAGTGTGCTAGACAATACTTACTTTCTCATTGAAGATATCCAGTGCCATGGTTTGAATGTGTTGTTGAAATTTAATTGCCCTTGTAACAGTATTAAGAGTTGGGATCATTAAGAGGAGACTATGGTATGAAGGCTCTGCCCTCATGGATAAAGTAATGCCTTTGTTGAAGTGAGCTCTTTATCTCAGGAGTGGAGTCTTGTGAAGAAAGAGTGTAGCCCGATTTTCCTCTTTCTATCTTGCACATGCTCATTTGGTGTTCTGCCATGCTACTGTATAATGCAAAGGCTTTTTATCAGATGCATTCCTTCAATCTTGGACTTGCCAGACTCCAGAGCTATGAGCCAAACACATTTCTATTGTTTATAAATTACCAAGTCTCTTGTATTCTGTTATAGTAGCAGAAAATAGATTAGGAAATCCAGTAATCTTTTTTGTTCAATTTAAAACTCTTTCACAGCTTAGCTCTAAAGAACAAAGAAAAGAGAATACATGAAATATGATGTGCATGAAATATGATTTTCTCCAGATTCTAAAGAAGAATTACTTAAGAAAGCATAGGCATGTCCTTAATTTCTATGCTGATTCCACTTTTACCACTCCCACTCCAGATCTACAGAACAGACCAGGCACGGGGGTTATGCCTCTTTAAGCCTTGCAGTTGAGCCTGAACATACAGGTGCTCTGCAGATCTGTTCTTAGCCATTCCCATCTATATGAGTTTTGGTGTGTGTTTTCTGTTCTCACATTTTCAAGGAGTAAAGATCAGAATTATTGGATACATTTACACATAATATGCCAAGAATAAAACTAATTAAAATAGTAGGCTAAACCTATATTGAGGAGAAATGGAATATTTAAAATGCTTTATATTTTCAAGGCTCCAGCCTTTCCATAGGGCCAGTCAAGCTTATTATTATGCAAGGTACCAACCACTTTTCTCTTTCCCTAATTGAAATGGGTACTCTGTTGAGCCTTCTGGGAATTAGAAAAAAAAATATATTTTTATGGCTGTACCTTTAGTTTCCAAAATGAAAGTTTGAAGAAACTATTGTAGTAAGGACTCCATTACATCTTAGCTCAGGGCCATTATTATGCTCACTTTCTATCAAAGAGAAGAGGAGGAAGAAAGGTCAATTCTTTCATTTACAAATATTTGTTTACTTCCTGTTTACTTTTTCTGTTTGGGAGAATGAGTCTTGCCACTTGTTAGAGCTGTAACTAAAATATAAATCTATAGGTTTTGAGAGACCTCCTAAGACACAGAGGTTGGTAAACATTTTCTGTAAAGGTCCAGGAAAAATGTTTTTTTTTTTTTTTGCTCTGGGGCTAGGTGATATCTTTTGCAAAAACTCAACTCTGCCACTGCAGCACGAAAGTATCTACAGACAACATGCAAATGAATGGCCAATGCTGTTATATAATAAAATGGTATTTATAACAACAGGGTCCAAGGTCTCTAGTGTGCCTTGATGAAAAGTTTTGTTTTTGTTGCTGTCAATCAATGAAGTGCTTGGTTTAGTATTTGTAGTGAAATATTTTTGGCCATTGAGTATATTCAGAGCTTCCCCCCCCCCTTGTTTAAGATAAAACATGGTGTGCAAAAAATGTTTGGGAAAATAAGAATTTTAAATTAGACACAAAATTAGGAAATAATATGACAACTGTGATTTAAATCTGAAAATTGTTCCCCACAGATGATCCCACTGTCAACACACTGGTCATTAGAAGATTTTTATCTACAATATATGGCTTTATCTGTGCTTATTTTTTTCTTCTCCTGTATCACGTTTTCTTCTAGTGCTCTTGGTGTTTGAAAAATAAAACTCCCATTGACAAATTATACTTTAAAAGCACGGATTTGTGGTGGTTGAGAAGGTATTGAGTGTGTGTGTACTTTTATCATTCACAAGTCTCACTGGCTGGGGGCTCTCTGCTGCTTCTAGGTTCTACCTGTATCTCTCTCCATGGTGCTGAGAGGCTTAGAGCAGCTAGGCACTGAGTTTAAAGAGAACTGTGAGCCTCCAGTACAGTATCAGATTAAGTCTTCTTTTAACCTGCCTCCTAGAGGACTTTATACCCTGACATATAGATGAGAAGATAAAAATGTGATGGAAAGGCATGTTATAAAATAACCAAGAATACTTTCTTATGTTTGAAGAACCTCATAGAAAATGCAATGAAACCTCAAGTGAGTCTGAACCTATATAATACCTCTCCTCCAAAGAATTTGCCATCCGTGGGCCACTCCTCAAATTCCATATAAGAAATGAAAATGAGCTCTTCATGAAGCCTCATAAACCCACCACCACACTTAGTCAAGAAAATATGTGAGCATCTGTACTTAACGAGACATCTAAGTATCCTATTTGGGCAGAAATTTCAAATTCTGCCCATCCTACAGGATCCTTTTCTACAAAAGAAAATCTCTGAAAATCACTATGAACAGAACTATTTCCTTACTTTGGATTTCTTATTCACCTGCAAAGGATGCAGAATGCCTGTCTCTTTATATCCTCTCTTTCTCTTTCATATATATATATATATATATATATATATATATATGTATATATGAGAATTTTATAATTTATTCCCTGTTCCATTTAGATGTGTTTCATTTCACTAAAGTTCTCTTAAAATTTCACTGAAAGAAACACCTCCTTGTAACGTGAATTCCTTCATTTGTGAGGTTAAGCATAGTTCTATATGTTTATTGACAGTTTGTACTTTTTTTGGAGGGGGGAACCTACTTAAAATTTTCTTATTTCCCCTTTAAAACATAATATCCTGGTGATCATCATAGCAGAAACAAGGCAAAAATGAAAATTAAATTGGTGCCGCTGTTTCTTTCACCAATATTCATTCATGATAATAATTCAATTTCTTCACAATCTATAAAAAGAAAGCTTGTAAGAAAGAAAAATATTCTCTGAAAGATCAGCTTTCTTTTTTCCTTTTTAGAAATTTGCAAATATTGGTATTTTTCCTAAAACAAAACATTGTCTGCTCAAATTCTGGGTAGGTTTTCATCTATTTGTACATAAAAACATAATTGGTTATACCAAATGAAGTTGCAGTGAAATGTTACACTAAATAATCAAAACAAACCAGACTTATAAAAATAAATATGGCAAAACATAATAGGAATATGGTGTCTCACTAATTTTAATTATAATACTCCAAAAATTTGTCAAATTTATTTTATCAGTGGGCTACAGTGGTGGAATTACATTGCATGGTATTTCGATAGCTCACCTTCTTTCCAGAGTTCCCATCTCTTTGGCTTACTCATTGTCTTTAAAGAAACATCCTTATTTTTGCTTTGCATATAGCAGAATAATTACCTGGTCCCCATTTACTCTTTTTTTTTTGATATTTTTTTGCTAGAGACTCACTCCGCTGTGCATGAGGTTCCAATGGAAAGATTATCATCCTTCCTCCTTGTCAGTCATTCTCAACTACTTTCCTACATGTCCTTGAATTTACCTCAAAAGTAGCCACTGAGGGTGGATAACAGGGTGGGGAGGTCAAATAGAGACAGACAGAGTCCTCTCCTAACTTAAATGATAAGTGGTTTTCTGATCTTTTTCATGATGATATAACATGTCAGTGTCAATGTAGAGATCCAGCCAAACATGACCTCATTGACTTAAGGGCCAAGAAAAAGTGTGAGCAGAATTCAAGCTTGAGAGGAGTGCCAATCTGCTATTCCTTTAAACAAGCTTCCTCTCATCTGGAACAAAGCAGAATGGCAGATTTGAGTACATTTTCTTTTTCCTACTTTGTGGGTCAGGGCTATCTAATCCTATTTCTATCCATCAAAAATTTAAAATTGACAGCAGATGTGTCCTCATAACCTTTTAAAAACAGAATTCATATATAATGTTATCTTATTTGCATAATTTTAATCATCCTTTCTTCTTCCTCCTTTCCGTTCTTGCTCTGGTTTTATAATTTGTAATTTATAAGAAATATATCTCTTATATTCTAGGGAGATAAATCAATTTTCTACACAATTAAATGAATTTTTTCTTAGCTATATAAAAAATTTGTATGCATTTTTTTTCCCTGGGTCAGGAGTTCACTTACATATGTCAGGATTTAATTGTATTTTACATGACTAACATCACTGTAAGGTAGAGAAGCTGCTAAGTGACATGGAAGAACTTTCAGAAGAGCTCTCAGCCTTAGAGATGCTTGAAAGTAGGAATCCTCTCTCTTTCTGTCTCTCCTCTAGGGCCTATAGCCTAAATCTCCTTGGTTGTGTCTCAAACACTGAGATCCTGGAGATACAGTGAAGGGCAACTTCAGGCCTGATAGTTCCATAATCAACAGATCCTTCCACCAGTATTCATAGGGAGCTAGTTGCTTTTCCTCAGGAGGCCACTGTGGTGGGAAAAAACAATCCAGGGCAGTGAGAGATTCACAAGGACTGGGCAATTTGGGAGCACATTGCCATGATCACCTGGTCATAAGGAAAAACGTGAATTTTCTCAACTTGTTCAACATGTCTTGGTGTACAAGTCTTGCAAACTGGAAATAGAGACTAGGCTACATTGAAGATTGGTAATAAAGGTCACCTAAAGAGTGACATACTTTTGCTGGGACATTGCTTAACAAAACACAGGCTTATGTGGAAGGGGCTCTGGATTCCACCAGTAACTTCTACTTTCCTTAAAGATGCATGTGTCTTTTCTTGTTTCTCTTTTTTTTTTCTTAGATGTGTGGTCTTTGAGTTCTGCCATGTTCACCTGGGGGTTGTGATGTGGCATGTAGAAGAAATCCAGGGAAATTCTTAGAAGCAATACTAAGCATGTTACTTTTTTCAGTAACGTTTATAGAACTATTTGCAGAAGTATTTGAGATGTACAGCACAGCCCAAAGTCTGGGTCTCCTTGGAAATGTCTTACCCTTCTCTTTCCTTTTTATGTTCTCAGACTTTCCTTCTCACGGCCTCTGTCTCAATCCTATAAATAGTTTGTATCCTCCCCACTTTTGATGGGTCACCAGAGAACATGATTGCTAATCAGCCTGTATCTTGTCCTTTTGGGGAGGTCAAGCCTGGGTTTCTATTTGTTTTGAAGGGATCATTTCAAAATTTGTTTTCTGTCACTTATGGTGTCTTTGCCCTTCCATTTCCCTAATAAACTTTTCAAAAAAGAAACACAAGGAAAACAATAGGTCAAATAACTGGTTCTATAGGGCTGGGTCTCACGACCATCTCTGTATCTATCATTGTGGTTTATAGATTCTGTGATGGGACAAACTGGTCAGGAGCACATGTCTCGGCTCAGTTTCTCTCTAGTCTAGGGTGGGAGAAAAAGAAATGCAGTTGTTCAGAATGCAGCCTACAGTGTTATGCAGATTAGGCACTGGGTAGCAATCAGAAACACTTGCACAGGGGATTTGTGCCTAAAAGCAAATACCACATGCTGCCTTACTTTACCTGAAATATGGAAAATGCTGAATATTGGAAATAAATCTATCAAAATGGTGTAGTGGAGGGAGTGGACAACTTGGGCTTTTGTTTGTAAGACCACTGTCACCTTGGGCAAATCATTTATATCATCTGATTCTCTGGGCTTATCTGTGACATGAGCATAAATAACTACATTATAGTTTTAAGACTGGAAAACAGGAAACATGTCTGTACTCTGCCTCTAGTATCTGGCACACAGTGTGAACTTGGATGGTGGCAGCCACTGATATTTATTTTTCCTGTAGAATTTTGTAGTGAAAGCATTTGTTTGTGTGTGTGTGTGTGTGTGTGTGTGTGTGTATTCTTACAGCAATGCACATTCCATCTGAATACTCTGCCTAGACTGTGAAACTTCTTTCTTCCCCCTTGAAGCACAAAAGAAAATGTTCCATGATATGCAAAGTACACATTTCCCTTGCTTCTTTTGCTTTTATCCTGTCCCCTCTAAGTTCCTACTTTTAGCTTCTTTTTTCTTTCTATTCTTTTATCTCTGTTTTAAGTTCTCCCTTGTTCCACTGTTTTCTACCTGACTGCCTGTGCAGACTCTCTGCCCACCCAGGGATTTTGGTGCTCCATCAAACTTGTGGGTACATTTCATCAGATAATACGAGGCTCATTAAGTTTCCGATGCCAGAATACAATTCCAAATAACAAAGTATCATACCGATAACCTATTTCCTCTGAGATATGAGAAGAAAATGATGCCTAATTATATGGAAAATAGTTATCTACTAGATTTGCCTGCTTATTCCTACAAACCACACCGATACATTGCTTTAGAATTCAGAGCAAACAATTTTTAAAAAGGAAATGTAAACATGTATTCTGTGCAATGAAGTCTCTGTGAAAAAGGGGAGGGTCAAGATCCAAATTCTCCAGTCATGTGTGTGGGTGTGCATGATGACAGCCAAATCTCATTGTGATTCTCATATTTGGATGGTATTAGCATATTTCTAAAGCATCTTCCTTTTCAATAAGCAGTATGTGTTCTGTAAATGTCATCTCATATTAAAATGTAATTAGGAAATTAATCCTCTTCTCTTCATAATGATAGTACGTTTGAAATTCAATATGCACATTTTTCTACTTGCACTGTATAATTTGTTCTCTTTTCTGATCATATACATTGGGAGTCCAGGTCAATATACAAATGTAAACCAAGTATAAATAGCATTCACTTGAGAAATCATAGTTAGATATCTGTGGGACTAAATATACCTTTCCTCTATCACTGAATTTATCATAATTTCACCTCATCTACACATACGTGTCATGCTCAGTTTTGAATGCACTAAACTCATCCTTTAACATTTTTTAACATCTTTTCTCTGTGCATTGAAAATTGCTTTATTATTTTCAGTATGGAACCCTTCCTTACTAAAGGGAATTTATGTAATTCTCTTAGCAGAGTAACTTGTTAAGTACTTTTTTGATGATGGAAGATGTTGGTACAAAAATACCCTACATTATGTAATTGAGAGTGTTTGACAGTGATTTATGCATTTGTAACACCTTGAGACTGCCATTAACAAGTGTCATCCATGTCAAAACATAGAAGGTAATTACTTTGTGAAAAGAGATGTTACCCAAGTAATTCCTTAGAAGTGTATGTTACTTCCAGTAGAAATGAAATCGTATCCATTGCCAATGAGAGCATTTCTTAAACTCATCAATGTATAATCTTAATCTTAATGAGGTCCCAATCACATTTGGCTGTCACAAGCTTTTAAACATCTCCTAGATCTGTTACTTCGTTCCATTAATTAGTATGTATATTTTCAGGAGCCTAAAATAGACACAATATTAAGCAGAAGATTTTGAGATGTGTTCTTGACATCCTGTTTGGTTTTTCCACTGTAGGCCAGAACAGCTTAAGCCTTCCTTGAACAGCTTCTCTATTCTGATAAGATAAGGAACATATGTTACAGACATTCTGCAACTTCACATGAGAGCCCTATTAATGCTTCCTTTTTTTTAAGGTTTTACTAGAAATGAAGAAAGAAAATTTGCTCTAAAGATCCAACGTACATATTTTTAGTATATTGGGGAGGTTGCTGGTGAGGGTAGAAAGACTGGTACCAGCATTGGTGAATTTTATCAATTCTCTGATTTCTCATAATTAAGAACTAGTTAGGATTAAAAAGTCAGCAACATGTTAATTCTACCAGAAGACTTATTAACCATTTGGTAGGCAGGGATAGTCAAAGAGTATGTTTTGATTTGATTTTGTAGGAGAGATATTGTGGGATATAAAACCAGCTCACCTTGAACAGCTCAGAATTTGAAAGTCTGACTCAGAATCTTTATGCTCCAGTGACATATTTCACTTTTAAATTTTGCTAAGCATAAAGCATATGTGACAAATATGTGGTGGAAACATGTCACTGTAGGTCATGTCTCAAAAGTGTTTTCGAACAGTTAGTCAATGGAACTTGTCTTTGTACATTTTCTGCAGCATTCTGTGACTATAATAATTTACAGGGTTCCATCTGAGTCATATAACATGTTGCTACTTTTAAAATCAGCTTATCATTTTAAGACAAATATCTGCATTTCGGTGGCATGCTTTTAAATGGTGTCAAATGTTAACTTTGTCCTGGTTATTTCAAGAGTTGTAAATAGCACTCTAAGTAAATTGTGGTACTCCATTGGCATCTTCCATATGGGTTTTACATAACTATACAGTTAATGAAGAAAAACATAATTGTGTAATAATTTTGAATAGATATTATTTGATATAATGATAATTCTTCCTACAGAAAGGCTTTTGTCTGAAACTCTATGTAACATAGGGTTCCATAATTTAAAAAAAACAGTAATAGTTTCAGACTCATGAATATTTACTCCTTTGTGTTGGAAGATTTTAATATATTATAATTTAATATGTTATAGGATTTTTGTATAATATAATCATATCTTCAGCAGTCAATACTGGAGATGATATGTATTAATAGTACCAACCTCACTCTGCAACATAAAAATAGCTCAGCAGAGGGCAAGTCTGTATTTATTTGAAAATAAAAACATTTTTATTGCCTTGATTTATAGATTTAGATGCTGACATTAAAAAAAAGGTTTTGTTAATGTATTCAAGTTCATTAGAGTAACTGAACTCAGAAATAAATTTAATAAAATAACATAGATGAAAGCACTTCTTAATTGTAAAGTGCTGAAGCAACATCACAAACTACAAACATCTCCCATCTCCATCCTAGCTGAGAAATAACTCTATGGAAAAGAACTTGATACACAGAACGTTCTGTGCCTATGATTAGTAAAATATTTCCCACTGTGTCAAAAACTTAAATAGGAGAGGAAGTATCTGGATTGGCTCTTTGCCTGCTCATGATCTCTAGTTGTTTTGGCAATCTTCGGAGAACTGTATTTGAAATTCCATCATGAAAAATGCAGTATGAGGCATTTCTAAGAGAAAAAATTCAAAACACTCAATTAAATTTAGAAGATATTAAAATCAATTTTTTTCAAAATCTTTTCAAAAATTTAATTGTACATGTTCTTTGCATTTCAAATGATTAAAGTGATATTGTAATAATGTCAGCCTTGAATGGAATTGCCATTTATATAAACTTATTTTAAAGGTTACAAATACTTCTAGTTCACAGATCTTATCTGGCCTGAAAAGAAGGTGGTCTATGATGTAGTATTAATCCCCTTGGGAATAATCAGTGTTTTAATACATATTAAAAATGTAGAAGTGTCTCCTTGGGAGGAATAAATTAGCATATGTGTTTTCATTGAAGATTGCAACTTGTGTCCTTGTGCTTGGCATAGTAAACAGAATGCTGCATTACTGGGAGAAATTAAACTGAGAATAAAGATAAAAAGCTTTAATATAAGCAGTATACAATTTAAACATAGGTTATTTAAGTTGGTTTACTGGCACTTGGAGACCATTTTCTAATAAAAGTTATGTTTTGAATATTAAGTAAAAGAGAGCTAGTTCACACACACATAAACATACACACACACACACACATACACACACACATCCTACACAAATTTTTCCCTTAATGTACATGAAAAATTGAGCCAATTAAATGGGGAAAAAGATAGAAAAGAAGATGACTATGCATCTCAAGTCTTGGTGTTGAGGCATACTGATTTCTTTGGAAGAGGCAGTTTTGTTGGGAATGAGTTGGTAATTGTTAGATTCTTGCAGGGTTTAAAATGTATTATGTGGTTTTTCTTTTTTATCTCATTATTGATATTATTTTTATATATAATATATATGTATGATATAGTTATATATATATTATAGGTATGTTATATACATATATAACATATATATATACATATATAACATATATATATAACATATCATACATATATAACATGCCTATAATATATATGTATAACTATATATTATTATGTATAACTATATATTATATTACATATATAATATATTATGTATATTATGTTTTATCAGCCATGTCAATTTTTTCCTCAAGTGGAAGTTGGAGAGGTTGGAGGATTGATAATGAGATCAATGGTTAAGAGGCTATTAGGCACAGAGAGAGAGAGAGGAAAAACAAAGGGAATTTAAAGGGACTGTATTCCAGGATAAAATGAAGATTTACCGTACTGAAATTAACTGGAGCTTGAACGATATATATCAAGCAAAGAGAAGCTAACATATAAGCAAACTGAGGGAAGCCATGCCTCCATGGAGATTGCTGAGAAACAGCACCTGGTCATCCATTCTCAAAACCACCACCAGGTGGGGCCAAAACCCCAGAAGAAGTGGTAGTTGTTGGGACATTCAGAAGAGCATCTAGGGTGAAGGAGCCTGAGGAAAGAGATAGAAGTCAGCAATCAGCATAGAATATTTATTGTCCTATAACAGTCTAAGCTTTCTTGCTCATGGGAGGATTTTCTTGCTCATGAGGTTGATGAGCTAGTCTATGAGTCTTTAAATGTCTAACTTGTTATCTTCGTTCATATTTTAAAACATTAAGATCATGAAAATGGAAATTACTATTAGTCTATTACAAAGAAATAAAAATTGTAAAAGGTACATAACACTTTAAATTGTCATTATATTTTAAAAGGCTTAAAGCTGGTGAAAATGTGATTGCATTTTGCCTTTTTTATCTGGAATGGCTGGGAGAAAAATGGCCAATCGCCATGATTTCTCTTGCAAAAAAACTTTCATGTATGTCTAGTTGGAATTAAAAACAAATTGTTAAAATAAGCTGTTCAAAGAATAGCTAATGTATTTTTAAACCACATTTTAAAAACATTTTGGATCATACCAAAATAGCTGATTATATGAAAAGGATTTTGCACTTTACCAATAAAAAATAAGTATAATTATGTGCTTTATTTTGTGGTGCTGAGGAATTTTATATTTAAAAGTATATAGAAATTTACTGTCATCACTTTTTTATATTATTGTTCAGTGTTACCATTTTTGACATTAAGCACCATGATTAATCTAAAAATAGTTTTCTTTGGAAGAGATCTGCTCAAATATGTTAACATTAGCATACAAATGATAAGTAGTTAAATTTATTATTAGTAAATGGGAATCCTACTATTGTACATACTTCTCTTGCAATCTTATCTATTTTAAATGCATTCTTTAACATAATTATATCAAGACAAATTTAATCTTAATGTGTCAGAAAGTATTATCATCTCACAAGCAGTACTCCAAGGTTAATAATGTCTGGGAATATAAAGTGTTTTTGACTGTAAGATTAGTCTTCTTATTTGAAAAAGGCTTTAAATTTCATTTCAAAGGAGATTTCACGCCCCATGAAATTTAAACTATGACATTTAGAAAACATTCACTTTATTATAATGCACTGAAAAATTATAGTGCAAATGCTTCTTGTTCCTATCAATCAAAACTGTTGTTGGAAATGTAAAGGGATTATTTTCTTAGGTAAAAATTATGTGATATGCTGGGGAAAAAATGAATACCTCCAACTGTTCATCCTGAAGTCAGGTAATTACTGCTTCAATTATGTTATAGAATGCTTTGAAATTGGGTCTTACAGTTGGTTTCAGTAGAATTTATGTTTAGATAACCTTTGTTCATTGAGTTTTTGTTTATCCAGCTTCTATGAAGTGATCTACATGCTTTAACAGTAAGTTGGGGGGACCTTTTTAAAACGCTCTTGATATTACTTCTGTAACATAAACTAATACTGAGACAGTAAGGCACAAAACTATGGCATCTTTAAATACTAATATGAAGATTTCATTTACCCTATAGCATTTTTAGATATTCTGACTAGAGCTTCACTTTGCTTTGACTTTCTTCTTTTCAAAACAAAAAAATATTTTAACAACATCAAAACATCTAAGGAACTCAAAATAGCTTCCAACAAAATTCAAGCATGATGATAATACTTTTTCATTCTTTAGTTTTAAATAATAATTGCCATGACATGAAATTACACTTTAATGTCTATTTTTTAAAATTCTAAATCTGATTTAATCTCACAAAATTTCTAAGAAGCTCCTTATGATGGAAGCTATACTCAATAAAAATTAGTTGAGCGAATGCACGGACATGTTACTATATGGCAGACATGATGTGAGTTATGGCTGTTTTGGTGTCAATACAAATTAAGTCATATTCTGACAAAAAGATGGGGTCATATATTTCATATCTATAAAAATGTTGTTATCTTCAAAAGGAGCAGCTCATTTAAAAAACACATGCCAACCAAGCAAATTATGAAGCATATATCTTTTTTTCCATCCAAGTTGGTAACCAAATGAGAAATAGCTTACAGGAGAATGAAGATGTCCTCATTATTTCTGAAGGCAATTGGTCCATGGTTGAAAGTGTTGCTAATCTTTGACAGTCTACCCTGATTTATCCATATATTAAATTTCTATCCACTGAGGTGTTGCACAACAGTAAAAGTAAAAAATCAATACCAATATTTGGGCAAATTGGAATGATTATTGACTGCAAAATTAATAAGAAGAATGATTTATTAAAATAATAACTTAAACATGCAGCAGCAATGAATGACTACAGGTTGAGATGGAAATAAATGGAGATAAAATAAAAGACTTGCTTTTTCCAGGGAAAGACATATTTTAAAAAATTGATTAGTATTAGAAAAATTAAAGATGCATGTGATAATTTATAAGCAAACTGACAAAAGGAATAAACAATATATATAACTTCCAAACTATTGGAGGGAAAACACGGAAGGATGAAATATATATTTCATTAATTAAAAGAAGGAATGAAAGGATCAAAAGGGATCAAAAGGTTTGTTAAGTAAAACCATCTGAATGAGAGACATTATGTATAAGACATCTAAACCATAAAGCTACAGATAAGGCTACATAAAAGATAAAGGTAAAATGTTGAAAAAGGCAGCCAGGTTTGTAGTATCCAAAAGAAAATTGCACATTTCTTTCAATATCAGACAAAATAGAGTTTAAGGTCCACAGTGTTACTGGAGATAAAAATGGTTGATTTAATAGTTTTAATTTCCATAAACATAAAATAATTTAAATTTGTATGTATAGCAAAACATAATTTCAAAAAATTATAATATATATACATATATATGTATGTATAATATATATTATGTATATTATATAGATAACAGGCAGAATTGAGGGATCACTTACAAATCCACAAATATAGTAGTAGAATTTAATGAGTATCTCTTAGTAATGGATAGAAAGCAGACCAAATTGGTAAAACAGAAGATCTCTAGCATGTGATTAACAAATACAACCTAATGAACACATACAGTACTTCACTTCATGTAATTACAGAATGCTCCTTCTTTTCAGAGCATCTTTTCACTTTCAAAAGTTTATGTAACGAATTTTGATCATACTGCAAGTTTCAAACTCAATGTGCAATGAAATATGAGAATTTTTATATTGTTAGAAATTAAAACCTCAACCCCCCCACCCAAGAGAATAAGTTCTTTTTGGCACAGTAAATATTCCAAAGAAAATGATAATACAAAAATCATGATGTCTTAAACTATTAGGAAATGGTTCCAACATTCCTTAGAAATGAAGTTGAAAATCAAGGGGCTAAACATCAGTTACGTCCTGGAGTTGTAGCTCATTGGTAGAGCATTTGTTTAGCACATGTGAGGCACTGGGTTTGATCCTCAGCACTATATAAGAATAAGTAAACAAAATAAAGTTATATAAAAAGGGAAATAAAAATAAAGACAAAAAAGGAATAGTTATGTGATAAAAGAATTACATTTTAATAAAACAATAAATTTTTTGAACAAAGACAAAGGGTTGTTCTCTGAAAAGGTCACAAAATGAACAAAGTTTGATCAATGATACTTTTGAAAATGAATAAAATAGAAGGTCACAAATAACTGATAGAAGGAGTGAGAAAAAATGGCTTATTCCAGATGTTGGAAAAAGATAATTGGAAGATTTTATGAAAACTTGAGAACAGTTCCTTTGAAAATTCACATAAAATGGACAAAGTCTTGGGAAAAAAATGTAGCTTAATAAATCTAAGGAAGAGCAAGCCTGACTTAGTAGTCAAAATTCTTCCAGCAGAGAAAACTCCAGGCTCTGTGGACTTTAATGAGCTATTATTATAACAGAAGAAAAGATAATAATGGCAAAGCATAATAAATATAATAAACTTCAAGTTAAGATACTTAGAAAGACTTTCTCATGCTTACAGATGGTATAATCATATTTCTGTGAAGTTTCAGGGCCTTGGGCAATAAAGAAGCAGATGCTTGCTGTTGAATTCATGTCCATCTCACCCGGCATGAACATCTCCATCCTCTGTATCTTAATCTTCAATCGCTCTTTTTTTTTTTTTCTTTCTATCACAGTCTTAAAGAACTGAATGTCAGGCCAAATGCATTTTGGCATATTTGCCTTTCTTTGAACCTTTCAAGATACAGAAGATGAAAAAATAAAAACCCACATGAACATGTCATACTTAGTACTCAAGTCTGGCAATACATGGACATTTGGACTACAAAAGGAATAAAATATGCAGAGTAGAAGGAAAGTTGTATCTTTTTAATCTTTGGATTTTAAAACCACATGAATGATCATAGTGAATCAATTTTACTTTTAGTAGGTCTACCTCCAACAAGTTCGATTGTATCAGGGACAAAAAGTATCAGTATCAGTTGTTTGGACATTAAAAATATGTATATTGGGGGCTAGGGTTGTGGCTCAGTGGTAGAGCATGTGTCTTGCACTTGTGAGGCACTGGTTTTGATCCCCAGTACCACATAATAATAAATAAAGGTATTGTGTCCATCTATAGCTAAAAAAATAAAAAATAAAACAGATATATTGGACATCGTATATATCGGACATTTCTAGAATCTTACTTATAAAAATACATAAATTTCTATTTGTATCCAAGAGCTTTCAATTCCCTTTTCTTTACTTTGAAGATGAACATAGTGACATAATGTTATTACCTGATTGTGTTTCATAATGAGATGTTGCAACAATAAAAAAGATGATAAAATGATATTTATCATGCAACTGGTTAACATTTCCTGAGATGTATTTAATACTATCCTCAGGGCTTTAGTAGCAGTTAACATTTATCAGAATGCTTTAGATATTTGACATGGATTATAGAAATCTAGTAACTATCCTATGGTTATAAAGCTATTAAGTGGCAAGACAGGGTTCAAACAACCCAAGATGTCTAGGTCTAAGTCAGTGACTCTCAACTCTAGATCGTGGCTTGTTAAAACACAGTTGGCTTGGATCACTCTTTGGAGTGGAGTCTAAGAATTTCCATTTCTAACAAGTTCCCAGGTGAAGCTGATACAGCTGGTCCAGTGATATCATGTAGAGTACCATTGCTATAGGACCTATTCTTTGAAGCACTATGCTGTATTGGCTTTCTCTAGCATCTTGTATGACCCTGTGGACAACTCTCAGACATGTTCTACCATGATCTGTCTTTCTAGATAGGAAAATCTAGAAAAAAAGGATGAGCTTACCCAAATCAAGGAGCTAGTAAATAGTAGAATCAGAATTTGAACCCATGTCTATAGCCTCTAATTTCTTTTGGAAAAGGTGGGAGGGGTAGAGAAGTAGATATATATAGAGTGAGCATACTCACACTTATTTTTAAAAAGAATTCAATATAGATTTGAAGTTCTCATTAAAATCCAACCTTTATCTGTAGAACTCAAGGCAGTGAATTTTTGAAATACAGCCTAAAAATCATTATAAAGTCCAAACTTTCAACCACCACTTTTTTCATATGTTAAAAATGGCCAAGAATAATCTATGTATTCCTAGAACCATTTAAAGAAAAATCTATCAGAAAGATTTACCTCATTTTTTAAGTTCTGGGTTTCTATTACTTCTTATAATATTTAGAATTTTCTGAGGTATCGCTTATTTTTAATAATCCTTTGTTAAAATGAGTGTTTTTGTTTTAAAATTAGTAAATGATGAACAGTGGTAGAGGAAATTTTGCTGTCTTGAATTATAAACTTTTCTAGTTTAGCAATTCAGATGAGTTTACTAAGCTAAAAGAATTCTCAAATTCAAAATTTGAAGTGGGGAAAAGAACATCATTACATTGTAGACTTTGAAGATCCTATGAATCTAAATTTTTGCATATATCTTTCTCACTATTTTTCGGGATATCCCAAAGGGTCTCATTCAAAGGGATCAAAGACTTTCATATTGACCACTGCTGTTGCCTAATCTTCAATTTTTTAAAGTACAGCATTACTTTTAGATCAAAGCCTTCTTTTGGGTGGTCTTCCTGTTTAAGAGGCTGAGCAGTGTGATGAGAGAGTTTTTGAATCTAAGGGATGTCCCATTTTGACAAATGCAGCTACAACAGAAACTTTAGTAGGAGATGGAAAGGTGTGTCTTAAGAGTTCAAAGATGCTGTTTGTCTTGGTATTTCAAGATGCCAGGAAATAACTTTGGCACTAATAATACATAGTGTGCTTAAATGTATTAATTCATGTGCTCAAGGGCTTCCTTTATAAATATAGCTAACAAGTAGACTATTTTACTTTTACCGTTTGGGCATAGAATGCTTTATGCATTAGGCCCTGGGTTAGCTTGGGGCAAGAGTAATGTGCTCGGCTAGCTAGATCCATTTTCTTTTCTTTTTGAAGCATCTTTAAAAATGAGCCCACTGAAGGAAGAAGCAAACATGACACTGTCCTGTTAATCATATTTGAGTGCTACTTAAAATATATGTTAGAAAATAATTTAAAGAAACGTTGACAAATATTTGACTGAGGATATAGCTCAGTTGGTAGAGTGCTTGCCTCACATGCACAAGGCCTTGGGTTCAATCCCCAGCACCCTCCCCCACAAAAAAAGACAAATATTTATTATTATTATATTTTTCTTTTAAAAAATTTTTTATTTATATATGACAGTGGGATGCATTACACTTCATATTACACATTAGAGCACATTTTTTCATATCTCTGGTTGTATATGAAGTATATTCACACCAATTCCTGTCTTCATACATGTACTTTGGATACTAATGTATATCACATTCCACCATCATTTCTAACCCCATGACCCTCCCTTCCCCTCCCACTCCTCTGCCCTATTTAGAGTTTGTCTATTCCTCTCACGACTCCCCCTCCTTACCCCACTATGAATCAGCCTCCTTATATCAGAGAAAACATTCGGCATTTGGTTTTTTTGGGATTGGCTAACTTCACTTAGCATTATCTTCTCTAACTCCATCCATTTACCAGCAAATGCCATGATTTTATTCTCTGTCATTGCTGAGTAATATTCCATTGTGTATATATGTCACATTTTTTTTTTTTATCCATTTATCTATTGAAGGGCTTCTAGGTTGGTTCCACAGTTTAGCTATTGTGAATCGTGCTGCTGTAAACATTGATGTGGCTGTGCCCTTTTATTATGCTATTTTTAAGTCTTTTAGGTATAGATTGAGGAGAGGGATAGCTGGGTCAAATGGTGGTTCCATTCCCAATTTTCCAAGAAATCTCCATACTGCTTTCCATATTGGCTGTACCAATTTGTAGTCCCACCAGCCGTGTATGAGTGTACCTTTTTCTCCATGTCCTCACCAACATTTATTGTTGTTTGTCTTCATAATAGCTGCCATTCTGACTGGAAGGAGATGAAATCTTAGAGTAGTTTTGATTTGCATTTCTCTAATTACTATCGATGATGAACATTTTTTCATATATTTGCTGTTTGATTGTACATCATCTTCTGAGAAGTGTCTGTTCAGGTCCTTAGCCCATTTATTGATTGAGTTATTGGTTTTTTTTTTTTGGTGCTTAGCTTTTTGAATTCTTTATACCCTAGAGATTTTTCTTATATAAATTTTCTTATATGGAATTTTCTTACATGGAATTTTAGAAGACTGATTTTCTTAACTGTTTCAATAATTTACAGACTCACAATGTTTTTAAAATTGAAAATATTATGTATTATATTTTAAATAAATATTTTAAATTCTGGATAAATCTATTTTATATTTTGGGAATGCTAAGAATATTGAGACTTCTTGTATTTCTAGAGCTTTGTTAAAATCCATAGGTCTTAAACTTTCCCTGTAACAAGTAACAAGAATAAGTAAGAAAAAGCTCAATAGAACTAAAGGATGAATTTATGAACAAAAATTAACTGGAAGAATATCCATAGTTTGACCAAATAAAACTGAAAGGGAATGTGACAGTACAAATTATATGAAAAAGAAGGGCATCATCATGATATTTCTGGCCCAATCATTTATACGGTCCAGAGACTAATTCTCACAGCAGAAAGAAATACCTTGTTCCATCCTGAATTTTCTCAGCAAAGATCAGAGCAGGAATACACATGGGTTGTTCTTGAGAATTCTCTTTCTAACTTACCCTGCTTTTCTTTTGTTTTCTGATAAAATCTTTCCTGAATCTTTATAAAACACTCCTGATGTCCCTACCAACATAAGTGCTTTGGGTAGTGAGAGCCACGAGTGGACACAAAGTCCTGCAGTGACCTCCCTTCTAGTAACCAAATAGAATGTGCTTGGGATTTCTTACCTCAATTTTTTAGCTCGTGCAATTCTTTTAAAGCATATCTTCAATAAAAAAATCTAATTCTCATTTCCTAAAATGTAAACAGTCATTTCCTTACTTTTGGCTTATTGGTGAAATTTCTTTCTTTTTAAAACACTTGGAGTTCATTTGTATTGTCACATTCCCTTTCAGTTTTATTTGGTCAAACAATGGACATTCCTCCTTTGAATTTTTCTTCATAAATCCACCCTTTAGTTCTATTGGGCTTTTTCTTACTCATCCTTTAATCCTCAAATATAATGTTAATTACAAAAACATCATCTCAATACATTTCTGAAGCAGTCTGATAATATTAATTATATTTTTGTGCCTTTCCTGAAAAATGCAGCTGTCATGTGACTCTTCTACTTGACTTCATGTATTCACTTGAGACTAGTAAATTCAGAGGACATGGGATTACCAAACCCACTTGAACCTCTGTGAACTGTGTGGCTATTTGGTTAAGTCTGTTCTCTCATTAAACTGCAAACATTTTGATGGCAGGGACTCAGCCTATTTTCCTCTTTGCATATATTGAACAACTAAATTCTGAGCTGCAAATGGTAGTTCATGGCATAATGACTTAGGGTAAAAACATTCAGTATTTCTAACATTGGATTTCTGGAATTATTTCAGCAGCCATGTAATAGACATATTCAGGATGAAATACCCGAGGCTTTCTCATCCGTGATTTGACAATACTGTTTTAACTGGAGAAACAAAGTTGGTCTTTATACTAAAAAAGGTTTTGATGTTGACTACAAAACGTTGTAGTCATTTGTGAAATTTTATCCTCTTGTATTTGTTGGCTAGGGTTGCCATAACAAATTGCCACAAACATAGAAACTTTATCAAAAGAAATATATATTTTTTAGTTTTGGAGGCCACAAGTCCAAGTGCCCTCACATTTGCTCTCTGGTGAGGGCCCTCTTCCTGACTTGCAGATGGTCACCTTCCTGCATCCTTGCATGGCCTTTCCTTTATGCATGTATGCAAAGAGAGCAGCGAATCGTGTCTGGTCTTCTGTTAAGAGGAGAGGAGACACCCTTTTCTATTAGAACGCTACCCTCCTGGCTTCATTTGGCCTTCATTGCTTCCCATATCCCTTGTATCCAAAGATAGTTACACTGACATTTAGGACTTCAACACATGAACGGGGGAGGCCCAGATCATTCCATACCACAGGTGTGTTTTCCACTTGATGTGATTAATGCAGGTTTCTTCAGAGTGTTCTCTTCATTGAATGAGAGGGAGGTCCAGTTGTAAAATAGAATGAGGAATGGCAAAGGCATCACTTTGACTTTCAAAATCACCGTGTTTATAAAGGGCAGATGAAAGAGTAGTCTTGACCATCAGCCAGACCTTCATTTATAAAGATCAGGCTCTTGAGAGAAAAAGGCTCTCTGAACTCCAAGGCAAGTTCTATAAATAAATGTCAAGGAGCAGAATCTAGAGGACTCAGAATCCTGGGATAGATGAAGGAATGGGTGTGAAAGCAGTTTTCAGACTGAAATGAGGCAATGGTCTAAGCAATTGGCTCAGAAGGAAAAGTGGAGGAGGGGGAATAAGAATTAAAAACAGGCAAGTATTTCTGAAAGGGACCTGACCCTGGACTCTCCTGCAATTGGATCTCAAGTGAAGTAGGCAATATCAGTTCCTCTAATAACTTGAAAGATTCCTGAGCAGAAAAATCTCACATTCCAATTTCCATGTAGCTTTCTGGGAGGGGTCCTTACACAATTTCTTAAAACACTGCAGAAACTAAAAACGTTTTATCTTTTCAACTCTTCCTTATACATTTCATACTTATACATTTCATACTTGCAATTAAAGCTAGTGATTTACTTTTAGATTTTCTAAAACATAAATGGATAAATGTTTCTGTCTATAAACTACACTGGAGTTATCCTGGTGCATTTTTTTTTTTTATGGTTCCAGAAATGGTGTGTTCTGGTGCTCCTTTATTTTAAAATGCAGGGCTGCTAATTGTCTGGGGATGAAAGAAGACTGTAAACAGTTTTTATAGAATGATCTTAAAAACCTCATATCTTTTGCTGTGACAACATTGTCACAGTGAATCTCTAACCCTAAACATATTAAGTATCAAATGTCTATAACCTCTGGAACTTCTGAGATGCTGTAGTGATTCAGTCATGGTCATGAATTGTGCTTGACACATCACATTTTGGACTCTGCTTTTATGGAGATTGGGAACATTCTCCAGAAGCCCCTGGGTTAAAGGCTTGGTACTCAGGTTGGAACTATTGAGAGATTCTGAAACCTCCCACTTCTAAGAGGTGGGACCTAGTGGGAGGTTTTAGGCATTTGAAGTATACCCAGGAAGGGGGATGTAGGATGTAGATTTGTGGCTCTTTTTCTTTCGATTCCTGGCCCTAAGGTGAATGGAGCATCCATGCTGCCACCTGTTCCCACCCACATGTGCTGCCTCATCACGGGTCCGAAGCAACAGGGTCAATCAAGGACAGAAAGCTCCAAAATTGTGACCCAAAACCAACATTTTTTGTTTTTAAATCAATTTATCTCAGGTAATATTTTTTTGCATTATTGGAAAGTGGGTTAACACATAGCCATAATCTGACAAAGTGCAGAGTATAGTAATGTTTTTAAAATATTGAAAAGAAGAAGGCAGTATGTAAAAAAGTGGATGTGGAACGATGTGAATCTGCAATATGTATATGGGGTAAAAATGGGAGTTCATAATCTGCTTGAATCAAATGTATGAAATATGATATGTCAAGAGCTTTGTAATGTTTTGAACAACTAATTAAAAAAATTAAAAAAAGGCAGTAGAAATGGGAAAAAAAGAAAAGGAGAAGGAAAATTTCATGGCTTCTGGAATGTTATCTTTTTCTCATAACAGGAATCATCAATGCCTATTATCGTATGCATGATCTTTATGTATATAATCCACACTTTGGATTCATAATTTTAAGATTATTCAAGTATTGACAAAGCAAAGAAGGTTGAATACTGTCGCTTTGAATAGATTTTGCAGAAAATTGGTAAAGAGATCCTGAAGGGCATATGAATTGTGAACCATTTAAAAATGTTGATCATAAACAAGTTATGAACTTATTAAAACGGTGCTCTCCTGGTTATAATAAACCTCTCTTTTAAATACCAGAAATGTATTTTATACTTGGATCCACTTTATCATGTATTTTTCACATTATTTTTAATGCTAATGTCAACTGGTAATTCCTGCTTCACTTTTTAACTTAGAATAATTTAATTTCAGATTTAAAAAGTTATCTGTGGAGATAGAAAATGTTAGTCTTTATTGAAACTTTCAAAATGAGGCAAAATAACCACATCAGATTTGGAGTCACATAGTAGTAATAACCTTTTGGTTTAAAATATTCATAATGAGATGATGATGGTAACTAAAACTGTTATGCAGTATGAGGTGGAATTTTCATATTCAGAATTCCTTTATGTAATAGCCTTATAGTGACATTTCAAGGTATGTCACACATATTGGGTACTTTTTGCATGGACCATTTCCCTGCTGGCTCATGGAAAACATGGTAGAGAACTGTTTATAGAGATCTGCTTTCCTTTATAGGTAGCACTGGGGGTGGATATCTGATGTAATTTTTTTGCTGTATTTTGCCAAATCTACTAAGAGTGCCAACCACATTGATTACACAGCAATTTAGCTTTTTGGCAGCTTCTTCTGAGGTTTGAGTTAAGGTAAAGGTAATAAAAAAAAAGTAATAAAAAATAAGTTAAAGGTAATGATCTCTTTGAAAAATACCTAGACTATGTGTCTGAGGCGCTCCATGGCAGTGCCTCGGCCGTGCAGGAGTGGAGACCCTGGAATGAAATATCAATATAGACAACGTGTTCTTTGCAAATATTAATCGTCAGCAGCATGGCTAACTACAGCTATGGTTCAGTTTCTTTTCCCTTGTATGTTGTTAAGTGGAGGCCCCAAACTCTCATAAGAAAAACCATTACACGTGTCATAGATCTTCATAGTTTACGAGGGTTCTACTGTCAAACTTGAGTGAATACTGAAAACATCCTCTTGGTAAGATGATTGTCATTGTAGAGGGGAAAATAAAACTAAGTCTATACCTGAATTTTCATGTTAGTAGCGAGTGGAGAGAAAATTTTTTGCATGAACCCAGTTTTCAGGAAATAATTTAGCACAGCATCTGAACTCTTAGTGCATACTTTCAAATTGTTGGATTATAATGAGACAAAAGCAACATTTAAACCCTTTTATTCCTGATCACATTAAAAAGAATTATAGTATGTTTATGTCTTCTTGAATCAAATGGAAGAGAAGACAACTTCCTTAAGAAATCTAAATGACACATAATGATAATGTTAATATCATCAAAAATATAAAACTCACTGTGTGTTAGGAACTGGTCTAAGCATTTTACATATATTAAGTCATTTAATATCTCCAACTACACTATGAAGCTGGTAGTATTATTGTTCCCATTTTGCAGATGAGAAACTAGGAAAATGAGGACTCAAGTGACTTTCTCAAAACACAGCTGAAAGGTGAATTATATGATATATATAAGCCATATAGCCTATCATCAGAGTTTCTTGATAACATGGGATACTGATACTATACTGCCACTCAAGTAATAATAAATGTAGCATAAATATCATGTTGCTATATGAATTGTTAGGTCAATCCATCTACACAGAAATCCTACAATATAGATACTATTACTATCCATATTTCTCAGAGGAAATCTCTCAAATTTGGAGAATTTAAGTGGCTTGTTTACATCAGAGCTAATAAATGATGATAATGTGATTCATACTCTGAAAATCTGGTTATAGAATCTGCTGTTAATGATTCTACTATTTACCTGTCTAATTTTTCCAAAGTAGGCAATTAATTTAGCTATTTCTTAGAATCACGATGATTGAATTTGAGTGCTTTGTTGTGGTTGCTCCTTTTAAAATTGTACAGCACTTAAATGCTTGCATACATGAGAAAACCTGGAGCTGCAGGCATTAATTATTTTCTATTGCTAATAATACAACACCACAGACTGGTAATTCATGAAGGAAAGAGTTTATTTTGGCTCACAGTTCAGGAGGTACCAGTTTCAGGGGCCACATTTGGTGATGGCCTTCTTACAAGTAGAGTCCCGGGTAGTTCAGGGCATACATGTTAACTGATAAAGAGTATATATATGTGTCTATATATATATATTTTTTTCCTGGTCTCTCTCTCTGATACAGCCACTTGGATTCAATTATGGGGAAAATACCTAATAATCATTTCTAATCCTAATCACCTCCCAAAGATTCTACCTCTAAACATCCTAGATTAATTTTCTAGTCTGTTAAGGTGTTGCCATGGGAACTCTCATTGTTTGGATCAGGAATACCCCCACCCCCACCCCCACCCCCACCCCCACATCAAAGCTTATGTGTTGAAGGCTTGTTTCTCAAGGAGCAATGTCCAGAGGTGGGGTTTTTGACAAGTTATTGGAAAATGAAGGCCTTGACCTTGTTAGTGGATTAATTCATTATTAGCTGAATGGACTTCTGGGAGTATTAGATGCTTTTGGAAGTGGAAATAGGTGAAGGGAATGGGTCTTTGGGGGCATGCCTTTGGGAACTGTACCTAGTCTCCAGGTTCCTCCTCCCTCTCGATTTCAAGGCTGCCATGGGGTGAACTAAGTTTTGGTCCACCACATGCTCTTCTGCCATGATGCTTCCGCTTTAAAGCCAGCCAATTATAGACTAAAACCATGAACCAAAATAATCCTTTCCTATTCTAAGTTGATTTTCCCAGGTAATTTTGTCAAAGTAATAAAAAGCTTATTAACACAGGGAGTACATTTCAGCAGTTGAAGTCTCGAGGGACAATCTTAAACTATATCCAAGCATAGCACTCTGCAAGTGGAAATGCTTTTTACATGGGATTAGGTGGATGGGTATTGACTCTGATATAGATTTCTTGAGCTGTCCCTTTGAGTTTACCAACTTCAATAGATTATTAAAATAATTTCTCCTTTCTGCTTCGTAAATACAGATGTAGTCCTACTCTGTGCTCATGATGATTAAAATTGCTTATTTTTAAAGATACACTATAGGAGAATAAATATAAGCATCATCTCTGGGGACAAATGACTAGATTTAAGTGTTCCACTATCTAGTTGTACAATCTTGAACAAGTTATCTGACTACAATGCCTCAGTTTACAAATTTGTGAAATGGGAATAAGAAAAGTCCCTATATCTGAGGGGTGCTCTGAGGACGAAATGAACTTTCTATGTAAAATTATTACAGCTTTATCTTGCATGTTGTATGTGCTATATACTGCTGATGACTGATTGTCCAATTCATCAGGCATGACTTTCCTCAGGGCTTTGCAAGTGTTCCACTTTCTGCCAGAATCCCTCTTTCCTCAGCTAACTGGGTAACTCATTCCTTGTTTCCTTTAGGTCTTTACCTAAATGCTCTTTTTAGTGTAGGCTTTCCCTAGCCATACTCTAAAATTCCCATTCTTTTTATTCCCTTTACCAACTTAATTATTTTTCCTTATCATGTGTGTCTCTTTATACATCTCTATTGTTTCTTCTGTTGATTTTGTTTATGCTTTCTGGCTAGTTCATGTTTTACTTATCTATCTGATTGAGAGTCTTGTTTTTTTCCCATTAGAATATAAGCTCCATGAGAACAGAGATTTATTTGCTTTTCTTTTAGTTCTGTCACCAACATTAGAAGAACAGTAGAACATAAGGAGTGTCTCATCAGTATTTGTTCCATACATATAAGCATGCATGCCTGAATGAATATTTCCTCTCAATGTCAGGTATTATGTGATAAAATGTTATAGACACTTGAGTTTTTATAGAACTATAAAATATGCAGCTAACCTTGATATGAATTAGAAAATGATGCAGCTCCTCCAGAATATAGCCCTGAGCTAGACCACCTGACTTGGCTAGGGAAGCACAGGAGAGATTTCAGACTACACTGGTGTTACCATTGTACCTAACAGAAATGCAAATTTTCTTTTATTAGAAGGATCAACTGAGAGAGCAACACAATTCATTAAAAAAATTACATGCTAAAAGTGTATTACTAGAAATCAACATCAAATTTATCCTGTCCGTATTTTAGTATCACATGCAGGATTAGATAATTTCTGCAGGCTCAGTCTTCACACATGTACACTGTTCAATATTTATCTGATTTGAAATTGTTGTTACTACTCAGGTGTGTTATACCTCTCTCTGCAGTCATTTCTGCCATATGCTATGCTTATTTGCCATAATTGTTTCTTTTTGAGACCCTTCCTCTCATATTTACCTTGATGCTGCAATTTTCAGTTTAGGTGTTCATCCTGAGTGTAAACATTGCCCTTAGAATTTCAGTACAATCTTCAGGTTCTGAGTTCAGACATAAGGAGAAATCTGCCAAAGAGACTAAAAACATTCAAGGAGAGGATACTATTTAAGCCTAGAGTGGAAGGATGAGCAGTTTCCACGAGGTAAACAGGGCAAATACAGCAGAGGAAGCAAAGGGAATACCAAGTGTGTCGGTGTTCAAGAAAAGGAAGGTAGTGGGATAAAAGACAAGACATTTTGGAGAGAGTGATGAAAGAGAGATGTGCTAGTATGAATCACAGTGGACTTTTAGGCTCAATTTGAATTTCAGGTTCTTGATTGGCATTTCTCATCTATAAAATCATGTCCCAAAATTGGGAATGGAACCACCATTTGACCTAGCTAACCCTCTCCTCAGACTATACCCATAGGACTTAAAAATGGCATACTACAGGGACACAGCCACATCAATGTTTATAGCAGCACAATTGTGAATTGTGAACTGTGGAACCAACCTAGATGCCCTTCAATAGATAAATGGATTATAAAAATGTGGCATATATACACAATGGAATATTACTCAGCAATAAAAGAGAATAAAATCATGGCATTTGCAGATAAATGGATGGCGTTAGAGAAGATAATGCTAAGTAAAGTTAGCCAATCCCCAAAAACCAAATTCCAAATGTTTCTCTGATATAAGGAGGCTGATTCATAGTGGGATGGGGAAAGGGGGCATGGGAGGAATAGATGAACTCTAGATAGGGCAGAGTGGTTGGAGGGGAAGGGAGGGGGCATGGGTTATTAATGATGTTGGAATGTGATGATCATTATTATCCAAAGTACAGGTGTGAAGACATGAATTGGTATTAATATACTATGTATACAACCAGAGATATGAAAAATTGTGCTCAATATATGTAATAAGAATTGTAATACATTCCACTGCCATACGTAAATAAGAAAAAGTCTTTTTAAAAATAAAATCATGTCCCAAAAGTTTGAGATGGATTCAGATAGAAATCTGGAAGTCTTTTTAAAGCAAATTATGAACGGGGTGGTTGGAGTTCAGTTTTTAAAGTCTTTGAATGACATATTAAGTGAGGCACTTGAGTGTGTTGGAGAGTCATTTCCAGTTCAGGTCTGTGTTCCTGGAAGAAATTAGACAGCATTGAGAGGTTAAAAGATCAAAGCCCCCGAAGACCAGTTATAGGGAAGTTGCAATATCAAAGAGATGATGACCTGAATCCAGGCATATCGGGAGGGGTAGATGAAGAAGCATTATTGAGTTACTGCAGAAGCAGAGCAATAGGATGGCACAACTAAAAGTAAAAGTGGGACCATGCAGTGTTTGCCTGTCTCTGTTAGGTTTATTCCATGTAACACAATGCTTTCCCAATTCATCCATGTTATCACAAATGGAAACATTTCTTTCTTTTTTATGATGGAATAATATTCCATTTTGTGGTGTGTGTGTGTGTATGTGTGTGTGTGTGTGTGTGTGTGTGTGTGTGTGTGACATTTTTAGGCTTGAAAAAAACAAAGGAAGAAGAAAAGGCCAAATTCACAGATAAAAAGAACAGAATGGTCATTTCCAGGAGTTTGATGGTAGGGAAAATGGAGAGATGTTGGTCACAGGGTACAAACTTTCGCTTATTGTTCTGAGGATTTAACACAGCATGACAAGTATAATTAACAATACTGCAATTTTTTAGGAGTATAGACATTAAGCATTATCAAAAATTTCAATAAAGAAAAATTAAAAAAGAAATGTAGCTATGAGAGGTGATGGATAGGTTAATTCACTAGATTATGTCGTTTCACAACATATATGTGTATCAAATCATCACATTGTACACTTTAAATATATGCAATTTTATTTGTCAATTATACCTCAATAAAACTGAAAAATTAGTGAAAATAATTTAGGGAGAAGGAGGAATAAATGTGCTCCCCAAAGGTCACATAATTGGTAAGATGATGGTGTTGAAGGAACAGCTTCATGGAGATGAAGCAAGTATTTGAACAAAATAATGAACTTAGCTTTGGACAGTTATACCTTTGAGGTATTCCTGGGGCATCAGTGTGTATAAGCCTAATAATAACAATTAAGTAAATATAATATTTAGCAAGTACTTATTTCTAGGCACTGGGCTGCATGCATTTATTCTTTCAACTTCATGAAAATGAGGCTTATTTGAGATAAAAAATTCTGACTGGTGCCTGGGAATTGCACATAGATATTCAGAATCCAGAACCTACATATTCATATTTAGCTACTGCACCCTGTGGCCTCTGAAGCTTAGAAGGGATGCCAGGGATAGAAACTGGGATTTGAGAGCTATTAGTTTCTAAGTGATCCCTGTGGTTGTGATAGTAGATGAGTTTTCCTAGGGAGAGATTATAGAAGGAGAATGCCGGCTGAACACATCTATACAACTTAAGTAGAATAAAGTGATTATAGACATTTAATGTCATGCAATGTTGTAAGACTGCTTTACATTGATTTCCTGTTGTAAGCAAATGGCTTTCTGAGTGTAGTGATGTACCTTTGTTCAATGCACTTCATCTCTCATTTATTCTTTGGGGATGAAGCCAATTTAACAATATGTATGACTAATTCTTTTCTTAAGAAATAGAGATGAAGAGGTGACCTTATGCATTTTCTTCTGATGGCAGGTTAAAAAGGAAGGATTGGGGTTAGATGAACTGTCTCTATTTCCCTGTAAGGTTACGATTATTTCACTTTTTTATTTCACTTAGTACAGCTAGATTTATTCACTATTGATCAGAAGGAGGATAGGAAGGAAAAAACGATATAAAATATAACATAAAAGACAGAAAACACCCCTTTTTATGTTACTCCACAGGCTAATTTAGAATTATTACTTTTCATGTCAACCAAAGATATAGAAATGCTCCACTGTTCCCTCCTGCCCATCTGTTGATTTTTCAAATATATTTTTAAAAATTATTTTCCATTCATAATAGAAGTATAAAAAGATTTTAAAGGATCCAGTAGTCCTCACCATACATTACCACTACTCCTTAGCTTCCAATAGAGAGTTCCTAGTATATAAATATCTGATAGTAGGCCTTATATTTTTGTGGAAGGTCAAGAATGTTTCTGGACTTTCAGCATGAAAAAAATCCTCAATAAAATGGGAAAGTGTCTGGAAGGGACAACTGTAATACAGAGCTACTCAGGCCCAACCCAGTGGCTGGGTTATTACCTCAGGGGCTTTTCATAGGAGTAGTGCCAGGACTTCACTTTCAGAAGCTACTGATTTAATTGGTTTGGGGTAGAACTTGGGCATTAGTAATTTTTTTTTTCTTGAGTTTAAAACAATAGAAATTCATTGTCTTACTGTTCTGGACACCAGAATCAAAAGTCCAAAATCAAAGCCTACATAGCCTCTGGTGGCTCAGAGGAAGCATTGATTTTTGGTTCATCTAGCTTTTGTTGGCTTCAGGTGTTGCTTTGCTTGGATGGAGAACTTCAATCTCTCCGATGTGTTCACTTGGCTGCTTCTCTGTCTAACCTCCCTCTGCCTTTTTCTTATAAAGTCACCTGTCACTGGATTTAAGGCCCATCTGGATTATTCAGAAGATGGCTCCTCTTTACCTAACCATCTACAAGGATCCTTTTTCTAAATGAGTTCGTATTCACTGGTGTTATGGATTGAGTTGTACTCATCTCCAATTCATAACTTGAAGCCCTAACTCCCAATGTGCTGGTATTTGATGGGGTCTTTGTGAGGTCTTCCCCTCTCACTCCTCTCTCCTCCATCTATTTGCCTGTGTAAGGACATATTCAGAAGTCACCATCTACAAGAAAGAGAGTCTTCACCAAGAAATTAACCTGCTGGCACTTTCTTTTAGACTTCCAGCTTTAGAATCACGAGTAAAAACAATTTCTGTTGGTCAAATCACTCAGTCTTTGGCATTTTGCTGTGATAACCATAGTCGACTGAGAGAAATCATGAGGATTACGGCATGGACATCTTTTGGGGGGACTACTATTCAGACAACTACAGTTGGAGTTATGCAACAGTTATTTTGGTACATTTTGACTTCTTTGCACCAGGATGAAATGAGAAAATATTCAGCAGAATCTTCATCTTGCCCTCTCTTCTGCTATACAATTCTTGGGCCCGAGTATTTTAACCCCTTTGGAATTCTGAGACATTGCTGAAAAATAGGCATAATTGGATGGTCAAATCCAATTCTTATCAGAGATCTACCCAGTATCAGTCTTTGCTAAAGGGTGTCAATGACGTAGATCATAGGAAAGAAAGTAGAATGAATCTGACATAACTTTCCTATGTTCATATGAACATATACTACCATTGAAACTTCATACCTCGTGCAACCACAAGAATGGGATCCTAATTTGAATAAGTTATACTCCATCTATGTATTATATGTAAAAATATACTCTATTATCAAGTATATCTAAAACAAATTAAAAAATGAAAAAAATAGGCTCTGATGGAGAAAAGAGAGATATGGGACCTTAATGGGGGCTTCTCAGTTCCTGTCTTGCTTCATTTAACTTGAACATTTGCTGAGGATTATATATGAGACATCTATGTGAGGTTTTTGAAGAGTTATCTCCCATGATGAGAGCATTAAAATTATTAAATATATTTCATGTTATTCTGCAGCTAATGGTATAGCACATACAACATTACTTTTGGGTGACAGATCTTGGTTTCTTTTTACTGTCATCTATGGATAATCTATGGAGTGCTTATCAGAGTTAAAGTCTTTTTCTCCTACTAAATAGTTTTGTTCTCTATACGTGGAAGTCCAGTTCCCATGAGGATTAGACAATATTACCTAGTTTCTCCACCCCAGAGTTCTCTTCCTTCCTTTCTCCTCCCCCGTGGATTACAGGTTAGTTGATTTAATTCTGTGCTCTTAGTAGCCAAGGGTGAGATATGGTGATGTAGTGGGAATTGAAAGATAGCCGGAGAGCACTCTTTGCTCACAAAAGTAGAGGCAAGCAAATAATAACATGGAGACATTGCCTGCATTGGTCTTGCTTAGAGATGTCATTCATACAGCAGACATTCATTGATCACCTATTATGTGCAAGGCACTGGGGATGCTGAGGTAAAAAAAAAAAAAGAGAGACTTTGATATTTAATGGTTAGACAGAAACAATCAATTTAAAAACAACATCAACAACAAAAAAAGAAGATCAGCTGTGAAAAGGGCTATAGAGGCAGTGAAGTCAACCATTCCTGGAAAAACACTTCTGTAGTACAACAAGGGGAAGTCCCTCCCCTAGTGATGCCCAGGCTGAGAACTGGAGGATAAGAATGATAAGCCTATTTGTTACATGAGAGACTTACTGTAGGCAGAGAAGGGAAGGGATTGGATGGTAATTTCAGCAACAGAAAGGAGGCCAGTGTGACTGGAACGTGTTGAATGGTGGGTAGTGGGTGAGATGTGGTTGGAGAGGTGGCCATCAACCGGATCACGCCAGAACTTATCATTCACATTTCTAGGTTTAGAATTTGTTATTATGATAATGAGAAGCTGTTGAGGATACAAGGGGGTATTTAAGAGGGTAAGCAAGTGGTTCCTGATCCACTTCTTTTAAGCATGCCAAATTAATTGGGCACTTATTCTGTTGCAAAGTGCTTTTGTCAGACATATATTTTGGGTACCAACAATTCTTTACCCAGTTGCTGTATCTGTTGCCAGAGACTTTGCAGAACTCAGAAACACTAATATTTTCAAGGGAGACATGTAGACTTGCTCCTGTATGTTACAAGGCAGAAAGTTGCATGCCAATTTGGAAAAGTTGGGTATATTACAGATAGAAATACTTGTTTTTTAGCCGTGGGTTAAGAATTATCTACAAGAGACTTTGACAATGGGAAAACATTTTGACCCATCTCTAGTAACTTAGAATAATATTAAAACTCACTACACAATGAAGTGAAATGCATATAGGGATTAAAAATACCTATTCTTTCATACATAATGCAATACATTGGTTAAATTCTTTATTGTAGTAGAATTAAAAAAGGAAAAAAAAAGAAAGAAAAAAGAATACAGTAGTCAAGCCAAAATAATTTACATAAAACACAATGGAAAGTGGCTAAGAAGAGGACAATTTTGGAAAATGATCTCTCTAGGAACACTGCCAAGGTAAGTGGCAGTAGATATTGATTATATAGACCTGTCATGGATTGGTTTAACCAGTCATTCTGAAAATTGAATTGGATTTTTCTTCCTGAAATGATGTTTTTGTAGCTGAGCCAAATGCAATCTCTCTACTCTCCCATTTTGGTTTCAGACTTAATACTGCTCAGATATTTATAATGTTGGTCACAAGAAAGTCTTTCTCTATGCCCAGAGCAAACTGATTACATTACATCATTTTACATGACAATTTCCTTCACTTTATAAATATTACATATTCTGAAATGGTGGATGTATGATATTCAATGCAGTCTGAGAATAGGTGAAGCATGGATGAGAAACAAAAGCAAAAAGAAATATTGCAATATGTATAAATTAGAAGCCTATAATTTATCCTCCAATCCTGGAATTTTTGAGAATAAATTGGGATGCTACTTACTCCTACACAACAGGCTTACACTGAAGTTGAGTGGACATGTACCCTGTGAATAAGAGGAGATAAGAAAATCTATAAGAAAGCAAATGTTGATGACAGGTAGGTATTTGTTTAAGATAAAAGAGTCAGGATTAAGCTTCAAAATAGGATGGGTAGTCACAGGTAATATTTAACATTAGTGGTTATGGAATGGGGCATAGGAAAATTTGGAGGTCAATGAGAAGCCTTATTGCAACACTCTGAGTAATAAAAATATACCCCATATGCTGAAGGGGACTGAGAAATTATTCAAATATAGGCTTCAACTCTGCAGAAATCTCTAATATGTAAGTAAAAAAAGAATGAAGCATAGATGTCATTCTGTGATAGGGGATGAATTTAAAAAAATATAAATAAGCATATGAAAAGATAAGAAAGAATGATTACCATGAAATTTACAGTATGGTTGAAGGTGATAGTCTTCAATGAAGACCTGAAAAACAAAATAAGGAAATATTGTGGAAAGAAAAACAGAAACAGATGGCAATGAAGAATATTCCAAATAGAGGAGAATGTAGAATTCAAGGTGTCCAGAGGTAATCCCTTGGCTGAAAGAACCAGAATCTCATGAAATCAAGTTTAAAAGTCACATTGTCACCAACTCACCCAATGTCCCTGAGATTCAAAATGCATTACCTGCCTTATTGGTAAATACCTCATTAAAATTATACCTGATATCAATGGAAACTGATGTTTGGAGAGTCATTGGAGCTGAGTTTGAAACTGAAGATATGGACAATAATAAACTGGCTCAATGTTAAATTCTTACTATCTTATCATCTTTAATAAATTAACTTTCTTTTATTGATTCTGTACCTACCATTTAAATATGCATTAATTAAAATTGTCCTGACATTTGAGATAAAAATAAAATTGACTAGAAACAAAGGGGAGGGGAGTGGTTCTAGCCTCCTGTCATACTTCACACCGGGATGTGGATGCTCTTTGAGATCCCAGCTTGAAGACTCTGTTTCTGAATGGCCTTCTTTCTCTACCCACCTGCTGGCCCTCTCAGCTCTATGCTGGCTCTGTTATTGAATGCAGCCTCCTTGCTCTTGCTTGCCCTATAAAACCATTTGCACAAGGCATCCTGGGTGGGACTCCAAACCAAGGAGGAGAGTCATGGATGATCAGAACTTGAGTCGACTTCTGTGGAGATGTTCCTGAGAAGCAAGAATGAGGAGGGGGAAATAGTAAGGTGGAGGAGACAAAAAGAAAACAAAACAACAACAAAAACCCACATAAAAAAAAATCCTGCTGATGTTGTTGCTATGAGCAGTAAAAGTTCCATGCCCAGAGCATGCAGAATGCTTCCCAGAGTGGCCCACCTTCAAGGTGGTTGAACCACCATCTATTTGTTATGCCCTGCCCACAGTGGTTAATTAAAGGGTGATGTGGCTCTGCATGCTCACCTGTGTTCCAGGTTGGATTATATTAGAATGAATGAGCTCTGGTGACATTTGAGAAGGCTCTGGGGAAGAATTCCCCAAGGAGGTGGGTACAGGCACGCAGAAGGGCTCCAGAAGATATGTCTGTATTTGTTCAGAACTGTCCTCCACACATGTGCTTGCAACTGGACATGGGTTGGGGAAGTGTCAGGAAAGCAATAGTTGCAGATTACTTTCACACAGTGCATCAACCTTGGTTTTAGGGGAGATTTACATTGCAGGAAAACTGGGATATCAATTTATAAGGTACTATTAGTCATCTCTACTTCCAAAAGAGTTTTGATGATGTCAAGTTTTTTTTTTTTTTAAATGGAGCATTTTATTTTGTAGGCTCCAGACACTTCAAAATTTTCTTTTCCCAAACTGCTGCTTCATCCCTTAAATCTGTTCAGTCTCCTGTTATCTTGAGAGTACTCTCCATCACAGCTTCTTTATGACATCCAAAGACCTGTATTATCAGTCAGCACCATTTAACTTTCTACCTCTGGCTAAGATCTGGACTATTGCTTGCATATTCCAAAACTGTATTTATATTCTTGTGGCAGACACAGTCATCAGCCCAAGTCTCACCTGGGTGCATCAGGGAACTGACAAAAATTGTGAAAGCTCTGTCTTCTTTCACCCCTTCTCTCTCAGCTGAGTAAGTTGAGTGAAGCAGTTTAGAAATTTATTTCCCCTTTAATATGAATGATGCCTCTTACTCCCAGCCTGACAACTTCCTAATGGTAGAAGGGCCTAGGAGCAGTATTGATTTTAAATCGTTTATTTTCCCCCAAATCTCAGAGAAGCTAAGTCACTTCCAACTGACAGGTAATGAGTGGCAGAGCTGGGGTTCAGGTCCACTTATATCTGTTTAATTCTCAAGCTTCATACTAAACATATAAACACTGTACCATGGTGCATTTAAAAATGTAATATCATATTATACTCAGTAAACCAACTAGTTCTTTCTCTCCTAGCTTAGTTTCTGAGTGAAACATTCTTAGTCAAACAGGTAGTTTTATTTGAATAAATCTAATTTCAAATTAAAAATAGTTAAACTGAGTAAAACTTTGCTGTTTATAGTTGATTTATCAATTAATTTTATATGACCTCATATTAAATTCAGCTGCATTTTGCTTTTTCCTAAATTTGGGCAAATGAGATAAAGAAAAAAAAATCTATTAGGACATCTAAACTACAAAGGAGTCAAATCAAGTGTCTGTGTATTTAGGCCAAACGTGCTCAAGCATGGAAAATAACATGAGAAAGAAAAGATTAACATTATGTGAGTCATTAGCATAATTTGTATTAAATTTTCTGTAATAAAACTCAGGCTAGCATTTTCTAGGTCCTATCCTAGCTGATTTTATATATTCAATGTCACAATTATGCATAACACACATTTTAATGTATTCATACATGATGGGATTAACAGGTTGACAAAATTGAAATTTCTTGGTATATGTTTTCTGCTATCACAGAATACCTTCAGTCCAGAAATCACAAAATTTTAAATTATTTAGAAAAATTTATATTTTTGTATCTCTATCCTGGCACATAAATTCATAGATGAGAACAAAAATAATAACGTACATAATATTGAATTTATAATTATATTCAAAACATAGTAAGGACAAAATGTGATATTACTATTATTACACAATCAAGAATTTCAAAATCATTTATTTGTTTCATTCTACACTTATTGGAGAACTTGGAAATGTATCGGTTACATGTAATTTTTTAATATGAAGCCTAATGTCTTCCATTGTGGTTGTGTTTCTCCATGTAATTTATATCTTTATATCAGTATATACTAGCCAGTGAATATGCCAATCATACAAATAAGCATCCATGAATGTGTGTGTGTATAAAATTTCTTGAGTTCTTAAAAATTCTCCAAACTAGAGTCCTTAATTTTAAGTCCTAAAGTAAAAATCCCTTATCAGAGATTAGCTGTGTCTAGGCTCTGACATTCTACAGTCACCTTTTATTTTCTCTAAAGCAAAGTAATTGTGTTGATATTGAGGTGTCAATGGAAAAAAATAGGTTTGGTGTTCTAGAAGTACAATTTAATAATTGCCATTCCTGTTATTATAGGGACAATAATGCACTTAGTTTTTCCTCCAAAAAGGTTAAGGACACTGTTACATTATCAAAAGTAGCACTTTCAAAATTGCACAAAATGATACATGTTCTTTTGAAGGCATTTTATCAATGGCTATTGATTCAACTCAGAAACTGGATTTAATAATGACTGCTTTGCTAAGTACATGTCATGGTTAAGTCCCTCAACCAGCAATCTTCAAATGAATAGGCTGTGCCTGCACTGATACCTGTTTTTAAGACTATCCCTTAAGATTTTAACTTACCAAAATGATGCTTTTTTAAATTTGCAAAACATAAATTATAGTAATTTTATTCTGTAATTTTTAATACTCATTAGACAAACTTTTAAATTTGTACCATTATGAGGATAATTATTATTTAAAAAAATATTATCTTTTTCCTAGATTTTAGGCTGGAATGTATTTAGAAAAACTATATGTTTGATTTTCAAGTGTGCAATTAAGAAATTAATCCAGTAGTGTAGAAAATATTGAAATATTAGAAGCATATATATAATTTCACTGATTTATAATGTCATTGATATCCTTTGTTCTATCTTTAATGTTTTGTATTTACACATTTTTATTAACTAATATGTTCTATGAAAAACTTTTGTGAAGTGATACTAAAGCAGTTTGGCAAGCAGGAAATTATAGTATGAATTTATTAGGTTCTGTTTCTATTATTAACTTAGTTAAATAGTATCACGTTAAGTAAATTAGGCTTTCTTACTTTTGGCATAGAGTTGACAATAAAATAAGTAAGGTTTACAGCTGAATTGTGTCAAGAACTATAGTCAGAGATTTTACCTACTTGCAAGCTAATCAATCAACCTGCTGAAATCATGTGCTGGCAGAAGCTATGAAACTCATGCCAGAGACAAAGAATTTTATTCCCTGCAGAAGAATAGTAGTCAGCACATAAGCATTTACTCCAATTCTTTTTTTTAAAAAAATATTTATTCTTTTTTTAGTTTTCAGTAGACACAACATCTTTGTTTGTATGTGGTGCTGAGGATTGAACCCGGGCTGCACGTATTCCAGGCGAGCGCGTTACCGCTTGAGCCACATCCCCAGCCCTTACTCCAATTCTTTAAGCTACTGACCCCCAGGGTGACACAAGGAGGGCCAGGTGTTCATTGTCTCCCCAATGATTATTGTTACAAAAGAGAAACTCTCAATTTGGATTTTGAGTCTTTTTTCTATGGGCAGTAAGAAAACCTGACTTTTGCTCCAGAGGAAGGGATAATATGTCTATCTTCCAAGGCTATTTGCTATTCAAACATACTTGAGAAAACAGTCTGTATCAAAATCAAAAGTTTTTTTTTTTGCAAGATGCATGCAAACCTGAGACACCTGTGGAAAATTATCCCCCCCAAAACGAGTTTACACATGAGTTTCTAGATCCAAATATGTGGTGCTGGTGATTTAGAAAAATAAAATCCTATGAGTCTGGATCAGGTAGAAAACTAAATGTGTCAATCCCCCAATTAGTTAATGTTTTCATCATCAGATTATTTACTAAGAATTAAAGAAGGGGATGGGATTGGCGAAACTTTACATGGGCAATTGTTTCTTTTTTTTCTTAGTCACTCATTTTCTTATCCAATGATTTGGCAAATAATTTTCATATCACACAGGCTGTTGTTACAAATATAAATAAGACATGTTCGTAAGTTAACTAATTGAGGGGAAAGACAAATCGATGATTGTAATAAAATAAATTATATGACAACTGGTCATTTATAAGGCTAGAGATTAAGAGTATGGGCTCTCAAAATCCAATTATGGAAATTGCGTTCAAAGTTTCAGGTACTTAAACAAACTACCTTTGTCCTTTGTCCTCTATTGTCTATACTACATAGAATTATCACAAATAACTTCAATACCTTCAAGTTGAATGGGCTCTGTATACTTCATACTGTTATTGGTACCATTGTTATAAACATGACTCAGCTGTTTTAGGAGATTCTTAAAAATAAATTTCCTTCAGGTGCTTGCATCTGTTAAACGTTTGGCATTTTATCCAGTATCTGTTATATTTTAGTTTCCAATTTAGGACTAATTAATGAAGAACACATTCTCCATCTAGTTCAATGGAGACATTTATTATTTAAATAAATACAACAGTTAGAAGATAGCATTAGTGATTAGCCATTGTTGATTGATTTTATAATTTGGTATTTTGCTTATTGTTATAAACATCCTCATTCTGAAATTATTTTATGCCAGTGAGTTTTTTTTTTTGAGAGAGAGAGAGAGAGAGAGAATTTTTTAATATTTATTTTTCAGTTTTCTGTGGACACAGCATCTTTTATTTTATGTGGTGCTGAGGACCAAACCCAGCACCCCACACATGCCAGGTGAGCACATCCCCAGCCCTGCTAGTGAGTTTTAACATAATATTTATTCATTTATAAAACTCGAAGATATTCCTTTGGCTTTCAAATCTTAATGTTTTAACCGGTATTTTCTTTTTTCCCAATGACACTCAACATTGTACAACTTTTCATGTGTTCATTTATATGTATGAATTTTCTCTGGCAAACTACATAGTCAGATTTTTTTGGCTTTTAAAACTAGAGTTGTCTGGCTGGGGATGTGGTTCAAGTGGTAGTGTGCTCGCCTGGCATGCGCGGGGTGCTGAGTTTGATCCTCAACACCACATAAAAATAAAAAATAAAGATATTGTGTCCACCTAAAACTAAAAAATAAATATTTTTTTTAAAATAGGGTTGTTGATTCTGTTATTGAGCTATAAGGGTTCTTCATATATTTTTAATAACAGTCCTTATATATGTTTTGCACATATTTTCTCCAATCTATGGCTTATCTTTTCATTGGACAAGTGTTAATTTTTGAAGAGCAAAAGTTACTATTTTTACTCAATCCAATCCATCAGTGTTTATATGGTAGCTAACTTGAGAGATCAGAATATTTGAAGTTCATTGTCTACCATTACATACATTCATCCTCTATTGGTGGTTCTAGAATACTTTGAGTTTCCTCTTCCTTATTTGGGGGCATGTGGACATTCAAAACATTTGCCTTAAATGACAGTTTCCCTCTGCTTCTGTGCCTGACAAGCACTCCCTCTTATGGACACAATGCTTAAATGAATAACCATGTAAGATTCTTGTCCTTCACCCTTGATCCATCTTCCTTTCTCCATTGACTCCTAGGGGGAACAAACTCCTTGGTTTCTGTATTCTTGGTGGAGCCACCTCACAGCTCCTAAGAAATAAAATCATTAGCTTAATTATTTTTAGGATCATTTTATAGCTAGTAAGGATGTTTTCATCATGTTAGCCACCCATTTCCTATAGAGAGCTATAGCACCTTGCCTCATTGAAATCAATAATAACACAGGCTCTCCTTTTAGATTAAGATTTATTTGACGTCAAGATTGATTAAAGGCAAAGTGATATCATTCAATCTCAGAGAATGACAAGCCAATAGTTTTGCTTAATGCATTTAACACAGTGGTGTTTCATCTGTAAGAATCACTACTTTTTACTTTTAAATTAGTTATATTCCTCATCCCAAGTGACATTTTTTTTTGCAGGAATGATAGTAATGAGAGAGATTAAATGCATATTAGCAAACTGATTCTCAACCACAGCATGCTGTTGGCATTAGAGGATTGGTTTTTCAAGTTTTCCAAGTTTTTAAACATTGTCATATGTGTATATTGCAAAGAAAGGTAAACAACATCTAAAGCTCAAGGTCATTTCTATTGAATAGTAAGTGTATTAAAAGTTAGTAGCTGTCCAATGCAGGAAATGTGATTTAAATATTGTTCAGTGCCCAACTAACTAACAGATCTTTCTGTTCTTGTCCAGTTTTTCCCCCCAGGTGAATAACTACATAATCATAATAATCATAATTCTACATTTTTTCCTGTAATTACTTAGGTTTAAAAATTTAGTTACATAAATTTCAATGAACTTCCAACTTCACATACATTCTCTTAATTTTTTAACATCCTTATAAAGTACACTTATGACAAGGAGTATTAAATATAGAAAGGAGAACTGTTTAAGGCGATGGACCTACTCATTTCCCTGATTTGATCATTATATAATGTACACAGTTATTAAAACATCATACCAGCCACATCAATATGTATCCATCAAAAATATAAATAAAATGAGGAAAAATATGTGAGTCTTAGATTATAAAAGTTATTAGGGTTGATAGCTTGAACCAAATGATACCATCAATCATGGGAATTTCTGGCTTCTACTTCTGATTCTTGTTAGTCTATTTCTTAACCCTAGAGAAGTCTGGTGCTAAAGAACTACAGTTTCAGAGAGAACTGCCATTCATAAATATACTTTAAGTTCAGGACATTTTAAAGTTGCACTTTTGAAAATAGTTATGTAAATTGAGAGTTACCTGATAGCAACGTATTTTCAACTTCATTGATTGCGATTTATTGAACATCCTCTGAGACAGCAGCTTGTGGTTGTGAGTATACTTCATAGCTTATCATGGGATGATTTACCACTCGATTCTGGATCCTTCTATTTAGATGATTAAAACTTCCAATGTGGATTTTGAATTTCTAACTCCATTTTTATGTCTGTCAGAAATTTCATTTGAAATACTGAAATAAGCAATATTGGTGAGTTCATTTTTGTTTTTTGTTTTTTTAGGGATTAATCATAGAAATTATTTTCAAATAAATAAGAAGAGTCTTGGTATTTCTAGCATGTTCTTACCTATGAAGAGTGCTATTAAATAGAGGTAGCTGCAGAAATAATTTACTCTATTTTTACATTTTTAAACCTGCTGATCTCTAAAACATTTATTTGGCAATTTTCAAGTGGAGACTCACATGATGTGAATAACTTCAGAAGGGCATTAAGAAACCAGCAAATCTTAACCCATTTTGTGCTGGCATATCCAAATACCTGAGACCAGGTAATATAAAGAATAGAAATTTATTTTCTCTTGTACTGGGGTCTGGGAAGACCAAGGTTGAGGTGCAGGCAGGTTTAGTTGTTTGGTGAGGGCTGCATCCTCTGGAGAAGAAGAATTCCGTATTCTCCTATGATGGAAGACAGACAGGCAAGAGGTAGCCAAATAGTGTGAAGGCCCTTTAGAAGAGACCCAATCCCATTCATGAGGAGGAGCCTTAATGGATTATTATTACTGGCTTCACCTATTTATACTACCATATTGGCAACACCTGAATTTTTGAGGGGCATATTTAAACCATTGCATAGAAATCATTGCAGCTTCAAGGTTTCACTACTCTTCTTACTCTTTTGCTCAGGAAAGCAGTGGTTGGATTCATTACTCTCCAACACACAATGCTTTTTCTGAGACAATAATAAGGCACTTTAAAAAAATGGGATGAGTAAGCAAAATACATCATTTTTAATCAATGCAAAAAATTAGATGCGACTCTTGATGACAGGTGGACGAAAGCAGTTTTCTTTTCTCCAGGGAAATTAAAAATTGGAAGTAATTATAGCTATTTGGAAACAATAGGTTTAGTTTTGCCAAAAAATAGAGAGCATGCCTTTCTCTTATCCTTTAAATTCCAGGTGGAATTAGGCAATTCATAAGCAGTTGATAACTCAGCAGACACTTTCAAGGTCCTTAATTCCAGAATTTAGTTTCTGAAGCTCTCTTTCCTATCCATGTAACATACATATATATCTTAAAGCAAAATTGTCAAAATAATCTCTTTTTTTTTTCTGAAAGCCTGAAATTCTATATCTATTCTTTATTCTTCCTCTTTATGCTTTGGGCTGTGGTAAGAATGAGTGTGTCAGACTATTTGTGTGTGTGTGTGTGTGTGTATGTGTGTGTGTGTGTGTGTGTGTGGTGGTTTTGGGATTGCACCAGAGCCCTGTGCATTAGGGACAAGAACTCTACCATAGATCTGTACCCCTAGTTCTTGATTGTCAGACTTTGAGATTACCTCTAACAGTAATAGAAATGAAGATCAAGAAAGGCTACTTTTGGCAAAGGCTAATGAGAAGGTAGAGAAATATGAAGGTGCCTGGTGTCTGATCTGCTTCACAATCATCTCACACTAAGTGACATCTTTTGCTTTTCATCAGCTGTATGTCTGGAAGAATGTCCAAGGAAAGACTTCTCAGGTAGTACAGGGGTGGTCAGAGTTGGCTTTATGGGTGTGAGTAGACACCAAGAGCCAAGAACAAATAAGATAAGGGAGGAATCAAAGACAAATTGCCTTTCAGTAATATGTTTTCAGTACTTGTACATTTGTAGAACAACATGGTAGGTATTCCGGGAAAATGGAATCAAAATATTAGTTTCATGACTTATGACAAGAACAAGAATAAAGAGTAAACAAAAAAATGATGAGGGTCAAGGGTAAATGGGCCTATTTGGCAAATATACTTCTTTGGTGAGACTTAAAAGAGAACTGAGACATTTATTTATAGAGACTGCACATGTGAAAACAAGGGCGAATTACACTCTGAAGCTAAGTTATCCCTGGCCTTACATCATGAAATGAGTTATAGATCAAAACCAAAGCTGTGTCTAGGTTTAACATAAACTATTTGCTAGAAGCAAGCATTCATGTGTCATTTCTGAATTTTGATTAAATTCATGTCAAGAGATTATGAGTAGTCTCTTGAATCTAAAGACCTTTATGCAGTTGATAAGATTTACTACTCTGAGGGCAACATAACAGTAGACAAGTTGGTAATGCTATTGGTGGCAGTCAATGTGTGCTGGGAAAATAAACATCAATCTACTAAGTAGGATGACAGCATGAGGTACCAGAAGACTGTAACAATAGTCTTAACAGTAAGAAAATGCAATTTCCCCTGCTGTGTTTTATGCCTAGTTTTATATGACTACTGCATTATACAAATTAATATTTAATGCAGTTCAACATCATGCTTGTCAAAGAGTAGTACCGGATATAAACCACTGCAGAATGGCATATTTTTCTGTTTGACAGAGTGTAATATCAGAGTTTTTTTTTTTTTTCCCTGTTTTTCATTGCTGCTGCTCTGGAGTTCTACCACCATCCAGGAGTTCCCTTTTGCAACCGATATTTTTATGTAAATCAAACTGAGCCAGTGAAAATAAAAGGGAAGTATAAGAGTTTTGAGGAAAAAAAAATATCATGGACTATTTAAGAGTATGCCGTAAGGAGAAGGACTTCTATTTTTCTCTTATTCAAATTTATATTGAGAAATATAAGTTCAAAGGGTGGGAGATGTGTAATTCAGAAAGACTTTACTCATCTTGTTTTCACTCCTCTGATGGAATTTTGGTTTGGCCTTGGGTTAGGAAAATGCACAAGTCTAGGAAATAATTCCATAACCTCCTTTGATGGAAGGGAGAAGTAGGTGGTAGACTAACCTGTCCTTAAGCTCACAGGGGAAAACCAAAACCCCTTTTCTTGGTTTGAAGTAAACTTAGTCATTTTTTCTTGGACTGGGAATGTGTAGGTGCTCCATGTAACCTAACTGCCCTGGGTCAGGTAACAACGGGTACACAATTGGTTATGACCAGAGTTAGGTAAAATAATGCTGCAAACATCACTGTATCCACATCTCCTTTCGACATTCACTCCTTCCTACATTCACTTTTACACTTTCAGCCCCATTTTATGCCCAGTGTCTGTCCTCATGCAAACCCTAGCCAGACAAACTTTCATTTGGGACTACATGACAGTTTTTTTTTTTCTTCCTCACTACAATTACTACTCTTTTTATGTCCTCACTTCTCCTAAATACTGAATGAATATTATTGTGGAAATTTAAAATTGATTTACTCTATAGTCAAAGATATTTGTTATAATTAAGATGACGCTAGTTTTTGCAGGCACTAAATACAAATAGTGAAGAAGTATGTGGTCATAAGGAATCTTCTCAATAGCTTCATAATTATCGTTCATGGAGACTAACAATACAGTGATTAAAGGCTTTTGTTTCTGTATATAACAACTCCCATCTCCAGTTGTCTCATGGAAAAATATTTGAAGTCATTCTTCACTCCCTTCTTTCCCTTACACTGTAAGTCCCATCAGCTACAGATCCTTTAAATTCTAACTTCATATTCTGAATATATACTACTCATTTCCACCACGAGTGGCACTTTTCTTCAACTCAGCAATATGAGATGCTTGTCTTGGTAGGCTTTGTGTTGCTCTAAGCAACATATCCAGCAAGAACAACTTAGAAGAGGAAGTTTATTTTGGCTCAAAGTTTCAGAGGTTCATTTAGTCCCTGTTCTGCGACTTCATTGTTCTGGGTCCAGGCTGAGGCAGAACATCATGGTGGAAGGGCAGGGCTGAGGAAATTTGCTCACTTCATAACAGCTAGGAATCAGAAATTTGAGTAAAGGGAGCCAGGGATAGTATGATTTCTAAGGGCACAACCCTACTTCCTCCATTCAAACCCTATCTGCCTAGACTTATCACTTATTAATCCAATCAATTATTAATTCATCAAGTGGATTAATCCTTAAGTGGATTAATTGTCTTCAATTGTCATCCTTGAATTGTCTCACATCTAAGCTTTTGGGGGACACCTTATATCCAAACCAAAACAATGCTGTTTTAGTCAGCTATTTTTGCAACTGTGACCAAAAGACCTGACAAGAACAATTTTAGAGGAGGAAAAGTTTCTTTGGAGTTTATGGTTTCAGAGGCCTCAATCCATAGATGGCTAACTCCATTCAAGGTGAGGCCAAACATACAGTGAATGGTTTATCGGAGGAAAATAGTTCAGGACATGGTACCAGTAAACAGAGAGAGCAAGACAGAGTTCCCCTCACCACCAACAACATACGAAGCCCACAGGCACACCCTCAGTGACCCACCTTCTCCCTTCACATCTTACCTGCCTACAGCCACCATCCAGTTAATCCAATCAAATGGATTAATGAATTAATGGGTTAATTAATTTAAGTGGATTAGGTTAAGGCTGGCATAACTAAAACATTTCAGTCTCTTCTTGCATTGTCTTTTGAGGGATACTTCATATCTAACAAATGTCTGTAATAATGCTTCATGCTTCATATTTCATCTTTGCTGATACTAGATGTTCTTCAATGCATAGGATAGTCCTCTATAATAAGTTATTATCCTCCACCATTTTTAATATTCCACAGCCATGTTCATTTCAGAATCTAAACTATGATTCTGTTTTATTTATAAACACAAAGGTTTTTGCATGTGTTTTGCCTAAATTACATGGAAATTCCCAGTAATGTAATTGCTGTCTATGTTGAAGGAAAGTTATAACTGAGGTTTATTGAAACTTGACTAGGATTTTTCATCATTTCAGAAAATGACATTATCATTGACCTTACCGTTCTTGGCTTTTGAGTTGCCAATATAAAACGTCTGTATTGCACTGTTGGTAAGAATTCAAATTAGTACAGACATTCTGGGAAACAGTATGAAAGTTCCTCAAAATCTAGAAGTACCATATGACTTAGTAATTCCACTACTGGGTATCCAACCAAACCAAATTAAATCAGTATGTCAAAAAGATGCCTACACTGTCATGTGTACTGCAACACTATTCACAATAGCTAAGATATGGAATCGACTCTAGTAATCATCATCAGATGAACAGATAAAGAAAATGGGGCATAAACAATGGAATGTTATTTAGTTGTAAAAAAAACAATAATGAAATACTGTCATTTTTGGCAACATGGATGGATTTGGAATACATTATGTTAAGTGAAATAATCCAGGCACAGAATCACAAATGCTGCACATCTTTACTTATATGTGGAAAGTAAAAAGCCAGTCAAATAACTGAGGGTCTGTGTTTTCAAATTTCAGCTTTGAATACTGCATGTGTAAATTATTAAGTATAGAGATCATAGTAAATTCAGTTTTAAGTCTCATTTTCCACATCTTATTTAAGATGCCCACTTCAATGAACTACTATACAAATAAACTTAATTAACATGCAATCCTATTATAGTGCATGAAATATATAATCATTCAACTTAATACATCTTCTGTGTATATATGTTTATCTATTCGTATCTTCTATTACATCTATCCTTATCTTTCAAATTATTCATTTATCTGTATGTTTATTTACTTATCCTCATATTTCCGCTATTTATTATTATATTAACCTCAATGTGCCTTTGATTGTAGTTTTGAGATTTGTGTATCTTGTGGGTATGCATGATCTGAAAATGATTCTCCCAAGAGCACAGAAACTTTTATGGTCTGTTAGTAGTGATGGGGAAATTTACATGAGAAAAGTCTCTAGGAGAACATAGTACATAATATTTTATTATCTGTTGCAGAATAATTTGTTTTCACATTGTAGACCTATTTTACTGGCTCTGCATTTTTTACTACATTTGCAATTATTACAGGAATTTGATTCATGAAAATGTGTTTAACTTAATTGTCAAATAGGAGGAATGAACCAGGATGATATTGTTATAGATCTACAAATTAAGTTACCTATGTAAATCTATATAAATGTAGATTTACATAGATAACTTTATAAATTATTCTCATAACTAGAGAGATTGAATTTCATTAGAAATATTAGTTAAAATTGCATCTCTAACAAATTTAATTAAGGGAATTTTGTCCATTAGAGACACAGAAGCAATCAGTCACACAGGCAATTTCTTCAGGTTTTTTAATCTCCAATATTTTTCTACGGGTGTTATTGTTTAGATCTGAAATGTTCCCCAAATGCCCAGTGTTGAAGGCTTGGTCTCAGACACAGCAGTATTCACAGCTGGGCTTCTTTGGAACTGACTGGATCATTGGGGCTGTGACCTCATCAGGGTATTAATCTACTGGATAAGTGAATGGATTATTGGGAGGTGGTGAAGATTGTGGGAGGTGGAACTAGTTGGAAGAATTAGGTCACTGGGGCTATGCCCTGGAATATTATTTCTTCTTGTGCCATTCCCTATTTCTCTCTCTCTCCTCCTCTTCTGCCTCCCCGCCTGCCTTCCTGGATATCAGGAGTTGAGCAGCTTCCTTTTGTGACACCCTTCTGCCATTATGTGCTGCTTCAACTATAGAACCAGCCAACTACAGAGTGAAACCTCAGACATCATGAACCAAAGTAAATATTTCCTCTCTTAAGTTGTTTGTGTCAGGTATTTTGGTCACAGTGATGAGAGGCTAACTAATACAGTAGGTCATCCATGGATTTTTGCCTTACTTCAGTCATGAAACTAAAGAGTGCTTTGTGGCTCAACATATTGGTAACAGGCAAGCAAATATCTAGTTAATGAATATTTAAAAATATTTAACTTTTATTATTGATGTTTTGGGGGAAGTTTCTTCTATGTAATTGAAGATTAAACAAAAAACACAAAAGATGTTATATCATATATAAACTGATCCTTTAGAAGAACTTTCAAAAGCACTTGCAACATTGTTTGAAATAGTGAAAAAAAAAGAATATAATCAATGAAGAAAGAATTCAATATTTTGTAAATTAAAGCATATATTTACCAGGAAGAATATATTTCAAGTTGTTTTTACTGGAGGATTAGAGTTATGAGTAATTTTATTTTTGACATCTTTAAACTTCCTAGAGTTTTGATCATCATGCCATAAATCAATACACATTAAATCCTCTGGTACATCGAGGTATACTTTGTAGAAGAACATACAGGTATTAGGTATATTTTTCTCTGGGTTATGAGTCAGAAGAGCTTATATATTTTATTCTGTGCTGTCAGGAAGAATGTAATTTGTAATTCACATGAATGGAGTACCTGAACAAGCTACTTAACCTTTCGAAGCCTGTTTCCTCACTTGTAAAATGAAGATAATAAGAGTAACTACCTCAAAGATAGTAAAACTGAATGGGAGAATTACTACTCACACTAAATGCCATGTCAAAAGAAACTACTGGCCTGGCTTTTAAATCAGAATAAGAAAACTCTTCCAGCAGAAGAGAGGACAAAGAAGAAATACTGACTATTAGTGGCTATAGACTTTGACTTCACTCCAAAACTACACATCTGTGTGTTCTTTCACAGATTCAATTTAGAAATTATTATTCTATAGCAGCTTCTGTTGGGTGCCTTTCCTAAGTTCCTTTTGGAAAGAATATTTTTCTCTTCAAAAACTAGAGAAATTGGTCCAATTTTCCAGCAAGAATTTAAGAAATGTTAAATTCTGTAGCTCTAGACACACTCAGGCCATCAGGATTTGGTACCAGATGTGTGTCAGGGCTGTATTCTTAATGTTGGATCACAAGAAAGGCTGAAATTGAGCAGAATCCAGATGTTTGTAACCAAGATTTCCCCAGGCTGTATGTTTATGTGTAAAAAAAAAATCACATTAAATTAAAATCTCTCTGTTGCTGGCTCATTGCCTCTGACTTGAATAAAAGCAGGGTCTTGGTTTCTGACTTCCCTAATCCTGCAGAGTTATGAGTCTGGGGATTTTCATCTTTCCGTGACCAACACCTCATGTTCTTTCACTGTAAATTAATAGGTTGATATTTGGTGTCCAACGAGAAGCTTGTGCAAGCACCTTGCGGTGACTTCTGCTGCTGAGCTGGTGGTTCAATTCCCTCCAAGGGTCTTGGCTTTGGATGCCAGCTAATATGTAAAAGACTTGAGTTGTCAGATGGCTGTATTTTCCTTTGTTTTTCTTGTTAGAACCAATCTTACTGGCAAAACAGACAATATCTTTTCTTCCCAAATGTCGAACAGACATTGTCTGAGACCAAAGAGGTTTATGAACTGCTTGTTCCTTGAATTGCTGCATGTTTTCCAAAACTGCCCTTTTCATTTCAGTTCCTCCCATCTCTCCACAGGAACCCAAGCTTGGCTGATAAAGCAGATTCCTAAGGTGAAATGGTAAGATTAATCTGAGAACCTGTACATCTGTAGTTACAAGAGGGAAAGAGAGCTTGTATTTTTGAGGGCCAATTATATGTTTTATTTCATTTCATTTTTATAGCAGGCCCGTTAATTATCTCCTAGTCCTTGATTCTGTCTGTCAGCCAAATTCTCAAATTATCCTCATACTTTCTGGATGCCCCTTTTTACTGAAGGGTCTAGAAGCCTTGGGTTTATATTCTGTAGACAGACTACCAAGTTTTGAAAGGTAAACCCACGCAGAATATTTTTTTTCTTCTTCAGTATTGACTGAAGTCAACTTCTGCAGAGTTTTGCTTTGCTGTAGCTGTGCTCAATGTAGTGCTCCTCTCCTCCTAGCTTTGGGGCTGAGGGTGGTTGGGAAGTTAGCAGCTATGATAGAAGGGTATCTTACCTCTTGAGTGGAAGCTGCATTTCTGTTCTACAGCATGACTTGAAATCCAAAAAAAAAAAAAAAAAAAAGCCCAATGACTTTTGTTCATTCAACACTTTTCTTTAGTTTGAAAGCAGCACATTGTTTTTAAAATAACATGGAAACATTTATAGGTGTTTCTGTTTTGATTTGTGTTTTTTTCTGTTGTACCCTAGAAGAGATTGTGTTACTATCATGTTATTACATATAATAAAATGATGACGTTAGTAAATCATAGGGATACAATTTATCACTGAGTAAAATTAAAAAAAGAGAGATAGCTTACAGATTGGGAGAAAATCATTACCACATGCACCTCCAATAAAGCATTAATCTCTAGTATACATAAAGAACTCAAAAAACTTAACACCAGAAAAACCTAAATAACCCAATCAATAAATGTGCTAAGGAATTGAACAGCTATTTCACAGAAGAAGAAATACAGTCCATCAACAAATATATGAAAAGGTGTTCAACATCTTTAGCAATTGAAAAATGCAGATCAAAACTACTCTAAGGAGAAAAGAGGGGAGGGGAGGGGAAGGGAGGGGAGGGGAGGGGGGATAGTAGAGGATAGGAAAGGCAGCAGAATACAACAGACACGAGTATGGCAATATGTAAAACAGTGGATGTGTAACCGATGTGATTCTGCAATCTGTATACGGGGTAAAAATGGGAGTTCATAACCCACTTGAATCAAAGTGTGAAATATGATATATCAAGAACTATGTAATGTTTTGAACAACCAACAATAAAAAAACACTTAAAAACTACTACTCTAAGATTTTATCTCCCTCCTGTCAGAATGACAATCATCAAGAATACAGGCAACAATAAATGTTGGTGAGGACGTGGAAAAAGAGGTACATTCATACATTGCTGGTGGAACAGCAAGTAGGTACAACCACTATGGAAAGCAGTATGGAGATTCCTCAGAAAACTTGAAATAGAACCATCATTTGACTCAGGTATCCCACTCCGAGGTTTACACCCAAAGGACTTAAAATCGACATGCTATAGTGACAGAGTGACATCAATGTTTATAGCAGCTCACTTCACAATAGCTAAACTACACAACTGACATAGGTTTCCTTCAATAGAAGAATGGATAAAGAAAATGTTGTATATATACTCAATGGGATATTACTCAGCTTTGAAGAGGAGTGAAATTATGGCATTTGCCAGTAAATGGATAGAGTTGGAGAATATCATGCTAAGTGAAATAAGCCAATCCCCAAAAAACAAAGGTCGGATTTTTACTCTAATATGAGGATGCTAATTCACAATAAGGCAGGGGGAACTAGAGAAGAATAGTGTTACCTTAGATTAGGAAGAGGGAAATGAAGGGAGGGAGGGGATGTGGGAATAAGAAAGATAGTAGAATGAAGCAGACCTTATTATTGTATGTATATATGTGACCACATAACCAATATAATTCAATAACATGTACACTCAGAAAAATGAGAAATTATATCCCATCTATGTATGATATATCAAAATGCATAAATGAATTCTACTATTAGTTGTGTATAACTAATTAAAACAAATAAAAAATTAATAAAAAGTTATTATACTCTTGCCTCCCTGAACTATTTGCATTCTAGAGTCTGGAATGTCTAGACATACAACAAATGAATATTTAATTTTCTATAATTCATTCTCTTGTAAGAAAAAACTTACATTCTCAGTCCTTCATTCATATTTTACAAGAATTAGAGGTTTGCCTCTAATTTTGCTTTCCTGAGCTTAGGTTATATAAATGATTTTTGATAAATTTATCGCATATCTGTCTACAAGGAAATTCCCTAATGATGATGGATAATGTGTATTCACGAAGCTGATTCTAGTTCTGAGGTTAGGAATTAACTTAGATAGATAGGAGTATCTCTTGGATGTCGATTCAAATCTTGGTTTAATTATTTTATCCTTACCTGAGCCATGTTGAATTTTCATTTGAGTGCATAGTGTAGGGATCAGCCAGAGACCAACACACAGAATTTGTGACTCCCCATCACTTTCAACTACTCTTGAAAGGTTCTCTTATCACTTTCCAGAAACTCTGGCCTCTGGTTTTTAGGTCTGAATTATGGGGTTTTCCATACAACTTTTAGTTACCATCCATAGTACTAACTCCAGACCATCCTATCCGTAGAGTCAAAGTCAAGGGGAAACTTGTCTTGTGGTATTTGCTTCTTCTAGAACTGATGCCTCCACAGAGTCTCCCTTCTTTTGTTCACCATCTAGCACCTTCGAGCAATTGTTACTGTTTGTTAATTTGTAGATTTTTTGGTTAAAATTTCAAAGTGTTTATCTGTGGGAGGTCCGGTCTGGTAGGAGTGAAATTTCTCTTAGATTTAACCAATAGACATGCATTTACTGCTCACACAAAGTCCTAAGCAGTGATTCATAATAAGCACTCATCCAAGGTTGCTTAATGTCCCTGTACCTTCCTTCTTGAAGCTGTGCTCACTTTGGGAGCAACAGGGAGAAAAGAATATGGAATATCCTACTTTGGAAGTTTCATGGCCAGGCTGGCGGCAGGCCCCCTATTTCCACTCACACTCCATTGAACAGAGGTTGGCTGCATGGCCACATCTCATTACAAGGGCGCTTGAGAAAGGCAGTCTCACTCTGCCCAGGTAAAAGAGGAAATGAATTTTATAATCTGCTAGCAGTCTCTGATGCATGAGTTTTAATTTTTATGTTTTTAGCAGAATTACCTCAAATTACACCTTCAGAAGAAATTATAATATCTTCAAAATATCTTTCTTCAATATTCATTAAGAATTCTTTGAACTGAAAATAATACCTTCTCATCACCTTCATCTCATAACATTTTCAGAAATATGCTTCCACAGAAATACTATTTACATTGGGATATGATTGCATACATATCTTGTGAGTTCATTTGAAAACATTATTGTCCAATAGTCAATATTGCAGAAAAGCTCTTTATGGTCATTAACTCAGGAAAAGAAGAGTAATGAAGTCATTTCAGACAAATGACTATCATGGTACCATTTGCTTTGCATATTTCATACTTAAATATATGAGGTCATGACTTATTTTTATTGATGGCAGACAAGAAGGAAATCTTTCATTGACTGCCTTTTATGAATATGAAGGCATTTACCTGGCAAGTAAGATGGACTAGCAAGCCAGAACTCACTTCCTGTGAGTCAATAGAACAAGTCTCTATTGGCATACACAGATGGAGACGAAAAGATAAGGGTAAGAAAACTCATGCTGATACCTATCTTTTAGGAAATGTAGTGACAGAATGCTACACTTCAGCAGCTTCATTTCGGAAGCACTCAGGTGTTTTTTGGGTAATCGACACAGTGGATTGTTTCCTGTAATACTCTTCCGCTCTCATCTTGTAAAATCGGAGTGTTTTTATTTCTATTCAGAGAAATGGAGAGTGAGCGTTGCTCCTACATCTTTACACCTCCAGCACCCTTAAATCAGTCTGAGTTGTGCAGCAGATGAGTTGGGGTCAACGAGACTGTCATTTTCTCTCAAGAAAGGAAGAAACGGTACTTGCCTGAGTCATGGTTCTGCTTTCTTTGCAGTAGTTTGCTACCACTGTGTGCATAGTGGTGAGTGGCAATTGTTATACATCACCCCGCCTTTTGGCTTCTTTGTTCCTACACTATGATCTCACAATTTGTTTCCAGGAGAAATGGCTTTTATAAAGCTGAGGAAGAAAAAAAAAAGTGAGTCTCTAGGGATTTTATCTGGTGTTTTGGACATGAAAAATAGGGCTTTTTAGAAATTTCCGAGATATAAAGCCAGTTGTGACTACATATTATCCAAGACGAGGTGGTACATGGATCACATTTCTAATCAAGTTAGGATGCAGGGTAATGTCTAAGCAGAAGGCAAGGAGAGAGATGATGATGGCATGCTTCCTTGTCACCCTTTTCCACAAACTACTCAGTTTCTTGCTTGCTGAGCCCTCGGCACCTTTTCTTAAGCTCTCATAGATCCAAGCTCTATGCACATTGTCACACTGTGTGACATGATGTATCATGAGCTAACTCTCAGGAAGCCCATCTTAGCTATGTTGTCAGGTAGATACGATGAGCCCCCAAACAAACACCTGAACTACTGTTTCATCTACACCTCCACCCAGGGGCATGTCTTCTTGAAGGAAAGTATGGAGCAGAATTTTCCTGAGATACCTGATTGACTGTCCAGAGCTGACAATCAGATATGAGCCCAACAAAGCACAATGTTTATTTCTAAAAGAAGTCAGGGACATGGCAGTGTAAAACTGATCAGGTAGATGTTTATTTGCATACCTAAGGTTCTTGCTGAAAAGCTACATGTTTCATGGTAAAGAAGATATTACCAGTCACAGGTAAGCCTGTGAAAAGTACTTGGAGATATTTCTATTTCTTTTTGGGCAATAGAATCAAAATACTTGCCAGATGGCCAAAAATGGTATTCATTATTTTCCCACATTGTTATCCATTGTACTTGTGATTACTCATTGTGCTTTTTCATACTTCCTGACTATATATTAGAGGTGTGCTATTTTTAAAAAGATATATTTTAATTGCCATAATTATATTCTTATCCTCATTGTAGATATTAAGATCATACTCTGGAGTAATGCCTAGAGTCTTGTATATATTACAACTTTCCAAGTTTTTTTATTGTCTTTCAGTGATATAAGAATATTTGCAGACTCCTGACGATTTTTATAAATCTGATGTACTCATATTATTATATGAATGACATTGAATCAACCAGAGAAGACAAGTATTGGAAATTAGTTTCCAATTTTCATTTTCTTTTCTTATGACATTTTCATTTCTTAAAAGAGTCTCTTTGTAAAATGAAAGAATTTTTGTTATGCTTAATGTGTATTTTGTTAAAAGAACTATTTGGAGAGAAGATAGTAAAATTACTTTTCTTTCCAGTTTTATATTTGAGATTGTAATTTCTTGTACAAAGAGAGATAAATTAATTGTTCCATTTCCAACCATGGGAGGTTGGATGCTTCACCCTCATCCTAACAGAATATCAGGAAGATAATACATCGATAGCACTATATTTTAAACTTTTGCTAATCTATTAAAGAGAGATTTTTACTTAGGAACTATCTGTTTGAAGACAATGAATAAAACTTTGTTTATAGGTTTTTATATAAGAGGATTTTTGCATCTTGGAAGTTGAGAAAAAAGAACTGTGGGTCTAAGAAAGTATGCAAAAGACACACAAAAAATGAACAAATATATTCCTATACACATACCTTTGAGTTGTTTCTCAAAACCACTCATCTGTGTTGGGGTAGAGATGCAGAGGTCTTTTTACTATGCTTTCACCAAGGACTGAGTGCATAAAAATTTACAGGTTCTTATGAATTCATTCCTTTATTTCTAACGCACTTTATACTCTAAAATACCTGAGTCTTCTCTGTGCTCTGACCAGGAAGTCTAATATTCAGGTCTAGCCCTAGTTGTGGTCATTAGATATGTTCCACAAGTACTGACAGTATTGCTTCCTGTCCCATGGTTTGTGCTTTGGCATTAGTTGTAGTCCTATGCATGGATACAAAGGGCACAGGAAATCATAATGGAAATAGTGTGTTTTTCTGGATTGCATATTTAAGAGACACTGTGAAATTTATCTTTTTGTTCTTTATTTCTATTTTGTTTAAATTGTGCCTATACTATCATGCTTGAGCTAACAGATGATGTGAAGCCAAATCTCTAGACAGTACGTAAAGTACATATAGGATCATATAGATGGATGCGTGCATAGATAGATGATAGATAATACACATATAGAGAAAGTTGCCAAGAGCTGCAAGTTTTAGCAGACTAGAACATATGCTGCCCAATATTCCACTAGTGTGAGAAGTAGGGTGTTTGGGGCACTTCTTTCTGAAACTCAGAATAAAATTTCCCAAGGAAATGTGTTATAAACAATATGGTCTACAAGAAAGAGTTCAAGATTTGGACTGAAATTCTTTGTTTCATCCTGTTTGACATTGATTTGATAAATCAATTTGATTTAATCATTCCACTTGTCTATCATAGTGATCATCAACACCCCAGGAGATGCCCAAGGAATCATGTAGGTAAATTTATAGCTGACATAAAATTTAAGATGTGACTATCACTTTTTAGCTACTGTATGTGTGGTTTAATTTAAATATTTCTATAGTACCATTTCTGAACATTTGACAACAAAAAGTAAATTAAATAATGTAAATAATAATGCTGATTCATGTTAGATTGCTTAGAAACTTATAAATTAAATAACATTAACTGTTGCTATTTTTAACCCCATTAATAGTTCTCTGAAATTATTGTCCATTTTCCTATTCCTGCTCTCATTATTCTAACTACACATCATTGATGCTGAAAACAAATGATAATGTAAAAAGCAGACATGTATGCAAAGAAATGTATTGTCTAGGAGATAAAATTCAGTGTTTCCAAATATTATTTAAAAATAAAATATCAGTAAGGAAAGTTTTTTATATTATTTATTTATTTATTTATTATCCTGTGGATTGAACCCAGAGGCAATTCACCACTGAGCTACATTCTCATGCCTTTTTATTTTATTTTATTTTTTTCATTTTGGGACAGGATGTTGCTAAGTTTCTGAGGCTGGCCTTAAACTTGTAATCCTCCTGCTTTAGCCTCCAGAGTTGTTGGGATTAAAGATGTGCACCAGCATGTCACATCAGCAAAAGGGTTGATTTTTGGACAAGTGAAATGTGAATTATTGGATAATAATTTGAAACAAATATTGAACAATAAAAAAATAGTTCTAAAAGAACCAGTAGAAATGGCATTTCTAAGGATGCCACTGAAATTAAAGGGTTATGAAAAATGTTGATAAGATTTGACTGTATAGCTGGGTGTTGTGATGGATGCCTGTAATTAGGAGTAGGAGGGCTGAGACAGGAGGATTGTGAGTTCAAATCCAGCCTCAGCAACTTGGTGTGGCGCTTAGCAACTCAGCAAGACTCTGTCTCTAAATAAAATACAAAAGCTGACTGGGATGTGTGGTCCAGCCATTAAGCACCTCTGGTTTCAATCCCAGGTACCAAAAAAAAAAAAAAAAGAATTTGACTACGTATGAAGTGAATTTTATATATATATATATATGTATATATATATATATAATATATACATATAATTTTTTATATATAATATATATACATTATTATTTACATTATTTAATCTTATATATAATATATATACACATATATTATATAAAATTAATTATAGAATATTATATATTAAATTATTATATATATTAAATTAATCATAGAATTAAAATCCAAATCATAAAGTTCCAAAAATTTTCATGATTCATAATAAACAATGAGTTATTAGTTTTAATATTTGTTAATAACCTTAAGGCCAAGAAAAAGATCTATTTACAACTGAAAATTTGTTAAAGAACATTTTATTCATGAGCTTAGTACCAAAGAATCCTAAAATCCTATGTCTTAGTACCACAACTTACAATTGAGCTGCAGGTCCCTGTGGGATAGACTTGTCTCTTCTTTGTCAGGTCCTTTCAGGACTCAGAATGAAGAAACAGCTCTCACTGGGGATGTGATGTTTGTGTCACAGTGTTAGTAGAAGCATGTCATGGTTCTTTAAAAAAGCTTCTGCTTATATATGGAAGACATGATTTCTGTTCTTGTAATGAGGGATAAAGCAGTCTTAATACCCAAATGGTAAAGGTGCCTACAGCTCTGCAGGCATGTGCCCTGAAAACTTATATGGTAATGGGTTGAATAATCCTCGTGGGAAAAAAAAGGAGTAAATATTTGGGACCAATAAAATATTTTTAGTACCAAGATACAGACAATTTTCAAAAGTACAAGTAAGCAATATCTAGCACCTTATTTATGTTTATTCTAAGTAGTAAAAAATGCAAATTAATAATGTAATCAGAGAAAAATAAATGTTTAAAATTCTCTGATAATTTGACCTTTAAAATCAAGAAATTTATTGCCAGCATTCCTTTGATTAGAAATTAAATGTATTAGACAATAAATTCCAAAACATCACTAAAGGGAACATTTATCAAAGCATAACAAGGGAATTGTTGAACACATTCAGTGGAGTGAAATAGTATAATGCCATTAAAATCAGAATCTGAAATTCTCTTTGTGATGTCAGTAACATCATTTGAGATGTTTTCAGTACAATTGGTGATGTAACATGTCTGAGTCAGTCAATACCGTTACCCATGGTTGCTTCTGGTTATTTGACTAGCTGGTAAATTCTTGTGTGAACCTGTTTGCCATTTTCTAATTATTTTATAAATTAACAGACATCACATGTAATTAAACACTTTAAAAATTGTGTCTAATGCAAGCACATTGATTTTAGTAGACACCGCCTTCACAGGATCTAACATCTTGTCTCTGTGTTCAAAACTAAAGGAAAAACAAGTTAGAAACAGTTATCAAAGCTGGCTGCTCTCAGTAACCCCTTGCCTAGCTTTGTCAAGTGAAACGTTTTTAGACATTTCAGACACACACACACTGTGCACCATTCACTTGCTCTCTGTCAGAGCCTTCTGTGTCCTATAATTTTAAACTCTAAAAATACTCGGTGGTGAAATATTGATTTCCTCTCTAATTTCTGCTCAGACCTCAGTTGGATGCCTGGTAAGGATTCCATTCTGAGATCAGTACTTGACCCCGCACTTTGTTCTTTAGTAAAGAAACACATTGTATCTCTATTCTTTCACCTCAGGTAGTCTATGTCTTTTTTTTTCCTTATTTTTCTTAGCTTTTGTATCATTATGGTGTATCAAAGGAGGATCATTATTTTACTTTAAAATCAGCTAATGAGAAAATATCCAAAGTGTTTACAGGTTTTCTAAGAAGGCATACTAACAAGAACACAGGAACAATATATATTATTAATTGATTCTGAAGTAAATTGCCAGGGGTAATCTAAGCAATATTTATAAACGTGTAAACTTTCATTTATTGTAATGTGTTAATTATCATCTCCACGAAAGCAGGAAAATTTATTTTCTTATTTTTAAAAATGAATTCATAGTAGCATATAGAAGTTACATCGTAGGAAAGACTATACAGATAAAAGGACAAACATATGCATATGGAAGAATTTAGTATATAATTTTTAAAATTCATTTATTTTTAACCAATTTAAACATCCATTTTCTGGATAAATATTTATTTAATAGCTATTGTAATCTAGGCAATGTTCTATATTATATTATTATGAAATTGAACAAAGCAAATGCTTTGCATTTATTCAGCTTATATGATTATATATATATATATATATATTATCTATCTCTCTATATATACATATTTATATACATGGATATATATGTTTTTCAGTGCTACGAATAAAACCCAGGGCTTTATGCATGTGTTCTACCACTGAACCATACCCCCAGTTCTAAGCTTATATTTTAATGAAAAGAGATAAGATCAATCCAGTCCTTTTAATCAATGAAAAATAAATGTTCACTGAATAAAAAATAATGGGTCAATTTGGATAAACCAAACCCAATGTCAATGGGGCAGGGATGTACTTTGTAGGAGCCCTGGAGGGTCCTATGACATTGTGTGACAATATTTAAGGTACAGGAAGTTCTTGATGGACTAAAATTTCTAAAACGTGTATCTCTTTTCTATGCCATTTGACTAGAGATTAGATTACACAGAGAAAATCCAAATTTTCTATGAAAGACTTTTCAATAGAGCAAACTCTCTTTCTAAATCCTAAGAAAAGGTTCAAAGTTCTCTACAGTCTCATGGCAGGAGGAGAGCACCACACCAACTACAGACTGCCTGCTTGGGTTAGTACCCTGTGGACACGGTTCTTGGTCCTCATTGATTTCTTTTTTCTTTTCACAGTTAAATCTTGGTAATCAATAAAATGACCAAATCCATCCCACTCCTGCCAATGACACACAGAGACTTCTTCTATGTCAATACATTTCTCTGGAGCCTGAATACTGCTTGATTCCAAATTTTCTAATTGAAGTTTCCATGGTTTCTTCTTTGTTCTGTGTTAATATGAAAGGGTATTAGAGATGAATTAAACTTAATTTTAACACATGTATTAACTTTAACACATGTAAGATGATGTTGTGTTTCTCATGGAGGTTTAGAGGAAGTTTGAGGAAGCTGAAGTTTTAATAGGTATGTTACACATAAAATTCATTACAAATAAAGTTTTACCTTATGTGAGAATAGTGAATTCCTGATTTAAAAAAATAATTAAATTTTAAATTATGTCAATTTACTTTAAGTAATATTTTAACTTCATATATATATATATATCTTAAGTAAGACTGAAAATGATTTTAGATGGAAAATTAGAAGTTTATAAGAACTTTGTAAATAATATCACAAAATATTAAAGTGACGAATATAATTTTAAAGTGGTATAAAAGTCCACTTAGCTAGAATTTCAAAGAGATAGAAGTATACGGAAATAATTGAAATTGAATATAAGATGCAAACAAAAAAGGGGAAATATCCAAAACAGTATGATGTCTAACTTTTATTTCTAAGTGACAGAGAAAAGGATGAAATAAACACATTATCAACATTGTGAAATAGAGGAGTGCTAAAACTCATTGTTTTCTAAAATAAATGTTTTGTAGTGTTGAAATATATATTTATGCTCCTTTTTCATCAGAGAGATTATTATGATTTCATAATTTCTCTTTTTAACAATTGTAGTGAACCATCTGACCCAGTTACCCCACTGCTCGGTAGATACCAAAAGGACTCATACTACAGTGACACAGCAAAATCAGTGCTTACAGCAGCTCAGTTCACAATGGCTAAGCTATTGAACCAGCCTAGGTGCCTTTCAACAGATGAATGGATAAAGAAAATGTGATATATATTCACAGTGGAATATTACTCAGGCATAAAAAGGAAAGACTTTATGACTTTGCCAGTAAATGGACCTCAGCAACTTAGTGAGGTCCTAAGCAAGTCAGCAAGACTCTGTGTCTGAATAAAATAAAATAATAATAATAATATTAATATAATAGGCTGGGGATGTGGCTCAGTAGTTAAGCACCTCTGGGTTCAATACCCAGTACTAATAAATAAAATAAAATAAAAAGATCAATAGAGTAGATAAAGGGAATGGGGGGATGAAAAATTGAAGAATGGTATAATGAATCTGACTGAACTTACTGAACTTTTATATGGGTATGCGTGTACGTAGCACAGTGAATCCCAACATCAAGTATATCCACAAGATACTAATTTCTAAAAACTATAAATCAATTACAGAAAAATCAGAAGAATAGTGGGAGAGGAGCAAGGGAAAGAAGGAGGAGGGAGAGGGAAGTGTTAGGGACTGAATTAAGTCAAATTATATTCCATGCTTTTATGATTACATCAAAATGTATCCTAATGTTGTAGATAACTAAAAAGAATTAATCTTTTTTTCTATATAACATTTTAAATTACTTTTTATTTGTTTTAATTAGTTACACATGATAATAGAATGCATTTATGCACTTTGATGTATCATACATAAATGGGGTATGATTTCTCATTTTTCTGATTAGTGCCTAATCACATTGGTCATGTAGTCATGTGTTCATAAGGTAATAATGTTTCATTCTACTATCCTGCCTATCCCCATATTCCCTCCCCCTCCCTTTCCTCTCCTCTACCTAAAGTAACTATATTTTTCCCTGTCTCACCCCTCTGTTATTGTGAGTTAGCATCTGCATATCAGAGAAAACATTTGGCCTTTGGTTTTGGGGGACTGTCTTATTTCACTTAGCATGATATTCTCCAACTCCATCTATTTACCAGCAAATGCCATAATTTTATTCTTCTTTAAAACTGAGTAATATTCCACCGAATATATACACCACATTTTCTTTACCCGCTCATCCTTTTAGTGGCACCTAGGTTGGTTCCACCATTTAGCTATTGTGAATTGAACATTGACATGGTGCCTTGCTGTAGTATGCTGATATAAGTCCTTTGGGTGTAAACCAAGGAGTGGGATAGCTAGATCAAATGGTGGTTCCATTTCAAGTTTTCTGAGAAATCTCCATACAGCTTTTCATAGTGGTTGCAGCAATTTCCAGTTCCACCAGCAATGTATGAGAACACCTTTTCCCCTACATCCTGACCAACATTTACTGTTGTCTGTATTCTTGATGATTGCCATTCTGGCTGAAGTGAGATGAAATCTCTAATTGCTAGAAATGTTGAACATTTTTTCATATATTTGTTGATATATTGTATTTCTTCTTCTCGAAGTATCTGTTCAGGTCCTTAGCCCACTTATTGATTGAGTTATTTTGTTTTTTGGTTATAAGTATTTTGAGTTCTTTATATATTCTAGTGATTAATGCTTTTATCTGAGGACATGTGGTAAAGATTTTTTTTTTTCTCCCAATCGGTAGGTTCTCTCTTCACAGTATTTTTTATTTCTTTTGCTGAGAAGAAGATTTTTTAGTTTGAATCCATCCTGTTTATTGATTCTTGATTTTACTTCTTGTGCTTTAGGGGTCTTGTTAAGGAAGCCAAATCCTAGGCCAGCATGGTACAAATTTGGTCTTACTTTTTCTTCTAGTAGCCTCAGGGTCTCTGTTCTAGTGCCTGAGTCTCTGATTCACTTTGAGTTGAGTTTCATGCAGGGTTATAGATAGAAAATTAATTTCATTTTGTTCCATGTGGCTTTCCATTTTTCCCAGCAGCATATGTTGAGTAGGCTATCTTTTCTCCAGTGAATGTGTTGACACCCTTTCTAGTACGAGATAACTGTATTTGTGTGGGTTTGTCTCCGTGTCTTCTATTCTATGTCACTGTTCTATGTATCTGTTTTGGTACCAATATCGTTTTGTTTTTGTTACTATAGCTCTGTAGTCAAGTTTAAGGTTTGGTATCCTGATGCCTCCTGCTTCGCTAACGATTGCCTTGGCTATTCTGGGTCTCTTATTTTTCCAAGTTAATTTCACAATTGCTTTTTCTATTTCTATGAAGAATGTAGGGATACAAATAGGTGAGGAAAAGTCAAAATGTCACTATTTGCTGATGACATGATTCTATATTTAGAAGATCCAAAATATCCCACCAGAAAACTTCTAAGAACTAGTAAATGAATTCAGCAAAGAAGCAGGATATAAAATCGACACCCATGAATCAAACGTGTTCCTATACAACCATGATGAATCCACTGAAAGAGAAATTAGGAAAAGTACCTCATTCACAATAGCCTCAAAAATAAAAAAAGTACTTGGGAATCAATCTAATAAAACTGATAAAAAAAAAACCTCTACAATGAAAACCACAGAACACTAAAAAAAGAAAGATCTTAGAAGATGGAAAGATCTTCCATGCTCCTGAATAGGCAGAATTAATATTGTCAAAATGATCATACTACCAAAAGTGTTACACAGATTTAATGGAATTCCTAATAAAATCTCAATGAGATTATTCATAGAAATAGAAAAAGCAATGAAGAATTAATTTTTTTTTCAAAAAATTTGAAAAAATGATATTTTTTCCCAATGTTCAATTTTCACATAAGAATGAGAATATTAGTAAAATGTAACATGTTGTATTTGGAGAGTAACATTATATATATATATATATATATTGTAATTTTTCAGTATAATTTATGTAATGAAATCTTATAAAACATGGTAATCTTTTCACCCCAATGTAGTGTTTTTGACAGGCAGTTATTTACACAGTCACACCTATATAAAATTACATAACATTTACTTCTTTAAAGGTAATATTCTGATGAAAGAGGGCACCCTTTCTGAGCACCCTTTGATTTGTTTAAAGGAAAGCAGACTTTCCTTCTCATACTAATGAAGAAGGAAACTCTGAGTTTAAAATGTTGGAAATTCAAACTTGGCAGCTTGAAAAGATAAATGAAATCCAATTTTGCTGCTTGAGTCACTGTTCAGATTCCTGCTTGGGGTGAGATGGGCCTTGAAGGCATCACCTCTTACGGATTCCCTGTCTTTTTTGTAGATGCTTCTATATATACTGTAAAGATTTACCATAGCATCGATGCATTACGGGGTGTAGTATGCTTTGCATGTGCTGTGAATGCCACGAAATTTTATCCAAAATTGAAAAAGAAATGAATTTAGAAATAAATTAAGTACATGAATGACTTTAGAAATCCTCGAAGTTAATAATAGTACAGTTCTATTGGGAATGTTACAAAATTGAAAGCCCTAAATATAACTTCTTGAGAAATTGCTCAGAAATCTGACTTTTAAAAATCGTCAGATACAGAGAATCAGAATGGGAATCACATGATAGTAGATCCAGCAAAAGAATTCTGTGATTTTTTTTTCTTCTGGATTGAATATCATAAAGGTCGGAGTTTACATTTTCTGTGTAAGTGTATTCAGTTTATTAATGATGCCCACACACTAAGTTAATGTCTTAAATTTATGTTTAGCATTGAATTCAACATATTAGATCTTTTGTTACAACTTACTTATAGTAGTCTATATTAATTGAATACAAGCATACCGTGTGCAAGGCATTGACAGAAATAAATAGCTGAAACTTATACATGTTGTGTTATCAAGGAATCTACTCTAGTAGAAGGTAGAAGGCAGATATTTAAGAAAAGAAATAGGACATTTCACATATTAAGTTACAGACCACCAGTGAGTGATAAAATCATGCTAAGGCATTCAGAAAGCATCATATTCCAGAGGACTTTTGCTGGAGGTCATGAAAGTAATTATATTTGAACTGTCTATCTTTTTAAGAATGCATTTGAACAGACACAAATTAGTAACAAAAGTTTTCCATGAAAGAGTACTATTATTAGTAAAGATGTAGATAGGAAAACAATTAAGTTAATTGGGTAGGTTAAATATGACATTTAATAGTTATGGAAAAATTACTAAGGGAGGTTGGGACTTTGTAATGGGCACTAAGATCTGTGCCAAGAAAGTAGATTGTAATAATCATAGGTATCAAAAGGCTTCTTTTGTAATCATCAAGGGTCTTGTAGGATTGAATCCCTGCTCTAATAGTTCTAGAAAGATTGCAGGGGGTTGCAATTAAGAGAAAAGGCCACACAAACATCACATATCAAGGTAAGGGAAATGGGGTAATGGATTAGATTCATTTGATTAAAAAATAATAGAATTCAGTGGTTTGTTCGAACCTGCAGGTTTGTGAACAACACAAAGAAAAGTAATAGCTCCATGAATAAATGTATGCAGGTCTTGAGAGGAAATTGAAATGGGCCAAAGAAATAGAAATTACCACATGTTGCCTCTGGGGGAAAGGAATTTTGGTGCTTCATTGCCAAAGACTGAAGCCCAAGAAAGTGGCCAGGATTTTTATGGTAATGATCCAGGATGAGAAGGATCCCATGGCAAAGCCCACACTTAATTGTAGAAATCTAGTAAAAGACACAGGGACAACTTCTCAAATAATTTAAAGGGAAGCCCACCCACTTTAAAGCCCTTGACACACAATTCTGTATAACTGAATCCAATGAATTTTTAAGAGTAAAGTTGATAGCTACATATGATATAAAAGAGTCAGGAACAAGAATAAGAAGTAATCATCAGCCATCCTAATGTGCAGTCATGAGGTACCTGATTAATTACAAGAATGTAGGCTTCACTAGATCATTATATCACACTCTGCACAGAAGGTATCTCAAAAATGTATCAATCACCTAGAAATTATACCAGAAACTTCACAACTGCTAGAATAAAATGAAGGGCCAACACCCCCAGCATATAGCTGCAGGCAATAACTTACTCAATAGGACTCCTGAAGCTTAGGAAATAATACCAAGAATTAATAAATGAGATGGCATCAAATTAAAAATCTTCTGAAGAGCAAAGAAAATGATTAAGAACATGAAGAGAGAGACTATAGAGTGGGAAGCTTCTTTTCCAACAGATTAATATACAGAATATATAAAGAACTCAAAAACTTAACAAAAAAAAACAACCAATAAATCAATAATCCAGTCCCCAAAAGTCAGAGTTTAAGTGTTTTCTCTGATATGAGGAAGATAATCCCAAATAAGGTGAGTGGGATAAAAGAAAGAACAGAAGAAAGATCAGTGGGGTAGACAAAGGGGAATGAAGAGAGGGGGGAAGAGATGGTATAGGGAGAGACAGTGGAATGAATCATAAGACACTAATTTAAAAAAAAACTAGGATAACAGAAAGATCAGTAGAAAAGAGGAAAGGAAACAGGAGGAGGAAAGAGAGGAGGCAAAGAGGAAGTACTGGGGACTGAATTAGAACAAATTATATTCCATGCTTTTATAATTTTGTCAAAACGAATCCTCTTGTTATATAAAACTAAAGAGAATCAATAAAAATAATGGATAAATGAGCTAAACAAACACTTCTCAAAAGATGAAATTCAAATGGCCCAAATATTGTATAAAAAACTTTTTAATATCTTTAGCAGAGAAATGCAAATAATATACAATAATAAATGCTGGAGTTGATGTGGTGAAAGGAACTCTTATACATCATCAGCAGGACTGTAAATTATATAATCACTATGGTAGTCAGTATGGTGGTTCCTCAAACAACTAGGAATGGAAACGCCATATTATCCAGCTATACCACTCTGTGATATTTATCTTAAAGAATTAATGTCAGCATACTATAGTGATAACAGCACAGTTCCTAATAGCCAAACTATGGAAACAGCCTAGGTGTTCATCAACAGATGAATGGATTAAAAAGTGATATTATATATATATATATATATATATATTTATTTATTTATATTTATGTATATATGTATGTTTATATGTGTGTGTGTGCGAAGTTTTGTTCAGCCATCAAGAAAAATGAAATTATGTCATTTTCAGGAAAATGAATTAAACTTGAGAACATAATGGAAACATCACGTTGAGCAAAATAAGTAAATTTTAGAAAGTCCTATGTTTTGTCTCATATGTGAAAGCTGGAATCTCATGATAATGGGGGAAACCAATAGAGTAGAGGAAGCAGAGCAGGGTCTAGACGCCAATGGGAGGTACTAGGGAATAAAATTGATCAAATGATGCTTTGTGCATATATGAACATGTAACAACAAACCCTACTAATATACACAAATTATGACTAAATAAATTGTATTAAAAAGAGGGCCTGTTTCAAAAGTAAAAAATTAGGAGAGTAATTGTATAATTTGGGTAAAACCAACTATCAATTTTGATGTTCATCCTTTCAATCACTCACAAAATATTTGTGGAAACTACAATGATTAACAGGTTTTGGGGGCATGTAGTAATGGGCATAACAAATTCCTTTCCTCATAATTTTTACATTCTAGGGAAGCAGTTAATAAAACAAATATGTATCAAAGTGATGTTAAATTAATGAAGATCAATACGGAAGGAGATGGCTGGGTAATTGTTTTAGTCACCTTTTTTTTGCTGTTGTGACTAAAAAACCCGACCAGCACAATTGTTGAGGAGAAAAAGTTTATTTGGGGGCTCATGGTTTTATACATCTTAATCCATAGACAATAGACTCCATTACCCAGGGCTGAAAGTGAGGCTGAACATCATGGCATAAGAGTGTCGCAGTGGGAAGCAGCTCACATGATGATCAAAGAGTGACATTCCACTTGCCACATACAAAATATATACCCCATAGTCATACCTGCTAACGCCCACCTCCTCCAGCTACACCCTACCCACCTTCAGTTACCACTCAGTTAATCCCCATCAGGAATTAATTCATTAATTGGGGTAAGGCTCTCATAACCCTATCATTTCTCCTCTAAACTTTCTTGCATTGTCTCACACATAAGCTTTTAGGGGACATCTCACATCCAAACCATAACAGTGATTCATAGTTTCTCAACTTAAAAGAAGATGGTTTTCTTCATTCATGAATCAGTGTTCCATTTTGAAATATTTTCATTCATGATTATAGGCTATTTTACGGTTTAAGAAAATGGCAAAATGTTTTCAGAGAACTGAGAGAGTTACTTTCTGATTTTACTCTCCCTATAGAACACACTTCTTAGAAAATAGGGGACTCAATTCATGTCTTACACAAGCAGTGCTTTCTGCAAAAACGTCACAGTATTTCAGATCGTGTACACAAAGAAGAAATAAAACTTGGGAGATATAGTGGCAATTCCAAGATATCTTTCTCCCTGTGTTCATCTTGGAAGATCATATTGTTTTACTTTAAGAAATTGTTGCCTTATATTTGTTAAATGCCACATTAACCATATGTGTGTGCAAACTACAGATGTGGCTTGAGCATATTCACCTAATTTCATAAAAAAAACCCCACTAATGTGAAACCTGTGATAATGCAGGGGGAGATACATAGCCTTCAGCATGTACATATAAGAAACGCCTAGGCAAGTTTCCATTTGCAAGGTCACATCATGTAAGGAAATCAGTCTGTAAGCAGGGCAGAAATCAATGCTGCACATCGAGGAGAAGGCTTTTCACTACCTCTATCACTCCTGCACTGTTTTCTTAAAATGAAAATATCAATAAACATAGGAAATTTTACTCTTGGTCAACACACAGTAATTAAAATGCCTTATGCGGTCTGTTTAGTGAGGATATGTGATGATATTCTGCCTTTATTTCAAACCATCTTTGGTATTAAATGTTGTCTTACCTCAAAAGTAATATAGCACAATGACTTTTATTATGGATGGTAATTTATGAAAAATGTAGCCAATGGAATTGATGTCAAACTTTTATCCACAAGCTCTATTTACTTTCATATTGCTCACTATTTACCAAGGTTTGTTACAGCACTAGTCACTATCTCAGCTGGCATTCTGCCTGTTTATATTTTTTAAAGTGGCTTTGTTTTTTATTCTCATAAAACAGTGGAGCTAATTACAGCTGCTCGCTCTTCTATTTCAACCCTCGATGCTCTTAGTTTTTTTCCTAGGCTTGCTTTTACTCACAGTCATAATATTTTTTTTTCCATTTTGTCTCTGATCCTCTTTTATATATAGCCAGAGAGCAGCATCCTATGACACAAAGAATGAAAAGGCTTTTAGAACTAATTTTCATTTTCTGTTCAATGCCCATGGCGTTCTGAGTGTGTGATGTGCTATCATCAGGTTTTGATTATGCAATTGAAATGCAAAAAGGTTAAAAGCTCAGCTTTATTGGCCTTATCAACAGTTTGCACTCTCCCAAAAGCTCTGTTTGAACAAATATGTACTTGATCACTTTTGGCCAAGAATGTTACATATTTTAAGAAAATGAAGCTCATAGACGATGCTTACAGAGGAATTGATGCTTTGAAATTTTAAACTATATGTTCATGTCTATTTTACTAAGCTATTTTTATTAAGAATTGTCTTACTTGAATCTGTTCAAATTTTGAGAAAAGTACTTAAGTGTACCTTATCTCTTTATTTACTGGCAAAGAACAGAGAGGATGTATATGATAACAGCATTCCAGAAAGAAATACAGTGAGAACTCAAGTCTTACATCCTCAAGTCTTCTACTCGAATTGAGTGGTTCTGAATTAACTACTGGATTAATTCAGTAATTCAGCCCTGGATTATTGTGAATCAAACACTCTATCTTGCCTCAGGAAGGACCAGTGAATTTTTGTGTGTGTATGTGTAAGTGTGTGGGTGTACATGATTCTAGACAAGTCAAGATAAGACTGCAATAAACATGCAGAAGCAGTGAACTTCAACTAGATATTACCAGTGCTGAGACTGCATCACTGAGACCAGTCTTGAATACTAAATGAGCTGTAACAGAGAAAATATGACTTGCTGTATATTCTCTCCCTCCACTGATTTAGATATGGGAAGTGGCTTGTGGAAGCTAACAAGGGAAAAGCTTGACTGTAAGAGATCAAGGAATCATTTTATTTCTTTTTTTTTATTTTTTAGGCTTTGATATTCACATTTAAAACGATTTTCCACTTATTTCAGGAATAGGAGCATAAGTGTAGAATTACAGAATATATAAGACATCATGCCTAACCTTAGATCTTAAGAGAATGTATGTCACATATGCATTGGATAGATTAAGCACCCAGGGAAAGGACAGTGATCAAGTTAACATCCCATGAAATATGAATGTAAATCGCTGTATTAGTTTAGCAATGCTGACCTCACCACCTTACATTCTGCTCATGAAAATGAGATCTGAATGTGACAATGTACTAGCACCAAAGAAACCTGAGGGAGAAAATGAACTTCAGATTCCTTACAGAATCAGAGATCAAAAGATCTGTTCCATTAAACTTTAAACCAGAGAAATTCATCTGTCTGCCCCAGTGCCTAGTGTCAATCAATGACTCAGCTTTAGCTGGATTATGGTTAAGCCTGAATGGTCATGCAGGAGAGAGTTTCAGACAACCAGTCTCCAAAGAGATTGCTATTCTAAGACTCAACATGAAAGAGAAATATGCTTAGGTTTTAGTGTGTAGCAAAGAAATCTTACTCACCTTTAAAGATATAGAGAATTGTGTGCCATTTCTCTCTCTCTCTGTCTCACACTCACAGGGCATCCATTAGGAATGCAACACAGATGGCTATTTTGTCTCATATATTTCATTCTAAGATTTGGGGCTGTTCCTTCTTTTTTTTTTTTTTACTTTCTGAATATAATTTAAACAAAGATTTCCACTGGCTATAATATTAAGCAAATGGTAAGAACCTAAAGTTTAATTGTGTCTCTAGCTTATATAATTATAGCCAGATTATTAAATAATTTCAACTCATTGGCATATAAAGAGAAAATGGTTTTTGTCCCACTCACTTTTCCCTATCCATTCCTCATTGAATCTCCTCCTTCTCTCTTAATTACTTCGAAACAACTTAGTTAAGTCTTCTACCTTTTTAGTTATATCACATATGAGAAAGTCTTATTTTTGTTATTAAAACTCTGTTCAATTTATTGTGAAAATTCAATACTCCAATAGGTTCAGTTTTATAGTTTACTCTTTAAAATGCAGGACTAGTAAATCAGATGGAGAGTCATACATTTTTAATGGCTTCACTTGAAGAATGGGTCACGTGGTACAAGTCAAAATATATAAATACAGATTGAATTAAAAATATTTTAACATGAAGCTAAAAACAAAATCAAGTCCATATATTCTATTGGTCAGTTACAATTTAATTTTCAATTATCTATCAAAGGAGAACTTTATCTAGAAGCTATATTGAGTAAAGCATTTTTCATGAAGAGAAATTGCAAAATCTTTGACTCTTCTAGCTGTAAATACATATTAAATATTTGAAATATGTATAAAATTTCTTTATTTAAGCTGAACGTAGAGAGAGTTTACATTGGTACTCTTGAAAAATATATACATAGATCTCCATATATATTTTATATATCGAGGTGAATATCATAGAAAATTGAAATCAAACAGATAAAGGCAGATTGGAGTACCCCAAAATACAAGGCCAAGAGGATATGAGAGACCAGGCTCCAGTCACATCTACCTCCAAATAAACTTCTGACTTTTTGTAAGCTGTAAATTCTTTAACCAGCACCTATTGAAATTTTACCAGACCCAAACTTGCTGCATCCTAGAAGCTAGGAGCTATAGTTTTCATTAGAATGAAATATTCTACCCACCAGGGTCATCAAACCCATTACTCCCCTCTTTGCCCAGGCATCTTTGTTCTTGTCCTTTTCCATAACTCTCTGCAAACTGCTTTATGTATATTCTTACCCTTCCATTTCTTAGAAGACAGTTTTATAACCCTTTCTGCACCAATGTAAATTATTGAAAACTAACCAATGTCATTCCCAACCCTACTCATGGTTTTTGCCTTTGACATGTGTATGAAGTCTGTAAGACCCCAGAGAACAAATTCAAGTGTCTTGAATTTATGTCTCCAAAGTTGTAACTCTGATCAGTCCGAATAACTTCTCTGTATCTTTATCAATTTGTCCCTCAGTTTCCCTTATGGATCAACCTTGTATATAGGAACACATATTCATACAATTTTATAGTCAACGGAACAGATCCATCATAGGTTATGCATAATATAAAATATAGACATCTCTATATAATTTAATAGTAGACGGACAAGACATGAACGCGAAACTTTGAAGTAGGATTCATTTTTATTAGGGTGCTGACATGTCAAAATATTAAATCATAATTATTTCAGAAGTTCCAGCAATTTTTTTCACCATTTTAAAGGTGACAGATTAATTCATTTCTAATGGAATGCTAGTTAAATACTAGCTCCTATACTAACAGCAAAAATGTCAATGAGAAGCAAAACATGTTTACCAGAGTTCTGGATCAGGGTTAGAGGATAAAAAATGGATGAAGGATAGCTAGAGAGCCTGGTGAGATTGAAGTGCCATCTGTGTGTCTCCACAGTGTCTGTTATTGTGGCACCTAGGTGTGACAGGGAAATCTGCCTGTCCACATTGGTAGGACCACTTTGAGGCTCAGAGTCCTGGTGACCTCAGAGACCTGAGGACTTGGAATGCGTTTATGGATTTTCCTTTACAGCATTTGGCTCTTCTTCTAATATAACTCATTAGCAAATGGCAATCAAATAATAGTTTTCACTTGGGTGCTTACAAGAAAACTATCCTCTCAACTTTATAGTCTCTATGCTAAGACAAAACATCCTAAATGCCAAAGTGGAAACAGAGCTTCTGTTCATTGCCTTTCTGCATAGAAGGAATGAAACTGTGACTGATGTTTACAGCTTGGCCTTTTATATTAAATAACTGTCTTTCTTTGAGCAATGGAGTAATTTGAAAGGGAATCTGTGTTCATTAAAGAACATTGCCTCACTTTCTTCCAAACACTCTCATGTTCTCTTCAGAAAGAAAAGACGTTGCTTGGCAGCCCTGTCATCTTGATCTGATTCAGGATCCTAATTATTTTACTTTAATGGAAGAAACTCTGATAACAAATTCATAAATACATGCTTATTAAAACAGCTCATTTATCAGTGCCTCTTTATAATCAGTTCAATTGGGTTATGATTTAGGTTACAATGCCTGCAGCATGTTAATTCAGCTATTCAAGCGCAATAATCAGTAATGACTTGTATTTGTATTTTGACCTTCCTTCTGAAGATTTCATCCCACCTTCAAAACAACACACTAATAATTTGAAGTTTGAGCACTGTTTTATGAAAAAATATGCAATTTTATCTAGTAGTAAGCCGGTACAAGTCAAAAATATAATTACCTAATGATATCTTTGTTTTGTGGAATTAATGTTTTGAAAAACAGATGAAGCGAATGTTACCCCTTTAACATGCAAGAATTAATAAACTTTCCTAGGGATTTATTCTGCATGCACATAAAGTTTTTAAAAACAGAAACAAGCTAGTGTACAGGGAAAGGATTGCATTGTCCACTGAGACACAGTGGATTAAGACTTGTTTAGCAAGACAGCTTATCTGGCTGCATTATTCCAAATGTGTTTCACTTAATCCAGAGTTCTGTTTTTCTTTTATTATCTGCATCTATTTACACATTACTTTTTCAATCTACTTCTTAATGGTTTCTTTAGAAATGTCTACCATTTTCATAGCAGCATGCTTATTTTACATATTATTGGAATTATTTGATGTGAATAACTAACATGAGGATTATATAAAAACAACTACCTACACAAGGCATAGCATATGGCACTGCATGTTTTTAGATTCCTTTTCTCATTTCTAGCACTGAGATAGATGTATTTTATTTCAACAAACTTCAGTGAATACATCGCGTGTTAAAGATGCTTTGGGAAATTCAATATAAAATACAAAAAATAAATCAGGCATTAACAGTTTGTGAAGGTGTGCATGAAAAACCCTTCCTGAGTGGGAGACCATGCCTTTATTTTGTATAACCTTAATATCTAATACAGTACCTACACAATATTTGGTCCTCAAAATATTAACTGAATCAATGATTTCTATTTGGAAGAAACAAACAATAAGTAGATGCATAAGTAATGTACCTATAAGCCCTAAGATGATACATTTTATTTGTAGCAAGGTATTAAAGAAGTTGTATTTTGTTGACAGTCTTATATTGGAAATTTATGAGAGGGGGCAAAAGATATTCTGAACTGAGGATAGAGTATGGGGGAAAAAACCTGTATATACTGGAATGTTAGTATAGTTTTGTTCTGATGATGTTTCACAGAAGCTAAATATGTAGGGAAAAGACTGAAGGAAAGATAAATTTGTAATGAGAGGTTTAAATAAGCCACTGGATGGCCTCAAACACCTCCTCTACCCTATGTTCATGAATATGTAGAGAATATGGGCTAGGTGCCTGTTCTTATTGAACTTGACTCCTGGTTTCTCTATTACAACTAGCTTTGATATGTACTGTGTGATATTTTTGTATTTCTCCAAACTTTTACAAAAGTAGAAACTTCTCATCTTTGTCTAGTGCCTTGAAAATGATGTGGTGCAATACATTATTTCTATAAAAATGTTTTATTCATTGAATATTTAAATTATTTCACACAATTTTATATGAACTTGTAAGCAATTAGAAGGTTTTGAGTGGTTAAAAAATGTTATTTCCTCTCTGTTTCATAAATGCAACCTTAACTGCTGACATGGACATTTTGATCCATCTACTTACATTTGTGCTCATATTATCACATGCTAATCACCTTGGATGAAGTGAATATTCTATTATCTAAGGTCAATATTTATATTTCTAATTTGCCTATCTAGATTCGTTCTAGAAATACTTCCTTTTATTTACTACATCATCACTCTTACCCTCTCTTGGGCCATATCTGTTGTCATGTAAACTGCTATTATTTTTTTAAGACATTAGAAATACTGTGAAATATAACTGTCTTTACTATTCTTTCTCTAAAGCAACTTTATGTTTACTTTATGAACTTTTAAAGTTTCTTGAAATTGCTGTCTGTGCTAATTGCATTCAATCTTTCTACTTGGTTCTCTCATAAACCACTTTTTTTTTTTTTAGTTTTGGGGTTGTGTACCAGGAACTGAACTCAGAAACACTTGACAATTGAACCACATCTCCAGCCTATTTTATATTTTATTTAGGGACAGGGCCTCAGTGAGTTGCTTGGGGCCTCTCTTTTGTTGAAACTGGCTTTGAACTCATGATCCTCCTGTTTTAGCCTCCCCTGCCGTTGGAATTACAGGCATGTGCCACCGTGCCTGGCTTCTCATAAACCACTTTTAATCATGCTTTATCCTATCGCTTCACCCAAAGTTCTCTTATGAGGTCATAAGGGATAGTCACTTTGCTAAATTCAGTGGCCAATTATCAGTTCTCATTTACACTTTCAACATCATTTGATAGAGTAGGCAACCATTTGCTTGAAATGAAGTGTTCCTCTGGCTTCATGATCTTTTATAATTTTTTCTACTAGTTCCTTCTCAGTTTTCTTCTCTGGGTCCTCCTTTTCCTTTGGATAAATTCATTTTGGAGAACTTCAAGATATAGTTCTTGGACAACTTCTTTATACTATTGTTACTCATTCCAATTGTGATTTCACCCATTCTTCATACATTAGTAACTCCCAATTTTATACATATAGTCAGATCCTTTGTCTAAAATTTAGGCATATATCTGACAGCCTTTTGGATAATTTTATTGATGTCTAGTGAGCATCACCAGCCTCTCAAGTTGAACATAACCCAAACTAAAATCCCTATATTTCTCTTCTTCCAAACTTTATTATCTTAGTAAAAGTCAATGCTCTGGTTCTAGTTTGTCAAGTTGAAGACTTTGGAATCATTTCTAGTTCTTTTTGTTACACTTTTTATGTAATCCATGAGCAAATAATGCTGCTCCACCTTCAAGAACATTTCTCACCACCCTATTACACCTGGTCCAAGGCATTCAATTCTCTAAAACATATGATTGAAATAACCTTGTAATTTATATTCCTTCACCCATATTTGCCTTCTTTTCTGAGTCTATTCCCATCTCCATAACCAAAGTGAACACTGAAAATTGAAGTCAAATCACCTTACTCATCTGCACAAATTTCCCATTGGGTATCCCTTTTGCCCAGAGAAAAGAGCCAAGATGTCTACGCAACCTAGCAAATCTCTTTACTTTTATTTACTCACTCTCACAACATTCAGATCTTCCCACACTTACTTCTAATCTCTAACACATGCCCTAAAAGTTCTTGTCTCTTGCATTTTCCTGAGATTTTTCACCTGAAATTCTACTTCTCACATATCATCATATTCCTTCCTCATCCAAATAAAGTCTTCACACAGTAATCTCCATTCCAACTTAGTGATCTTGTCTTCTTCTCTTTCCATGACATTTTCTATAGCATTGTATCTTTTTCTAAAAAAAAAAAATATGCTTTAGTTGTAGTCAGACAC